>NC_083573.1:42668341-43333341 GCF_027579695.1 Neoarius graeffei
TATACACACACACATATATATATATATATATATATATATATATATATATATATATATATATATATATATACACACACACACACAAAACCCCGATTCCAAAAAAGTTGGGACAAAGTACAAATTGTAAATAAAAATGGAATGCAATGATGTGGAAGTTTCAAAATTCCATATTTTATTCAGAATAGAACATAGATGACATATCAAATGTTTAAACTGAGAAAATATCATTTAAAGCGAAAAATTAGGTGATTTTAAATTTCATGACAACACATCTCAAAAAAGTTGGGACAAGGCCATGTTTACCACTGTGAGACATCCCCTTTTCTCTTTACAACAGTCTGTAAACGTCTGGGGACTGAAGAGACAAGTTGCTCAAGTTTAGGGATAGGAATGTTAACCCATTCTTGTCTAATGTAGGATTCTAGTTGCTCAACTGTCTTAGGTCTTTTTTTTTGTCGTATCTTCCGTTTTATGATGCGCCAAATGTTTTCTGTGGGGGAAAGATCTGGACTGCAGGCCAGTTCAGTACCCAGACCCTTCTTCTACGCAGCCATGATGCTGTAATTGATGCAGTATGTGGTTTGGCATTGTCATGTTGGAAAATGCAAGGTCTTCCCTGAAAGAGACGTCGTCTGGATGGGAGCACATGTTGCTCTAGAACCTGGATGTACCTTTCAGCATTGATGGTGCCTTTCCAGATGTGCAAGCTGCCCATGCCACACGTACTAATGCAACCCCATACCATCAGAGATGCAGGCTTCTGAACTGAGCGCTGATAACAACTTGGGTCGTCCTTCTCCTCTTTAGTCCGAATGACACGGCGTCCCTGATTTCCATAAATAACTTCAAATTTTGATTCGTCTGACCACAGAACAGTTTTCCACTTTGCCACAGTCCATTTTAAATGAGCCTTGGCCCAGAGAAGACGTCCGCGCTTCTGGATCATGTTTAGATACGGCTTCTTCTTTGAACTATAGAGTTTTAGCTGGCAACAGCGGATGGCACGGTGAATTGTGTTCACAGATAATGTTCTCTGGAAATATTCCTGAGCCCATTTTGTGATTTCCAATACAGAAGCATGCCTGTATGTGATGCAGTGCCGTCTAAGGGCCCGAAGATCACGGGCACCCAGTATGGTTTTCCGGCCTTGACCCTTACGCACAGAGATTCTTCCAGATTCTCTGAAATCTTTTGATATTATGCACTGTAGATGATATGTTCAAACTCTTTGCAATTTTACACTGTCGAACTCCTTTCTGATATTGCTCCACTATTTGTCGGCACAGAATTAGGGGGATTGGTGATCCTCTTCCCATCTTTACTTCTGAGAGCCGCTGCCACTCCAAGATGCTCTTTTTATACCCAGTCACATTAATGACCTATTGCCAATTGACCTAATGAGTTGCAATTTGGTCCTCCAGCTGTTCCTTTTTTGTACCTTTAACTTTTCCAGCTTCTTATTGCCCCTGTCCCAACGTTTTTGAGATGTGTTGCTGTCATGAAATTTCAAATGAGCCAATATTTGGCATGAAATTTCAAAATGTCTCACTTTCGACATTTGATATGTTGTCTATGTTCTATTGTGAATACAATATCAGTTTTTGAGATTTGTAAATTATTGCATTCTGTTTTTATTTACAATTTGTACTTTGTCCCAACTTTTTTGGAATCAGGGTTGTATATATAATTTTATCCACGGTTTTGGGCAAGTTACTTCAAAACTGTTTTGTGTTATTTATTACTTGTTACTGTCATTTTAAAGTAATTTGTTACATTACAATATTACTGTATTTAAAATGTAAGGCATTACACTACTATTGCATTACTTTTAAGTTACTCTCACCAAAATAACTGGAAGTATGGATTTGGCAATCTAAATGTAGCTCAAGACGCTCAATTAGCTCATCACACATCCAGTGGAAGGTGATGTGGTATCTGACTGAGCTAGGTTTATGGTTAAAATCAGTAGAATATAATAGCCACAGTGATGGCTCATGGCACAATACAAGGAACAATCATTGCAAGAACAGACAAAAGGTCAAAGTCTGGCAAATTGTGATAGAAATACTGTAACTTTAGGCCTATTCATATTAACATTAATTGAACTGCATTGTATTGTAATGTCTAAAGATATGACAGGATACAAAATTAGCATTTCTGTGCCTTTATTGTTTTCAAGTTTACAGCATTCAGCATAGTTTATGCTTCCTTAAAAAAAAAAGATTAGCCCTAAGGGATATGACTCCATCATTTCAGAAATTTAACAAAAATGAACATTAGGGTGCATCAGTTGCCCTCACTTTCATAAAATCTGATGCGTTCTTGTTTGGGTGTTCCTTTTCACCAATAAAGACATCCTGTAAAATGTTTTGACCATATTCAAAAGTCTAATGGTGGCACCATGAGGTTCATTTTTTGCCAAAAACACTTATTTTATGTTTTCGCGTAAGGTTTGAATCACAATGTTGGACTCCATTTATTGATTTCTTGTGAGCCAGAGATCATGTTAAGAACCTTTGCAAGGGATTGAGAAGCATTAATGTGATTCATAATACATTTGTATTGTTTAAAAGTAGTTGAACAATGATTCAATGAACAGCTAAAACTCAAACTGTGCTTGATAATATATTTAGAATATGTACTAAAAATGTCTATCTAAGATATTTGGTATACTCTATAAGGTGCCATAATGTTTCATGAAAAGTGATCGAAATTTTGTCATAAAAGTCATAAAATAGCAGCTTTTTCCATAACTTTGAGCTCCTTGTGCCACCATTAAACTTTTGAATTTTGTCAAAATATTTCACCCAGTGTGTTTTCTTACCAAAAGGAACATAAAAACAAAAATGCATCATGATCGGAGGAACTTTTCATTTTTAGGGGGCAACTGATGCACCCTAATGAACATATTATGGCAAATCGTAACCTACAATAAAACTGGCCTGAAAAAAAACCACAAGCCTTTTAAATCACGGCTAGACAATGACTAATAGCTATATGAGGCTACTCAGTCACATTTCGAAAAACAGAATTAGAAATAACAAAATCCAAGTGCTTTTAATGATATTGAAGTGCTTAGGCCCATTAGCCCTCGAAGGAAAGGCAGCTCAATCACTTTAGTCTGACTTCCGACCTGAAAAACAACTCAGTTATACAGGACAAAAATGTAAACAAACTGTCAGCATATCTTCAGCAACATACTCCACCACAAGTCTCCTAACCTCTTGAGGCTGAAGTAGCATCTCAGAGCAGGAGAACTTCATCCTCTGCATTTAATCCATCTGAAGCAGTGAACATACGCACACACACTCAGAGCAGTGGGCAGCCACACCAGAGCACCCGGGGAGCAGTCAGGGGTCAGGTACCTTGCTCAAGGGCACCTCAGCCCAAGGCCGCCCCACGTCAACCTAATTGCATGTCTTTGGACTGTGGGGGAAACTGGAGCACCCGGAGGAAACCCACGTGGGGAGAACATGCAAACTCCACACAGAAAGGCCCTCACCGGCCACTGGGTTCGAACCTGGAACCTTCTTGCTGTGAGGCGACCGTGCTAACCACTACACCACCGTGCCGACTAGCCTAAAGGAAAAGAAAGTGAAACATTTTGCATGGACATTTCACCTCTGCTGATCTCACGGTGATTTTGGTGAATTTGTATGAAGGGAAAAAAAACCACCACTTCATTCCAGGTTAAAAATGCATTGTAACGCGCGTTACTGACATTTGTACAGAGTAAAATATTACCATTTTTTTTTCTGTAATGCCTTTCATTACCGCCTTACCGCAAAAAGCAATGCATTACAGTAATTAGTTACTTTTGTAATGCGTTACTCCCAACACTGATTATCCACTTCCTTGAGAAATCCATATACACTCACCAGCCACTTTATTAGGTACACCCATACACCTACTGTCTTATGCAGTTCTCTAATCAGCCGATCCCTTGACAGCAGCACAATGCATAAAATCATACAGATACAAATCTTCAGTTAATGTTCACTTCAAACATCAGAACGGGAAAAATTGTGATCTCAAAGTGTGACTTTCACTGTGGCATGGGCATTGGTGCCAGATGGACTGGTTTGAGTATTTCAGAAACTGCTGATCTCCTGGGGTTTTCACAAACAGTCTCTGGAGTTTACACAGAATAATGCAAAAAAAAAAAAAATTAAATTGCGTGAGCGACAGTTCTGTGGGTGGAAACGCCTTGTTGATGAGAGGTCAGAGGAAAATGGCCAGATTGGTTTGAGCTGCCAGGAAGGATATAGCAACTCATATAATCACTCTTTACAACCATAATGAGCAGAAAAGCATCTCAGCATGCAACAGTAGAAGACCACATTGGGTTCCACTCCTGCCAGCCAAGAACAGGAATCTTAGACTAATTAAAGTGGTTGGTGAGTGTATGCATGGGCGCCGCCAGGGGGGGAAAGGTTAGAACAATTCTAGGGGCCCAGCACTGCCATGGGGCCCTTTAAGGGGCTGATAATATGCTTTTAATGATTTTAATAAGACTTTTGAAATAACAACAATGCAATATTCCATCTGGTAAAATGAGCTAATTGAACAAGGTTGTCTATTTCTTGAGTTCTTCAACATAGTCATTTAACCCTCCCCCTTTTGCGAAATAGTACGGTCCAGTTCTGGTAGAAGCGCGATGTGTTAAATCTGTGTGCTGATCAGTGCAACGCTACTTGCTGCTGTGTCGCGGTGCAGCAGCCAGCCAGCCAGCAGTGGAGTGCGTACAGTCTATGATCGCCAAATATGAAGAGTGGCTGTCAAAAACGTAAAGAAAGGCAGCTGAAAGCTGAGAGGGACCGGAGAGGCAGGCAACTGGTCACTCAGTTTTTCCCAAAGAAAGGTAGCTATCGCTCACATGTGTGTTCAAAATATTATCGAATGGTAAATGAACAGTATGAACGTGGTTGGATTAGCCTATCAAGAGAACACTTTTACAGTTTGTACAGTGACATTTTTTCCATTTTAATAACTGAACTGACGTGTGATAAACAAGATGAAATATTACGTTATGCTGGTGCTAATAACCAGTTTCATAACTAATGGGGTGCCCTAAATATGCACAGATTCAGCCTCAGGGGGACCTCCGCCCTACCAAACCACTGAACCCCCCTTTGGAGAAGGAGGTAAGCAGCAATACAACCCATAAATGCTTGAACATATTCCCTTTTTGCAGAACAGTACACACAGCTTTCTACCGAACACATAACAATCCATGGGATTTCCATAGGTATTTTGATGCTGGGTAGAAAACTTTTTCTATGATTTATTAGCAGTCACATCATACATTTCACTACCAATTGTCCTAGCACAAGAAGGCATGTGGCAAAATCTTGAATTTTCATTTGTGATTGTAAATGCACCAGAATTAGTCACTGACCAGTTTTCATCTAGTCCCTGGTAGGTTAATACATAAAATGTAATAAAGTCACAAACTCAAGGTCCATGGGCTATGAAAAGTCAAATAATGACAATAGTGCAATTGTGACGAGGGTGGGCAAAGTTGGGGGGCCCAAAATTATAATCTTTCATGGGGCCCAAAATTTCTGGCGGCGCCCCTGAGTGTATGGACATGTAAATCAGCCTCTGGGGATACTCACTAACTTTGAAGTTGTGTGTAACAGTTCCAAGTTACCAAGGTGCAGTATGTGTAACAGTTTCAGCTGCTTGACCACACCCCAGCCCTCACATTATGACTAGTGTAATAAGATCTTTATCACATCACTGACCGTGAAGCAATTGTTGCTTTACTCCTGCAAAAGAGAATAGCTGATTTAAAGACCTCAGTGCTCTTCTTAGAGCATCAGAGCTGCCGTCCTCCACAGGCTTTAAGGTATTTCATTTATTTAATGGATGTGCAGAGTTAGTCAGTGGACTCCTCTGTTTAAATGAGAAATGAGCAGGGATGGCTGGTATAAATGGGATAAGCCATTCATCTCTTTCAAAGAAACGATACATTTAAAAAATAAGGGTCATTGGTCTCTCGCCCATAGTCAGCTGGGATAGGCTCCAGCTTGCCCGCAACCTTTAGGGTGCATCAGTTGCCCGAACTTTCATAAAATCTGATGCATTTTTGTTTGGGTGTTCCTTTTCACCAATAAAGACATCCTATACATTTTTTTGACCATATTCAAAAGTCTAATGGTGGCACCATGAGGTTCATTTTTTGCCAAAAAACGCTTATTTCATGTTTTCGCATAAGGTTTGAATCACAATGTTGGACTCCATTTATTGATTTCTTGTGAGCCAGAGATCATGTTAAGAACCTTTGCAAGGGATTGAGAAGCATTAATGTGATTCATAATACATTTGTATTGTTTAAAAGTAGTTGAACAATGATTCAATGAACAACTAAAACTCAAACTGTGCTTGATAATATATTTAGAATATGTACTAAAAATGTGTATCTAAGATATTTGGTATACTCTATAAGGTGCCATAATGTTTCATGAAAAGTGATCGAAATTGTGTCATAAAAGTCATAAAATAGCAGTTTTTTCCATAACTTTGAGCTCCTGGTGCCACCATTAAACTTTTGAATTTTGTCAAAATATTTTACCCAGTGTGTTTTCTTACCAAAAGGAACATAAAAACAAAAATGCATCATGATCGGAGGAACTTTTCATTTTTAGGGGGCAACTGATGCACCCTAGCGATCCTGCATGGGATAAGCGGTTACAGACGATGGATGGATGGATGGGGTCATTGGTCATAAGTAAAAATACACAAATGGTATGACGTGGACACTAGGACTGATCCCTTTCCAGCCCAGACTGTAGATTCACACAGCCTATCATTAACAAGAGCGCATTGTGGCTAATTTATTTAAGCCCTGCTTTGCTGACACATGCATAATATAAGATAGCAAGTGTAATAAACATGAGCAAGGTGTATTACCTTTGCCCCAGCATTGTGCAGTGAAAGTACAAATTACACAAAGGGACAAACGACAGAACTCTAAGTTTTGTGTGGTTGAACAGAAGTGCTGGCTAATGACAAACACAGCTTTTCTGCTTACCAAGCTTGCTATTCTGAAGAGACACTACATAAAACTTGAAAGAACCGAATATCACAATCACAAATGACAGTGCAGCAGGTAGCATTGCCGACTCACAGCTCTAGGATTAAGTCTCGAGTTCTGTTACTATCTGTGTTCCTCCAGGTGCTCTGCTTTCCTCCCACCTCCAAAAACATGCATATAGGTGGATTGACGATACTAAATTGCTCTATAGTTCAGCGAGTTTCTCTAACCCCCCTGGACAAAAAGGACAATTATTTAAGGATGATGTTCATAGACTTCAGTTCAACTTTCAACACAGTCAGTCATCGCACAACAAATGATCGGCACGCGGAGCCTATTGCTTTGAACACCTCCCTCTGCAACTGGATCCTGGTCTGGATGGGAGACCACAGTTCGTTAAGATCAGCAACACCATCTCCAGCACCATCACACTTCCCAGGGTTACATGCTCAGTTCACTGCCATTTATCCTAGTGACCCATGACTATTCTGCTCAAATCACATCATCAGGTTTGCTGATGACACTACAGTTGTGGTGTCAACAACAACGAGTCAGTGTACAGAGAGGAACTGAACCAGCTTGCAGAATGGTGTAGAGACAACTATCTGTACCTTAATGTTAATAAGACAAAGAGAGGATTGTTGTGGAGAGAATCAAAAGTTCCAAGTTTCTTGATGTGCACAGGACAGAGGACCTCTCCTGGGCTCTCAACACCACCTGCAATGCCAAACACAACAACTGCTGCATCTGCAAAAGCCACCAGCATTGTGTATGACGCACATCAACCATCTCAATGACTTTTCACTCTCCTTCCATCTGTGAAAAGGTACAGGATGGTCTGTGCCACCACCAGATTCCACAGCAGTTTCTTCCTTGAGGCAGTCAGATTACTCAACACCCTGCTGTCTTCCAACACTTTACAATGCTGTATTAGACACTTTCTATTTATTAAATACTTTTTTGCTGCTAAAATTGCTGCTATATTTCTAAGTCATCATTGGAAATGAGCCTCATTTCCAACAAGGCGTTTAGAAAACCATTAGCATGAGGGAGGTGTTTTATTAACAGCTAACAGAGAATATTGACAGAACATTTAGTAAAGTATTCAACAGGCTCTATAAAGATTGAGCTGTAATGGTGCATAAATAACATAGCAGGAATGTAATGTAATAATTGTGAAGAACCCTCTGTGTGTGTGTGGTGTGTGTGTGTACATACCTGTACTTGCTACATGTTGAGGGCCAGAATACATTTTTTACCAACAAAGTTAGGACATTTTATCCACTCATCCTTTTTTCAAAGGGGTGTTTGAGGGTTAAGACTTCATTTTAGGGTTCAGGTTAGAATTAGGTTTAGGTTAGGGTAAGGGCTGGGGTTCCACATTTAGTTGCGATGGGTAAGGTTACAGTAAGGGGCTAGGGAATGTATTATGTCAGTGAGTGTCCCCACAAAGATAAAAGTACAGGAATGTGTGTGTGTTGGCAAATTTTAACAGAGTGGTTTGGGTTTCTTTTATCTCTCCCATTTTTAATGTTGTGCGATTATTTTTAAGCTTCCTAAACTTTAAAACCAAAAACCAACACACCAAATAGGTCTCTGCCTGCTTCATTGCCCAAGTGGAAGCCCAGATACCATAATTCAATCTGTCCAATTGCACACTTCTTGGGCTTTGATACGAGTCCCACCTGTCTCAAGGAATTTAGGATGTCCCTTGTGTGTTGTAGAATGCCACTGCCAGTCTTTACTATAAATGGCTATATTGTTTAAATAAGCAATGGCATATATTCTCTGCAAGTGGACTATTTTGTGCATGAGACATTGAAATACAGCCAGAGCACCAAAGAAACTGAAAGTAAGCATGAAAATTTAGTATAAGCTAAACAGATTGCAGTAGACCACTTTTTTTCCCTTGTGTTAGTACAACCCTTTTATCAGTTCAGGGAATCTGGTGTCACTTCAACCCCTAATAATTTCTCTCTCATATAGCGTCTTTGACATGCATTGGTCTGTCTGAATATCTTTTGGGATTCCAGCTCAGAAGATTACTCTGAAGAGTGTCTCCACAAAACTGAATGCAGAGGCAGTGTTTCCAGATATTGTGCTGCATAATCCAACAGAGCTAATATGAAGTGATTCTCTTGTTAGTTCTTATATGAAAGCTCTGTAAAAGTGAGCCATTAAATCTTTGAGGATTACGATGGGGCTGCATGGAAAAGTGTTTTCCTGCTGCACTTTGGCACCAACAATTGGGTATTTTATTTTTCTTTCGTGTGATCGTACTGCATCACTTTGTATAATTTAGTCAAATTCACTGAAAAGTAACTGTATATTAGTGTGCTCTCTGGCTCGATTATTTGACCTCAAATGACTTTCAGTGACCCGCTGCAACAGTTTGCCTCACAACATTCCCAGTCAAGTTAAAACTAACATTGTGGAAATATTAGTGTTATACGGCTGAGCAGCTAATAATGTTGCAAGGTTTATAAAAGTGTTCTCAAACCTGGAAAAAAAAAAAAAACGGGGAAAGATAATATTGTTACCAGAAAGAAATGCAGTTTCTTGTTGGTGGACCTGGTTAACAAGCACACCAGTACAGACTGGCTTGAATTCACAGAGCTGGAAAACTTGCCAGTAGAGCTGAGCTCATAAGTGTAGAGTGACTGGAGGCAGATTCACAGAATTCGCAAACTCAGTGTGGGCAGAGATGCTGGTTTCACAATATTTTACAATATGTGCGGCATTTGTTTAATTTGTTCAGCTGAATGAATGGGTTAACTATTTACTTCATCTTATTGCTTCTGTGGAAACCGATAAAATGACAAAGTCTGTATAGGCCCTATATGCCAGTTTAAAAAAAAAAAAAAATCAGCATCTTGTGTGGTATACATGAAGTGTCTCACCAGATTTGATGGATTCCACACCAAGTAGACCTTCCAAAAAGTCCCCACCTCAGCAACCGGCTGAATGAAGTGGCTATTGTGTACACATCTGTCTTGCCACTTAGAGTTGTCCCTAAAGACGCAAAGTCAGAGTAGAAAACTGGTGATCAAGCAGCAAAGTCTAGGATAGCACTGAAAAAAAAAAAGATACTGTCAGAGCCAGCTGGCAGAAGACAACATGAGCTTGACCTTTTGTTCTTAAAAAAGAAATCTATTCTTTATTGGCAGTTTTGACATTTCAGTTGCCAAACTTGTATGAGTTTCCTGAACTACTCTATAATTTAAATGTTTTGTTATACGAATCAAGAGGAATCTGAATTGAGCCATTATCTCATATTATATAAAGATAAGTCATGTCTGTCTTTTCTTTTTCAAATGGTCACAGTAACCTAATAAATATGCTTTGTAATTTACTGACATACTTTGATTCTGACTTTGTCTGACTCAGTTTTATAGCAAGAAAGATGAAGAGCATTCTTATTAGGTTACTGTCAACATTTTGCACATGAAAAGACAAATGTGACTATAATTTGAATCAAGTCATGGCCACTTGTAAATTGTATACATATGATACTCATGTTTGTCTTTTCTCTTTTTGAAATATTCACAGTAACAATGCTAATATAAAATCTAATATGCTTTGCAATTTGCTGGCCAAATACGTAGCTGTTAAACTGAAGCAATTGAAATCAGAAACAAGTCACTTCAGCAAACACATTCATGGTGTTTATTTGGCTCCCAACCAGTTCAAAGTCTGATCCCTGGATTACAGTATCTTGATGCTTAACAGCCAGGCAGCCCAGGAAGTGTTATAGAGACATACATCATAGCTGTTCTCACAGCACATGCTAGTACACTGCCAAAAATGAACTCACATTATTTAGGCATCATTAACATTCTAAAAACAAAAACTTGATACCAGAATGCAAATTGACCACACTGGGCCAATCATTCCTCAGAAATGGTCAGATCATGTATATCCTTTTGGGATTATGCATAAAATAGTGAGACTAAGAAGCCCCAGTGGTATGGAATTGCGATTGTGTGTGCACTGAGGATTCACTGTTTCAGATATTTAAAATATTTTAAGTCTATTCTGTCTGAGACCGGATTTGTGCAGAGTGTGCCTTGCTGTTGTCTTTGTCTCTATCCATGTTGTTGTATATTGCATAATTGTGTTGTTTGTTTCTGCTGGTTCTGTCACTTGTCCTGGACTTGTGAACAGTGGATGGTGATGCTGTATCGGTCCCTAATTAGCATAGTGTTGTACGGTATGTGTATTTGTATTCCATTCTGTTTTATGTCACCTGCCTAGGGACTATGGATGAAAATGAGCAATTATGCTAACTACGGAATATTTACATTATGTATTTTATACTATTCATGAATGTGCACTGTCCCGATCAAATAAACCAATAAATGAATACGTATGTAAGTAAGTAAGTTTGGGAAAAGTTAGTCAGTCACAATGCAATCCTGAATTTCTCTAAACCCTGTGTTTATTTCCCAAACTTTGTTTCTTAATCAGTACTGGAAGTTTTTTGAAAGACCTCAAGAGGTTACTTTAGAGGTTTTATGGAGGATAACATTGTCCTTAAGATTGGAAAATGTGAAAAAAAAAATCTATGGTATAACAGTAAGGTGAATTACCGTATTCAGAGGATTTTCCATTCAGTCTCAAAGTTTCCAAAGATACAGCCTACTAAGCAAAAACTATTTATATTCCCTAGTATTCAGAATTGCATTGATTTGACCAGATTCATCATTCAACCTGAAATCTACAGACAGAGATCAGTGTTTCTCTGAATACATTAATTAATTTTCTAATTGAGACCAATTATGAACTCAAGTGATGTAGAACTATCAGAGCCAGAATTCAGAGACCATGTTGACAGTATGATATTTCTACCACTGATAGGGTATATGATCACTTGTGTCCACATGCCCAGCATTCCCTATGCATATATGTATCTGTGTCTGTTTAGAACTCTCTTTTTCTTTTTTTAATCTTGGGGTTTTCCAGTGGCAGTGGTATGGTGGTGCAGTGGTTAGCACTGTTGTCTCACAGCAAGAAGGTTCTGGGTTCAAACCTTGCAGCCAACTGGGGCCTTTCTGTGTGCAGTCTGCATGTTCTCCTCATGCCTGTGTGGGTTTCTTCTGGGTGCTCCAGTTTCCTCCCACAGTTGAAAGACATGCACGTTAAGTAAAAATACCCAGCCACTAGGGTCGCACAAGCCAGTACATACTTAGTGCTGGTCTCAAGCCTGGATAGATTGGGGAGGGCTGCGTCAGGAAGGTACCCGGTGTATGTATGTATTTATGTATGTATGAATGAATGAATGAATGAATGAATATAAAAAACCCTATACCAAATCAAATATGCAGATCATAAATTGGAAAAGATGATCCGCTGTGGTGACCCCTCATGGGGACAGCTGAAAAAAGAAGAAATAAAGATATGTATACATATACTAATAAGGATACAAGTACAGATCCAGGCATAGCATTATACCCCTACTTCTGATATACTGGAGAAAAAAAACTTTTACTTTTCCGAGTTTGCAATTTGAAGTTTAAAATGACTTGTATTCATTGAACATTCATTGCATTCATTGAGATAATTGAATAACATGGCAATCAAAAGCCAGCTCTATATGAGAGGTAATTATATGAGAAGGAGGCCGTCATTTCCAGCAATTTCCAGAAACTTGTCATCTGTGGGTGAATTAGCTAGAAGGTGTACAAGATGGAGAAAGGCACCCTCACTGCTCTTACCCAGGCAAAAATAGTAGTTTAGGATTAGTCAGATCCTGTGGACAGGGAGGAGACTGTGCATTTGTCAACATAGCTTGGAGACTGCAAACCATGACAAAGAGCCATTAAATTCATGGTATAATTGTGATGTTTGATCTACAACCAGGAAAGAACGACTGTACATCTGCTCTGTCTGTACAGCCCTCAGCCTATACATTATACCGAACAGTTTCGCAATGGAAAACAAAAAGCTTAATGTGCTTTGTATAATGCTACAATGCTTCGTGACAATGAGTAGAGAGACTTGGGTTTACAATTTTGTAATGAGTGGGATGATTGCTGTGACTGTTGTGAATACTGGGTTATTTTTTCTTGTGTAAACAGAGTGCATGTTTTGTCTGACCTTTTCTCAGATTTCAGGAAAACAAAAGCCAATACAAGTGACTTCCTAAAACAGATTAGCACAAACTGTGATTGCAGGCACGAGATGCTCTCAAACCAGGAAATGTTTCTCCAAGGAGAAGGATAGCTTTTTTTTTTTTAAACTTGATCATATTCTAATGAATTGACCAGTCCCTGAAAAAGGCATGTGGTACTAACAGTTCTGATATAATAGCAAATAAAAATCATATTACCTCACATTACTGCATGGATCCAATTCCGGGAACTCCAACACCACGATACCAAAATTTTCAGTATTTGAGTTTAGGTATGTTTTGCATCCCATCTGCAGCAGGGATGGAAATAGCATCCACCAGGTGATGATGATGAAAAGTGATTTTTTTTTTCCAGGGATCTTGATGGGCATTTCACCCATAGATCTGGAATCATCATTAAATGTCTAGAAGCAGAGGAGTGGGAGGAGATTTATGGAGTGTGCAGTGACCATATCCCACACAGATGTGAAATGAATGAATCCTGATCATATGAAATAGAGGTGTACCTCAAAGACCAGGGTATCAAGGGAAGAGATTAACAGCCAAGGTCTAGTTTTCCTAGAAACACTAGGAACGAGTTTTACACTACAGAGATCTTCGCTCCCAAGGACTGTAAAGTAACCTGAAGATAAATTACTCCAGGGCTTTTGGGAACTACTTCAGTCTCTCCTACAAGTTATTTTCCCCAAGTTTAAAAAAAAAACATGTATAAAGACCTCCTGAACAATCCTTTTCGCCAAACGAGTTCTAGATAAACAAACTAATACTTGGATCACTGGTTCTACTCATGTAACATGTATTATGTGGCACTGATGCTCAATTTAAACCTAAATAATTTGGCATGTAGATTATTTAATGTGTGTTTCACTTTAGTAATCAAATGTACACACACATGAGTCAACAACTGGCTGCCTGGCTGCCATATTACAAGATATTCATTTAACAAAAAGGCCATAAAATAGCTTCATACTCTATGTATGTGCTGCAAATTTTAGAAAGGCTTACTCAATTCTATTGAATCAGCATATATGGAAGGAATAATTCATTGCGCATTTCTCAATGCAAGTAAGATCCAAGAACAACACACATGCAACGAATAACATATTTGCTTTTCCTACTATTATAGAATGGACATTTTAAAAACAATAGATGGGACTCCTGCCAAATGTGGTTTTGAAAGTAACCTATGAGAGAATAATGTACATGTAACATCTTCCACATGGCTACTTCTAGAAAAAAAATGATGTTCTTTAAAACTGGAAGTGGAATTAAACACTTTTTTGAGCAAATGATGTCTTTCAGTCTTCATTTATCTTGTCTTAAAAAAAAACAGCCCCTCAATCTCAACAGTACTGTGATATTTTCATATGTGTCTTTTGCTGTATTTGGAAAGTCACACAGTTCCATCAGCATCTCTCTCTCTCTCTGGCAGCTTATCCTTGGACCACATGTGGGGAGAAGAAAGGAAAAAAATGTGAAGATTGCAGACATTCTATTTCGGTCTATTTTTGAATACCAAAGCAACAATATGTCATCTCGTATTGGATTTTGGATTTAACTGTAGTTAATTGTATGCAATTTGGGGCCTTGAACGTATTCCACTATCCTATCTGCAAACCTTCCAAGTTAAATGCACTGTTGTCTACTGTGCCACCAAAAGCATATATTTTTACGTCTAATGCCAGATTAATTTATAAATGCATTTTATTTGCTGACTTTATACTTTTATAGCCAGTCTACAGTACTGTTTCCCTGGTCAATATTTCAGACCAAATAACCACCAAGAATGCTACAAGGGATTTACTTTTGGCACACTCTTGTAGTAGGTGTCTTTGTGACCAACACCACCACAACAGTGAAATATTATACAAATGTTCTGCATAGAGAGAGGGTTTATGGTGGTCTTTGTTTTTGTGCCCAGTCTGTCATTTGAGCGGTAAAGCTGGACTCTTAGGGAACCAGACAGTGTAATGGGTCCGGCTAAACTCAGCCCTTTTTGTAAGCAGTTGGATTTCTCTACAGTGGAAGGGGCTCTGATGGGAACACTCCAGGCCCTTTTCCAAATCCCTGACACTGATGAGGCCTTGAGAACTGTAGTCTTTAGAATGGAGAAAGATATGATATTGACCTAAAATCTTACTATATTAGAGGTACTGCTCATTTATTTCTTGAACTATGTTCATTAAATGATCCCTTCTAGAACAAAAGAATTTATAAAATGACCACTTTATGATCGCAGCACTGGTTTAATTAAGAACAATATAGTTAATATGTACGCTGCTTCTTCTTCGCCACAGTGGATAATGTCCCTCCATCTCTTCCCGTCCTCTGTATCTTTTTCTGTCGCATCAACCGTCCTCATGTCCTCCTTCACCACATCCATAAATCTCATCTTTGGTCTTCCTCTTTTCCTTCTACCTGGCAACTCCATCTCCAGCACTCTTTTCACAGTATACCCTGTATCTCTCCTCTGTACGTGTCCAAACCATCTCAATCTCGCCTCTCTCACTTTGTCTCCAAGACATCCTACATGTCCTGTCCCTCTAATATACTAATTTTTCATCCTGTCCAGCTTTGTGACTCCCATTAAAAATCTCAGCATCTTCAGTTCCGCTACCTCCAGTTCAGCGTCCTGTCTTTTCATCAATGCCACTGTCTCCAAACCATGCAATATCGCTGGTCTTACTACTGTCTTGTACAGTATATGTTCCCTTTCACTCTTGCTGGCAACCTTCTGTCACAAATCACTCCTGACACTCTTCTCTATCCATTCCAACCTGCTTTCACTCTCCTTCACTTCTCTTCCACACTCGCCATTGCTTTGTACAGTTGACCCCAGATATGATTATAGTACAGCATGATTATATTTAATTTATTTGATTCATTAGAGTTTCTTCACTTAACTTTCCACTTACCCAAATGTTGATTTGCAACAGCTTTTATTTGCTTTGATTTATCCTAAGACTGTGCCAGTTATCCTCATCAAGCTCAAGAGGACCTTCAAAAGCCTTGCATGATGATGATGATTATTGGCCGATTATGTTTGAAACAAAACACAAATTAACTGCAGTTAAGAAATGCATGACTACAAGTGCAGCAACATAAGCTTACTATATATATCACATTAAATAGCTTCCCCTAATATTTCACCAACTCGTGTCACAACTCTTCAGATGACCGCACTGGAGAAATAATCACACCAACAGATAGTTTGCATGAACCACAAAACTGGTTAGAAACAAAACATCGTCAAAACAAGACAAAACACTTGGGTTTTGGAATGCTTAAGACAAAAAATTAAAAAAAAAAAACATGTTGAGCAACTAGGAAACACGTACATGGAAACACCCATGAGTACTCCCACTCTTCTACGCAGAAATGGCGCAAAATTGCACTTTTACACACACCCTCATGAATGCTGCAGTGTTTCCCAAACAACTGTTGCCTTCCACTTTTTCAAAACACTGAACAGCATCATAAGAATAGGAGTAATTTGCTCCTAAAATGGATCAACCCAGGAGACAAATTTCTGCCAGAAAAATCTAATCTAAACTGTCAATATGGCAACCATGACATTAAACAAATATATTTCTGACCACCTACTAAGGGTTTCTCTCCCACAAGATGAGTCGCAGTTGGGATTGTTTGGGGGGATTTTTTTATTTAAGTTTCCTGGATGATCAACCTTTTTATCATTCCCAAGAACAATACAGCTGGCAAGGAAGTGATTGAACTTGCTTCATTTTGGACTTTTTTTTTTTAAAGAAATTAATATCATTCTGATATTAATAATAGCTAGCTATATGCATGCTCTGATTTTAGCTTCACAAACAACACATTGTTGGACCACTTTCTCCATTTGTGTGTTGAGCCAGAGCTCCAGAGTTCCTCAGTGATTTACTGATAATGTACAAAGAGCATGTACACTTTTTGGACATTTCAACATTATATCCTTTATCTTTATTTATATATATATATATATATATATATATATATATATATATATATACAGGGAGTGCAGAATTATTAGGCAAGTTGTATTTTTGAGGATTAGTTTTATTATTGAAAAACAACTATGTTCTTGATGAACCCAAAAGACTCATAAATATCAAAGCTGAGTATTTTTGGAAGTTGGAGTAGGGCTTTCTTAGTTTTAGCTATCTTAGGAGGATATCTGTGTGTGCAGGTGACTATAACTGTGCATAATTATTAGGCAACTTAACAAAAAACAAACATATACCCATTTCACTCATTTATTTTCACCAGGGAAACCAATATAACAACTCAACATTCACTAATATACATTGCTGGCATTAAAAAAAAAACCAAAAACAAATCAGTGACTAATATAGCCGCCTTTCTTTACAAGGACACTCAAAAGCCTGCCATCCATGGATTCGGTCAGTGTTTTGATCTGTTTGCGATCAACATTGCGTGCAGCAGCAACCACAGCCTCCCAGACACTGTTCAGAGATGTGTACTGTTTCCCCTCCTTGTAGATCTCACATTTGATGAGGGACCACAGGTTTTCTATGGGGTTCAGATCAGGTGAACAAGGAGGCCACGTCATTAATCTTTCTTCCTTTAGACCCTTTCTGGCCAGCCATGCTGTGGAGTACTTGGATGCGTGTGATGGAGCATTGTCCTGCATGAAAATCATGTTTTTCTTGAAGGATGCTGACTTCTTCCTGTACCACTGCTTGAAGAAGGTGTCTTCCAAAAACTGACAATAGGACTGGGAGTTGAGCTTGACGCCATCCTCAACCCGAAAAGGTCCCACAAGCTCATCTTTGATGATACCAGCCCATACCAGTACCCCACCTCCACCTTGCTGGCGTCTGAGTCGGACTGGAGCTCTCTGCCCTTTGCTGATCCAGCCACGAGCCCATCCATCTGGCCCATCAAGACTCACTCTCATTTCATCTGTCCATAAGACCTTAGAAAAATCAGTCTTGTGATACTTCTTGGCCCAGTCTTGACGTTTCATCTTGTGTGTCTTGTTCAGTGGTGGTCGTTTTTCAGCCTTTGTTACCTTGGCCGTGTCCCTGAGTATTGCACACCTTGTGCTTTTTGACACTCCAGTGATGTTGCAGCTCTGAAATATGGCAAAACTGGTGGCGAGTGGCATCTTGGCAGCTTCACGCTTGACTTTCCTCAGTTCACGGGCAGTTAGTTTGCGCCTTTTTTTTTCAACACGCTTCTTGCGACCCTGTTGACTATTTTGAATGAAACGCTTGATTGTTCGATGGTCACGCTTCAAAAGCTGGGCAATTTTAAGAGTGCTCCATCCCTTTGCAATATATGTCACTATTTTTGACTTTTCTGAGTCCGTCAAATCCCTCTTCTGACCCATTTTGCCAAAGGAAAGGAAGTTGCCTAATAATTTTGCACACCTGATATAGGGTGTTAATGTCATTAGACCACACCCCTTTTCATTACAGAGATGCACATCACCTGGTATGCTTAATTGGTAGGAGGCTTTCAAGCCTATGCAGCTTGGAGTAGGCCAACATGCATAGAGAGGGTAATGTGGTCAACATACTCATTTGCCTAATAATTCTGCACTCCCTGTATATGTGTGTGTGTATATATATATATATATATATATATATATATTTGTTATTCATATTCAAACTACCAGTAGCATACTATTTTGTCATTCCAGTGGTATGCTGTTTTAGACACAGACCTAACATGCTGGCTTGTTAATTCTGGATCCTGTTAGTAGCTTAATTAATGAGTGCTTGGCAGCCCTACTGGTTAGCCGCATAACTTTAATTTAATGTCTGCTGACATGTTAGCCCATTCAAATTGGATCAAGGAAGTTTTGGACATTTTTGTAATTTCACATTGCTCATTAGCTGAGGAGCCTGACTTTACCCACAATGGAGAACAACCAGCTTGTGGTTGTGGTCTGGAGGCAGCTGTAATTTTAGGTATTACACAAGCCAGGGCCTATTACAAAAGAAAAGCACTGCTAAGACCGGTGTTCACAGCAGTGACCAAAGCAAAGAATCCCATCAAATATTTTACTACTTTCTTTATTTCCAAGGTTGTCAAAAAACACAGATAATTTTACAATACATATTTTGTATCTGTAACTAAAAGGGAAGTCAGCCTAATGGTTAGAGAAGCAGCTTTGGGACCAAAAGGTCACTGATTCGATTCCCTGGGCCAGCAGGAATGGCTGAAGTGCCCTTGAGCAAGGCACCTAACCCCCAACTGCTCCGGGTATGTTGTATATCACTCTGGATAAGAGAGTATGCTAAATACCATTAATGTAATGGTCCACATAAACACCATATACAGTGGTGCTTGAAAGTTTGTGAACCCTTTAGAATTTTCTATATTTCTGCATAAATATGACCTAAAACATCATCAGATTTTCACAAAACTCCTAAAAGTAGATAAAGAGAACCCAGTGAAACAAATGAGACAAAAATATTATACTTGGTCATTTATTTATTGAGGAAAATGATCCAATATTACATATCTGAGTGGCAAAAGTATGTGAACCTCTAGGATTAGCAGTTAATTTGAAGGTGAAATGAGAGTCAGGTGTTTTCAATCAATGGAATGACAATCAGGTGTGAGTGGGCACCCTGTTTTACAACCCCGAATCCAAAAAAAGTTGGGACAAAGTACAAATTGTAAATAAAAATGGAATGCAATGCTGTGGAAGTTTCAAAATTCCATATTTTATTCAGAATAGAACATAGATGACATATCAAATGTTTAACCTCCTAGGGCTTAGCGGTCACATGCGTGGACAGGACTTTATGGAAATTCGGAACAAGAATCCACATATGTGGACATACTTTTTCTCTAAAAGTACATCTTATCAAAAGATGATGCTTAGTTTTTATTCTAATCAGGTTCTAATAAGCCCAAATAGCAAAGAGAAATAAAAAAATGCATGTAAAATAACAGCTTGGGCCTTAGGAGGTTAAACTGAGAAAATGCATCATTTAAAGAGAAAAATGAGGTGATTTTAAATTTCATGACAACAACACATCTCAAAAAAGTTGGGACAAGGCCATGTTTACCACTGTGAGACATCCCCTTTTCTCTTCACAACAGTCTGTAAATTTCTGGGGACTGAGGAGACAAGTTGCTCAAGTTTAGGGATAGGAATGTTAACCCAGTCTTGTCTAATGTAGGATTCTAGTTGCTCAACTGTCTTAGGTCTTTTTTGTCGTATCTTACATTTTATGATGCGCCAAATGTTTTCTATGGGTGAAAGATCTGGACTGCAAGCTGGCCAGTTCAGTACCCGGACCCTTCTTCTACGCAGCCATGATGCTGTAATTGATGCAGTATGTGGTTTGGCATTGTCATGCTGGAAAATGCAAGGTCTTCCCTGAAAGAGACGTCATCTGGATGGGAGCATATGTTGCTCTAGAACCTGGATATACCTTTCAGCATTGATGGTGCCTTTCCAGATGTGTAAGCTGCCCATGCCACACGCACTAATGCAACCCCATACCATCAGAGATGCAGGCTTCTGAACTGAGCGCTGATAACAACTTGGGTCATCCTTCTCCTCTTTAGTCCGAATGACACGGCGTCCCTGATTTCCATAAAGAACTTCAAATTTTGATTCGTCTGACCACAGAACAGTTTTCCACTTTGCCACAGTCCATTTTAAATGAGTCTTGGCCCAGAGAAGACGTCTGCGCTTCTGGATCATGTCTAGATACTGCTTCTTCTTTGAACTATAGAGTTGTAGCTGGCAACGGTGGATGGCACGGTGAATTGTGTTCACAGATAATGTTCTCTGGAAATATTCTTGAGCCCATTTTGTGATTTGCAATACAGAAGCATGCCTGTATGTGATGCAGTGCCATCTAAGGGCCCGAAGATCACGGGCACCCAGTATGGTTTTCCGGCCTTGACCCTTACGCACAGAGATTCTTCCAGATTCTCTGAATCTTTTGATGATATTATGCACTGTAGATGATATGTTCAAACTCTCTGCAATTTTACACTGTGGAACTCCTTTCTGATATTGCTCCACTATTTGTTGGCGCAGAATTAGGGGGATTGGTGATCCTCTTCCCATCTTTACTTCTGAGAGCCGCTGCCACTCCAAGATGCTCTTTTTATACCCAGTCATGTTAATGACCTATTGCCAATTGACCTAATGAGTTGCAATTTGGTCCTCCAACTGTTCCTTTTTTGTACCTTTAACTTTTCCAGCCTCTTATTGCCCCTGTCCCAACTTTTTTGATATGTGTTGCTGTCATGAAATTTCAAATGAGCCAATATTTGGCATGAAATTTCAAAATATCTCACTTTTGACATTTGATATGTTGTCTATGTTCTATTGTGAATACAATATCAGTTTTTGAGATTTGCAAATTATTGCATTCCGTTTTTATTTACAATTTGTACTTTGTCCCAACTTTTTTTTGGAATCGGGGTTGTATTTAAAGGACAGGGATCTATCAAAGTCTGATCTTCACAACACATTTGTGGAAGTGTATCATGGCACGAACAAAGGAGATTTCTGAGGACCTCAGAAAAAGCATTGTTGATGCTCATCAAGCTGGAAAAGGTTACAAAACCATCTCTAAAGAGTTTGGACTCCACCAATCCACAGTCAGATAGATTGTGTACAAATGGAGGAAACTCAAAGACCATTGTTACCCTCCCCAGGAGTGGTTGACCAACAAAGATTACTCCAAGAGCAAGGCGTGTAATATTCGACAAGGTCACAAAGGACCCCAGGGTAACTTCTAAGCAACTGAAGGCCTCTCTCACATTGGCTAATGTTAATGTTCATGAGTCCACCATCAGGAGAACACTGAACAACAAATGGTGTGCATGGCAGGGTTGCAAGGAGAAAACCACTGCTCCTACTGTACCCCTATTTCTGACAGTGTACATATGGGAATGATGGTCAGATGTCCACATACTTTTTGCCATATAGTGTATATAGTGTTTTTTTTTTTTAACTCAAATGAAATCAAAATTTTCTTGAGGTGAGAAGAGCAGGTGTAACAGTTTAAGCATGTTAAAGGGGTAATGTTACCTTTAATTATTACTATTAGCTATATTGACAGTCCAACTCTTATTTTATGAATGACCATTGCCTTCAGCCAAATATAAAATGTTCAAGCATCTTCCAGTCCAATCACAACTTACAAGATGACTCCATTCCCACTTGTATACAACCATGTGCTACTTTTATGAGTAACATAACAGTTTTTAATTGACGACCTGTAGTCCTAGAGGCCTGAAATAATGAGTCATGTTTCAGCTTACCACAAATGCTGCCACAGTACAAACAGTGTTCATGTTTGATTAAGTCAAAGATTTTGAATCACAAGCAAGAATAATTTACACGAAAAATATCATTAGTGAACACAATCAGTAAGTGTACAATCAGGAAAATATAAGAGTTATTATGGGGACCTTTAGACATTAGGGGCATAATTAAAATAATAGCACTCATAAAACAATACCGGATCAACTCCACAATTTTCATTTGCTATTTAATTTCTCTGTATAGTCTCAAGATTAAACATGGTCTACTCCACTTCAAAGGGGAAAATGTTCACTTTTAGCACCCTGGGTCGTATCTGCTGTTCAGAGAGAGGTCAGACAGAGGACAGTAGGATCCATTACTCTAACCTTGTCTCTTTAGCTCTGCCTAAGCAGTGTGTTTATGAGCTTTGGAACCCCATTCACAGTCTCATTCCATAAAGGATCACATCACAGAGTATATCATTGCTCAGAGAAAACCACAGTTTGGATAACTGGAATCCCCTGAGCCAGACTCTTGGAGATGAAACAGTCGATTCTGTACAGTGGCTCAATTATTTAGACTGACTAAATTATTAACCACAGAGTTTACATCACGCACTTCTTGGAATTTTACTAGATTGTTGGTGTGAAAGTGAATGACATGTATACAGTACATATAATTTTCTTTTTCCGAGACAGCATGAAAGAGTGAGTCAGCTATCATGTGTAAGCATGCACAGAATTTACTGACGAATGGGGGATGAATAAAACTAAAGGAAGCTGTGTGTGAGATATCAAACCACATAGAAGTTCAAACAACACCTGTGCCCTGAAGGTACATTAGTAATAATTTTTGCAGAAACTGTAAACTGTCACCTTTAAACAAGTTTGGTATTTGTCATGCCACCACTCTCTTCCAGTGATGACAAAAAATAGGAAAGAGGAATAGAAACTGAGATAAACAGATTTACAGATAAAGAGGAACAGATTTCTGAGGTCCTCAGAAATCTCCTTTGTTCGTGCCATGATACACTTCCACAAATGTGTTGTGAAGATCAGACTTTGATAGATCCCTGTCCTTTAAATACAACCCCGATTCCAAAAAAGTTGGGACAAAGTACAAATTGTAAATGAAAACGGAATGCAATAATTTACAAATCTCAAAAACTGATATTGTATTCACAATAGAACATAGACAACATATCAAATGTCGAAAGTGAGACATTTTGAAATTTCATGCCAAATATTGGCTCATTTGAAATTTCATGACAGCAACACATCTCAAAAAAGTTGGGACAGGGACAATAAGAGGCTGGAAAAGTTAAAGGTACAAAAAAGGAACAGCTGGAGGACCAAATTGCAACTCATTAGGTCAATTGGCAATAGGTCATTAACATGACTGGGTATAAAAAAAGCACCTTGGAGTGGCAGCGGCTCTCAGAAGTAAAGATGGGAAGAGGATCACCAATCCCCCTAATTCTGCGCCGACAAATAGTGGAGCAATATCAGAAAGGAATTCGACAGTGTAAAATTGCCAAGAGTTTGAACATATCATCTACAGTGCATAATATCATCAAAAGATTCAGAGAATCTGGAAGAATCTCTGTGCGTAAGGGTCAAGGCCGGAAAACCATACTGGGTGCCCGTGATCTTCGGGCCCTTAGACGGCACTGTATCACATACAGGCATGCTTCTGTATTGGAAATCACAAAATGGGCTCAGGAATATTTCCAGAGAACATTATCTGTGAACACAATTCACCGTGCCATCCGCCGTTGCCAGCTAAAACTCTATAGTTCAAAGAAGAAGCCATATCTAAACATGATCCAGAAGCGCAGATGTCTTCTCTGGGCCAAGGCTCATTTAAAATGGACTGTGGCAAAGTGGAAAACTGTTCTGTGGTCAGATGAATCAAAATTTGAAGTTCTTTATGGAAATCAGGGATGCCGTGTCATTCGGACTAAAGAGGAGAAGGACGACCCAAGTTGTTATCAGCGCTCAGTTCAGAAGCCTGCATCTCTGATGGTATGGGGTTGCATTAGTGCGTGTGTTCATGAGTCCACCCTGACAATGCCAAACCACATACTGCATCAATTACAGCATCATGGCTGTGTAGAAGAAGGGTCCGGGTACTGAACTGGCCAGCCTGCAGTCCAGATCTTTCACCCATAGAAAACATTTGGTGCATCATAAAACGGAAGATACGACAAAAAAGACCCAAGACAGTTGAGCAACTAGAATCCTACATTAGACAAGAATGGGTTAACATTCCTATCCCTAAACTTGAGCAACTTGTCTCCTCAGTCCCCAGACGTTTACAGACTGTTGTAAAGAGAAAAGGGGATGTCTCACAGTAGTAAACATGGCCTTGTCCCAAATTTTTTGAGATGTGGTGTTGTCATGAAATTTAAAATCACCTAATTTTTCTCTTTAAATGATACATTTTCTCAGTTTAAACATTTGATATGTCATCTATGTCCTATTCTGAATAAAATATGGAATTTTGAAACTTCCACATCATTGCATTCCGTTTTTATTTACAATTTGTACTTTGTCCCAACTTTTTTGGAATCGAGGTTGTAAATATACACACGCACACATTTTATATATTATATACACATACATACACACACTAATATATATATATATATATATATATATATATATATATATATATATATATATATATATACACACACAAATTATATATATATATAAATATATATATATATATATATATATATATATATATATATATATAAAATTAGTGTGTGTATGTGTGTGTATACACACACACACACATTATATAGTGTGTGTGTATACAGTTACTAAAAAATTCTATTTTGGTCTCATCCATCCATAAAACATTTTTCCAATAGTCTTCTGGCTTGTCCATGTGATCTTTGCTGCTCATCTGCAGTTTGCTAATGTTGTTTTTGGAGAGCAGTGGCTCTCTCCTTGCAACCCTGCCATGCACACTATTGTTGTTCAGTGTTCTCCTGATGGTGGACTCATGAACATTAGCCAATGTGAGAGAGGCCTTCAGTTGCTGAGAAAAAGACCTAAATCATCATCAGATTTTCACACAAGTCCTAAAAGTAGACAAAGAGAACTCTGTTAAACAAATGAGACAAAAATATTATACTTGGTCATTTATTTATTGAGGAAAATGATCCAATATTTCATATGTGAGTGGCAAAAGTATGTAAACCTCTTGGATTAGCAGTTAATTTGAAGGTGAAATTAGAGTCAGGTGTTTTCAATCAATGGGATGACAATCAGGTGTGAGTGGGCACCCTGTTTTATTTAAAGAACAGGGATCTATCAAAGTCTGATCTTCACAACACGTTTGTGGAAGTTAATCATGGCACAAACAAAGGAGATTTCTGAGAACCTCAGAAAAAGCGTTGTTGATGCTCATCAGGCTGGAAAAGGTTACAAAACCATCTCTAAAGAGTTTGGACTCCACCAATCCACAGTCAGACAGATTGTCTACAAATGGAGGAAATTCAAGACCATTGTTACCCTCCCCAGGAGTGGTCGACCAACAAAGATCACTCCAAGAGCAAGGCGTGTAATAGTCGGCGAGGTCACAAAGGACCCCAGAGTAACTACTAAGCAACTGAAGGCCTCTCTCACATTGGCTCATGTTAATGTTCATGAGTCCACCATCAGGAGAACACTGAACAACAAATGGTGTGCATGGCAGGGTTGCAAGGAGAAAGCCACTGCTCTCCACAAAGAACATTGCTGCTCGTCTGCAGTTTGCTAAAGATCACGTGGACAAACCAGAAGGCTATTGGAAAAATGTTTTCTGGACAGATGAGACCAAAATAGAACTTTTTGGTTTAAATGAGAAGCGTTATGTTTGGAGAAAGGGAAAAAAAACCCACTGCATTCCAGCATAAGAACCTTATCCCATCTGTGAAACATGGTGGTGGTACTATCATGGTTTGGGTCTGTTTTGCTGCATCTGGGCCAGGACAGCTTGCCATCATTGATGGAACAATGAATTCTGAATTATACCAGTGAATTTTAAAGGAAAATGTCAGGACATCTGTCCATGAACTGAATCTCAAGAGAAGGTGGGTCATGCAGCAAGACAACGACCCTAAGCACACAAGTCGTTCTACCAAAGAATGGTTAAAGAAGAATAAAGTTAATGTTTTGGAATGGCCAAGTCAAAGTCCTGATCGGAATGTTGTGGAAGGACCTGAAGCGAGCAGTTCATGTGAGGAAACCCATCAACATCCCAGAGTTGAAGCTGTTCTGTACGGAGGAATGGGCTAAAATTCCTCCAAGCCGGTGTGCAGGACTGATCAACAGTTACCGCAAACGTTTAGTTGCAGTTATTGCTGCACAAGGGGGTCACACCAGATACTGAAAGCAAAGGGTCACATACTTTTGCCACTCACAGATATGTAATATTGGATCATTTTCCTCAATAAATAAATGTATAATATAAAGTATAATATTTTTGTCTTGTTTGTTTAACTGGGTTCTCTTTATCTACTTTTAGGACTTGTGTGAAAGTCTGATGATGTTGTAGGTCATATTTATGCAGAAATATAGAAAATCCTAAAAGGTTCACAAACTTTCAAGCACCACTGTATAATATTAATTACATAACCATACAGATACCAAAATGAATGTTTAAAACGTGTATTTACCTGTGAAAATCCCTCTGGCGGGGTGCTGTGCCTTCTCCCGGTCTGTGCAGGGCTCGCCAGTGCTGCTACCATCATCATCAAATTCTTCCTCCTCCTCTCCCTCTGCTGGTTACTTCACTTTTGCTCACTTCTTCTTGGGTCCCATTATCTAAACTTTAAACTGAAAATTTTTTTATTTTTCCCACAAAATATCCAATGTTCTTCAATCATAAGACAGATGCAGAATGTTGCAGACACGCTGGTTTTATACCCACTCCTGGCTTGCGTCACATGCTAGTTATGAGTGATTGTAACATGCTAATCACATGCATCACACACGCTTCACAAGTGCGGCCCGTACTCGGAGCGCAGGAAACTGGTAAAATGCAAGTCACACGCACTCCACACTCACTAAACACGCACTGATCACGTGCGTCAGACATACGCTTTCCACGGGCTAACGGCGCAATTTTTCCCACACCTCGAGGAAGTCAGGTGTGCAACCTGTACTTGACAAGTACTTTGCCCGTACTCCTCCCTCAAACTTTTCCCCCGGGCAGAGGTGGGTAGTAACGCGCTACATTTACTCCGTTACATTTACTTGAGTAACTTTTTGGATGAATTGTACTTGTAAGAGTAGTTTTAATGCAGCATACTTTTTACTTTTACTTGAGTATATTTGTGAAGAAGAAGCGGTACTTTTACTCCATTACATTGGGCTATATTCTGCTCGTTACTCGCTACTTTATTTTTATTGATCCGTGCGATGCGTGGCCTGTTTATGTTTTGTCGAGACTTCCAGCAGAGGCTCTGTCACATGACCGCATCTCACTAATCAAGTGTAGCAGCCAGAGCCATAGTGGGAGGAGCTATGGTTTAACTCCGTTTCGCCAATCAAACAGAGCCAAGCCGCCGTGCGCGCCCGCGCACAAAATTCCCGCGGCAAGAGCAGTCCAGGTGGAAAAGAGCATGCGCAGAAGAAAAATGGCAGAGACAGCGGCCAGCGTTTCTCATCAAGCTGAAGAGGCACACCCCTGGCCACACATACAAACCATGTTCACTCTCCAAACAACAAAAAATAATAGTTATGTTATGCAGTGTCACATGCGTCTCCCCAAACCAGTGGATGTTTCAGCTTATAAAAACTTGAACGTCGAATTTGAGGAAACACATTGCGGTAAGTAGGCTGTGTGCTTTTGGCTGTCTTCGTAGGCAGACGTTAGCCCTGTTGTAACATCATAAATAACTGTAAAATACATTGTTTTGTGGAAATGTATTGACGCACTGCGGCCTCAGACGGCAACACACACACACACACACACACACACACACACACACACACACACACACACCCCAGAGAACCAAGAAATAAAACTACAAAAAAATCTTCCTAACAATCACTTTTTATTGATGTGAAACCAAAAAATGCTCATGAAAATAAGGTTGCTCGCCTAATGTAAGCTTCTCAATAGCGTTACAGTTGTACATGGCTCTGGTCAAAAACTGGGAATGGAAGACTGGTGAAAACTTACTAAATAACAAAACTAGGGTTTCCCATACATAGACCATTGTGTTGCGCAGCGCCACACAATGGATTCCTATTGCCACACAATCAGACTCACGATTTTGAAAAAAATATATATATTTTTCCATTGCGTATCGTTCCATTCATTCATAGTGCTCTTTCTTCTCATTCGCGCGCACACACCCACACACAGAGACAGAGAGGCGTGTACACAGGCCTGCCGGTGCGCATATACCCGGACTGCAAGTAGGCCTGTTAGGCTAATTAAAAATAACGCAGCCTTCCCGATTCGCCTTCCGACCCCTTATTTTAAAAGGTAGCCTACGTCGTGCTCGTGATGAGCTTTATCATAGCCTTCTTGGCTTACAGGAAACAGACATCCCTGAGTCAGGCTATAAACCAATTTTGATGCAGACAGTAGCAGCTTGACACGAGGAACCGGCCTTATTGCATTATCCCGTTTATCCTGCTTCAGCAATGACTTCCCTTACGATGGGGCACTTGAGTTTTTTTTTTCAAGAAGCCACGCAGGATTGTGGGATTGAAAATTTCTTTCAGGATTATTTCCAGTCTTTTTCGTACGAGGAGATATTACGTGTGATGTTCAGCTGCTGTTAAAGCTGAACAGTCACTTCATGGAGTGAACATGCACGCGCACACAGTGTTATGGTTTATGTGCAGACTGCCTTGAGCTTCTTGTTGTTATTGTTAATACACAGAACTACACACACAGTTTATATGTGTGAAATATATATGAAATCTCTGCCTGTTATGACATCCTGATCAATAAACAAAGTTACTCAGCACTTGAGTAGTTTATTCACTTAGTACTTTTTACTCTTACTCAAGTAATTAATTGGATGACTACTTTTTACTTTTACTTGAGTAATATTATTCTAAAGTAACAATACTCTTACTTGAGTACAATTTTTGGCTACTCTACCCACCTCTGCCCCCGGGTTCACCACGGCCCTGCGGCATGGTTGCAAGCTACCAAACCCTGCGACCCATGCATGTCCAAAACACTTACGGTGGGTTGTGACTGAGGCTTAAAGGGTTCACAAACTTTCAAGCACCACTCGTGTGTGTGCGCAATATATATTATATATATATATATATATATATATATATATATATATATATATATATAAGTATGTGAACCCTTTGGAATTATCTGGTTTTCTGCATGAATTGGTAATAAAAAGTGATCTGATCTTCATCCAAGTCACAGGTACTGATATATACAATGAGCTTAAGCCAATAACACACGAAAAAGTAGAATTTTTTTATGACTTTATTATACAAATGCATTCAACATTCACAGTAGTGGTGGAAAAAGTAAGTGAACCTTTGGATTTAATAACTGGTTGACCCTCCTTTGGCAGCAATGACCTCAACCAGGCGCTTCCTGTAACTGCAGATCAGACCTGCACATCGTACAGGGGGGGATTTTAACCCATTCTTCCCTGCAGAACTGCCTTAACGCTTCCATATTCTTGGGTTATCTTTTGTGTATGGCTGTCTTCAAGTCATTCCACAGTATCTCACTAGGATTGAGATCTGGGCTCTGACTAGGCCACTCCAAAAGGTGGATTTTGTTCTTCTGAAACCATTGTGCTGTGGATTTGTTGCGATGTTTGGGGTCATTGTCCTGTTGCATCACCCAGCCTCTTCTGAGCTTCAGTTGACGGACAGACACCCTCACATTATCCTGGAGAATTTGTTGATAAATTTGGGAATTCATTTTCCCCTCAGTGATGGCAAGCTGTCCAGGCCCTGACGCAGCAAAGCAGGCCCAAATCATGATGTTCCCTCCACCATACTTTACTGTAGGGATGATGTTTTGATGTTGATATGCAGTGCCCTTTTTACGCCAAATGGAGTTCATCTTGTTCGTCCCAAATAATTCAATTTTGGTTTCATCACTCTACAAAACATTTTCCCAGTACCATTGTGGAGTGTCCAAGTGCTCTTTTGCAAAATTCAGGCATGCAGCAATGTTCTTTCTTTGACAGCAGTGGCTTCCTTCTTGGTGTCCTGCCATGGACTCCTTTCTTGTTCAATGTTTTGCATATTGTTGAATCATGAACAGAGATGTCAGCCAGTTCCAATGACATCTGCAAGTCTTTCGCTGTCACTCTAGGGTTCTTCTTTACCTCATTAATGATTTTGCATTGTGCTCTTGGGGTCATCTTGGTGGGGCGCCCACTTCTAGACAGAGTAGCCACAATACCTAATCGTCTCCACTGATAGACAACTTGCCTGACAGTAGACTGATGAATACCTAAAATCTTTGAGATGACTTTGTAACCCTTTCCATCCTTATGCAAGTTAACAATTCTTGATCTTAGGTCTTCAGATAGCACTTTTGTGCGAGGCATGATTCCCATCTGGATATGCTCCTTGACAAAAGTTCAAATTTTTCAGGGGTTATCATCAATCAAAGTAATTCTAGGCCACACCTCTGAACTCGTTTCATTAAATGGAACCCACATGTGCTAAATTTTGACTGCAATGAGCTTTTTAAAAAGTCATTAGCTTAGGGTTCACTTACTTTTTCCAACCTTCAGTTTCACAGTTTGAATAATTTATTCAATATGATAAAACATTCTTTGAAAATCTGTGTATCTATAGTTATAGGAGACTGTCTTTGTTCATTATTGTGACTTACATGAAGATATGACCATGTTTTATATGGGAATTTGTTACTCATTTATACCAAATGAGTATACAGATACTGTATTCCTTGAGATTTCTCCCTTCCACTGAAGAACATGTTCAGACAACACTCCCATGGTTTTGATCCAATATGAGTCATCAGGTTTTAAACAAACTTGTGGAGTCTGTCAGCACAAGTGCAAACAGTCATTAAAGCAAAAGGGAGACATAAATACAAAGAAATTCATGTAAATATTCTATAAAAGTTTACTTTTCCCTCAAGTTATTGCTGATATAATTTGTAGCTAAATAATTTATATTAAATTTGTAAAGCATGCAAAACAGAAGCATTTTCTTTAGTGGTAATAATAATAATAATAATAATAATAATAATAATAAAAATTGTAATGTACTTTAAATTTAGAGCAAATCTCAAAGTGCTACAAAATAGAAACATCATTAAAAAAGGCAGATAGAAGCAACATAAAACAAAAATGAACAAAAATAAAGCATAATTAAGAATTATATGTTCTGCTAAAAAGAAATGGTTTAATTCCTTTTTATCCCCCGCACAAAGTTTGGCGGGGGATATAGAAACGGGTTCCGTCTGGTCACGTTTTCGTTTCCAGGCCATATCTTTAAAACTACTGAAGATATCTTCATGAAACTTTGTAACCATATCAAACATGTGAACTGGTGCCTTTTGTTATTTTGGATTTTTGAAAAATAATATTTTTCAAATTTTTACATAGAAAATAGATTTTGACTTAGTTTCTAAGAGCAATGGTCGTTTCCAGAGCATATATCCAAAACTATTCATGATACAGATTTGAAACTTGGTATACGTGTTAACAAGGTGATGTAGATGTGCCTTTTTATACTAAGAAATTTGAGAAATTTTAAATTATGTTTCCATGGAAACACTTTCAGATTCAGTCTCTCAGGTTAGTCTTAGGGGTAGGTTTTGCTTCTGGAGCAGAACTTGAAAACTATGAGTGGTATGGTCTTGAAAGTTGGTATATGTGTTAAGTAATGTATATGTGCCTTTTGATACTAAGAAATGTGAGAAATTTTAATTTTTAGCTCACCTGGACCAAAGGTCTGGTGGGTTTATGCCATGGGCTGCTGAGGTCAGTGTAAAGAGGTAGGGTTGGTTTCCTCCAGCACAACTTGAAAAATGTGACAAATAATATCTTGAAACTTAGTATATAGTTGGTATATAGGGCAGGGGATATAGATGACTCTGTCTTCTTGTTTAACACTCTCAGTAGTCTGTGGTATCAGACTTTTGGACTCCATTGTATATGCTGAGATTCTGACAAATGAAAGGAAAAAAGTTGGGTGAGGGTGAAATGTTAATTTTATGCAGAGGATAAAGAGCAGCAACATTTGCCACAACAAAGCCACAAATCCAGTACTCCGAAGCCTTTTCTGTGTTCATCAGAAATCCATTCATCTGCCAGATATAATTAAATAAATGACTCAGAGTGTTCATTCTCTGACAAACCTGAAACACCTACAACTGTTGGCTCGAGATATGTCAGGAAAACTCTATTGATTTCTGTAATATTAAATACTGATTGCATCAGGCAGATCTGTATCCATAACCATTATATAAACATGAGTGTTTTCTGGGAAATACGCCACTCGTATTTTTCATACAAACTATGGAGTAACATTTTCACTCGTAAGAAAATTGATGAATTGTTTTGATAAATTTGAATACTTTGTTTGTGAATGTGTCTCTGTAATAAGAAAATCACACGTTGGCCTGAAGATCTGAAGTTTATCTTCTTGTGTTGAAAAACTTGCATTTTTCATATTAAATATATCACAGATCTGAGTGACATATTGAAATAATATTGGCTGGCTTTTTTTCATGGTCTATCAGATATATTCCATTCAGCTAGCATAATACTGAATGAGTCAAAGACGAGTTCAATATCATGCTAGCTGAATGGAATATATCTGATAGACCACGAAAAAAAGCCAGCCAATATCATTATACATACACACACTTCATATCAGCATTCTTAAAGGCCAACGCTAGCTTACCCACAACTCGGTGCTGTTAGCGCGGCAGTCCAGTTACCTTCTAGCTGGTGTAGTGTTGGCGAAGGCCAATGCTAGCACAGTTAAGCCAAATATTATTATTTTCCCTGTGTAATTTACTTAGTTACTTTTAAAATCAACAACAGCTACACACAATGGAGTGACCTGGCAGCCAAAATTCTCTCAAAATCTTCCGTTTTTAACAAAGGAAACCTGGTGGCCAAGTTTGTTTACAAATTGTCACTCTCGCTTGCTAACACAGAAGTTTTACATCTCTGACATGTGACGTCATGTTGTCTTGACAACGTGCAATATTGCACGCTCATTCTCCATTGGGTCGAGTGGCGTAATATATGGAGGATAAGCGATAATGATAATATTGCATGCCATCAATAAACCCACTAGAAGGGAATAGAAAACATGTTTTTATTCCATGGAAAAAGTGGCCTGTATGTATAATAATTCCTGATATTTCACTTCGATGATGTCACTCTCAGTGTTTTCCCCACTGACTAGATGCGCGTTGTCAAAATGGTGAACTGGTTCAAAATTTAATTCTTTTGATCGACTTGCATATTTTTTGTTTTTTGTGGATGTGTCTATATAAATAAAGAATATTACATGGTCACGTGAAGATATGAAGTGTATCTTCTCGTGTTGAAAATATTTCACTCAGTCACTATGCTCACTCATGAATATATTCACCACTCAAAGATATTAAGTTTATCTTCACACCATTGTGTAATATCCTATTTATGCAATATCTGTGCAAATTAGGATTTTATCAAATGGCAAAATTGGTCATATTTACTTCATATTACTGTATTTTGCTTCTAAGTAAACTTTTTCCCCCCATGGAATATGTGACAGAGCCACAGCAGGCTTCATGCTAAATCCCATGCTTTGAGATGGGTTCAGAGGACATGCCACTATTACTCAAGATGCCCTATAACCCTTCATCCTAATACGTATGTGCTAATGAAATGCCTCCACCCTTTTACAAGTTTTTAGTCAGTCATACTGTAGATCACATTATATATACACAGGCCACTTTTTCCATGAAATAAAAACATGTATTCTATTCCCTTCTAGTGGGTTTATTAATAGCATTGTTATCATATTGCTTATCCTCCGTGTATTACACCACTCTACCCAATGGAGAATGGGTGTGCAATATTGTTACAATATTGCACGTTGTCAAGACAACACGACGTCACGTCAGAGCTCACGCGAATATCCAATGACAAAACTTTTCTGCTGCGCATGCGCAGAATCGTTTCTTTTTCCACCAGGAAAGAGAGAAGACAAGGCTAATTCAGTGCTACTGTTAGCTATGCTATAATTAAGCACTAAATAAAATTAAAACTGAAACTGAAGACACACTGAACACCTGAAAAGCTACCAAAAGTACTTCATATATTCCTGCATATTTACAAAAGAAAAACATACCAACGGACATCAAAAAACTGGAAAAGAGACATGTCGGAATTGTAAAACTTCCACGCTAGCGAGCAACTGTGACAGTTTGTAAACAAACATGGCTGCGAGGTTTGCTTCGTTAAAAGTGGAAGATTTTGAGAGAATTTTGGCTGGCAGGTCACTCTGTTGTGTGTAGTTGTCAATGTTGATTTTAAAAATAACATCAGGAAATAAATACTCAAGTCTGAGTGAAAAATACTGTGGTGAGTGTGCGTGGAAGAAGAGTCTTGGAACAGAAATCTTACTTTCTCACTCGTTAGCCTGTGCTACTGATGAATGCTACAGCAGCTGTAGGTGTCTTCACTGTCGCGTTAATGAACCCTACACCGGCTGGAAGGTGACTTCACTGCTGCACTAAAAGCGCCAACTTGTGGGTAAGCTAGTGTTGGCCTTTGAGAATGCTAATAAGCTGATATAAAGTGTGTGTACACGTATAATAATATTAGCTGGCTTTTTTTGTGTGGTCTATCAGATATATTCTATTCAGCTAGCATGATACTGAACTCATCTTTGACTTGTTCAATATCATGCTAGCTGAATGGAATATATCGGATATACCACAAAAAACAGCCAGCCAGTATTATTTAAATATGTCTCTAATGACCTACTTATCAAGATACTTAAGAGTACATACTGGGATAGGCTCCAGCTTGCCTGCGACCCTGTAGAATAGAATAAAATGGCTAGAGATAATGAGATGAGATAATGAGATGAGATAATGAGATGAGACATACATAGCTTATTACACATACACTCACCAATTGGAAAACCTGCATCACTGCTCATTCATGCAGTTGTACAAATAATGTGGCAGCAGCACAAAAATCATGCAGGTACAGGTCAAAAACGTCATTTAAGGGTTCTTGAGAATACAGTGGGCACAGGCTCACAGAAATCAGACAGTTTTCCAACTAAAGATTTTAAACAAGAAATGAACCTGCTCAGTTTCAGTAAGCTTGTGCCCACCACAGCCTCAGGTTCCTGTTCTTGGCTGACAGGAATGGAGCCTGTCAAAGAAGTGCTGTTGTAGCCCATCCACCCAAGGTTTGGCATGTTGTTTGTTCTTTTCTACTTACCATGGTTTTAAAGAGTAAAGGTTGTAAAGAATGGTTGAGTTACCGTAGCCTTTCTGCCAGCTTCAACTCATCTAGCCGTTCTCAAACAGATAGTTTATCTGAACTTTTTCATTAAAAAAAAAAAAAAAGCAGCAGCATCAGAAAGGAGATGAGGAAGAAACAGTTATAATTATTTTTGGTAATTCATTAAAAAAGGGTCAGAGAGGAGATGGGGGGAAAGTTTTTTTTTTTTGTAATAATTAGTTAAGATATACCAAATGGTAAGATATACAGTCTCACTGCTCCAGGGTTCCCACATCAATCCTGAGCTCAGGTTACGGTCAATGTGTATCTTTAGAATTTTCTCCCCATATCTGTGTGGATTTCCTAAGGGTTCTCACCTCCTAAAACATGCTAGTAAGTGGATCGGTGATTCTAAATTACCACTAGGTGCAAATCTGAAAATATACAGTACCAGTCAAAAGTTTTACTATAAATTAGTGTGTCCAAACCATTGATTGGTCCTGTATTTGTGCATGGTGCCTTGCAATGGAGGATTTATTCCCACTTCACAGCCAGTGTTCCAAGATTTAGGCTTGGATCCTCCACAACCCTAACCAGGATAAAACACTGTTTGATCATAAATGAATGAAAGATATTGCAAACAAATTTTAGTCTTCATGGAGCAGGTTGAAATCCTCTCCACTTCACCTGATGACACAAACATCAGTCATGCTATGATAGTGATTCCAAGACCAATGAAGATAGGCAGAAAGATAAAAGGTTAACTGCATCAACAGCTTTGAAGAGATCAAATGGATCAGGATCATTTAACCTGATGTAGCATGGGTAGTTTTACAGTGTCTTGCAAAAGTACCCCCCCCCCCCCCCCCCCTTGGGATTTGTCCTGTTTTGTCGCATTACAAGCTGGACTTAAAATGGATTTTTGGTGGGTTAGCACCATTTGATTTACACAACATGCCTACCACTTTAAAGGTGAAAATTGTTGTTTTATTGTGTGACAAACAATAAAATGAAAAAACAGAAATCTGGAGTGTGCATAGGTATTCACCCCCCAGAGTCAGTACTTTGTAGAGCCACCTTTTGCTGCAATTACAGCTTCAAGTATTTTGGGATGTGTCTTTATTAGCTTAGCACATCTAGCCACTGGGATTTTTGCCCATTCTTCAAGGCAAAACTGCTCCAACTCCTTCAAGTTAGATGGGTTGTGTTGGTGTACAGCAATCTTCAAGTTATGCTACAGATTCTCAACTGGATTGAGGTCTGGGCTTTGATTAGGCCATTCCAAGACATTTAAATGTTTCCCTTTAAAACACTCCAGTGTAGCTTTAGCAGCATGTTTAGAGGTGTTGTCCTGCTGGAACATGAACCTTCACCCTAGTTTCAAACCTCTGGCCGGCTCAAACAAGTTTTCCTCCAGAATTGCCCTGTATTTAGTGTCATCCATCTTTCCTTCAGTCCTGACCAGCTTTCCTGTCCCTGCAGATGAAAAAATATCCCCACAGCATGATGCTGCCACCACCATGCTTCACTGTAGGAATGGTGTTTTCAAGGTGTTGTGTTTGCGCCACACATGGCATTTCCCATGATGGCCAAAAAGTTCAATTTTAGTCTCATTTGACCAGAGAATCTTCTTCCATGTGTTTGGGGAGTCTGCCATATGCTGCTGGGCAAGCTCCAAACGTATTTTCTTAAGCAATGGCTTTTTTTCTAGCCACTCTTCCATAAAGTCCCACTCTGTCAAGTGTATGGCTTAAAGTGGTCCTATGGACAGATACTCCCATTTCCGCTGTGGATATTTGCAGCTCCTTCAGTGTTATCTCTGGTGTCTTTGTTGCATCTCTGATTAATGCCCTCCTTGCCCAGTTTGTGAGTTTTGGTGGGCGGCCTTCTCGTCACGTTTGTAGTGGTGCCATATTCTTTCCATTTTGCTATCATGGATTTAATGGTGCGCCCTGGGATATTCAAAGTTTGGAATATTTTTTTTGTGACCCAACCCTGAGCTATACTTCTCCACAACTTTGTCTCTGACCTGTTTGGAGGCTCCTTGGTTTTCATGTTGCTTTCTTAGTAGTGTAGCAGAGTCAGGGTCCTTCCAGAACAGGTTGATTTATACAGACATCATGTGACTGATCATGTGACCCTTTGATTGCACACAGGTGGATCTTAAATCAAGTAATTATGTGACTTATGAAGTGAATTGGTTGGACCAGCTTTTATTTAGGGGTTTCATATGAAAGGGGGTGAATACCTATGCATACTCCAGATTTCTGTTTTTTCATCTTATTGTTTGTTACACAATAAAACAACAATTTTCACCTTTAACGTGGTAGGCAAATTGCGTAAATCAAATGGTGCTAACCCTCCAAAAATCCATTTTAATTTCAGCTTGTAATGTGACAAAACAGGACAAAACACCAAGGAGGATGAATACTTTTGCAAGACACTGTATAAGGTGTGCAAGTTTGAAACAAGGCTGTTTGGCATCCTGGAGCTACTTTGCAGTGCATGCGTTGTTTAGAAGTTGTAGACAGTAGAATGGCCAAGTGTAGAATAGCATTTGAAGACAGGATTGAAGAGAGGAGAGACAGAGTGAAAAGTCTGGCAGATCGTGCTAACCTTCTGTTAGAAGAAACTAATGGGCATAGCAACAGTTAGAATTTAGACATTTGTGCGTCTCCCCCAAATGCATTTCTCCTAAAGGCATTTTAGCCTAAAACAATATATTACATATTAAGATGCTGATCATTTGCTCCAAAGATTCATTCTTAAATTTATATAATGGCTGCCTGTGAAGCACTGTATCCCATCAGAGCCTTATTAATACACTATACTATTAAATCAACAGCTCGTGAATAGTGATCTCAGAAACAAATAAGTCCTGTCTTGCAACTTGCTTAGCTCAGTGTGCGTTACAATAGAGCACACAAGTGGCCGTTTAGCCGCTTTACACGTGTTTGTCCAGCTGTTAGTATCACGTGGCAAAACGTCCCAAGATAAAAAGTGTTCATCTTGGGAAGAGGTAACCCATCCTCTTGAACCCACACTGTTTTTTTTGTTTGTTTTGGGCAACAGTGGCGATCACACAGGCTTTATTTATGGGTTACACACAGTTATTATATTTATCTTGTAATTGACCTGAAAATGAACAACTAATCTGATTCCACAGAAATATAGATTCCCTGCCAAATTACCTAGGCAACTGGCACCAACCCATGTCTAACACTATTTTGCCCAGATGGATTGCTTCAGTACTCCAGTTTTACTTTGGACTGACATGATGCTCCATCCTGGCTCAAAGCCCTAGATGGAGAGGGGGCTCACAGAGTCCTTATTGTCCACACTATGCATCAGAGCAGTGCCTCTGAGAACCCTCTGACGGAAGCTGGAAGCAGAGTACACTTGGTAAGCGATGCTGAACAGATGATCATGTCCCCCAGCTGTTTGGAAACACACAGTCAAACAGCACACCCAGAGAGTCATCGTTCCTCAAAGGGCCTCAGCAAACTAAAGTGAATTTCAAATTCACTGCGAATACATGACTGACTCATACGTCAAAGTACAGATGTTTGCAGATGTACTGGTGATTTGTTCCGAAGATTCATTCCAACAAGCAGATGAAACTGTGGAGAAAAAGTAGAAAGAATAGCTGCCATGTCTGCACATGCCTAATGAAGGAGGTGTGGTAGAGCTGCTTACATGAAACAAGCTGTAGTCAGATTGAAGAGGAACAGAACTGCCATCATCTGCTGTAACACAAAAAGATTAAAGGACATTACAGGGTACTATAGAAACCATACAGAGACCTGATTATTGAGAACGGGAGCAGCCTTAGGCCCCAAGTGTTGCCGGTTTGATTCCCTGGACTGGCAGTAAAATCCATGGCCGAAGTGCCCTTGAGCAAGGCACCTAACCCCCAACTATTCCCCAGGTGCTGGGTAATGTGTTGTGCGCTCGTTGTACGTCGCTCTGTATAAGAGCATCTGCTAAATGCCTGCAATGTAATGTACTGTAATGTAAAAAAGGCTGGAAAAACATGGGCACAACATTCTCACTGCATTCAGCACCACTGTGCATCATTAGACGCACTGTATCTAATCCGACATGGCATGATAGGTAAAGCCTACTCCAAACACAGCAGATCATTATGTACAATTAGCGAACACAGATTACCTCATGCAGGTCCTGTACGTATTTATTTCATTTAGCAACACCACACTATACACCAGGGCCAGTATGATAGGGAGTTTTGCCAGTGTACAGTATGCAATCTAACAATATAATTATTTCTTTGTAAAGAAAAACAGGACATTAATTTATTCTTATTCACAAGCTGGAAATTCTGCCTTTGCTGTCCGAAAAAATCTGACATTAGACCAGTGCTCTATGAGAAGAATCTCAGTACAAGGGGGCAGAAAAGAAAGGGGTAAAAAAAAAAAAAAAAAAAGAAGAAAGATTTTATCTGTGATGACCAAATTCTCAGGAACTATTATAAAGCATGCAATCTTAATCTAATACACTTGGTTCTTGTACATATTGCAATAAACCTGTGCGTAGATTTCTTTTTGTTCCTTATCACTGCATGTGGTCGTCAGTAAGACTGCCCTACTTTTGCCAACCAACAGTGCGTATCTGTAGTAAGCGCTGTGAGAAAGCATGGAGAGAAGCTATCACTGTGCTTTTATCACAACCACATGGGCTTGTAGCTGCCCCATATGGCCAAAGTTAAGGAGAAAAGGGGAAGTGTCCCAGTTAGTTTACATATACTATTTAGATTCTCCCTGCAAAGAATAATCTACTGGTAGCAGTAGGGGGGATCCCAAGGGAATTTATTCTAGTGATAAGACATTATCCTTTGAAACAGGACCATTTCTGAAGAGGAATCCTTCCATTTTTGTTTAAGCATACAGCAAAGAATCACTTGACATCTATACATTGGTGAAACAGGACTAAGTTCTGTAGTGGAAGAAGACGGGTGCAGACTGTTCTTCACCACAGCCAGGTATCATGTTGTAATGGTGCCCGGTGTTCATTACATACCAGGCGTTTGAGCTCCTGTGCCCAAGCACGTTCATTGTGTGGTAATCGTGTTGTCACTGTGCAACAGTAATCCAACACTTGCCCTCATCCAGGCCGGCATCTGAGGCTACCTCTCCAGGGGTTCAGTATTACCTGCGGGCCTCTCAGTTTGTGTCTGAGAGGAGTGCGCCGTTTGTTCCCACAAACTCTATTACTTATTACTTCTATTACGTTTTTGTACCCAGGGAAATTTAAGAGCCAGGGAACCAAAGTGGCATTTAAGCACCAGGGAAGGGGGCGGGTGGAGGGGGCTCAGAGAAGTCCTCATAAAACATTCACTTCAGTTAAGACAAGGTGAACCTACAGGTGGGTATAATGAATTGCAGACAGAAGGCCTTCCCGATGAGGATTTGGAAAATATGACAGAATCCGACCTACTGATCGTAAGAAAACTAAGTAACTTTAACAAATGTCTCTTACAACGTAATTCATTCATCGCACATGCAAACAGGTTTAATAGTGTGTGGTGCTAATTACACATATAAAATTGTGAACATCACAACCTCAGCAGTTTGATATATGCCTGGTCTGCAATTCTGTGGATAGTTAAGGGTACTTAGATACTTGAAGTCCAACTATGATGGGGGAACAAAGAACATGGAACCTTTAAGCGTTTTCCCATGGGGACAAAAAAAAAAAAAAAAGAATGCTTTAATAGGTTTCTAGATTTCACCTGTCATCCCCCCCAAGTGTATATTACAGGCTTTCTTAACTGTTTGAGAATGAATAGTTCAGTTTACTAAATCTGCGAACTATTTATTTTGGTTAAAAAAAACCCCACCGTCTCACAAACTGCCCCCCCCCCCCCCCCCCAAAAAAAAAACACCCTATACATCAAATACAACCCCATTTCACAAAAAGTTGGGATACACTATAAAATGTGAATAAAAACAGAATGCAATGATTTGAAAATCCTTTTTGACCTATATTCAATTGAATACAATACAAAGACTGGATATTTAATGTTCAAACTGATAAAATGTATCATTTTGTGCAAATATGCACTCTCCCTGAATTTGATGTCTGCAGCATGCTCCAAAAAAAATTGGGATGGGGCATGTTTACACCACTGTCTTACATCCCCATTTCTTGTAACACCACTCAGTAAGTGTTGGGGAATTGAGAACACTAATTGTTGAAGTTTTAAAAGTTAAATTCTTTCCCATTCTTGCTTGATATACTGTATGACTTCAGTTGCTCAACTGTCTGGGGTCTCTATTGTTGCATTTTGCACTTCAGAATGCACCGCACATTTTCAATGGGAGGCAGGCAGGCCAGTTTAGCACCTGCACTCTTTTACTATGAAGCCATGCTGCTATAACACATGCAGAATGTGGCTTGGCATTGTTTTGCTGGAATAAGCAGGGATGTCCTTGAAAAAGTCATCATCTGGATGGCAGCATAATATGTTGCTCCAAAACCTGTAGGTACCTTTCAACATTAATGGAGCATTCACAGAGGTGCAAATTACCCATCCCATGGGCACTAACATACCCCCATACTATCACAGATGCTGGCTTTTGACCTTTGCACTGGTAACAATTTGGATGATGGTCAATTCAAAAGGTGGACTCATCAGACCACAATTGTAATGCACTTTTACAATTTGCATTAGTCCATCTCAGATGACCTTGGGCCCAGAGACTTCGGTAGCACTTCTGGATGTTGTTGATCTATGGCTTTTGCTTTGCATGCTAGATGCAGCGAAGAATTGTATTTACCAACAACGGTTTTCCAAAGTGTTCCTGAGCCCATGTAGTAATATCCTTTATACAATCACGTTGGCTTTTAAAGAAGTGCCACCTGAAGGATCGAAGGTCATGGGCGTTGTTGGTTTTTAGCCATGCCCTTTGTGTACAGAGATTCCTCTGAATCTTTTGAAATTATAGATTGTAGAAGGTGAAGTCCCTAAATTCTTTGCAATCATACATTGAGAAATGTTGTTCTTAAACTGTTGACCTATTTGCCTAAGGAGTTTTTCACAAAGTGATGAATCTCGCCCCATCCTTGCTTGTGAACGACTGAGCCTTTCCAATTACCAATTAACCTATTTACCTGTAGAATGTTCCAAACAGCTAGTTTTTGAGCATTCCACAACTTTCCCATTCTTTTGTTGCCCATGACCCAACCTTTGGAATGTGTTGCAGGTATCAAATTCAGAATGAGTGTACATTAACAAAAAAATAAAAGAAGGTTTGTATTGTATTCCATTAAAAGTAGGTCAAAAAGGATCAACGTTGCATTCTGCTTTTATTTCTTTATAGTTTACACAGTGTCCCAACTTTGTTTTGGAATCTGGTTTGGAGAAAAGCAGAAAATATATAAATAGATTAGATTTTAATCTGTTTCAAAAGAAAAATGGTGGCATTTATTTTGAAGCATGAACCTTTCTTTTCAATACATTTAACACCAATGTCAGTACTTTACATTTACATTGTATTCAAGGGAAACTTGGAAATACTATTAAAAATAACCTATTTTTAAATCGAATAATGCTTCCAACTAATTTAAAATACTTGCATAGTAATTGACAAAATTCACCAAATAGTTAACTTACCATCAGGATATGTACTGAATAATGAACTTGGAATGACTAGCATCTGTTTAGTTGCTGTTGAAATTTCGAGTTTAAGCTCACAGGAAGGCAAATGAGGTTCTGTGTAATACAAAGAAAAGCATTTAATTATGAGTTTGCAGTAAAACCACACAGGCCAATTTATAGTAATAAGGAAAGTAAACTAATGACCAAAGGCCTGGTATTGGGATGAAAACCACCCGTGTGTATGTGGCAATAAATGAATACCAGACATCTCCAACATGGAAGTTTTCATCATTTCCATATACAAAAAGAACATCACTTGCAAACTAAGCAGGTATTTCATAATGAATGGATCATTAGCAGTGTGCCTGGAATTATACATACAACAAGCCCATGTTACATGGAGTTTCTTGTCAATAAAGCTACAGCATGCCCAAAGGGCAACTTATTCAAGAGCCTTGTTCACACAGTAGGCAATCCTGGAAAATGCATACTGTATGTGTGGTTTGTAAAGGCAGTTGCAAATGCACACAATTCAGCAAATTAGGAATGTAATTACAGTATATGTGCCCAAGTGTATTGTTCAGATGTCAAAGTAAATTCAACTGGCCTAGACTGAGCCCATTCAAGACAAGTTCTTTTTAGTCATCCCATCAGCATACACAGGTAGAGTGGGATGAAATATTGTACAGAAAGGATCAAGACATACACAGGACCATATAAAATACAAAAAATAAAAATTGTTTTTTGACATTAAAGTGGAAACACTATCTATTTAAACGATTTGTCACACTTAGTAAATCTCTTCTAGTGAAATTCAACTTAAAAGGTTCAAACAAGTTTGATTAAAAAAAAAAATCCTGTTGTACCATTAAAAGATGCTATTTCACCATCATCTAATTTTCTATACTGTCTTAACATACTGAAAATAAATTAATAAATTGTTTTGATTGTGAATATCAAACTGTCAATATTTTGTCCTACATGTCAACATTAAAATCTTACATTTGTCAAATTTGTCTGAAGCAAAATTAAAATCAGCACTTCACCTTACATACAGTACTATGCAAGTCTTAAGTACCTTTTTTTACACTACAAATAAGGTCTTCGATGTTTATGACATCTGGATTATTGAATCAGTAAATAAAACCATTTTAGATTTCAATCTAAAACATTTTAGACTGTACGTCAGTAAAGCAAGTAACATATTACACATACAGGCCACTTTTTCTATGGAATAAGAACATTTTTTTTCGCGGTCCGGATTCCATCAAATCCTGCGCTCTGATTGGCTGGCGAGCGGGTCTGTATCCTACAGTACAGACCCCGGTTACAGACCTCTGGCGACTCGCTTGTTCACAACAACAAACATGGTAGCCTTTTTTGTCAACATTTATCTTTTTTTATAAGATTTATTTATAAGATTATCAAAAATCTTATAAATTTTTACCAGCATTTCTCAGGAGAATAGCATTAATTTTACAGCATGGATAGTGATGACGGTCTTCACAGTGAAAGCGAGTTTTACTGCCCTGAGGAAGAAGAAATAAAACATTTCAGGAGAAAGCTAAAAACCTGTAACTGTTGCTAACACCGAGCAAAAACATGGCTGAATCCTGAATGACTCAATTTTGTATAAACAGGGCACTACATAGGCAGCAAAATGTAGGGTTTTTTTCCTGCCATGGAAGTGCACTTATATACCAACATACATGTCAACCTTTAGTCAATCAAACCTGTATAACCAACCTCCAAAATCCGTATTTCCCTTATAAAATTCTTATAAGATGCAAATTGAAATAATTTACCTAAAATTTGAATGATAAATAACAATGATATATCCAAGTTACTTTTTATTCAATATTAATAACAATAAGCCTTCAGAATGAATACAAAGCTCCAGTGTTTGACAAAAACAAAAAGTGTCACTCTAATGTTCTGAATTGTCCTCCATGACAGCTTTTTTAAGCAGTCTGCACCAATACCTCACGAGGCTGCATGTCACAGCAAGTGTCTGTGTTGATCTTGCCGGAGTGCCCATTCAGAATCTTTTCAGTTGCTAGTGAAAGTCGCTCAGGTGGAAATACACGTTTCAAACAAAATGTTACTTCCCGGTTGGCAGGATTCTCGCAATGCAGTGTGCGCATGATCAAAAGTGGAACGAAGTCTTGCTACCACAAGATAACGCGCGATTTCATAAGACTCTTTACTGGCTGTCAGTGCTTTCTGTGGTGTACAGTACGTTTGTAAATGTTATGCGCTCTTTTATTATCGTGGGAATTGATTATAGCTCTAAATAAATATTGAAGTTTTTTTTTTAAAAGAATCCGTATAACTTTATTTGTACGCCCATATACTACGTTTATTGAATCAAATCCAATGCCGGGGTGGCCCTATATTTAGCCGGGACCATCCCCGGCCCAAACCATCAATGGTGGCCTGCTTGGAGCATGGGGAAAATAATTTTCACTAATTTTGGTCACTGATCTTATTCTTGCATTAATCATCAATTCAACTGCACTCTGCATTTTCACATGGCAGCCCAGACGCCGACAGCATCGCAGCAGATTAAATAGGCGCTACCAAATAAGGAAATTCTCCCCTCCCCTCTATTGCAGTTGGTTTGGTCCAAGACTCCTCCTCTGTATTGCGGGGAACTTAAACAACATTGGCGCGAAACAGCGCGTGTCAGTGATGGAGGGCAGAAAGAGGCCAGGTGGAACCGAAAGAGCGAAGCTTAAAAAAAGGAAGGAGGTGGCAGCAAAATGTGCCAAATTGACAGATATGTTCTCAAGACCAGCTGGTAGGTTACGAAAGATATGGATTATGATAACCCTGTTTGTCGATTTTATCAGTCTATGCTAGGCCTATAATGTGTCGATAGTTTGTGATGTCAATTCAGCTTTTTGATGTCATGTGAAATCTCGCAATTTACACGGTATAGATGTGGTGCATGTCTTAATTCTAAGAAGAACCGGACATTGCTTTACATCCCAGTTATTAACAAATTTTAGATGAACAGGTCCCAAATGTGCTGTTGTGCGTTATTTCCTCATCCAGCCTATTTCATCTCGCTGTCACACCGTGCATTTCCACAGGCGTGCGCACATTGTGGTTATGAACACATAGGCCTAGAAGTCATATTTGATGTTAAATAATTGTTGTTAAATATATAACTTAGAAGAGGTGTATGCGTATGCCAATATTCTAAGCAGAATCGAACACTTGCTTTAGCCTACATTTCATTTAACCATTTTTGAGTTGCCTAATGCGCCCTTACGCTTTATCTGCCGGTTGCTGAGTACCCAGCATTGTTGATTTGCCATTATTTTCGAGGCGTATGCGGCATGTAATGCACAAGCATTGGTTCAAATGCACGCGAGAACCTATATTGAAGAAGTGAAGTGAAGTTTACCTGAATTTAAACCAAATAAAAAGCATTGTGAAAGAACAGTTATTTGTTTTATCTTTTTTAATGTACTCAAATTCCTCCTCCATTTCAAAGTGGCCTGAATGTGAATTAAACTCCCGGACTGAAAACAGGGCCCACTCCGGCCCTGATCAAATCCGTATAAAATACGGACATTCCGAATAGGTTGACATGTATGTACCAAGGAGGAAGCAATTTGCATTACAGCCGTGAATGAGGATTCAAAATACCATTAATTTTACAGCATGTATAGCGATAACAGTGTTCACAGCAAAAGCGAGTTTTACTACCCTGAGGAAGACAAAATAAAATAAATAATTTCAGGAGAAAGCTAAAAACCTGTAACTTGCTAACGCCGAGCAAAAACATGGCTGAATCCTGAATGACTCAATTTTGAATAGGGGACTACATAGGCGGCAAAATGTAGTTTTTTTTCTTGCCATGGAAGTGCACTTGTATGCCGAGAAGGAAGCAATCTGCATTACAGCCGTGAACGAGGATTCAAAATGGCGGCTCGCCTCGGCTCGGTTTTCCCTTTCGGGCGCTCTCATTTTCTGTTAGAATTTAGTAAAGAAAAAAAAATTATTTACCAGCTTAAGGTCGGTCCGTATGGTGAAATACCGTGACCTCGGCTTTGAATACTGACCTTGGCCCAGAGGGCCTCAGTCAGTACTTTCAAGACCTCGGTCACGGTATTTCAAGATAAGATGGATTAAATCTAGTAAGCCTCCTCCAGAGGATCCGAGACATTGTTCACCAGCAGCACCACCAGACACAGCCTTGCAGACTTCTTCAGCAGAGCCATCTGAACCGTCTCTTCAGTCTACTAGCAGCACGACTTGTGGTAGTAAGTTGTATCAGCCAGGGGACCTTGGCTACGATTACCCAGCCCAACCAAAGCTCACTTCATATCCCAAGAAAAAACTGCACAAAAATGACTGCAACAGGCCGTTCTTATGTAGTTGGTACACAGGACGAGATTGGTTGGAATATTCGGTCGAAGCTGATGCTGCTTTCTGTTTTGCATGTCGAAAATTTGGAGGCAGTGACTGTACTTTCACTACAGCGGGCTACAATAATTGGAGACATGCCATTGATAAGGCCAAGGGATTTAGCAGGCATGCTAACAGTAAAGAACACTTAGCTTGTGTTACTGCGTGGAAAGAAAAGTAGTTGCGATGTTCGTCAGGCAAAGAGATATCGACTCTTGTTAACACTGATCAGCTCTCCCGAAATAGACTGTACATTTGTGGTATTATGGACACTATCATCTTCTTAGTTTTAAACGAGCTTCCTTTACGAGGCACACTTGATGCTGCTGATGACCGAGATAAAAAGGGATGTGGACTGTTCCTGGCTTTGTTTGACTACACATTAACACAGAATAAAGAACTGGCCAAAATTCACAGCACAATCCCCCAAAACGCTACATACATGTCGCATGACATTCAGAATGAAGTCGTTGAACTCATGGCTAGGATTGTGACAGAGGAAATTGTGCAGGATGTCGGGGATGCATGGTTTACACTCAAGGTGGATGGAACAAAGGATCCAACAGGGCGCGAGAACATCTGCATCATTATCCGGTACGTGAATAGTGAATGTCGGGTCCACAGGAGCTCATGGGCCTATACGTTCAAATAAAAAAAAAATACTCTTATTACTTGCTCTGTATACTCTTACTCTCTTACAGAGGTGTAGCCTAAATATATTGAAAATACACAAGCATATGAAATAATACGAGCGCACCCATTATGCACGCTCAAAGGCACGTCCCATCCGGAGCGTTTTTTTTTTTTTTTTTAACACCGCCCCCTCTGATAAACTGATCGCCCCCTGAATATTTCAATTCTGGCGCCGGGCCTGAATACTATCAGTTTTTGAGATTTGTAAATTATTGCATTCCATTTTTATTTACAATTTGTACTTTGTCCCAACTTTTTTGGAATCGGGGTTGTACACAGGGAAAATAATAACGTTCAGCTTGACTGTACTAGCACTGGCCTTCGCCAACACTACACTGGCTGGAAGGTAACTGCACTGCCACGTTCACAGCTCTGAATCGTGGGTAAGCTAGTGTTGGCCTTCGCTAACGCTACTGCTACGCTGGCTAGAAGGTAACTGGACTGCTGCCCTAACAGCACCGAGATGTGGGTAAGCTAGTGTTGGCCTTCGCTACTGCGACACCAGCTGGAAGGTAACAGGACTGCTGCACTAACAGCACCGAGTCATAAGTAAGCTAGTGTTAGCTTTCGAGAATGCGTATATGAAGAGTGTGTATGTTTAATAATAATAATAATAATGGCTTTTTTTCATGGTGCATCAGATGTACTCCATTCAGCTAGTAGGATATTGAACTCGTCTTCGACTCGTTCAGTATCATGCTAGCTGAATTAAATATCTAACAGACCACTCAAAGCCATCAAATATTATTTAAATAGACCACTTTTTAGGCATAATTGCTAGAGGTCAGGATTTAACAACATAAACAGAAGTCACTGTGGCAGACAGTCAAAGTCTCCAGGACAACTGATGGAGGCAGATTCTCCAAGATGCTTATCAAAACCTACCAGCTAATTTCCAAAATGTATATTTATAAAATACACCCGAGATGACTGATGCAGTTTAAAAACGCAAAGCATCATCAGACCAAATATTGACTTGCTTTGTTTCATTATTTTAAGGCATCTTTACAGCATTTCTTTGCAGTAAATCGGTGCCCAAAAAAGACACTTCCCACAGTACTGTATATTCCACTGTAACCAAAACAATTACAAGCTGCCCCTCTGGAAAATAATACAGCAACAAATAAATATTTATATACTCCATGCACGTAATCTCCTTTAAGCACATTGTGATGGACAGGCTGTGGGAATATCAAGCCGAATGTCAACATACTGTACTTAAATAGTCAGCAGCGCAACCTTTTGGTTCTTCCTCTTCAGATCATGTCTGGGGTGGAGCATGCCAGGAGCGTCTGCCAGCAACACACACACACCCCTTACTATCATTGTGAGGACCTTTCACTTACATTTTAAATTAATCCTTTGCTGCACATAAATCTAACTAACCTTTACTGAAAAAATATTTTGGTTCTTTTAGGATTTTTAAGTTCTTAGTTAGGTAAAAGAAAAGAAAAGCAGTTATCCTAGTGGGGACCTGCCAAATGTCCCTATAAGCTCAAAACTGTCAGATATTCCTATCATTTTGGGGCCCATTTGGTCCACAATAATACATATATGCATTATAATACCAAACATATGCATGTGCACACATACACATGCCTACCAAGATGAGTACTCATTCTGTGGGAGCTTACCACACTCTACTGGACATACAGGGTATAACAGCAAAATCATCTACACACTTAAGAGATACCAATCTGTAAATGGACTCCATGATCAGTCACAGACTATTAACAGCTTTTGTGCATAAAGAAATCAAGCCAAAACATTACAGGAAATCCGTTTTAGGACCCCCCACTTTCTCAGTTGCGCGTTACAGATTAGTGTTTAATCCTTGACAACCTGATAAGAATCTTTACTCCTTCTAATAAGTGAATAATGGTTTCCATCCCTTGTGCCGCAGGACTTGAGCCCCAACACTCCCATGTTGACTCTTACTAAATTAGCCAATTAGTTGGCTCAGGCGTGCTTCAGAACAAAATCTGCAGGAATCTTTCAGCAGCAGAGTTCAGAACCACCATATTAAAGTTTCTCTGTAGCATCATTTAATCTTAATAAATATCTCCATTCATAATGCCTACTGAGTTTAAAAGACTATGATACTTGTGTTTTGACCAATGTTTCTATCATCGCTGCTGGACTGTCAAGACAGCATCTCAATCATGATCAATGTCTGACATGTTTAATCTCTCAAATCCACTCTAATGTTTAACGTTAAATCCCTGGCCTACAACAAATGAGAAAAATTTAGCACAAGCCAACGTTGTAGTCAAGTCACTAAACCTTGAGTCCAAGTCCAGTCTCAAGTCCGAGAACAAGACTCCAACTGCACCATTTGACGGTGGCTGTTGCTGCCTTTATGTGAAACCGTCTCCGTTACTGTGTTGGACTAACATTACTGCCCCATTTTAGTTAATCATCATCTTTTGGCTGCTCCCGATTAGAGGTCACCACAGTGGATCTTTCGTCTCCCTTGCTCCCGTCTTCCGCATCCTTCTCTACCACACCCCTGCCACTTTCATGTCCTCTCTCACCACATCCATGTATCTCCTCTTTGGCCTTCCTTGTTTTCATTTGCCTAGCAGCTCCATCCTCAACATTCTCCTTCCAACATGCTCTGCATCTCTTCTCAGGATGTGCCCATACCATCTCAGTCTCATCTCTCTTAGTTTAATTCCCAAGCTCTCCACATGTGCTGTCCCTCTGATGTGCTCGTTCCTTATCCTGTCCAACCTTGTCACTCCCATCGCAAACCTTAACATCCTCAACTCCGCCACCTCCAACTTTGCCTCCTGTCTCTTCATTAAGGGGACGGTCTCCAATCCATACATCACAGCTGGTCTCACTCCTGCCTTATACATCTTGCCTTTCACTTTTGCTGGGACTTCCCTATCACAAATGACTCCCGAAATCCTTCTCCAACTGCTCCACCCTGCCTGCACTCGCTTTCTCACCTCACTATTGCAGCCCCCATTTTTCTGCACAGTTGACCCCAGGTACTTGAATTCACCAACATTATTTACGTCTACTCCTTGCATCTTCACTACACTCACATCCCCATTCTCATTGATGCACATGTATTCTGTTTTGCTACTGCTCACCTTCATTCCTCTTCGTTCCAATGCATACCTCCATCTCTCCAAGCCCAACTCAACCTCCTTTCTACTTCCACCACATCACAATATCATCCGCAAACATCATGTTCCGTGGTGACTCTTGCCTCACTTCGTCCGTCAAGCTATCCATCACTATGGCAAACAAGAAAGGACTCAAAGCAGATCCTTGATGAAGTCCCACCTTCACCTTGAACCATTCAGTTGTTCCAACTGCATACCTCACTGCTGTTTCACTGTTCTCATACAGGTCTTGCACCACTCTAATATACTTCTCATTCACTCCACACTTTCTCATACAATACCATAACTCATCTCTCGGCACTCTATCGTATGCCTTCTCCAGGTCTACAAACACACAATGTAGCTTCTTCTGGCCTTCTCTGTACTTCTCCATTAACATTCTTAAAGCAAAAATTGCATCTGACGTGCTCTTCCTTGGCATAAACCCATACTGCTGTTCACAGATTGCTACCTCTCTTTTCAATCTCGCCTCCAATACCCTTTCCCATAGCTTCATGGTGTGGCTCATCAATTTTATTCCTCTGTAATTACTGCAGCTCTGTACATCTCCCTTATTCTTGTATATTGGGACTAGCACACTTTTTCCATTCATTTGGCATTTTCTCATTCTCTAGGATCTTATTAAACAATCTCATTAGGAACTCCACAGCCGTCTCACCCAAACATCTCCAAACCTCAATCGGGATATCATCTGGTCCGACTGCTTTCCCAGTCTTCATTCTTTTCATGGCTGCCCTCACCTCATCCTTACTAACTAACTCAGCAAGCCCTGCCAACCATCAACAGGGCAAATAACATGAGAGAAGGTTAACACTACCGAGAGCAGCAGCTACAATTATTGACACCTTAATTCATCTTTTGGCCATTGCAAAAGTAGAAAAGACTTTCAATATGTAAATTGTGCATGAATAATTACTCAAACTTCCACTGGAAAAAAAATGAGCTGATTCCTGATTACTTAGCGTATCGGATCACGTGGCACCGTTCCACAATTATCAACACCTTTGTCCACAGTTATCGACATCCAGATGATTATTTATTAAAAAATTAATAAATAATCAGTATGTGGTATTACGTTAACAAAATTTAGTTTTTATTTAAAATTTGTTTTACATACATATTTAATACAAAATATATTTTATATAAATATATGGATGTTGGTGCTTACGTAAATGAAGTAATTCTAATGTTTGTAAACAAATTAACTGATGTTTAACCTGTGTGAGAAAATCTTTGTTCCACTTTAAGTATTTTCATAGATCACATTTTGTTCATCATTCATTGTTGTATTATTTTCTAGTTTTGTAGTTTACCAATAAATGTCAACAGGCGATTGGCATTGTAACCACATGAAAATCCAGGTCAAAGGTCACATGTCGCTCCTTGAACCAAAACTTTTTATACTTTTGCATTTAAAAATATTAAACATCTACCGATATTGTAAAATGTGGTAGATATTTACAACAAACTGCAATCTATCTAACTCTCTCATATAGATAGACAGACAGACAGACAGACAGACATGTGTATGTGTGTGTGTAATAGAGAGAGAGAAATCTGAATATTTCAAGCATGTAATTTTTTTTATATGCTAGGAATTTAATTCTCGTCTCCCTTTGAGATGAGTGGTCGGACTCATCTCAAAGGGAGATGAGGCAGCCTACAGAGAGGAGGTCCTGAAGTTGGCAGCCTGGTGTTCAGAAAATAACCTTGCTCTAAACACAAAGAAAACCAAAGAGCTCATTGTTGACTTCAGGAAGCACAACACCGACCTAGCCCCCCTCTACATCAACAACGTGTATGTGGAGAGGGTCCACACCTTCCGGTTTCTCGGCGTCCTCATCTCCGCCAACATTTCCTGGTCAGTAAACATCACAGCAGTCATTAAGAAGGCTCAGCAGCGGCTACACTTCCTGAGAGTCCTCAGGAAGTACAACCTAAACTCCAACCTGCTGTTGACCTTCTACCGCTCATCCATCGAGAACCTGCTGATGTACTGTATCACAGCATGGTACGGCAGCTGCACTGCTGTAGACAGGGAGAGGCTCCAGAGAGTAGTTAAGGCAGCACAGATGATCATCGGCTGCCCTCTCCCCTCCCTGATGGACATTTACACCTCTCGCTGCCTTAGCAGAGCTAAGAACATTATCAAGGACAGCTCCCACCCTGGCTTTGATCTGTTCGACCTGTTGCCCTCAGGGAGAAGCTGCAGGTGCATCAGGGCAAAAACAAATAGATTCAAAAGCAGCTTCTTTCCAAAAGCCATAACCGCCCTGGACTTGGATATGCTCTGACTTTATAGTCTATTTATTTTACTATGTGACTGTCCTCGTGCAATAATTTATAAGGGACTCTCTATGTGCAATACTTTTATAATGTGCAATACCTCACTCCATAATGTGAAACACAACACATTCACCTCACCTCAGGACTGTGCACCTTACACACAACACATTACACCTCAGGACTGTGCACCTTACACACACCTCAAGTCTGTGCACCTACCTTACCTTGCAATACTTCATAAATGTGTAATATTTTATTTTATAATGTGAATCTCTCATGCAATAATTTATAATGTGACTCTCTCTGTGCAATAATTTATATGTGCAATGAACAATACCTCACTCCATAATGTGTAACACAACACATACACCTCAGGACTGTGCACCCTACCCCCCTTACACACTGTTTTGCACTGTTACTGGAGATGCTTTAATCTCATTGTACATGTGTATAGTGACAAAGGCATTCTATTCTATTTATTGCAATAGGATTCCAAATACTCTATAAAAACATTCCATTCTGTTATGAATCAGAAAAAAAAATCACCACAGCACTTTTATTTTTTTAAATACTTCATCTACTTCAACAATGTTACACAAAGATCAATCCGTAACAGTTTTAAAGGTCACTTACTTCCACAGGGTGTCGATAATGGTGGACACCGGTGAAAGTGATCACTATTATCGACAGTTCTTCTACATATGGAACACACAGCAGTGCATTTTTTTTCCCCACTGCACAAGAAGTCTGTCTAAGCAAAGCGGACAATCCTCAGAATTTCTGTCCAGGCATTTTAGCGCCATTAATGTTAGTTTGTTCCTGGACATGATGTATGAACAGGTGAATGTGCATTCTCTTGCATGAAATTAGTATAAAAATTAATGTAGATATAAATATCTTATGCCAAATTATTTTGGCATGTGGCGGCACAGTGGTGTAGTGGTTAGCGCTGTCGCCTCACAGCAAGAAGGTCCTGGGTTCGAGCCCCGGGGCCGGCGAGGGCCTTTCTTTGTGGAGTTTGCATGTTCTCCCCGTGTCCGCGTGGGTTTCCTCCGGGTGCTCCGGTTTCCCCCAAAGACATGCAGGTTAGGTTAACTGGTGACTCTAAATTGACCATAGGTGTGAGTGTGAATGGTTGTCTGTGTCTATGTGTCAGCCCTGTGATGACCTGGCAACTTGTCCAGGGTGTACCCTGCCTTTCGCCCATAGTCAGCTGGGATAGGCTCCAGCTTGCCTGCGACCCTGTAGAAGGATAAAGCGGCTAGAGATAATGAGATGAGATGAGATATTTTGGCATGTTTCAAAAAATAATGAAAAATTCCAAGTCCTCGTCTCATGTGACTTCTCACATGACTTCTCAAATGCGCGTTTAGATACAAAAAGGCGACCGTCAAATGAAAAAGAGTAAGAAACAAAATAGGTTTTGACAAGATCATGAAATATCAGTTAACTTGATTAGCAAAAACATGTCCATGATCTTTCCACCGTGCTTACCTGCGATGATCACGTCTGGGTTTTCCTCAAATTGCTGATTGTGCTAAAAAAAGAAAAAAAAATCCATCTCAGGTAATGAGCTGTGTCATCAGACAACAAGATCAAAGGGCGAGGGGGTCTTCCAATTGATTCATTAACCAATAACTGTTGTAACTGAAACTCGCCTTTGTAAAAAAAATTTTTATTGGTAAATCTAAAAGGATGTCGATAATTGTAGCTGCCGCTCTAGTTCATCGCTCAGCAAGCAAGCCCTGCTATCAACACAGCAAGGAACATAGCGTGTCTGGGTGGAGTCTTGCCAAATGACGACTGAAGTTTGAGGTTGTCCCCGTCGTCTCCTCGATAGTTCTTCTACATATGGAACACACAGCAGTGCATTTTTTTCCCCACTGCACAAGAAGTCTGTCTAAGCAAAGCGGACAATCCTCAGAATTTCTGTCCAGGCATTTTAGCGCCATTAACGTTAGTTTGTTCCTGGACATGATGTATGAACAGGTGAATGTGCATTCTCTTGCATGAAATTAGTATAAAAATTAATGTAGATATAAATATCTTATGCCAAATTATTTTGGCATGTTTCAAAAAATAATGAAAAATTCCAAATCCTCGTCTCCAATTTACAAGTCCAGAGGCAATTAATGTACGAGTCCAAATCATCAGTGCTCAAGTCCAAGTCAAGTCACGAGTCCTTAAAATTAAGGCACAAGTCAGACTCGAGTCCAAGTCCTGGACTAGAGTACTACAAGCCTGGCACAAGCTCAAATTTTCAGTGATGCAAATGAAACATGTTGGAGCTCTGGCAGTGCAATGCCTGAAAAGCACCACACTCACCTAATGGAGTTGGTATAAGGTAGGGTAGCGTTTCTTTTGTTTTATACACGACTCTGTTAGCATTATAATGGTTTCAAGCTGACATGTAAAAGTGAAATACAAAATGTACTCTGCCATTAAGCTAATGCTTGCTTGTTGCCAGTGTTGTAGTCGAGTCACTTAACCTCAAGTCCGAGTCCAGTCTTGAGTCCCCAGTGTTCAAGTCTGAGTCAAGTTATTAAAGAAAATTTCGAGTCAAGTCCGAGAACAAGACTCCAACTGCACCATTTTGACGGTGGCTGTTGCTGCCTTTATGCGAAAGCGTCTCTGCTACTGTTGGACTAACGTTATTGCTTGACTGCCCCATTTTAGTTAATAGGCTACAGATAAAAAGCTTGTTCATCGCTCAGCAAGCTCCGCCCACTATCAACAGGGCAAATAACATGAGAGAGGGTTAACACTAGCTAGTTCATCAGTCAGCAAACCCTGCTATCAACAGGGTTTTTTTTCCCCGCTGCATGAGAAGTCTGTATAAGTGGACAATCCTAGGAACTTCTCTCCAGGCATTTTAGCGCCATTAACATTAGTTTATTCCTGAACATGATGTACGAACAGGTGAATGTGCATTCTCTTGCATGAAATTAGTATACAAATTAATGTAGATATAAATATCTTATGCCAAGTTATTTTGACATGTTTCAGAAAATAATGAAAAAAAAAAAAATTTCAGTCCTTTTCTCCAATTTATGAGTCCGAATGCAGTTAATGCACAAGTCCAAGTCAAGTCATGAGTCCTTAAAATTAGGGCACAAGTTGTGCTTGAGTCTGAGTCCTGGACTCGAGCACTACAAGCCTGCTTGTTGCTAGGGGTGTAACGATCAGACAATTTGGATCAACGCACCTACAACCCCGATTCCAAAAAAAGTTGGGACAAAGTACAAATTGTAAATAAAAACGGAATGCAAGGATGTGGAAGTTTCAAAATTCCATATTTTATTCAGAACAGAACATAGATGGCATATCAAATGTTTAAACTGAGAAAATGTTATCATTTAAAGAGAAAAATTAGGTGATTTTAAATTTCATGACAACACCACATCTCAAAAAAGTTGGGACAAGGCCATGTTTACCACTGTGAGACATCCCCTTTTCTCTTTACAACAGTCTGTAAACGTCTGGGGACTGAGGAGACAAGTTGCTCAAGTTTAGGGATAGGAATGTTAACCCATTCTTGTCTAATGTAGGATTCTAGTTGCTCAACTGTCTTAGGTCTTTTTTGTCGTATCTTCTGTTTTATGATGCGCCAAATGTTTTCTATGGGTGAAAGATCTGGACTGCAGTCTGGCCAGTTCAGTACCCGGACCCTTCTTCTACGCAGCCATGATGCTGTAATTGATGCAGTATGTGGTTTGGCATTGTCATGTTGGAAAACGCAAGGTCTTCCCTGAAAGAGACGTCGTCTGGATGGGAGCATATGTTGCTCTAGAACCTGGATATACCTTTCAGCATTGGTGGTGTCTTTCCAGATGTGTAAGCTGCCCATGCCACACACACTAATGCAACCCCATACCATCAGAGATGCAGGCTTCTGAACTGAGCACTGATAACAACTTGGGTCGTCCTTCTCCTCTTTAGTCCGAATGACACGGCGACCCTGATTTCCATAAAGAACTTCAAATTTTGATTCGTCTGACCACAGAACAGTTTTCCGCTTTGCCACAGTCCATTTTAAATGAGCCTTGGCCCAGAGAAGACGTCTGCGCTTCTGGATCATGTTTAGAGACGGCTTCTTCTTTGAACTATAGAGTTTTAGCTGGCAACGGCAGATGGCACGGTGAATTGTGTTCACAGATAATGTTCTCTGGAAATATTCCTGAGCCCATTTTGTGATTTCCAATACAGAAGTATGCCTGTATGTGATGCAGTGCCGTCTAAGGGCCCGAAGATCACGGGCACTCAGTATGGTTTTCCGGCCTTGACCCTTACGCACAGAGATTCTTCCAGATTCTCTGAATCTTTTGATGATATTATGCACTGTAGATGATGATATGTTCAAACTCTTTGCAATTTTACACTGTTGAACTCCTTTCTGATATTGCTCCACTATTTGTCGGTGCAGAATTGGGGGGATTGGTGATCCCCTTCCCAGCTTTACTTCTGAGAGCCGCTGCCACTCCAAGATGCTCTTTTTATACCCAGTCATGTTAATGACCTATTGCCAATTGACCTAATGAGTTGCAATTTGGTCCTCCAGCTGTTCCTTTTTTGTACCTTTAACTTTTCCAGCCTCTTATTGCCCCGTCCCAACTTTTTTGAGATATGTTGCTGTCATGAAATTTCAAATGAGCCAATATTTGGCATGAAATTTCAAAATGTCTCACTTTCGACATTTGATATGTTGTCTATGTTCTATTGTGAATACAATATCAGTTTTTGAGATTTGTAAATTATTGCATCCCGTTTTTATTCACAATTTGTACTTTGTCCCAACTTTTTTGGAATCGGGGTTGTATTTCAAAGGCGACAGTTGATTAAATTGATTATTATCCTTTATAAGTTGCATCATATTCTACCAAAGCAGATTCAATCGTATTGTCAAATATCTAATCGCTACCACAAGAAACGAAAATGTATCGTATCGTGTGCAAGCCTGAGGTTTTACATCCCTACTTGCTGTCAAACTACACCATCAGAAACTCCCTATTCCACACCATGACCACCAGATTTTTAGGTTTTTCCATGTTCCATCATACATCAAGGAAGCCCTTGCTAATTAACTGATGAGGATTTAGCAAAAGCATTAGAGATCTACAGTTGCACATGCAACAGTAATTTCAAGAGGAAAGTGCAGCTTTTGGGGGGCTTAATAACTTTATTGACTTTCATATTCAGTTCAGTCAAATGTATTGGCCAAACATTAACCATTTATATCGTTTGTTTGTTTTTTCTCCATATAAAGTGGGAATGTATCAAGTATAGACTATGAAAGTGCAAATAACATTTCAAGGATTAGTCACTTAACAATATAAATTTTTAAAATGGGTTACAAAATGTGCTTGCCTGTTTTTTTTTTCCCTCCAATTGCCTGCATTGACACTCAAATCGCCTTTTTTCCCTCCAAGAAAATAGAACTTGTGTATTTTTGATTTAATGCACAGCATACTGTCACAAAGGTCATGTTATTTCACATCTAAACAGATGGAAAGAGCCTTCCGAGTGCTTCACTGTGTTCGCTCCATCACTTTGGCAACGTACATTACTGCTTACTGAAGAAATACTGCAAGTTACATAGTCAATTCTATTTAGGTATGAAAAGAAAAAGAAAAACCCTTTAAAGCATTTTGTACTACATGAGTATAGAAAGTACATGGGACAATGTCACATGTAAAGTACAGTATTTCAGTAATTCTACCACTAGAACAGGCTTGGGTTTTTTTTTGTTGTTTTTTTCCCCCCACTATAGACTTGAAATTTTGATTGACGTTACAGCAATACAGCAATTTTTCTTCAGCAATGCAAAACTTAATTAATATATATATGTATAACTAAAATTCAGGGATTTATTTCATTTAAGTGCGAATTTACCACTTTCAAAATTTTATCATCATCAGTGAATGCTGCCATTCAGGATTAATAAAATGGCAGTTTCGATTGAGAATTTGGCCAGGGGCTTTCCAGAAATATTTGCCCATACCAAAAAGCTTGCCATGTGTTCGTTTAAAATGTTATTAACAAAAGAAAAATCACTTCAGTAGTAACAGTTAATTAGTTTAAAGCGCATTATTTAAAAGTGGCACTGTAAAAGGACTTTTTTTTTTGACACATGGACAAACATTGGCTTTCATTCTTTTTTTTTTTGTAGATCATTTCAGGTTTTTTTTTTGTAGAAAGACATTCACTTTCAAATAAATAGAAAATCAATTTCACAATATATTAGGTCTGGCGCTTTACATTATGGATGAAGCACAATGGCATCACGTACTGTACACACCATCTCGAACACTCAATTCATTGCATCACCACTAAAACTGGTTTGGATAAGAGTTACAGGGAAAAAAAAAAAAAAAATCATCAGCAGTGATCCCACACAAGCCCATGTTAATATCTATCCGTTTTATAAAAAGCTCTGGAGATGGAGCCCAGAGACTAACTAAACGGGTGTCACGAATATAGAAAAATGTTAATACAAATACTAAATCTGGAGACTGTTACTTCCATTGCCATTGAAAACTAGAGTGACGCGTAGTTTAAGCTAGCACGCGTCATTCATTGAGCACTCGAGAGATGTGGCAATAAATAAGAGGGAAGGTTCAGGGACAAGGCACTGTAATAAGTTGCGTAGTGTAACCATTGCAGTGTTCCTGCACAGGACGAAATCGTCAACGGTACTTTCCATTTTAAAATACCAGTAGCATATTACAGTGATCAGGTTTGACCAAAGAAATGAAGAGTTAACCACAACAATCGCGCTTTCCTTCACCATGATTAACACCTCAGAGTAGCCCAGCTCTCTAAAGGAAGCTGCTAGAGTTAATTTCTTCAATACTATATATACACTGGGTTTAAAGGAAGGGTTGTGTTTATAAAAGGGCTTTTTAGCCCTCAGCAGCAGGCACAGTCAACACACTGTCCACTGTGTGCGTGAACTCTGCATGTGCTGACCAGTGTTTATGGCACCTACAGTAACACCAATTGCTAAGATGGCAGGTCTTTCCAAAAAAAAAAAACAAACCCTGCTCAGGTTGCATGGGACACATTCACCCAAACCACTCTGTCAGATGGTTCCATACAGTAGACCTTTTTCTGTAAGAGAGATCTGACAGTTCTATAATGAAGCTTACTACCCTTCGGATGGTGGTTTCTGGTTCAACTGCTTTTCCTTTTCCTCATTGCTCACTTCTTCGAGACTGTGAAACACTGCCTGCTTCTAATTAGAAAATTACACATCATGTCCTCAAAGCACAAAAACACACAGGCCTGCAGCAAGAAACACCAGACAAGTTTCGAGACAATTTCAGTGTTCTTAAAATAGGGTTTCAGCCGATTTCTAATCACATCAGTATACGAACGAATGCCATCCCACGACTGACGTCTTCGTCAGCTTATTCACATCAAAAGTGGGTACAGATGAGGAAGAGGAAGTGGTGGCTTGGTTTCATACAAGGTGCACTTGACCCTCCCACTCAGAAGAGCTGCTGCTTGGCTGTTCAGGGTCTGAGTCGCATTTCAGGGTGTCGCCGTGGTGACTCGGCTGAGAAGCGCTGAGGGGTTCACTCATCTGGGGTAAAAGGGCGGTTGCAGATGGCACCTCTACACTCACCAGGTCCAGCTGAGTGGGTCTGACAGGCTCCCTCTCTTGCGTGCTGCTGTACTCACTATCCTCTTGCTCGCCCTCTGCTGTCCACTGCTGGAAGGGCTTTTCCATCGTCTGCTCCGAACTGAGCTGCGCGCCAAACTCTGGAACTACTGAAGTGGCTGAAGGAACCAGACTGATGTTCTGAGGGTTCATGTCATGAAACCAGGCCATGATGTTGCCCAGGAGGTTAGCATTATCAGCAGAGTCTAATTCGGCAGAGTCTGCGTGTCCGGACGGAGGTGGAAAAGGGCCTCCGGTTGGCTCACGGCTCGGATTGCCCACAATGTTGAAGCGCTGCGGGACGTTCTGGCCACTCATGTTGCCCAACTTCTTTAGACTGTCTCCGAGCTCCAGAAGCTCAGAACTGCTCAATGCAGCACGGGGAACATCCACACCATGGAGCAACGGGTCCAGCCTGGAGGGCAGAGAAGTGCCGATGGCCCCCAGAGATGCCTCGTGAGCCAGCAGTTCCTGGGTGTCTACAGCACCTCCGTTTCCCATGGCCATCCCAGACTCCTGCAGAGAGAGCTGGATGGCCAGCAGGATGTTAGGATCATCTTCATCCAAGGAGCTGTGGGGCTGCAGAACAGAAGAAAGGGAAGGAATTACTCGCGTTGTAATTTTCCCAGTGTGGAAGTTATTATTAAAAAGAGATGCAAAACTTACCATAGGTAATCCTTGCCTCTGACTACAACCAACTTGATCTGAATCTATGGGAAGAGGTGGGTTTGAAATCAACTCACGAGAAACTCATATGAAACTTCTGATGTAAATGCTTTCCTCAAAGAATAATTCATAATACTCTTCAGTGCTTGTCCACAATTACAGCAAGAGTATGTAGAGCAACATGAGTAACAGTAAAGCACAATATTCTCGTCAAGGATTTGCACTATTTCAAGTTGTTTTCTAAAAGTCTGAAGAAACTAGGCATTTAAAAAAAAAAAAAAAAGCTTACTGCAGCTTTTATGGTTCTAGAAGTTACCTAAATTGTTAGGGTTAGGCTCATCAGAGTCTGGGGTGTTGCTGCGCAGACTGGTCATGTCTCCACGCCTGCGCTGTCTGTGTCTGCGTCTGTACTGGAACTCTGCATACTCCTACAGTGCAACACAACAAAGCACAATGAACTCCATCACTTCAGAGAAGCTGCTGAGCCCATGCACAGAAGACTCTCCCCTAACGCTGCTGAAGAAGAGCCTGTTAAAACCACGTTCAAGGGAAGTCTCAAAACAACCTCCACAAAACTGAGACACAAATCCAGACCTATATGACCACAGCACATCTGGCAATAAATAAATAAATAAATGTACAGTGGCCGTCCAGGACTGGACTTGTGGAAAGTATACGGTATGTGGTAATTACTTGTTCTGTGAAAGCATCATGAAAAAGCATTTCAGAAAAAAAAAATATATATATATATATATATATTTAAAAAATATTAATAGAAAATACAAGCTTAAAATAAATAAATAAATAAATAAATAAATTGAAAAAAATTGCTAAAATCTATTTTAGCAAACATTTGTTCTTTGAACACCAAAATATTTACTACACGAAACTAGATTAAAACTGAATGCACTCAAAGCTGCATGCAAAAGAAAGGTCCAGGCTTAAAGAATCATCATATGAAGGGAAACATATATCACACTGCATCAGTAATCAGAGTAAATCAGGATCAAGAAGTCGTCCTTTCCTCTTTTATTTTATCCCCTTCTTACTGAATTAATATAGATTTAGGTCCACGAAACATAAAAAGCCAAGACACCTGAACCATTCCACCGCAGTTTAAATCTCACCATGGCATATTCTGGGAGCTACAAGATTCGGGGGGGGGGGGGGGGGGGGGGGAAGGGAAAAAAAAAAAAAAAGTATGTACATGGCTGTTTCATGTACATGCTTGCAAAGGAATGGAGCAGATTTTCAACAATACCAAAGAATTTTTTTTTTAATAAAGGGGCTCACTAAGAGATGCAACTCCACAACAAACAAAACAAAGGTAATATTCTCTCAGGCATGAAGATTTTTTTTGTTTTCTAATATAAAGTCAACTGCAGAGTACACAACCAAAGAAAGAAGCATGCTGCCAAATAAAAGAGCGAACAATGAACAGAGTGATGGAGTGCAGATGACGGGTGCCATTCCGTTGCTGATGCTGCCATCCCTAAAAATGGAAGAATATCGGGGAGGGGGGGAGGAGGGGGGAGTTCAGTAATACCTGCCGCTGGCCTCCTGCATTTTGAATGTGGACTCTCGGATCAATTCCTCCGAGAATTGCCTGATTCCCCTGGATCTTTAGATTAGAACAGAATAGCAGTGGAATACCATTCAGCTATAGAATACATCAACATACTCAGACATCCAATAGTGTTGCACCTCAAATCTCAGCATGCTTGGTTTGATCTACAGGCCGCTAAATACCCGTAAAGCTTTAGCCAAATAAACACAAGTAAACAAATAAAATCAGAGAATTTATTCTGACATAGCTGTTATTACATTACCTATGACTCTAAACTGTAGAAAGTGGCTTAAATCAATTATCCACAATCAAAAGCAGGTTACACACAAATATATATATATATATAAGGGAAGTGTTTGTGTAAATACTTAGGTGGTAGGCATTACCACCACTTCCTCCCACATTCTGGCAGTATAAAAGACATTTCTCATTAGAGAATGTCTTGCCAAGCTTAGGGTTTTGTTGAATTCACTAAAACGGCAACAAATATAAATCAAATACTGCAATTCTATTAAAAAATACTGAGACAAAAAAAAAATTACAAAATACACAAGACAAATATTATACATGTGCAGATAAAGTAAATATTACTACTTTAAGTTAGTCCTGTATTATGTAACAATACTGGTTTATACAGTGTCTTGCAAAAGTATTCATCCCCCTTTGTGTTTGTCCTGTTTTGTCACATTACAAGCTGGAATTAAAATTGATTTTTGGAGGGTTGGCACCATTTGATTTACACAACATGCCTACCACTTTAAAGGTGAAAATTGTTGTTTTATTGTGACAATAATCAAGATGAAAAAACAGAAATCTGGAGTGTGCATAGGTATTCATCCCCCAGAGTCAGTACTTTGTAGAACCGCCTTTTGTTGCAATTACAGCTGCAAGTCTCTTGGGGTGTGTCTCTATTAGCTTAGCACATCTAGCCACTGGGATGTTTGCCCATTCCTCAAGGCAAAACTGCTCCAACTCCTTCAAGTTAGATGGGATGTGTTGGTGTACAGCAATCTTCAAGTTATGCCACAGATTCTCAATTGGATTGAGGTCTGGGTTTTGACTAGGCCATTCCAATACATTTAAATGTTTCCCTTTAAAACACTGCAGTATATCTTTAGCATTATGTTTAGGGTCATAGTCCTGCTGGAACATGAACCATCATCCCAGTCTCAAATCTCTGGCTGACTCAAACAGGTTGTCCTCCAGAATTGCCCTGTATTTAATGCCATCCATCTTTCTTCAGATGAAAAACATCCCCGCAGCATGATGCTGCCACCACCATGCTTCACTGCAGGAATAGTTTTCTCAGGGTGTTGGGTTTGCGCCACACATGGCATTTCCCATGATGGCCAAAAAGATCCATTTTAGTCTCATTTGATCAAAGAATCTTCTTCCATGTGTTTGGGGAGTCTGCCAGATGCTGTTGGGCAAACTCCAAATCTGTTTTCTTCAGCAGTGGCTTTTTTCTAGCCACTCTTCCATAAAGTCCCACTCTGTGGAGTGTACGGCTTAAAGTGGTCCAATGGACAGATACTCCCATCTCTGCTATGGATCTTTGCAGCTCCTTCAGTGTTATCTTTGGTGTCTTTGTTGCATCTCTAATCAATGTCCTCCTTGCCCGGACTATGAGTTTTGGTGGGCGGCCTTCTCTTGTCAGGTTTGTAGTGGTGCCATATTCTTTCCATTTTGCTATAATGGATTTAATGGTGCTCCCTGGGATATTTTTAATAACCCAACCCTGATCCATATTTCTCCACAACTTTGTCTCTGACCTGTTTGGAGGCTCCTTGGTTTTCATGTTGCTTGCTTAGTAGTGTTGCAGAGTCAGGGTCCTTCCAGAACAGGTTGATTTATACAGACATCATGTGACAGATCATGTGACACTTTGACTGGATCTTAATCAACTAATGTGACTTGTGAAGTGAATTGGTTGGACCAGCTCTTATTTAGGGGTTTCATATGGAAGGGGGTGAATACCTATGCACACTCCAGATTTCTGTTTTTTGTCTTATTGCTCGTGTCCCAATAAAACAACAATTTGCACCTTTAAAGTGGTAGGCATGTTGCGTAAATCAAATGGTGCTAACCGCCCCCAAAAAATAAATTTGAATTCCTACTTATAAATGTGACAAAACAGGACAAACACCAAAGGGGATGAATACTTTTGCAAGACATTGTATTATTTATACAGTACTTAATGCTATGAATATTGCTATATAAATAAAGTCTTATATTCGATATAAAGATTTTTCTCTCTGATGGTAGTGTCTGCGGAAACAGTGATCCCCCCCCCCAAAAAAAAGCTTCAGTCTACCAGAGCCTTTAATGAAGTCTAATTAAATCCAATCAAACTTCTAGGATGATGGAGTAAATGACTGGTGAACCAAGACAATTTTGACTTTTTTTCTGACCAAAGTAAGGAAATAAGAAAATCTCTTCCAAAACTAGTTAATTATTAGATCTACTTTTACTGGTGAAAGTTTGCTTAGAGCCGTGTTGAACTAATTAAGCTACTGAAATAATGTGTGTCTAACCTTCATAAATGAACTATCATTATGATGCAACTTATGGAATGCAAATTCAACATCTTGACATAGTTAACGCTGAATTGAGAAATTTCCCTTCAAGTGTATTTTTTTTTTTACTAGGTCAACGTGCAAATGGCATTTATGATCATGTTCATTGTTAAAAGCACTACACAAATAAAATTACCTCTGGAGATGCAAAACCCAGGTACTCCCAGTCCCATGTGCCCCCAGCAAAACTGCAAAAAATAAATAAAAACCACAAACATGATCAACATCTAATACTACATCCTGTATGATTGCATGTCAAGATGTGGTTCAGCTCAGAGATGCAACAAAATCATGAAACTTCAGAAGAACTGGAGGTGTGTTACCCCCTCCACTTGTATTCAGCTCGATTTCTCCCCCAGTTCTCAGCTGTCTAACTGATAGACTGCTTGGCAAAACCAGCACAGGAGGCAGGAATAACAGGAGCCACATGTGCAATGTGTCCGATATGGACGTGGAGAAAACGACATAGTAAGGGGGATCCTGATTACTCTTCGGCTTTATGTTTACTGATAAATTGCTGACTGAAAATTGCTACCTCTATTGCATGGCGAAAGTCTGGGCGACAGACCTAAATCTGCAGGGGAGAGTGGGGAAACTCTTTGCAGGTCGCGTCACATTCATATTGCATTAGAGAGGATTTACGATACCCTCTTACCACAACATTAGTTTCTCAGCTTGTCACATATACTGGCCTTCAGACTTCACCTTTTCTGTCATTATTTTTTTGCAGCGAGACATAAGACACTGAGGGGAGGTATGGGACAAAAATAAAATCCCTAGGCCTACAGGTTTAATTTTTATTTATTATCAAAACTTGTAACATATGAACTGTAGGAGAACACAGTGCTGTACAGTGATAGAAAAATGTCAGTTTTCCCAAAACCTGATGAGACAAAACAGTTCCTTTCTCAAGCAGGAATGAAATGTGTTTAATCCTCATGCAGGTACACTCCCACATCTTTAACGAGAACTGTGAGTAAACTCATTGTAGAATAGCCCCCATTCGCAACAAAATTTGTCAACTGGAACTGTGTGTGAACTTAAAAAACAAAAAATACCACTGGCAACACCATGATTCAAATTCCTATTGGTCATTCATCTCAATAATATATGGGGTCTAAATCCATTTGGTACAATCATGGATGCAAACGGTGCGCCTTTTGGCGGATGCCGCCTTTTTCACGGCTGTCTGGGGGACTTGTGTGAATCATGCAGATCTGATGAGGTTTTTTTTTTTTTGGGGGGGGGGGGGGGGGCGTTGGAGTGTCGGATTATAATTTCATCAAAGTAAATTCTGTATTAAAATTACTAAATGTGGCAGATCACAGAATCCAGGGACACATGTCTGCCCGGGGGCATTTTGTGTTATTGACAGATTCAGAAAGTACAGTTTCTAAGCTTTCCAATGATGCCTTCCATGTGGAGATCTGACAATATTTGAAGAATGTGTGGCCTTTTGAAAGTGTATATGTGGCAGCGGGGGTGTGGTCAAGCGCCGGTCTGTGACAGGAGGGCGGAGTCAGGGAAGGTGAGTGGCAGAATCACTACACCTGAGAGCAATTAACCTGTGTTTGTGTCTTCCCAGTGACCGCGCCCTACTTAAGGAGGGAGAGCGAGAGCAGAGGAGCTCTGGCTGAACCAGGCGCCGAATGTGTATGTGTATATGTATCTGAAAAGTGCATACATAATTGTTAGACTGAAAAGTGTGGCAAATAAACGTGCTGTCAAACCTGATCTCTGTCCTGCCGTCCTCTGTGCTCCACCCACGAACACTGAACCTTGACAGTGGTGCCGAAAACCGGGACCTGGAGCACAGCAGCCTCACAGCCCCATGGAGTCCTCCCCGTTCGCTGAACTGATCCACGCCCTCGCCACGGCCCATCAAAGCCAGCACCAGGCACTACTCACCCTCCGAAAGGAGCAAGAAGAGCGGTTCGAGGCCCTGGTGTTGGCCCAACAAGAAGATCGCCAGGCGTTCCGGCACCTCCTCGCGTCGGCGGGGCCCACCAGCGCTCCTACCGCAGGCCCGTCTCCCCTCACTGTCACCAAGATGGGCCCGCAGGACGACCCCGAGGCGTTCATCACGCTCTTTGAGCAAGTCGCCGAAGCCTCGGGGTGGCCAATGGAGCAGCGCACGGCGCGCCTCCTCCCCCTGCTCACGGGAGAAGCACAGCTGGCCGCGCTACAGCTGACCGCCGGCTGGCCTACGCGGACCTCCGCCGGGCCGTCCTCCAGCGCGTAGGGCACACTCCAGAACAGCAGCGCCAGCGCTTCCGCGCGCTGCACTTGGAGGAAGTCGGCTGGCTGTTCGCGTTTGGCCAGCAGCTCCGGGACGCCTGCTGGCGGTGGCTGAGGGCCAACAACCGCGATGCCGAAGGAATTCTCGACCAGGTGGCGCTGGAACAGTTCGTCGCTCGCTTGCCAGCAGGAACTGCGGAGTGGGTCCGGTGCCACCACCCGGCGTTGCTGGATCGAGCAGTCAAGCTGGCGGAGGACCATTTGGCGGCCGTCCCGGCGGCAGGACAGCAGATGGCATCTTCTCTCCTCTCTCTCTCCCCCTCCTCCTGTGTCCCGTCCTCACCCCATTCCCACTCCGCGGGGGCCGGCACCCCCCCAGCCGGCCCGCCGCACCCGCGGTGCCCTCCCGTTTCTCCCTTCTGTGTCTGTCTCTCCCCCACCTCAGATGAGTGAGCCCCAGATCACCGGTGCAGAGGGAAAGCCCGGGCCGGTTTGCTGGCGCTGCGGGGAGCCGGGCCACCTTCAACAGCAGTGCACGGCAATGGAAGTGGGCGCGGTGGTTCGGATCCCCGACGCGCCAGAGGCCGCCCTCGATCGGGCCGGAGCGTATCACATACCGGTGAGTATCCAAGGGGCTACATATCAGGCGTTGGTGGATTCTGGTTGTAATCAGACCTCAATTCGCCAAAGCCTGGTTCAAAACGAGGCATTGGGGGGAGCACAAGGGGTGAAGGTGTTGTGTGTGCACGGGGATGTTCACAGCTACCCTTTGGTGTCGGTCCACATTATTTTCAGAGGGGAAAAATTTATAGTGAAGGCGGCGGTTAATCCCCGCCTTACCCACTCACTAATTTTGGGGACTGATTGGCCGGGATTTCAGGGTTTAATGACACGCCTAGTAGAGAGTGGGTCCTGCCATTTGACAGGGGGAGGTCCCGGTGTCGCTTTGGCGGGAGCAGCTGTCACAGAGCCGTCTACGTCATCTCCGCGTCAGAGTGAGGAGCCGCCGGCTCCTCCTCTCTCTATTGGGGAATCCCTCGCGGATTTCCCATTAGAGCAGTCGCGAGACGAGACTCTGCGGCATGCGTTTGACCAAGTGAGAGTAATCGATGGTCAAACGCTCCAGCCGAACGCCACCCCGTCCTTCCCCTACTTCGCGATTATGAAGGATAGATTATACCGAGTGACGCAGGACACTCAAACTAAAGAGCAAGTCACGCAGCTTTTAATTCCGAAGAGCCGCCGGGAATTGGTATTCCAGGCGGCTCACTTTAATCCCATGGCTGGACACTTGGGGCAGGATAAAACACTAGCCCGAATAATGGCCCGATTCTATTGGCCAAGGATTCGCGGCGATGTCCGTAGGTGGTGTACGGCATGCCGCGAATGCCAGTTAGTAAATCCAGCGGCCATTCCAAAAGCGCCTTTGCGCCCTCTACCGTTAATCGAGACCCCATTTGAGAGAATTGGGATGGATCTCGTCGGGCCATTAGATCGGTCAGCACGAGGGTACCGCTTTATATTAGTTCTGGTGGACTATGCAACGCGATACCCGGAAGCAGTGCCTCTGCGCAATATCTCAGCACGCAGTATTGCAGAGGCACTCTTCCGCGTCATCTCCCGAGTTGGAATCCCGAAAGAGATTCTGACTGATCAAGGCACTACGTTTACGTCACGAACACTGCACGAACTGTATGGGTTATTGGGGATTAAGCCAATCCGCACCAGCGTGTATCACCCACAAACGGACGGTTTAGTGGAACGATTCAACCGCACCCTCAAAAATATTAAGAAATTCGTAAGTGAGGACGCACGTAATTGGGATAAGTGGCTCGAACCCTTGCTGTTCTCAGTGCGAGAGGTCCCCCAAGCCTCCACGGGGTTCTCCCCGTTCGAATTATTATATGGGCGTAAGCCGCGCGGCATCCTGGACGTGCTGCGGGAAAATTGGGAGGAGGGACCTTCACAAAGTAAGAACGAAATTCAGTACGTTATGGACCTGCGCGCAAAACTCCACACACTCACCCACCTAACTCAGGAGAATTTGTGGCAGGCCCAGGAACGGCAAGCCCGCCTGTACAACAAGGGTACGCGCTTTAGAGAGTTCACACCGGAAGATAAGGTACTCGTACTGTTGCCCACGTCGAGCTCCAAATTGATCGCCAAGTGGCAAGGACCCTTTGAGGTCACACGGCGAGTCGGGGACGTCGACTATGAGGTGAGGCGAACGGACAGGGGTGGGGCGCTACAGATTTACCACCTCAATCTGCTTAAACTCTGGAACGAGGAGGTCCCCGTGGCGTTGGTGTCGGTGGTTCCGGAGAAGGCGGAGCTGGGGCCGGAGGTTCAAAAGGGGACATTGGCATCACGTACCTCTCCAGTCCCCTGTGGAGACCACCTCTCCCCGACCCAACTTACGGAGGTCGCCCAGTTGCAGGCCGAGTTTTCGGATGTGTTCTCACCCCTGCCCGGTCGCACTAACCTCATAGAGCACCACATCGAGACGCCCCCGGGGGTGGTAGTGCATAGCCGCCCTTACAGGCTACCCGAACACACAAAAAAAAAGGTGGTTCAGGAAGAACTTCAGACCATGCTCGAAATGGGCATCGTCGAGGAGTCCCACAGTGACTGGAGCAGCCCGGTGGTCTTGGTACCCAAGGCCGACGGGTCGGTCCGGTTTTGTGTGGACTATAGGAAAGTCAACGCGGTGTCTAAATTTGACGCGTACCCAATGCCTCATATTGACGAGCTGCTCGATCGACTAGGCACGGCTTGCTTTTATTCGACACTGGATTTGACGAAGGGATATTGGCAGATCCCCTTGACTCCACTATCCCGAGAAAAAAACGGCCTTTTCCACACCGTTTGGGTTACACCAATTCGTCACACTTCCGTTTGGGCTGTTTGGGGCGCCCGCTACGTTTCAGCGGCTGATGGATTGGGTCCTCCGCCCCCACGCCACCTATGCGGCCGCCTATCTGGATGACATCATCATATATAGTAATGACTGGCCGAGGCACTTGGAACACCTAAGGGCCGTCCTTAGGTCGCTGAGGCGGGCGGGTCTCACAGCCAGCCCAAAGAAGTGTGCGATTGGGCGGGTGGAAGTACTTGGGCAACGGGCAGGTGCGTCCCCAAATTAATAAGACCGCAGCGATTGCGGCCTGCCCGAGGCCCAAGACCAAAAAGGGGGTGAGACAGTTCCTGGGGCTGGCTGGCTATTATCGTAGGTTTATACCTAATTATTCGGACGTCACCAGCCCGCTGACTGATCTCACTAAAAAGGGGGCACCAGATCCGGTCCAGTGGACGGAGCAATGCCAGCGGGCTTTTTCAGAGGTAAAGGCTGCACTGTGTGGGGGGCCACTTCTACACTCCCCTGACTTTTCTCTCCCCTTTATGTTGCAGCCCGATGCGTCGGACAGAGGGCGGTTTTGTCCCAGGAGGTGGAGGGGGAGGATCGCCCCATCCTGTATATAAGCAGGAAGCTGTCGGTGCGTGAGGGGCACTACAGCACCATAGAGAAAGAGTGTCTGGCCATCAAGTGGGCGGTCCTCGCCCTCCGGTACTACCTGCTGGGGCGCCCTTTCACCCTCTGTTCGGACCACGCACCCCTCCAGTGGCTCCACTGCATGAAAGATGCCAACGCGTGGATCACCCGTTGGTATCTGGCACTCCAACCCTTTAATTTCAAGGTGGTCCACAGGCCGGGAGCGCAGATGGTCGTGGCGGACTTCCTCTCCCGCCAAGAGGGGGGGGGAGTCGGCTGCAGGCCGGACGGCCGCCCAGCCTGAGTCGGGCGGTGGGGGTATGTGGCAGCGGGGGCGTGGTCAAGCGCCGGTCTGTGACAGGAGGGCGGAGTCAGGGAAGGTGAGTGGCAGAATCACTACACCTGAGAGCAATTAACCTGTGTTTGTGTCTTCCCAGTGACCGCGCCCTACTTAAGGAGGGAGAGCGAGAGCAGAGGAGCTCTGGCTGAACCAGGCGCTGAGTGTGTGTGTGTGTGTGTATGTATCTGAAAAGTGCATACATAATTGTTAGACTGAAAAGTGTGGCAAATAAATGTGCTGTCAAACCTGATCTCTGTCCTGCCGTCCTCTGTGCTCCACCCATGAACACTGAACCGTTACAGTACACCTCTTAAAACAGAAAAGGGAGAAAATCGCCCTCAAAGTTTTCCATCTCAGCTACTCTGGGTGTAGGGCGGGCACATAATGGTGCTCATCTGCATGATATTAAGGAAAGCCCTACCCCCTACGAGCTAGCACAATACTACTTTCATGTAAACAAAGATCACCACGTCAATTTTCCTTCCATGCAAAGTATGCCCAAAACAATTATGAAGTACAAAAATAAGTCCTAAAGTATACTTTAACGTTTTGTAGTTGAAAAATTACTCACACCGTAAGAAAGAAAGATAGCACGATGATGACACAACTAACACAACACTAGTTTCATGTAAAGCCTCAGTCACAACCGGCCGTACCGTGCTCCTACAGCCGGTCTACATGCAAAAAACGCAAGAAACACACGGACAGCGCGCATGAAACGCACGAGAGCGCGCGTGATGTGATTTTCGAGCCGCAGACCGGCCGCAGAGGTTATTTGTCATGTCAAACAAACTCTACGGATGCTTACGTTTTTTTTCAGGTTGCAAGACAAACTTACGGCCAATGCGCGTCTTTCTCCATGAACAAAAAAAAAAAAAAACGCAGCGATTTGGGAAACGCCAAAAATCACACGGCCAAAAAACCGTATGTCCGGTTGTGACCTAGGCTTAACCAAACCACAACACTCTCCGTTACATGCAAAAATAACCACACAGCCTTAGATTAATAAACTTACCCCATCACAAAGAGAAACGGTGCCTTGCACACACCAATGCCTCCGATGGAATGTAATCCTAGAACGGTCCGTGTATCATCCGATCATTCAAGTATTCCATTCAATCTGGAAAACGAGGTTGCGGGGTTTTTTTGCTAGAAATGGTTATCTCCGATGTAAATACCATGTGTCTGTTTGCTTCGCGGTGTTTCACCTACTCTGCGCTCTGTTTAACTTCCTCATTCCATAGTGAAATTACATGCCTGTATGCAGCTAAGTAGCCATGCGCTCAGCCCATATCATACAGCTGATTGGTGAAAAAAAAAAAAAGACTTAAATCATGTGAATGGCCTATATGGTAATTTACCCACACCCCCCAGCAGGCTACAGTCCTGACAAAAACGAGACAATTTGCAACAAAAAATGTATGCTTTTCCAACAAAACAATCTATTATCTGAAATACTGATTGCATTCTTCAAGATCTCAACTTGCACATGATGGAAAAAAACAAAAATCACAAATTTCGAAAAAAAAATGCTTCTTTTGCGATTATCTCGGATTCATTTCGGCCGACATGCGTCCCTGGATTCGATGAGGGGTCACAAATTAGCAAATGCCGTCACAGTCCATGAAACATAGGAAGTATAAGTATGAGAAGAAAACAGTAAATCAGAAAGCTGCACACGTAAAGCCAATTGGCTGCGCGCCATTATCTGCTGCTGGCTGCACTTCACTGCACGCGCAAGGATTTCCATCAGTCCAACGTAAGTTACGTAATTGGCTTTATGTGCGCAGCTTTCTGATTTACTGTTTTCTTCTCATACTTCCTATGTTTCATGGACTGTAACGGCATTTGCTTATTTAGTAATTTTAATACAGAATTTACTTTGATGAAATTATAATCAGACACTCCAACGCCCCCCCGCCAAAAAAAAAAAACACTCACTCATCGGATCTGCGCGATTCACACAAGTCCCCCAGACAGCCATGAAAAAGGCGGCATCCGCCAAAAGGCGTGCCGTTTGCATCCATGTACAATGTAAATCATTTCCAGGGTATCAACAGGTCTAGGAGGAGCCACATCATCAGATGACGACATATGTAAGAAAATAAGTATCTTTAAGACCTTGGTTCAGGATTATTTTCCTTCATGCACATCTTCAGGTTATTATACTGCAACTGTGTAAAGTTGCATCGAAATCCATCAAACCGTTTAGGAGGAGTTGCACTTACAAGACACATGGACAGGGTGATTCCTATCTCCCCCCCAACTTTGTTTGCGGGGGGTATAATAAACATTTTCTGAACAATTTTATATTTGTAAACGACAAGAAAATACCTGTAACATGAACTGTCCCAACTCTCCCTATCTGACCCTTTTGAAAAAATAAAACCTTAAATTTTTTTCCACCAATTTAAGTTTAATAAATTATTTATATATGGTATTATACAAGGGTAAGTCAAAAAAGTTCTAAGACAGATGTTATAATTTCAAAAGGTGTGAAAGACATCCCCCAGAATTCTACAAAGAAGGAATTCTCCGATGGAAACACCGCTTGCAGAAGTGTTTAGACTTAAATGGAGGATATATAGAGAAATAGCTTTGTTATTTTCATAACATTTTTTTTCCCCAAAGTCTCAGAACTTTTTGACTTACCCTCGTATGGTATGGTATTATACTAGGCTACAAACTTGAATTCCTAACGCAACCCGAATTCACCAGCGTACATTACACCATACTGCAGAATGGAGGTGGAGGCAAAGTAAAAAATACAAAAAGTTTTGGTTGATGAAAATACTGAACTGCACAGACCTTACTGTTGTGTCCAGCTTCATGGCTCCAAAGGAAGTACATTACCCTAAGGGGCAACATCTAACTTCTGATCTCCTCTCAAACCTGATTGGTCAAAATTAATTTATGGGAGTACAAACTGTCCCAAGTCTCTCTGCTCTCCCCTACAGATAAAATAAGATAGAGAAGTGGTAAAACCTGCGTCGTGGGGCTTCTGGGGAGTCATTGGGTGCCACACCTCGAGCCACAGAGGCCAGGAATTCCTGCCTCTTCTGTTGCACCAGGCAGGCAGCACGGATTATCTTATGGCGAGGGGTACGGAGGTAGGGCCTGTTCACTTTCTGGGCAAGATCCTCCGTTACCATCTCTAGATCAGTCTGAAGAGAGCAATGCAAGTGAACATGAATCAGGTTGTATTCATAAAGTCTACACTCCACTACTCAATACAATGATGACTAACTGGCAATGACTCAAGTTTTGTTTTTTTGCAAAGTTTTAGCAGCAGAAGTTAAGGCAAGTGGAAAATGATGTACCATTACCTGCATAAGTTCAAAGATCTCTTTCTTGGTGCTTTTGGGCTCCAGAAAGAAACCATAAGGGTAAGAGCACTTGAGGATACGGCGAGTCTTAAGAAGTTCATGCACTGCATCTTCAATGAAAGTAGTGTCTGGAGCACCTCCTTCCCCTGCAACAGCAAGGCAAAGAGTCTTCATTCTGTATCGAATAGCAGAGACCTGCTGCTCTGACAAGAGGCATGTGTGAGAGATCAGTGCAGAAATACAAGCCCAATTCCATAAATTTGGGACACTGTGTAAAATGTAAATAAAAGCAGAATGTGAAGATTTGCAAATCATGGAAACCCTATTTTTCATTGAAAATAGTATGAGGACAACATATCAGATGTTGAAACTGAGAAATTTTATTGCCTTTTAAAAATATGCCCTCATTTTGAATTTGATGCCAACAACACGTTTCAGAAAAATTGGGACGGGGCAACAAAAGACTGAAAAAGTTGTGTAATAAAATAATAATTAGGTTAATTGGCAACAGGTCAGTAACATGATTGGGTATAAAAAGAGCATCCCAGAGAAGCGGAGTCTCTCAGAAGTAAAGATAGGGAGAGGTTCACTGCTCTGTGAAAGACTGCATGGGGAAATAGTGCAACAATTTAAAAATAACGTTCCTCAATGTAAAACTGCAAAGAATTTGGGGATCACATAATCTATGGTACATATCATTAAAAGATTCAGAGAATCTGGAGAAATCTCTGTATGCAAGAGACAAGGCTGGAAACTGACACTGGATGCCTGTGATCTTCACACCCTCAGAAAACGCTGCATTAAAAGCAGACAGGTGTCTGTAGTGCAAATCACTGTATGGGCTCAGGAACACTTCAGAAAACCATCGTCTGTGAAAACAGTTCATTACTGCATCCACAAATGCAAGTTAAAACCAGATATAAACAAGATCCAGAAACACCGCCACCTTCTCTGGGCCTGAGCTCTTTTACGATGGACTGAGGCGAAGTGGAAAATTGTCCCGAGGTCTGACGAATCAAAAGTCGAAATTCTTTTTAGAAATCATGGACACCATGTCCTCCAGGCTAAAGAGGAGAGGGACCATCCGGCTTATCATCAGCGCACAGTTCAAAAGCCAGCATCTGTGATGGTACGTGTGTGCATTAGTGCACATGACGTGGGTAGCTTGAATATCTGGGAAGGCATCATTAATGCTGAATGATATATAAAATGTTTCAGAGCAATATGCTGCCATCCAGACAAAATCTTTTTCAGGAAAGGCCTTCCTTCTTTCAGCAAGACAATGCCAAACCGCTTTCTGCACATATTAAAACCTGCATGGCTCCATAGTAAAAGAGTCCGGGTGCTAAACTGGCCTGCCTGCAGTCCAGACCTGTCCCTTGTAAACATGCCCCTGTCCCAACTTTTTTTGAAACGTGTTGCTGACGTCAAATTCAAAATGAGCATATATTTTTCAAAAAACAATACATTTTCTCAGTTTCAACATTTGATATGTCGCCTTTGTATTACTTTCAATGAAATACAGGCTTTCCATGATTTGCAAATCATTATATTCTGTTTTTAAATTTACATTTTACCCAGTGTCCTAAATATGTTTATGGAATTGAGATTGCACATAGCCTTACTTCCACTCAGGACTTTGCTCAGCTGCTCCATCTTGTCTTTGGCCGTTTTAAGGAGACGCTCTTCCAGCTATACGAAATGGTAAGAAGGGACATTAGGACTGAATGTAACCTTACTACAGTGGGAAAATTACTAAAGCAATCCATTACCCGGTAGCTGTGCTCATGATTTTTGAAGCGTGTGTAATAGTGCATAAAGCGATCAAGTTCCTGGTAGCTCTTGTGCTTCTTCTCAGCCTGGACATTTAAATAAAACCAGAAAGAACTTTTACATTAATCAATGCAGATAACTGCAGAATCAAGAAAGGTTTTTATTAATATTATTCCCTAAGGCACAAATAAATCTCATGCATACTTAACAATATCTGTCTATACACAAAGTGAGTATCATGAATAAAAATGTGTACCTCCACAGTCATTTCTTTCGACTGCTCTTCCACCTGTTGAATGACCTCATAGCGAGTGCAGCGGTAATATCCTCCTGTAGAAGAGCTGTGTTTCTTCCACTCCTCCAGACAGATCCAGCAAAAATCATACTTACACTGTAGAGAGACAAAAAAAAAAAAAAGTATATGATCACACAAGAGTACAGTACACTATGACAACGCTTATTAAACAAGAGTGCTCTGAGAGCACAATATCCCACGCTGGCAACTCTGCCATAACTCTGGTAAAATGTGACTGAATTGAACTATGCGTATTACCAACACAAAGAATCCTGTCAAGTTTTGTGAAATTCCTCCAAAAATTGTGAAAGGAGTTGATTTCAGAAGGTGAGGGTGGACGGACGGACGTCACCATGGCGTAATCCCCCTTCGGGCCTTTCGGCCAGCAGGGGATATGTTTTTTTTTTTAAATAAATAAATAAAAAATTTTTTAAAAAACCTTTTTGCCAGGTTACACGAAAATCCTCCAAAAATTGTGAGGGAAGTTGATTTTAGAAAGCAAGCACACCTTGATGAAATTGCCAAAGTACAAGTTTGTTAATAATCAAGGGCATAACTCTGGTAAAATCTGCCCAAATTAAACGAAATTTCAACGTGTGTATAACTGTCATATAACAGTCTTTTGCCAAGTTTGATGAAATTCCTCCACAATTTGTGAGAGGAGTTGATTTCAGAAGAATGTACACCCTCATGAAATTGTCAAAGCACAAGTTATTTAATCAAGGGTCAAAACTCTGGCAAAATTTTCACAAATGAAATTAAATCGCAATATGCGTATTACCATCATATAACAAGGCCTTTTGCCAAGCTTTGCTGAGCAAAGTCAGAGGTTCCTTCGCCAGACTCAAGCCAATCTAGGGATCCAGGCAGTACAGCACCACTACAAAACTCAGACTGTACACCAGTTTTGTCAAACCAGTTTTGCTGTATGGCTCTGAGTGCTGGAGGGTGACCAAGAGCGACATGAAGCTGCTCAGTGTTTTCCACAACGGATGCCTCAGGAGAATCTGCCGCATTTTCTGGCCCATGAAAGTCTCCAATACAGAGCTCTACCAGAGAACCGGCAGCCAGGACATCACCACTGAGATCAAGCGCCGCCAGACGCGATGGCTAGGACACGTCCTCAGAATGGACCAGTCGCGTACTTCCAAGATCACACAGAAGTGGACACCACCTGGAAAAAGGAAGCAAGGACGCCCGAAAACCACATGGAGGCGTACCATCATGCAAAAACTGAAGGAGACAGGGCTCTCATGGGGTGAGGCACAACATGCTGCAAACGACAGGAACAAATGGAGACGCCTTGTTGATGCCTTATGCCCCGCCCGGGATGAAGAGGACCAAGTAAGTTAGTTGAGTTGATGTCAGAAGGCAAACACACCTTCATGAAATTGTGAAAGTACAAGGTTGTTCATCAAAGGGCCGCAACTCTGGTAAAACGTGACCAAATTGAACAAAATAGCAATATGCGTACTAATGACATATAACAAGGCCTTTGGCCAAGTTTTGAGAAATTCCTCCACAAATTGAGAGAGGAGTTGATTTCAGAAGGAAAACACACTCATGAAATTGTCAAATCATAATTTTGGTAATCAAGGACTGTAACTCTGGTAAAATGTTACTGAATTTAACGAAATTACAATATGCATACTACTGACACAAAGAATCCTGTCAAGTTTCGTGAATTTCCTCCAAAAATTGAGGGAAGTTGATTTCAGAAAGCAAGCACACCTTGATGAAATTGCCAAAGTGCAAGTTTGTTAATAATCAAGGGCATAACTCTGGTAAAATTTGCCCAAATTAAACGAAGTTTCAATATAACTGTCATAAAACAAAGCCTTTTGCCAAGTTTGATTAAATTCCTCCACAAGTTGTGAGAGGAGTTGACTTCAGAAGAATGTACACCCTCATGAAACTGTCAAAGTAAAATTGTGAGAGGAGTTGACTTCAGAAGGTGAGTACCCTTTCTTGGGACGGACAGACAGACGTCGCCACGACCTAATCCCCCTTCGGGCTTTTCGGCCAGCGGGGGATAAAAAGTATCAAAAGCCTGCCATGATGATTTAATAACCATTTAGTTCTGTTTAATACATTTTGCGATTACACTGCGATTGTAATATGATCTGCAACATGCTAAAACAAACTGTGATCAAACTAGTGACCAGAAAATAACTGTGTTCATACTGAATGAAGACTTCTGCAATATCAGTGGTGTGGTGATCAAGATTATGAACAAAAGTGAGATGATAGGACATGGTGCTGTAGGAAAACAACCAACGACAAGGGGTTGTGATTTATTAATCTTTCTAAAGTTGAAGATCAATAATAGCACACCCTGAAGAGTTCTATTTCTCAATACCACTGCAATTTGCCAAAACTAACTACTTTTATTTATTAAAGAACAAAACATTTAACTGGATGTTTCCTCACCAGACTTTTTCTCTCTCTAAATTAATAAGACATATATATCAGTGGCGACTGGTGGTCATAAAAATAGGGGAGGACAGTGAGTGAATAGATAGGTGGATGGTTGAGAGAGAGAGAGAGAGAGAGAGAGGGGTTGGAAGTTGTGTGGGTGTTTACAACTGTTAGGGGGTTTGTATATTTTTAAAGATAAGCTCTGTTAAAAATGGGGTTTTTTGTTACTGCAAGAAATAAAAGTAAAATGTTTTTGAGGACACATCAGCATGGGAAATACCATGTAGTGTAATGCTTGTTGAATGAGCTATGTGACACTCCCATGTTAAAAGAGGAGCCCGCGAATCGCCCATGTTCTGAGCGCATACAATGGATGTCAATGAGGAGGTTAGGGAGGACGATATTTTGGCGAGTTTTTCTTCCATTTTTAATTGATAAAATATAGTTATTTCAACTGTTTTGACATGTTTTAAACGTTTGTCTATTAATTATATGTGTTTTTTTAAACTAATGTGTCCTGGAAATTCTTTCTTTAAAATTTTAAGGGAGGATCTTCCTCCCTTTCCTCAATGGAGGAGTCGCCATTGATATATATATATATAAAATAAACGGTGGCATGAAGATATGAAGTTTATCTTCAAGTGGTGAATGTACACTACCGTTCAAAAGTTTGGGGTCACCCAGACAATTTTGTGTTTTCCATGAAAAGTCACACTTTTATTTCCCACCATAAGTTGTAAAATGAATAGAAAATATAGTCAAGACATTTTTCTGGCCATTTTGAGCATTTAATCGACCCCACAAATGTGATGCTCCAGAAACTCAATCTGCTCAAAGGAAGGTCAGTTTTATAGCTTCTCTAAAGAGCTCAACTGTTTTCAGCTGTGCTAACATGATTGTACAAGGGTTTTCTAATCATCCATTAGCCTTCTGAGGCAATGAGCAAACACATTGTACCATTAGAACACTGGAGTGAGAGTTGCTGGAAATGGGCCTCTATACACCTATGGAGATATTGCACCAAAAACCAGACATTTGCAGCTAGAATAGTCATTTACCACATTAGCAATGTATAGAGTGGATTTCTGATTAGTTTAAAGTGATCTTTATTGAAAAGAACAGTGCTTTTCTTTCAAAAATAAGGACATTTCAAAGTGACCCCAAACTTTTGAACGGTAGTGTATATATTCACAAGTGAAGGAAGCAAACAAGTGATGCATTTTTTCAACACAAGAAGATAAACTTTATATCTATCTTCGCACCACCATATAATATTCGTTATATTATATGGACACATCCACAAAAAACACGCAAGTTAATCAAAAGAATTTTAATTTTGAACTGGTTCGCCATTTTGACAACGCACGTCTAGGCAGCGGGAAAACGCTGGGAGTGACATCATCGATATCCTCATGAGTAAAGATGGTGGAAAATGTCACTCAGATCCATGATGCATTTCATATGAAAAATCCAGTTTTTCAACACAAGAAGATAAACGTCATATCTTCAAGCCAACACGTGATTTTCTTTTTATTATATAGACATCCACAATCAAAGTACCTAAATTTATCAAAAAAACAATTCATCGATTTCATCATGAGTTCAGATACTGAAAAATGTTACTCAATATCCTGGATGTAGTTCGTATGAAAAATACGAGTGGTGTATTTCCCAGTAAAACACTCATGTCTATATAATAAAACACTAATAACCTTTAAATGAAACAATAAGGAAAAATACGAATACTAAAGAATGGCCTGTGACAAGTATAAGCATTCTAAATAATGGGCATCAGGGTAGATTGGAATATTTATTTCTATATTAATGTATGTTCAATATGTCTGCCTTAATGTTTATTGCTTCAACCTAAAAATAATATTGAGCTACCCTGCAACACCTCAACAAACACTTCAAATACTTGGTAAACAGAGAGAGAGAGAAAAAGAAAAAAATGAAAGAAAACATTAAAGAGAGACGGCCTTTCGGTTTCATAAAATCTGTGAAATTTGGTCATTGTGATCCATGTTTACTTCTGTAAAATGTCAGGCCATTCTGTGGCTGGGAAGTTATTTAATTTGAGGGGATTCCTGAGCAAATAATGTGCATGAAATCGCTCGCTTCACGCAGTCGAGCAGACAGAGGAAGTCCATGTACGCATGCGCAGGTTTACCTTTGACCGTGCACTGACAGTTGCATCGTTCTGTCGCTAAACGAACAGCTGATCACACCGAGGTGCTCGCTGACCGCCGATATTTATTAGTTTGGTCCTGCGTTTCCTTTCCTTCGCGACATAATGTCTTTTTTACTCGCTTTCCGTTACTGTAGTCGGTCTTTCACGTTTCATTTGCACCCCACAATGCCTTGCGTGAACGGGGAAAGCCCACCACGTGATGCATGACGGAGTATCTTGTATTGGGTCATGGTCAAGCGGGAAAAAAATAGCGGAGAATTTAGGGCCACATGGTCCTAAACTCATTAATTGTTCTATTTAAAGAAAACCTAATAAAATTGGAAATCTGTGATTCGAATTCGGCAGGTTTCGGTCCACTAAGCAAAAATAATTGGGTGTCGGGGAAAATTCTTTATGACCTACATTTGAGAAATCTGAAAGGCAGTATAGCTTTAAGGTAATGACTGCAGTGCAATGTTTCCACCCTGCACCTCAAAGCGGAAAATGAAAGAGCACCTTGACACACTGCATGTGATTGCAACCTTCGTTCTTCTGAATGGGAGACTTGCAGTTGGCGCAGGGTTTGGAGTTGGTGAGTAACCACAGACAGTTGGCAGCGTCTTCATACGCCTCACTCACACCTGCCACTGCAGGGGAAAAAGGACAAAAATAGCACGTCTTGTTTCAAGCGCAGACAACCAGACAAGGCATATTTTCATATGGTTATACAATAAACATGATTAGAAATGTAAATAAGATTCCTATGTTTTCACTGCATTTCTTGCTCATTTGAGTCAGGGGTTGATTAAAACAAAACCCTTAAGATGTAAATGGAAATTTCTTACACAACTTGCACCTCAGAGTACTCATTATCGACATGTAAAATGGTTCCCATAGAGGAGATGACAGTTTGGCCTTGCACGCCGTTATATTTCATCCCATTCAAGGAAATTCCAGGTATTGATCCAATCTAGGGGTGTTCACACGGCACATATTTGCATCGATGCTGCACCGATGTATTTTGTTGCGATATATCTTACACCGATGTAAATTTTGTGGAGCGTTCACACGTCACAAACCTGCTTACTAGAGAGAAGCGTGTTAGCACCGGTGCAGCCTCACTTGCGTTCACACGGCAGTTTTTGCGACCGTGCTATACGATAGTAATAATGCAGAAATGAAATATACGCATGCGTGAAAATGTACTTCCTTTTCCCGGTTGTCATGGCATCACCAAGCGCCGGGAAAACAACGTGGATGAAGACACCAGTGTTGCCAGATACTGCTGACGTTTTCCAGCCCAAAATAAGTTCAAATCCGCCAAAATGCACTTAAAACCGCCCAATCTGGCAACACTGGAAGACACGCAGTTTTGTTGTTGATATTCGCCATTTTGGAAGTGCAAAATACCAGGATGCAAATTATGCAATGCCCGTATGTAATCAACTCTCCTTGCGCGTAGCTAGTCTACCCCTGTAGCGTTCAGACGGCCCATTTTATATCGGTGCTGCCCCGCAAACTAGCATTTACTCCGGAGTAAATTTCTTAAACCACCTCCCGAGCAGGGTTAGATTTGCACCCGTTTAAGCAGCTTTCAGGGGCTACACCGGTATAACTTTGTACCGTGTGAACGCTCTACCGGGGCAGCCCCGGTGCTACACCGGAGTAAAAGTTGCCGTGTGAACACCCCTTCTGAGATAACATCACCATCGATCAAATGCTGTGTGTAGTGCTCTCTCACAAACCAGTTACCGCCAAACCTAGCATGGAGCTCCAATACAGTACCAGTCAAACGTTTAAAACACACCTTCTAATTGAATGGTGTGTGTTTATTTTTATTAATTATAAGACACTTCATGGATGTCATTTCTCTTTACTTAGCTGAGCGGTTCTTGATGTAATATGGATTACTAGTTGTAAAATAGGGCTATTTACTGTATTATTATTGTTGTTTACTGTTTGATCTCAAACACATTAAAAAGGCAAGAAATTGCACTAATTAACTTTTGACGAGGCGCTCCTGTTAACTGAAAAGCATTCCAGGTGACGCCCTCATGAAGTTGGTTAAGATAATGCCAACAGTGTATAAAGCATCATCAAGGTAAACACTGGCTACTTTGAAGAATCTAAAATATGAACCATTTAACACTGTTTTCCATGTATTATTTCATAGTCTTGATGTCTTCAGTATTGTTCTACAATGTAGAAAATAGTCTATATACAGTGCTGAGCGTAAATGAGTGCACCCCCTTTGAAAAGTAACATTTTAAACAATATCTCAATGAACACAAACAATTTCCAAAATGTTGACAAGACAAAGTTTAATATAACATCTGTTTAACTTATAACGTGAAAATAAGGTTAATAATATAAACTTGGATTACACATTTTTCAGTTTTACTCAAATTAGGGTGGTGCAAAAATGAGTACACCCCACAACAAAAACTACTACATCTAGTACTTTGTATGGCCTCCATGATTTTTAATGACAGCACCAAGTCTTCTAGGCATGGAATGAACAAGTTGGCGACATTTTGCAACATCAATCTTTTTCCATTCTTCAACAATGACCTCTTTTAGTGACTGGATGCTGGATGGAGAGCGATGCTCAACTTGTCTCTTCAGAATTCCCCAAAGAAAGTAATTTCTTTACACCGCAAAGGTGAAGGCTCCAAGATCATCAGCAAAGCTTTACTTATCAGTCAGAATACTGTAGGAAAGTGGTACAAAAATTTAAGAAAGATGGAACTGCAGCCATCTCACAGAGACGTCCAGGTCGTCCACGGAAGTTAACACCTCGACAGGAGCGTCTTCTGATGAGAAGGGTTGAAGAAAATCGGCATGCAAGTTCACTGCAGTTATCTAAAGAAGTAGAAAGCCAAACTGGGGTGACTATTTCCCGTGACGCAATACGGCGTACACTGCAGAGGAATGGCATGCATGGATGCCGTCCACGAAAGAAGTCTCTCTTAAAGCCCAGGCACAAAAAAAAGCCTGCTTAGAGTTTGCCAGGGCCCATGCTGACAAAGATGAAGACTACTGGGACTCTATACTCTGGAGTGATGAGACCAAGATAAATGTTTTTGGAACTGATGGCTTCAAAACTGTATGGTGTCGCAAAGGTGAGGAATACAAAGAAAAATGCATGGTGCCTACAGTGAAACATGGTGGTGGCAGTGTCCTTATGTGGGGCTGCATGAGTGCTGCTGGTGTCGGGGAGCTGCATTTCATTGATGGCATCATGAATTCACAGACGTATTGCTCTATACTGAAAGAGAAGATGCTACCATCACTCCGTGCCCTTGGTCGTCGTGCACTTTTCCAACATGACTAAACACACCTCTAAGGCCACTGTTGGATTTCTGAAGAAGAACAGGGTGAAAGTGATTCAGTGGCCAAGTATGTCTCCTGATCTGAACCCAATCGAACACCTATGGGGAATTCTGAAGAGACAAGTTGAGTATCACTCTCCATCCAGCATCCAGTCACTAAAAGAGGTCATTGTTGAAGAATGGAAAAAGATTGATGTTGCAAAATGTCGCCAACTTGTTCATTCCATGCCTAGAAGACTTGGTGCTGTCATTAAAAATCATGGAGGCCATACAAAGTACTAGATGTAGTAGTTTTTGTTGTGGGGTGTACTCATTTTTGCACCACCCTAATTTGAGTAAAACTGAAAAAATGTGTAATCTAAGTTATATTATTAACCTTACTTTCCCGTTATAAGTTAAACAGATGTTATATTAAACTTTGTCTTGTCAACATTTTGGAAATTGTTTGTGTTCATTGAGATCTTGTTTAAAATGTTACTTTTCAAAGGGGGTGTACTCATTTACACTCAGCACTGTATATAAAAACACCTATGAATCAGTAGGTGTCCAAACTTTGGACTGCTACTGTACATTAAAATCCTAACACTGATTGGTACTGGTTATGTATTTGTTCGTCAGATGTATAGCAAAACCACACTCACATTCTTCTGGCTTCATGTCAGTGACTTTCTGCAGCCACATTTTCCATGTTTGGCAGTCACAGGGTTCATGAGCCTCCCCCTGGCACTCCCTGCAGAGTCAGACACAAGCACACAGACACTGTAGCTCGGGGTGAAGGATGTGTATAGCGGCACGTACTGCACATCTGAACACGTAGCCTGCAAACATGCTTAATTTCAAGTTTGTATTCTGGCTATTGTACACTTCAATATTGCAACAGCTAGATAAGGAAGGCATTTATCATCATTTCATTCAACACATGTTTTTAAAAGGGAAAAAAAAAAAAACACAATTGAAATAGGCATCAGAATTTGGAAAGCCACCACAGGAACAACAATAATTATGCTGAATTGGCAGGCTAGTGATTCTCAGAACAGATTGATGCTAAAAGCCGGAGTCTTAAGTGAACTGCAGTCATTTATTGTTCATCAGAAGGACTATTAAGAAAATGAAGTTACATCAGTGACACAGCAGAGCTACAGTACTGCGCAAAAAGACTTGGGTACATGCAAAGAAATGCTGTAGACCAGAGGTCACCAAACTTTTTTCTCTGGGGGCCACACTGTCGTTCCTGACTGTGATGGGGGGCCGGGGTCGGGTCAGCTACAGTGGGGCAAAAAAGTATTTAGTCAGCCACCAATTGTGCAAGTTCTCCCGCTTAAAAAGATGAGAGAGGCCTGTAATTTTCATCATAGGTATACCTCAACTATGAGAGACAGAATTGGGGAAAAGAATCCAGGAAATCACATTGTAGGATTTTTAATGAATTAATTGGTAAATTCCTCGGTAAAATAAGTATTTGGTCACCTACAAACAAGCAAGATTTCTGGCTCTCACAGACCTGTAACAACTTCTTTAAGAGGCTCCTCTGTCCTCCACTCGTTACCTGTATTAATGGCACCTGTTTGAACTCGTTATCAGTATAAAAGACACCTGTCCACAACCTCAAACAGTCACACTCCAAACTCCACTATGGCCAAGACCAAAGAGCTGTCAAAGGACACCAGAAACAAAATTGTAGACCTGCACCAGGCTGGGAAGACTGAATCTGCAATAGGTAAGCAGCTTGGTGTGAAGAAATCAACTGTGGGAGCAATTATTAGAAAACGGAAGACATACAAGACCACTGATAATCTCCCTCGATCTGGGGCTCCACGCAAGATCTCACCCCGTGGGGTCAAAATGATCACAAGAATGGTGAGCAAAAATCCCAGAACCACACGGGGGGACCTAGTGAATGACCTGCAGAGAGCTGGGACCAAAGTAACAAAGGCTACCATCAGTAACACACTACGCTGCCAGGGACTCAAATCCTGCAGTGCCAGACGTGTCCCCCTGCTTAAGCCAGTACATGTCCAGGCCCGTCTGAAGTTTGCTAGAGAGCATTTGGATGAGCCAGAAGAGGATTGGGAGAATGTCATATGGTCAGATGAAACCAAAATAGAACTTTTTGGTAAAAACTCAACTTGTCGTGTTTGGAGGAGAAAGAATGCTGAGTTGCATCCAAAGAACACCATACCTACTGTGAAGCATGGGGGTGGAAACATCATGCTTTGGGGCTGTTTTTCTGCAAAGGGACCAGGACGACTGATCCGTGTAAAGGAAAGAATGAATGGGGCCATGTATCGTGAGATTTTGAGTGAAAACCTCCTTCCATCAGCAAGGGCATTGAAGATGAAACGTGGCTGGGTCTTTCAGCATGACAATGATCCCAAACACACCGCCCGGGCAACAAAGGAGTGGCTTTGTAAGAAGCATTTCAAGGTCCTGGAGTGGCCTAGCCAGTCTCCAGATCTCAACCCCATAGAAAATCTTTGGAGGGAGTTGAAAGTCCATGTTGCCCAGCGACAGCCCCAAAACATCACTGCTCTAGAGGAGATCTGCATGGAGGAATGGGCCAAAATACCAGCAACAGTGTGTGAAAACCTTGTGAAGACTTACAGAAAATGTTTGACCTCTGTCATTGCCAACAAAGGGTATATAACAAAGTATTGAGATGAACTTTTGTTATTGAGCAAATACTTATTTATTTTTCCACCATAATTTGCAAATAAATCCTTTAAAAATCAGACAAATGTGATTTTCTGGATTTTTTTTCCCCTCATTTTGTCTCTCATAGTTGAGGTATACCTATGATGAAAATTACAGGCCTCTCTCATCTTTTTAAGTGGGAGAACTTGCACAATTGCTGACTGACTAAATACTTTTTTGCCCCACTGTATATAACATAGAATTGTATGACCCAGACAAATATGCCCACCAGCAGGTCTCATTGTGTAGTAGAGATTACTAGCCTGGCACAGCCATCCCCACTACTATATCCACACTACTACGGTATATCCCATTTGTTTATCTTTACTAGTGGTTTGCAAAAGTAGTAATCGAGTCTTCACACTTTGTTTTAATTTGAAATACCACAGATATTGCATTTATTTATTTTCTAATAAAAATAACATCACAGCTGTCAAGGTAAGAAACATCTGCCTAGTTGAAGTGATTGACACTGGCAAAGGTGAGTGGAAAATTATAAATTGTAGGTAGGCCTGTTGATATTATTAATAATAATTGTGTGCAGCGCTTAATAAAGGCCAAATAAATAGGCCTAGAAAATAAATACATTTAAAAAAACAGTGAAATTATAATATGAGCAATAGATCAATAGATCACAGCAGTTGTGCTGTGTCCTGCACGTCATTGCTCTCATCCATGGCCAAAGCAAAAAACTCGAATTCTGACGTTCTCTCATATTCAGCTGGTCATACACGTTGTCCCCCAAATCTTCAGTTCGCCTGGTCATAGTAGGTGCGGAGAGACTCACCGCGTTGAGCGCATCCTTCTTGTCGGGACACACCTCCTCGGCCACAGCGAGCATGCATACTTTAACAAAGTCCCCGTCAGTAAACGGCTTTCCATGGGTAGCTAGTAGGTGAGCTACCTTATAGCTAGCTCGGACAGCAGCCTGGTTGATCTGGGTTTGGTGAAGGAATACATTCTGTTGTGCAGCCAGTCCGCATTTCATCCTCCGAATCCTGTCTTCTCTTGTTTGCCCTCACAAACTAGCATATTCTTTGTGGCGGGTTTCATAGTGACGACGCAGATTATATTCTTTGAAAACCGACACACTTTCTTTACATACAAGATAAACTGCACGGTCCTTACACTGAACGAAAAAATAATCGGTGGTCCACTGTTCTTTAAAAACTCTGCACTCTCTGCCAGCTTTTCGCTGACCGCTAGCCATTTTGCTGTCCTGAACACTGACAGTTCTCTGCGCGTGCGCTGCCTGTCACTGCTTGATCGCGAGCATATGACGAAAATTCGGAAAATATGAATAGTTCATTTTATAACTAAATATCAATTTTAATTGATAAAATCAACAAAATACAAGATGCAGACATGTTATTATTTGCCAAAAAGCAATTTTAAAAAAATAGGCCATGACCACTTTTGGGGATTGCCTCATAGGGCCGGTTCAAGTGGTGGGGGGCAGAGGGGCTGGGGGCTGGTCAAAGGGGGGTAGCGGGCTGGAGTCGGCCCGCGGGCCGTAGTTTGGTGACCCCTGCTGTAGACCAAAAATGGCTTAAAAAAAAAAATGAAATGTTTCAACATTTTGAAAAAAATATATACTATAAAACAGCAGTAAGCCATAATAGATTAGACAAAGTTAATATTTGGTGTGAGACGACCCTTTGCTTTAATAATAATAATAATAATAATAAGTCTAGCCCTGTGATGACCTGACGACTTGTCCAGGGAGTACCCTGCCTTTCGCCCGTAGTCAGCTGGGATAGGCTCCAGCTTGCCTGCGACCCTGTAGAACAGGATAAAGCGGCTAGAGATAATGAGATGAGATGAGATAAGTCTCCGGTACAGTGAGTGCAGTTTGATAAGGAAATGAGCTGTAGGTTTTACTGAGCATCTTACAGAACCAGCCACAGTTCTTCTGGACACTTTGACTGTCACACTTGCCTCTTCATTTTGCACTAAAGCCCAGTAGCCTTCATTATGGTGTCTTTTTTAATCTGAAAAGTAGTGTCTTATGTAATATGCTGCTCAGATACAACCCCCCCGGAGCATTTAATTTTGTGCTGGAAAACGAACGTTTGGAAATGTAAAATGTTTTTGTACTGACTCAATAATGTAGGAGTCATACAATAGAAATCTAAAAGTTTGTATGGAACAAGAGCGCTCTGAGAGCACAGTATCCCCCGCTGGCAACTCTGCCATAACTCTGGTAAAACGCGACTGAATTGAACGAAATTGCAATATGCGTATTACTGACATATAACACAGAATCCTGTCAAGTTTCATAAAATTCCTCTAAAAACTGTGAGAGGAGCTGATTTCAGAAGGCGAGTACCCTTCCTGGGACGGACAGACGGACATCGCCATGACATAATCCCCCTTCGGGCCTTTCGGCCAGCGGGGGATAAAAATTGTGAGGGAAGTTGATTTCAGAAAGCAAGCACACTTTGATGAAATTGCCAAAGTGCAAGGTTGTCAATAATCAAGGGCATAACTCTGGTAAAATTTGCCCAAATTAAACGAAATTTCAACATGCGTATAAATGTCATAAAACAAACAAAGCCTTTTGCCAAGTTTGGTGAAATTCCACCACAAATGGAGAGAGGAGTTGATTTCAGAAAGAAAACACACTCATGAAATTGTCAAAGTATAATTTTGGTAATCAAGGGCTGTAACTCTGGTAAAAATGTGACCAAATTGAACGAAATTACAATATGCATACTACCGACTTATGCCTCGGTCACAACCGGCCGTACGTGCTCCTACGGCCAGTCTACGTGCAAAAAACGCAAGAAACGCACGGAGGGCGCGCGTGTGACGTGCTGATTTTCAAGCCGTAGACTGGCCGCAGAGGTTCTTTGTCATGTCAAACTCACTCTACGGGCGCTTACGTTTTTTTCAGGTTGCAAGACAAACTTACAGCCAACATGCATCTTTCTCCACGAACAAAAAAAAAAAAAAAACACGCAGCAATTTGGGAAACGCCAAAAATCGCACAGCCAAAAAAATTGTACGTCCGGTTGTGACCTAGGTTATAAAGAATCCTGTCAAGTTTCGTGAAATTACTCCAAAAATTGTGAAAGGAGTTGATTTCAGAAGGTGAGTACCCTTCCCAGGAGGGAAGGATGGACAGACAGACAGACATCACCATGGCATAATCCCCCTTCAGGCCTTTTGGCCAGCGGGGGATTTAAAAAAAAAAAAAAGAAAAAAAAAAAGGGTGCCTAAGACAGTTCTGTATGTTCCTGCAATACAGATGAGCAAATGTCCACACAGCATATGGAGGAATGGAGACAAAAGTGCACTGAGGTAAGTGTAATGAGGCCTGGCACAGTCAGTCCTAGACACATAACTGAAGACTGTGCGTGTGTGCAGTTTGAACAGAAGGGACAGAGCTACAGGGATGAGATGATCAACGATTTGCCATGCCAGGAGGCAAAATATACACGTATGCCACAAATCATAAAATATAAATGCATATGAAGGAGGAGTTTTCAAAAGGGCAAAAATCTTTAACATTTAGGCCAATGATTTTCTTCTCCAGAGCCATAAAAATGAAAATTTTACAAGTAGAAACTGCCAGTGTTTTGATTTTAGGATGTGATTATGGCGGTGTGGTGACGATCAGCACTGACCAGCAGAAGAGATGGCCTTTGCCGCAGTCCACAGCCGGGGCCTGGAGCAGAGGAAAGCTGAGCGGGTCGGAGGCGCTGGCACCAGGCCCCTGCCTCGCCAAGCGTACCGCTCTCTCGCAGCCTGCCCGTGGGCACCACCGGATGGCAGGGTTGTTTTCCACGAAGGCCTGGCAGAGAACACCAGAGGGAGGCAGCAGGAAGGGAAAGAAATAAGCACAGACAAATAAGGCAGAGAGACTGACCCATTAAACCCAGCACATTTATAATTATTAAAATACACAATTTAAAAAAAAAATGCATCTTCATTTTACATGAGCTTAGCGACTGTGTTTTACAATACATAGTGATGCATGACGATCATTATTAACATATAAGCTTTAAACCTTTGGACATTACAAAGTAAATGATCAATAATGGCAGTCTTTCATTTCAGGCACAACTGCACTGTGATAAAAGTAAAGACACGGGTTAATTTTTTACATTTTTGAGACAGCCATCATGTCCGTTAGTAACCTCTAGCCTGACCAGCATTACAACAGAATTAAAGCATCCCAGCAAAAGATTCAGAGTTGTTATGGCAACATAATGAATAGTTATTGGACACACAGCATGAGACACGTCATTCCAAGGCATGTTCAGATTGCAGGGGCAGCGGATCATTACTGCCGTTTCTCCCTATAGCTCGCATTTTTGGTTAACGTTAGCCGTCGTGGCCAGATGTCACATTACGCATCGAAGTTCCTTCAGGAGAACGTGAGTGGAATGTCACTGAGCAGTGACAAATTAACAGCTAGTGATTAAATTGGTGGAAGAAAAAAAAAAAAGTTGGGTCAGCGGCAGTGGAGCAAGAGGTGACTCATTTTGTGAGTACAAATTTAGACTAAAAACATCCAGCGTAAATAAAAATATTTCCTTCCATGAGGCTTCAGCTTAGTCTTGCAAAGCATCACATTCATTAGGTTCTTAGAGGACGAACTACGCAACAATCGATTACTAAAGTAGCATCTATAGACCCCTTTCACTGACGTCACCCGAAACCGGAAGTAAACAGACCCTGCGCCATTTTGGAAGACCAACAAACTCGTGATTAGGGGGAAATAACAGCAGCGGTATGTGAACCCACAAGAATAAAGTGGAGTGGCAAACGACTTAGGCCAAGTTTACATTAGACCGTATCAGCGGATCATCAGATTAACGTTTTTAAAACGATTAGTGTGCACACAGCAACACCAATACACGATTCGCGTGCACACAGCAACACCAATACACGGATACGCTCGGCTCCGCAGGCATCCTGCGCTCCAAATCACTCCGCCCTGAACAGCGAGTGCCCTCTGGAGGGTGCGCACTCCGGCCCTGCGCAGCTCACAGAGCGCGCGAGTGAAGTGCACAAGCAATGATTCGGGACTGAGCCACTGTGTGTGTGATCCCAGCGCATATCACTTACCACTTGCAAGTGGAAGGATGGCAAGCCTAAAGACAATCATAACTACACAATGGGCAGTATTTGCATCAGTATTTGCAGTATTTTCATACTTTTATACTCTTTAATGAAAGGTGATACAAGGCGGAAGTCCGCGCCGTTTTTCAGCAGTCGCGTCACATGACCAACGCCAGCGAATCAGGAAGGTGGATGTCACAGTGACGGTGTCCAATGACGACGCCAGCTAGAGCTCAGCACAGCGTATCCGCGTATCTCAATGTTTACACAGCACCGGAGCTGACACGATCTGGATTGAATACGTGGACCCTGGCGGATTCCCGTTTCCCGGCGTTTTAATGTAAACGGACAGTGCATCCGCGAAGAAAACGAGACAGATACGGTCTAATGTAAACTTGGCCATAAACAAACAAATCTGAGCTGTTTTATTTATGATTTATTGGCCCAACAGTAGACTTGAAAGAAACCTGTGTGAGACTTGGCAAAAAACTGTGGATATAATGGATAAGTCTGTGCATGATCTGCGGACACTTTGAGGTAAGCAAACGCAAGAAATTCAGATTTAAAACATGCTAAATTGGCCCCAAGTTGATAACTGTATGAGGAGCAAGCCTCCCAGACTTCTACAATTTAATAATAATAATAATAATTTAGGATGGTTTAGGGCTTGCTCGCTGCTGCCAGGTTGGTTGTTGAGTAGCCTGACTGTTTTTTTTTTTTCTTGCGTGTGGTATCATTGTTGACGCGAGGTTGTTTTTTGAACATGCCAATGCGGACACGATTTCCCCTGATGAGTTATGACTTCAGACGCGATGCGTGTGTGGAGGTGTGGCGTCCGCGTGATGTGTGTAAGATAAGCTTCTCATGTGTTTGGAGATCCGCGCTCCGAGACAACCGCAAGCGCCCCCCCCCCCCCAAGGGAAAAAAAGGGACCCCCCGAAAATATCGGCATAGTTCGAACACTGAGTGTAGGCACTGGGTGTAAACAACAAATAGTTTACAATGTCTGGGTAGCAAACAGATGGCAGAATTGGTGTCCGGTCCTCCTTATGTTTCCATTCTCCCTTGCCGCGAGTCTTATCATATGGGTCAAACCCATCAATCACAGCCAGTTTCTCCGCATACCGTGCCCTTTCTGCAGCTGGTAATGTACTCACATAACCCGAATTATCATCCATTGTGTCACTTTACTCTCGCTCGTACTTTGTTTTATATTGTGAGTGCATGTACTTGGTCTTCCAATATGGCGCCTAACAAAATCTCGCGGCACGGTGACGTCATGTGAAAGGGGTCCATTAGTGTCATCCATGATAAGGTAATACCTTAATATCAAACTGCAGGTACCGCTTGTCCATCTCCCTGGACACGACACTTTCGATAATTTCCACAGGAACCAGCTGGAAGCAGTCGTAGGCTGGGCAGAAGATGTTATGAGCCTCTCCCTCCTGGATTTTCAGGTTCAAAAAGCTACCAGAGAAGACACTTCACTAAACAAAGCAGTCTTTAGTGGACATATTGGTCCAAGTGCTAAAAATAATACAGCTGTCACAAAGTACCATGTGGCATCTAGCAGCTTGCATCAAATCAGTTTTAAAAGCCCAATTTAATTTTAATAGTGACAAATGGGCTGTGAAACAATGGGGGTAAAAACAACTCACCTTTCCCAGCATGATCTGCAGAACTCATGCCCACACGGGATATCAACAGGCTCTTCGAACATGGAGGCAGCACACATACATATACCACACTGACAGAATAAACACAAAGCAAAAATCAGAGTGAGAGGCTTTCAGGACGTTTGAGGTGGTACATATCCATAAGAGGACGAGGCCAAGTGGGAAAACCACAGAAAGAAATACAAGTGCTGTGGATAAGAATAGACAATATTCAGGTCTCTAGTTTCAGAAGAGCTTAAATCAGTTACACATTGCGAGTTTAGTCTCGATTTCAGTCACTGAACCCCTCCCCCAAGATTCGGGACGATTCCCGCCAGGCTTGTAGTACTCGAGTCCAGCTCGTGCCCTAATTTTAAGGACTCGTGACTTGAGCATTGATGACAAGGACTCGGATTTTTTCATTATTTTTTGTAACACGCCATAATAATTTGGCATAAGATATTTATATCTACATTCATTTTATGTTCATTTTGTCCAAGAGAATGCACATTCACCTGTTCATGTGTCATGCTCAGGAACAATCAGGAACAAACTAATGTTAATGGCGCTAAAATGCCTGGAGAGAAGCCCCTAGGATCATCCGCTTTGCTTAGACAGACTTCTCGTGCAGTGGGAAAAAAATGCACTGCTGTGCATTCCATATGTAGAAGAACTATCGAGGAGACGACGGGGACAACCTCAAACTTCAATCGTCATTTGGAAATACTCCACCCAGAGAAGGAAGTGACACACTATGTTCATTGCTTTGTTGATAGCGGGGCTTGCTGACTGATGAACTAGCTAGTGTTAACCCTCTCTCATGTTATTTGCCCTGTTGATAGTGGGCGGGGCTTGCTGACTGATGAACAAGCTTTTTATCTGTGGTGTATTAACTAAAATGGGGCAGTCGAGCAGTAACGTTAGTCCAACAGCAGCAGAGATGCTTTCACATAAAGGCGGCAACAGCCACCGTCAAATGGTGCAGCTGGAGTCTTGTTCTCGGACTCGACTTGAAATTTTCTTTAATGACTTGGACTTGAACACTGAGGACTCGAGACTGGACTCGGACTCGAGGTTTAGTGACTCGACTACAACACCGATTCCCGCTGCACTGTCCCGTGGTGACTGCTCATTTAGCGCGAGTGGCCTCGTCATACAGACTGAGAAACTCACATGTCACTCATGCGGATATTTTCAATATGATTTGTGCAGGGGCGGCACGGTGGTGTACTGGTTAGCGCTGTCGCCTCACAGCAAGAAGATCCGGGTTCGAGCCCCGTGGTCGGCAAGGGCCTTTCTGTGCGGAGTTTGCATGTTCTCCCCGTGTCCGCGTGGGTTTCCTCCGGGTGCTCCGGTTTCCCCCACAGTCCAAAGACATGCAGGTTAGGTTAACTGGTGACTCTAAATTGACCGTAGGTGTGAATGTGAGTGTGAATGGTTGTCTGTGTCTATGTGTCAGCCCTATGATGACCTGGTGACTTGTCCAGGGTGTACCCCGCCTTTCGCCCATAGTCAGCTGGGATAGGCTCCAGCTTGCCTGCGACCCTGTAGAACAGGATAAAGCAGCTAGAGATAATGAGATGAGATGATTTGTGCAGCGTGAGCACCAGTGACAGTCTGAGAGGAAAACAAATTCATCTGCTGTCAAACACAGCAGATCCCTGAATCCAAGTCTCATCCATCTATTTGTGTGGGTGAGAGCAAAATGTAAGCACAATAACGTTGTTCTTACATGTTGCATATCATACCCAAATGACTGTTGGGAACAGCAAAATTAAAAATAAAAATGATTCCTGACGACGACGATACTTCTGGTTCTCTTTGCAGAACAGGCATTTCTCTCTGCTTACGTTCTACCAGTCAAACCTTCCGCCACATTTCTCTTATTTCTTGTTTCCATGCGAAATAGTGTAGAATCAACCACCACAGCCAAAAGTCACCAGATTCTTGGGTTTCAGTCACGTGACTTTTCTTAGCGATTTCACTTCCAGTAAAACAGCTGGTAGTCTAATAAACTAAAACAGCTGCCAAAGTGCAAACAACTAGCGATAAGTTATCAGAGTACGCTTATAATCTAGAAGCCACTGATCGCTTTAGATATATTCAGAAGATTGCTCTGTGCAATAGAATCGACCCCTACAGTCTGGAAAAGAAGGATTTGTCATACGATCTCGAAAACTACCCTTCAGTCGAGTTCCCCGACATCTCGAACTATCTGGTGTTGCAGACGTCCTTCTACACCGCAAAACAGATGAAAGCGTGGAAGAGTATGGAGGCTTACAACTTTTTTTTTTTGGTATGTGGCTGGGTAAAGGGCCTCGGGATCAAGTCGCTGCCGAATGAATCCTGTATTGTTTTTGCCCGTGTAGGTATTATTATTTTTTAAGCTTTTCATTCGCGTCTTTACAACAAAGCACTGCAAGTTGAAGTGTAAACAAACAACAGTTTCCTTGATTCTCACTCGTGTTGGCTCTTATCTCTCAGGTAAATCATTCCAAGATCATCAGAAACCCCTTTAAAGACCTGGATCTTAGTTAAATAAGACGGCAACGTGATCACTGCGCATTGTAACTGTATGGCTGGGTAAGAATTTTGTCACAACCTTCATGCATATGGACTTTGTGAGGAGTAAACAAAGAAACAGCTGGGGACTTTAGCGCTTCATGACTTAAAAAAACAAAAACAAAATAACACATAGCAAGAAAAGTACTTGGAAAACACTAAGGACATAGCTGAGAGAGAAATACAAACCTTTCACCAGAATCAGAAACACTTTTATTGCCAGGTATGTGGAGACACACGAGGAATCTGACTCCAGTTTCACTTAGCTCTCATAGTACAAAACAGATAAAAAGCGTATACACAAAACAAACAAACAAACAAACAAAAAAAATGGTGCAATAGGTACATAGTGCAAAGTAATCCAGGTAAACCAGGCGATCACTACAAACTCAAGCATGGTTTGACTCGGCCCCCTTCGATTTCAGTGAGAGGTTCAAAAGCCACCTTTCTCGACGTCTTTTTGTGAAATCCTGTGTTCGTTCATCCTTTTTTATTAGTTCATGTGGAACCCTGAAGAAACCTATCAGTTTTACAGTTTGATCGATTCGAACAACGTAAAATAACACAAGCCTAAGGCATTTTTCTTGCAAGCAATGCACCTTCTCTGTGCAAACGCTTTGTCAACTGAGCTTTGGTAGACCACCAGCTAAAGTTTTGAATAACTAATGACGCGGATGTGACGTCATGTGAAACCCAAGAATAGACAGCAGCTGTGTTTGAAACAGAAGGCTGCTGCCTTATTGTCTCGCTGGCATAATAGACAAGTGTCTCATAAGACAGGACCTTCAACTCAAGGCATCTTCTAAGGATGCTCATTTTTAACTTTCTTCTCGGCTAGTATTTACGGTAATGTGTCAGCACACCATGTAACTAAACCAAAAAGAGTTAGCTAGTTGGCTAACAGATGCCTCACAAATATCATCAAACAAATTTACAACCCCGATTCCAAAAAAGGTGGGACAAAGTACAAATTGTAAATAAAAACAGAATGCAATAATTTACAAATCTCAAAAACTGATATTGTATTCACAATAGAACATAGACAACATATCAAATGTCGAAAGTGAGACATTTTGAAATTTCATGCCAAATATTGGCTCATTTGAAATTTCATGACAGCAACACATCTCAAAAAAGTTGGGACAGGGGCAATAAGAGGCTGGAAAAGTTAAAGGTACAAAAAAGGAACAGCTGGAGGACCAAATTGCAACTCATTAGGTCAATTGGCAATAGGTCATTAACATGACTGGGTATAAAAAGAGCATCTTGGAGTGGCAGCGGCTCTCAGAAGTAAAGATGGGAAGAGGATCACCAATCCCCCTAATTCTGCACCGACAAATAGTGGAGCAATATCAGAAAGGAGTTCGACAGTGTAAAATTGCAAAGAGTTTGAACATATCATCATCTACAGTGCATAATATCATCAAAAGATTCAGAGAATCTGGAAGAATCTCTGTGCGTAAGGGTCAAGGCCGGAAAACCATACTGGGTGCCCGTGATCTTCGGGCCCTTAGACGGCACTGCATCACATACAGGCATGCTTCTGTATTGGAAATCACAAAATGGGCTCAGGAATATTTCCAGAGAACATTATCTGTGAACACAATTTACCGTGCCATCCGCCGTTGCCAGCTAAAACTCTATAGTTCAAAGAAGAAGCCGTATCTAAACATGATCCAGAAGCGCAGACGTCTTCTCTGGGCCAAGGCTCATTTAAAATGGACTGTGGCAAAGTGGAAAACTGTTCTGTGGTCAGACAAATCAAAATTTGAAGTTCTTTATGGAAATCAGGAACGCCGTGTCATTCGGACTAAAGAGGAGAAGGACGACCCAAGTTGTTATCAGCGCTCAGTTCAGAAGCCTGCATCTCTGATGGTATGGGGTTGCATTAGTGCATGTGGCATGGGCAGCTTACACATCTGGAAAGACGCCATCAATGCTGAAAGGTATATCCAGGTTCTAGAGCAACATATGCTCCCATCCAGACGACGTCCCTTTCAGGGAAGACCTTGCATTTTCCAACATGACGATACCAAACCACATACTGCATCAATTACAGCATCATGGCTGCGTAGAAGAAGGGTCCGGGTACTGAACTGGCCAGCCTGCAGTCCAGATCTTTCACCCATAGAAAATATTTGGCGCATCATAAAACGGAAGATACGACAAAAAAGACCTAAGACAGTTGAGCAACTAGAATCCTACATTAGACAAGAATGGGTTAACATTCCTATCCCTAAACTTGAGCAACTTGTCTCCTCAGTCCCCAGACATTTACAGACTGTTGTAAAGAGAAATGGGGATGTCTCACAGTGGGAAACATGGCCTTGTCCCAACTTTTTTGAGATGTGTTGTCATGAAATTTAAAAATCACCTAATTTTTCTCTTTAAATGATACATTTTCTCAGTTTAAACATTTGATATGTCATCTATGTTCTATTCTGAATAAAATATGGAATTTTGAAACTTCCACATCATTGCATTCCGTTTTTATTTACAATTTGTACTTTGTCCCAACTTTTTTTGAATCAGGGTTGTACTTTGTTACAGGCAAAGACTGATAAGGGAGTACAATGTTTATTTCTTGGCAACTTTTCAAAAATCTAAGTGGAAAAAAAGGCCCAAAACTTGTATTTGGATATGAAATCACTTTTTTGAAAAATCTGGTCTGCCATCTTTTTTTTCCCCCCTGTTCCTTGAATGAGTTGCCACACAGAATTATGAGTAATAGGTAGCATCGAGAATACATTGATGCTGCCTTCAACTGGGGGCTGTTTGAAGGCATCTTAGAAGACAGGATACGAGAGTTTGATGAATTTCAAGCAGTCCTTGATGCCTCACTGTCTTGTTGGATATCCTCCAGAGACAGGAATCCCACCCCACCCCCACTTCCAATGCACCCAGCTTGCATGTTTATTTTCATGAGAAACAGAAATCGGGGCTCAAGTACACTTCATGACGTGTCTGTGAAGATTCTCAGTCATCCAGGTCATAGAAAACTGTGAGTGGTAGAAAAGAGCAACTGGACTTGCTTGAAGATTCTTGAAAACGTTTCACCTCTCATCCGAAAGGCTTCCTCAGTTCTGTCTGACTAATAAGGAGTATCAGATATTTATCCTCTCATGGATCAGAATCAGAATTCTGATGACAAGCTCATCTAAGGTGTCGTTGAGGCATCATATTGGTGTGGGTCACTGGAGGCTGGGTGTGACCGGCGAGTCATTAGGGTGATCAAAGGATTGCCCGTTAGGGTGATCAATGGAAAGCTGATTCTCTCTGTCCTCCTGTGAGTCACCGAAAACAGCCGGGTCTTGGCGTGCACCCAGCCGTCTGGGAAGTGTGCCCAAGACCGCATTGTAGATGGTTGATAAATGATGTCTTAGACCACCACCTCTGTTCAGTGATGGCCATTCCAGGTTGACAAAAATGGCTTCTTTAACTCCTCACTCATACCAACGATCCTCTCTGGCTAAAATGCGTACGTTACAATCCTGAAATGAGTGTCCTTTGTTGTTAAGATGAATGTAGACAGCAGAGTCCTGGCCTGAGGAGCTGGCTCTCCTGTGTTGAGCCAAGCGCCTGTAAAGCGGTTGTTTTGTTTCCCCAATATACGAGTCCGTGCATCCCTCACTGCACTGAATTGCATACACTACGTTGTCCTGTTTGTCTCTGGGTATTCTGTCCTTAGGGTGGACCAGTTTCTGCTTCAGGGTGTTACTGGGTCTGAAATGTACCGGAATGTTGTGTTTGTAGAAGATCCTCCTGAGTTTCTCAGATAGACCAGAAATGTATCTATCTGAGAAATCTTGACTGAATCTTGTCCATTCAGTCATCTACTAAAAAGCTCCCCCATGACCGATCTCTTCAAGTGAAAAAATTGTGCTGTACAAGAGCTTGGTTGTAATAGTTTGTAGTGTACACAGCAAAAAAAAAACCCGGCTTCTTTAACTCCTTGAACGAGGAGTTAAAGAAAAGCTGATTCTTTACAGGCGCTTGGCTCAACACAGGAGAGCCAGCTCCTCAGGCCAGGACTCTGCTGTCTACATTCATCTTAACAACAAAGGACACTCATTTCAGGATTGTAACGTACGCATTTTAGCCAGAGAAGATCGTTGGTATGAGCGAGGAGTTAAAGAAGCCAGGTCGAACAGATCGAACCTGGCTTTGATCTGTTCGACCTGTTGCCCTCAGGGAGGCGCTACAGGTGCATCAGGACAAAGACAAACTGATTCAAAAACAGCTTCTTTCCAAAAGCCATAACCACCCTGAACTCGGATATGCTCTGACTTTATAGTCTATTTATTTTACTATGTGACTGTCCTCGTGCAATAATTTATAATGTGCAGTACTTTATAAGGGACTCTCTATGTGCAATACTTTTATAATGTGCAATACTTCACTCCATAATGTGAAACACAACACATTCACCTCACCCCAGGACTGTGCACCTTACGTACAGCACATACACCTCAGGACTGTGCACCTAAAGGCCAATTTATGCTGACAACTCAGTCCTCGCAGACGGTGTCACAGACAGTGTCTGCGTAGCCCCCCCACCTTCGCAGACGCTCTGCGCGCACCTCCCAAAAATTGTGACCACCGCAGAAGCCTCGCAGACAGCGCCGCAGACAAGAGGGCTCTGATTGGTCCACTCTACCCGCTGTACACGCACTTCCGCTTCCCTACTTTTCCGGTTTGTTTTGTTTTCACGACCGGCATTTTTAAAAACACGAGCGAAAATGGAGCAGCATGAAGAGCGGTTGATTGAGGAAGTACGTACATCTATACGACTCCAGTTCTAGTCATTATTAAAAAAAAAAAAGTTCTAGTCATTATAAGTAACCGGAGGATAAACACTCCACTAACCACACCCACCAACTACTCCTAGCGACTTCGCGCCCCCTTGCGTTGTGCCGGTGAATAACATCGCGCACGCCTATTCCCCCGCTCAACAATAAATTACAACTGTCTGTGAAAAGCTATCTGCGAAAGCCTTGTCGCAAGAGCATGCAGAGGCCTTTACACACACCAAGTCTGTGCACCTACCTTACCTTGCAATACTTCATAAATGTGTAATATTTTATTTTATAATGTGAATCTCTCGTGCAATAATTTATAATGTGACTCTCTTTGTGCAATAATTTATATGTGCAATGAGCAATATCTCACTCCATAATGTGCAACACAACACATACACCTCAGGCCTGTGCACCTTACCCCCCCCCCCCTTTTTTTTTCTCTCCCCCCTTTCTCTCTCTCTCTCCACACTGTTTTGCACTGTTATTGGAGATGCTTTAATCTCATTGTACATGTGTATAGTGACAATAAAGGCATTCTATTCTATTCTATTCAGCACTACATGGAAGAAAGAACCGATTAAATAATGGCAGGCGAGTAGCTGAGCAAGTCTGAGACTTCAAAAGTTGTCGTGTGCACTTTATTTGACTCAAGACTTGGATGAAACAGCGCATTTGTCATGTCAAACATCATCTTGTCCATTCAGTCATCTACTAAAAAGCTCCTCTATCCTGAACACTGTGGTTTTACTACAGTATAGAATATACAAGTGGTCACTGTGTAAAAAAGTCATTGTTTAACTACAGTGTCGACTGATCCATTCATAGACTGACTGTGCTCAAGCTACCGTCTTTCTAAAGCTGTGTTCACACTTATACCGGTACGAAAGTGGTATAACTGTATCGATACAAAGTATACCGGTACAGTTTAGTGCATCTGTCCACACTAGCGAGAAATGGTTGCGGTTTTCATTCACGGTAGTTGAAATGCGCGTGCGCGAAATGTTTCCGTGGTTATCGAGTAACTTCCTTCCGAGAATATGGCGGATGAAACAACGTGTGTGTGCTTTTTGTTGTCAGTGTACAGTCTGTATTTCTGGTGGTCATTTATTCAGTCGAATCGTATAAAACGCGCGAGGCAGTTGAGAAAGAAACAAAGAAAGCGAATTGTGGAAAGCACGTGCGTATTGTATTGTATGAATAACCCGGAAGAAGTAGGAATGGTTCATTGCGCATGCACATTATATTTGTATCGATACAGAACTGCTTCATCTGTCCACACTACAGCGAAGTGCTACTGTACCGGTACAAAAACCATGCATTTGTGGGTTTCGTACCGATACAGTTATACCGCTACAGTACCGGTATGGACCCTTTTCACGTGACGTCACGACAAACGCGGCCGCCATTTTGGACATGTACTACCAGTAGTTTACCACAGCCAACATTGAGGAACGGCAGCAAAGAAAGTGTTTATTTTCAGCAAGACTTCCATCATGCCACTATATTGTTGTGCACCTGGATGTAGTAACCATCAACAAACAAGGCAAGGGTTATCATTTTATCGGATCCTGGTAGATGCTGACCGACGGAGAAGATGGATAGCGGCATACCAGCGCTTGTGTAGTGACCACTTTGTTGGAGGTAAGACGAATAAAATTAGCCAGAAAAGGCATTACATTGCTGTTAACATTCCATTCTAGTTTACTGTAATTATGATCTGGCAGCTATTTACACCAGATCCAGTGTAAATAGCTGCCGGAGCCAACGTCCAAGGTTCCGGAGCGCGCGCGCTCGCGGCCGGCCGGAGCGCGCTCCGGCAAGCTCGGACGTTGGCTCCGGCAGCTATTTACACTGGATCCGGTGTAAATAGCTGCCAGATCATAATTACAGTAAACTAGTAAATACAGTTTTCTGCATCTCGCTCCTTTTTCTTTTATGTTTGTCGCCTTCCTCGCATTCAAACCGATTCGAGCCGAAGTCCACTACATGTCCAAAATGGCGGTCGCGTTTACGAAGGTCACGTGACTGAAAAGGGTCTATAGTTGCTAGTGTGGACAGGTGTTGCGGTACGAAAGTAGTATCGTATCGGTACAAAATCCCTAGTGTGGACAGGGTATAAGAGAAAAGGCTCACTAGAACGAATCTATAAAGTGCTAACTGAGTACATTGTGATCCTCAAAACCGATCAGCAGATATTGTGAAAAATACTGAGATACAGTTACCATCAAACAAACAGTCTAATGCAGTGTTTCTCAACCACTGGGCTGCGGTCCATTGGTGGGCCGCGATTTTTTTTTCTCCAAATTGAAGCAAAGTTTAACTCGTAGTAAAATACAATTGCTGGGTTGCATCCGACGTCACATCTGCCTCATTAAGCTACGGTCACACGACAGCTCGCAATGTTTTGCGATGGGTTATCGATGAAAATGAGGCATTTTGGTGGCGATATACACGTGAGCTAAAAGTTGTGGTCACACAGCAGGTGAACATTTGTCACGCCTTTGTGCGCTTGAGTCTGGTGCAGCTCGAGCGGCCACGCACTTGGGACCCGGTCGTTATGGGAAACACCTGATACTGGTTTGAGCACAACCAGCACGCACAGATATAGACTCCGTTTTCACAGAGGCTTTGTGAAGTATCAACATCACTGTCCCATTTGTTTCTAGCCATGTTTATGACTGTTTAAATACTCTGCTTTATGACTGTTTAAATACTCTGCTTTATGACTGTTTAAATACTCTGCTTTATGACTCTGCTTTGGTTTGCATTTGTAAATATCACGCCTGCTAATAAACACTCTTCCTGCACCTAGATTCATCTACTGCCGTCTATCTTGCAGTGTCCTGATCCCCAGATCTTTAACCCAGGCACATATAAAAAGTTGTACCCCTCCATGCTCTTCCAGGTTTCCATCTGTCCCCCCGTGTAGAACGATGTCTGCAGCACCAGGTAGTTTGAGATGTCGGGGAACTCAATGGATAGATAATTTTCCAACTCGTAGGAAAAATCCTTCTTTGTTAGCGTGTAAGGATCTAATCCCACTGAGTGGTTTCTATATCCACTTCTTTTGAGTGTACGTCTTGGTGTTAATAACTTGCTTGTTTGCTGAACACAAACATGGCAATAAGTTCTTGTGTTAATGGACCAGACTCCACTTTTGGATCATTAATCCCTTCTGACTGAGAATGCCCTGCATGCATGGTTTGGCTTCTGGCACATCCATACAGTTTTAAATACAATACCTACAATTAAAAACAGTTTGTTTATATTGTATTTATTTAATTCCTGGGCTTCCATCTGTAACAGAGAGTGATGTTGCATCCCATTAATACACTTTACAATAGATTATTAGATTCTAATAGAATAGATGAATCAAAATAATTGGGGATCTTTTTTAATGGGCCCCGACTCGTTACAAGTATGAATTGTTGGACCTTGAACAGGGTTTCTGCAGGCTTGAACAAGTTCAATTTAAGACTTTTTAAGACCATAACAGGTTAAATTTAAGACTTATGCCACACAAAAAAAAATAAAGAAAATTGGGAGAGCCTGAATTACTTTCGAAATAACAAAATTTATTATCATTCACCAATGAACTCATTACATCCCTAGGGTGCGCTCTTGCATTAATGAGTAACTAAGTTGCAGTGGAGCCAAAGACATCCCGCAAATCACTTGAGGATGAGGCATTCGATTCCGTACGGTTTGTGTGTTGTAACGTTACAGTTTGCACGGAGTTAGCTGATACACCGTCTCGAGATGTGCTTGGACCTGACAATGGTGAACAAAATTGAGTGATGGCATGCGATTGTTGCAGACTTTTATGGGCAGCCTGGTGCTTCTCCGCTTTCGCGTGCGATTCCAGTGCCTTTACACCCAGGGTGCCGAGTTTGAGTGTTCTTTTGCACAATGTGCAGTACGCCTCAAACGGATTGCTTGGTACATGTTTTAACCAGTTTACGAAATCGTTGCGTTCAAGCCAGCAGTCGTTAAACTTGCATTTGCCCATTTTGCTACAAACCGTGACAATCTCCCTCGCTTCTTTTAGGCTCTACAATCTAAATGCGCGCGTACCATGCCCTGTGCCTAGACGCCGGATTCCACTGTGTCTCATTTGTAGTTTGCAGCGTAGCCTACTGATACTAAGTAGGCCTAGCCTAAATGACTAATTATGAATATCACCAACGCATTTAACAAAAAAATGCGAATGGGGTAAATGGACGTAAGGATTTAAGACTTCACAAAATTACATTTAAGACCTACAATGCAAAATATGCTCATATTTTAGACTTTTTAAGGCCTTAAATTAGGATTAGGCCCCAAAAAAAAAAAAAAGTGTGTTTCAGGTAACATGAAATACTAAAATAAGGTCGGTAGGTAGGAAAAAGTTTTTTTTTCTTAATTTTTTTAAAATTTTGTTTGAAAAAATTAACACAAGTAAACATCTTAAAAAATAGTATTTTGGCACAGAATCCTTTATACCACACATCATAATAAAATAAAAGTGTTTTAAATCTTTAAACGAATAAAAAAAAATATCGCAAGAGTTCGAGTTATGATCTACGGAAGCGTACTGCTGCCACACTCAAAAGAAATTAGCTTAGAATCAAGTAATTACGTGAAAAGATATTAACAAAGTTATCACGTTTTTACAATATATTTATCATGTAATAACATAACATCACGTAATTTCATGATACGAAATTATCACATTATTTCATTATATTTTCATGTAATAACGTGAAAACACCTTATCAAGAAATAACGTGAAAATAACGTCCTAGGCTAGGCTACTTCCATTAAAAGCAGACGGCCTCGCCTAGCCTACTGTAGAACTTGGGTCGAGCAGAAACACCGAGCAAAAACATGGCTGAATCCTGAATGACTCCTATTTGTATAAATAGGGGACTACATAGGCAGCAAAATGTAGTGTTTTTCCCTGCCATGGAAGTGCACTTGTATACTGAAGAGGAAGCAATTTGCATTACAGCCGTGAATGAGGATTCAAAATGGCGGCTCGGCTCAGTTTTCCCTTCCTCCTTCAGTATACAAGTGCGCTTCCATGTTTATGCAGGAGGGCTGATAGAAGTGGCGAAACATTTTACTTTTTATCGTTTCTTTCACAACTTGAATGCGTTGAAACAAAAAATTATGACAAACTAACGCCGCTTACACTAAAATATTGTAATAAAAACTTTACGGTCGGCAATTTCGACGCGGAAATTCTCGATCGGTCGGGTTACCGGAAACACACTTTTTTTTTTTTGGCCTTATCAAATTTTAGACTTTTTAAGACTCCGCGGAAACCCTGTTGAAGTAGAAAAGGTTGAGAAACCCTGCTCTGCAAATTTCTCACAAAACCTCCTCCAAGTGGACAAATTGGGAAATAGTCTGTCTGCTTAATCGGAGTGTACACTAGTGTACATAAACAGACCTAACCGTAAAAATGACACTGACACCTCCCTCCTACAGCATGACTCACCGAGACAGAGCTAGAACACCATTAAAACACAGACTTGTACAGCTTCCATACCAAAAAAAAAGTGTTTCTGCTTTCTCACCAGGGAGCGGTCGTCATCAGCGGGCGAGAGGCTGATTTCGTCAGGCGATGTGATGGAGGAGCGGGTGGTGCGTGGCGTTCGGGGTGAGGGTAGTGTATCCCAAGCATTATAGCCTTTGGGTGGAGGAGTAGGCATCTGAACCCCAGAGCGCTGGCAGCAGTCCTCAGCATTGGACATCCACGCCTCGAGAAGCTTCTCTCTGTCCCAATCTGTGTAGAAGTAGTACAGTGGGTCATATTACAGCATTACCCGATAGATCATACTGCTCCAAAATGATAAGACAGGGTGTCTACAGGTTTGTCCAAGTTAAATTTACGACTTTTTCATACAAATGTTCCAAAAAAAATTAAGACCAAATCTAAAGTCACACAAAAACGTACTCTTTTGAAAAAAAAAAAAACTATATAATTTAACGTAACTTATTGTTCTTGTAAACATTCACCAGAAAACACTATTCTAGTAGAAGTACTTCATTTCTTTTCCTTGACAGGCGTTCACACACTCAGAACGCAATATAAGGATCGGATAAACCTGTAAGTAGGTGACAATCAGAATCCGGTCACAACGTTTGAATCCAATGTAACAATGTGAAAATGTGAATGAAGTCACACACAATCCAATGCAACAGGTTTTTTTAATTATTATTTTCTCTGCTTGGGGAGTCACATTGTAAGCAGAATTGTTCAATTCCATCTTTGGTCAAACAACAATGCAGAAAACAACAGTTAAACAATGTGAATGCACGTACGCCTGAAACTTCGGCTCACTCACTTGAAAGGTATGCTCACTTGCACTTCTTAAAACACTCGGAACGATACCCACACACGAACAATACTATTCTCTCACATGCACGCAATAGAACATATTCTCTCTCTCTCTCTCTCTCACACACACACAATATTCTCTTATGCCGCTTTTCCACTACAAACGCGGCTGAGCCATGCCGTGCTGAGTCGAGCTGAGCGGGGCTGTTGGAGTTGCATTTCGACTACAACCGCGCTGAACCGTGCTGGCTGGAAGTGGGTGGACACATTGGGTGGAGTTAGCGAAAGTGGGTGGATGTCACGTGATGTCGTTAAGCAGCGCAAACAGTGACATCAGTGAGCTTTTAAGCGGTAGTCTCACGACCCGGATAGTAAACAATAAACATGGAGGACATGGAGTCGTTAGTGTTGTTGGTCTTGGTGCTGTGGCTTGTTGTCACCGACAACGCCAACAGATACTGGCAAGAGCGTATAGATGAGGCGAGGCGCACAAGGCTTCAGAAATTCTCGTAATTCGTAATTCTTCTTCTTCTTCCGGGTTTACGGTGTTTACAGATCCCAGCGTGCTCGCGGGGCGTGTGGGCATGTGAGGACACTCCTCACCAATCAGCGCGCAGGGGAGTGTCTGCTCACGCCCCCAGACTCACTCGGCTTGCTTTGGCTCGCTTCAGCCCCACTCCAAAACGGTGCGAGTTTTAGGGGCTAAGCAGGGCTGAAGCGAGCTGAGTCGTGCTGGTTTTTGGTAGTCGAAACGCGAGCCGTGTCGGGCTGGAGTGAGCTGAAGCGAGCTGAAGTGAGCTGAAAAAGGGTAGTGGAAAAGGGCCATTACATAAACAAGACAACACTCTTACTCATTGTACAGTACAATCATTGTTCGAATGTCGGACGACGGTAGCCTCGCAGATCTACCCTCTTCTCCACGACCGTTAGTGGTGGCAGCGCTGAAGTCGGATATTTGAGGCTGATGCTCGCGGCCTTTAGCAAAAGCAACGTGCTTGGCGCTCTTCATATGAGAGTCCACCGCTCTTATCCCCATTGTGCCCGACTTAAAAGTCTTACAGCCACCACGAGTATTTTGCATCTTGCAGCCAGTTATCATTAAATTTACATTTACCCATTGTGGCTCAGACTACCCTCCATCAACAAGCGCACTGCTCAGATCACTCCTGTTTTACAGCAAGTGCACTGGTTGCTAGTTATCTCCCGGATCAAATACAAAATCTTGCTGTTAACCTATAAAGCTCTTCATGGTTTCGCTCCTTCCCATCTCTGTGAGCTAATTCATTTGTACTGTCCCTCCTGCTCCCTTAGATCTTCTGTCTGTGGACTTCTGACTGTTCCTCGTTTTAAATTGGCATCTATGGGTGGCAGATCATTTAGTGTTGCTGCTCCTAAACTTTGGAACTCGTTACCACAATCGCTTCGTGACTGTTCCACACTCTCTTCCTTCAAAGCCAACTTGAAAACTTCTCTTTACCTCACACTATTCTTCCTAATTTTTTTTTTTTTTGGTGGTAACTCTTTTGTAAAGCGTCCTTGGGTTTGTGAAAGGCGCTATATAAATTGAACTTATTATTATTATTATTATTATCATTATTATTATGGGCGGCACGGTGGTGTAGTGGTTAGTGCTGTCGCCTCACAGCAAGAAGATCCGGGTTCGAGCCCCGTGGCCGGCGAGGGCCTTTCTGTGCGGAGTTTGCATGTTCTCCCCGTGTCCGCGTGGGTTTCCTCCGGGTGCTCCGGTTTCCCCCACAGTCCAAAGACATGCAGGTTAGGTTAACTGGTGACTCTAAATTGACCGTAGGTGTGAATGTGAGTGTGAATGGTTGTCTGTGTCTATGTGTCAGCCCTGTGATGGCCTGGCGACTTGTCCAGGGTGTACCCCGCCTTTCGCCCGTAGTCAGCTGGGATAGGCTCCAGCTTGCCTGCAACCCTGTAGAACAGGATAAAGCGGCTAGAGATAATGAGATGAGATGAGATTATTATTATCAACAGATCAGGCACTGAGTGGCTGTCAAGCACGCGTGTGTCTAGCAACCGGTGGATTCGGAGCCTGCGTGGTAGAATTGTGAGCATCAAAAACGATTAAACTTTTTCCCCATCCAAAGTGTACCACATTTTAACGATATGACTGAGTAAAATCTCCATAAATTTAAGATTGAAAAATTTCAAACCCCGTGGTCTTAAATTAAGACAATTTAAGACTTTATAATGGCCTTATTTTAGGAAAATTCAAGACTTTTTAAGGACCCGCGGCCACCGTGTAAGATTTCACTACAGTATTCATTAGTACTTAGTCTTCTAATTTTATGTGAAAAGATCATCGTTGGAAACCTTAAATTCAAGGGAACTTCCAAATCCTGCCCATGGGAATCCTTAGACCTCCCTAGTCCAAAGATTATGCACAGGATATTAAAAGCATTTTATAAGGCCCAAACAGGCCCTAAAGCAGATCTCTCACACACACACACACACACACACACACACACACACACACACACACACACACCACAGTTTATAATGAGGATCTGCTTAATGCACAATTTTTAACCGGGGAAGCACAAAGTCCAGTCATATAAAAGTTTTGACTGAACTGTGACGCAAGACATGCTCAGTCATCCTGTTCAGGCTCAACAACTAACACAGTACTGTGGTGTCGTACTCTAGTCAGATTTATATGTCGATATGGATTTAAAACTTGACCTTAAACTCTTGGACCACTTCCTCATGAGGGAATCCCCACTGGCACATCCCAAAACTTCTAAATCAAAACTGCAGGTTATTAGCCGAGTCACTCGGGGACCCAGTATTTTTAACTGAGTATTTAGTAATAAATTTAGTGAAACACTTAAAACAGTACAGTTAATATCCGGAGCCCTGTGATGACCTGGCGACTTGTCCAGGGTGTACCCCGCCTTTCGCCCGTAGTCAGCTGGGATAGGCTCCAGCTTGCCTGCGACCCTGTAGAACAGGATAAAGCGGCTACAGATAATGAGATGAGATTAATATCCGGCTTCACTACTCTAAGTTTTTTTTTTTTTAGACTCCCCCCCCCCAAAAAAAAAAACACTCCTCACCACTACTAACAGAATTAAGGCGAGGTTTAAAATTTAATAGAGAGAAGGGGAAAGGTAGAGGAGAGGTCATTTTTCTGTTTTCACTGCATCTTCCAGGTTACTAATATACTAGCAAGTTGCTGAGGCTATAATGACATTACCAGGCTGAAGTGACTCAAATCTGATTTTCTGCCTTAGGCTACGTTTACATTAGACCGTATCGGTCTCGTTTTCTTCGCGGATGCACTGTCCGTTTACATTAAACCGCCTGGAAACGCCGGGAAACGGGAATCTGCCAGGGTCCACGTATTCAATCTAGATCGTGTCAGCTCCGGTGCTGTGTAAACATTGAGAATACGCGGATACGCTGTGCTGAGCTCTAGCTGGCGTCTCATTGGACAACGTCACTGTGACATCCACCTTCCTGATTCGCTGGCGTTGGTCATGTGACGCGACTGCTGAAAAACGGCGCGGACATCCGCCTTGTATCACCTTTCATTAAAGAGTATAAAAGTATGAAAATACTGCAAATACTGATGCAAACACTGCCCATTGTGTAGTTATGATTGTCTTTAGGCTTGCCATCCTTCCACTTGCAAGTAGTAAGTGATATGCGCTGGGATCACACACACAGCGGCTCAGTCCCGAATCACGGCTTGTTCACTTCACTCGCGCGCTGTGTGAGCTGCGCAGGGCCGGAGTGCGCACCCTCCAGAGGGCACTCGCTGTTCAGGGCGGAGTGATTTGGAGCGCAGGATGCCTGCGGAGCCGAGCGTATCCGTGTATTGGTATTGTTGTGTGCACGCAAATCGTGTATTGGTGTTGCTGTGTGCACACTAACCGTTTTAAAAACGTTAATCTGATGACCCGCTGATACGGTCTAATGTAAACATGGGCTTAGTGTGAGACAGATCTGATGTTTTCAGGGCTGTGTGGACACAGAAATATGAGCTTATTAAAACAGATGTGAGTCACTTTCATATGTGGTCCTAGATCAGATGCGTATCCAGTTCGTAGCCATGTGACATGAATCAGCCAGCACTGGCAGCTGATGAAATGTTTACCGTCCTCCAGCACAACATACAATATATACATTAGTTACTAGTGCATCCATTTAGTCATTTTTAATACCATGAGTTGTCTCAAATATGACGTTTTGTGCAGATGACTCATGCAAAAACGTATCAACGTGGGCATGTGCGCTGTTTCGGAGGACGGATGTGTTCACGTTACAGGCAGATACAGGTTACTTGTAATTACGAATGTGAATCTTCAAGATGGGCAAATCCGAAGATGAACAATGAGGCTTGAAATGTGAATGTAGTCTAATATATAAACAGTCGAATATCAAAAACCGCATCAGAACTGACAGAAAGCACTGCCAACCACAGCTCAGAATAGGAACAGAGAAAACAGTTTTAGCAGAACCAGTATTTTAACGTTTCCATTTCGGTACTGTCGCCTCACAGTGAGAAACTTCTGTGTTCGAGCCCCGGGGCCGGCGAGGGCCTTTCTGTGCGGAGTTTGCATGTTCTCCCCGTGTCTGCGTGGGTTTCCTCCGGGTGCTCCGGTTTCCCCCACAGTCCAAAGACATGCAGGTTAGGCTAACTGGTGACTCTAAATTGACCGTAGGTGTGAATGTGAATGGTTGTTTGTCTTTTGCTGTGTTCACACTTATACCGGTACGAAAGTGGTATAACTGTATCGATACAAAGTATACCGGTACAGTTTAGTGCATCTGTCCACACTAGCGAGAAATGTTTGCGGTTTTCTTTCAGGGTAGTTGAAATGCGCGTGCGCGAAATGTTTCCATGGTTACCGAGTAACTTCCTTCCGAGAATATGGCGGATGAAACAACGTGTGTGTGCTTTTTGTTGTCAATGTACAGTCTGTATTTCTGGTGGTCATTTATTCAGTCGAATCGTATAAAACGCGCGAGGCAGTTGAGAAAGAAACAAAGAAAACGAATCTCCCTTTCTCCCCCCTCCCTTTCTCCCTCTTTCCTTCTCTTCCCCTCCCTTTCTCCCTCCTTTCTTCCTCCCTCTTTCCCCCCTCCCTCTCCCTTTCTCCCCCTTTTCTTTGCTCCATGTAGCTCCACGGTCGTTTTGAGCCATTTTGACGTTTTATTTACAGCTGGAAAGCACGTGCGTATTGTATTGTATGAATAACCCGGAAGACGTAGGAATGGTTCATTGCGCTTGCGCATTATATTTGTATCGATACAGAGCCGCTTCATCTGTCCACACTACAGCGAAGCGCTACAGTACCGATACTGTACATTTGTGGGTTTCATACCGATACAGTTATACCGCTACAGTACCGGTATAGTTGCTAGTGTGGACAGGTGTTGCGGTACGAAAGTAGTTTCGTATCAGTACAAAATCCCTAGTGTGGACAGGGTATTAATGTGTCGGCCCTGTGATAACCTGGCGACTTATCCAGGGTGTACCCCGCCTCTCGCCCATAGTCAGCTGGGATAGGCTCCAGCTTGCCCTCAACCCTACACAGGATGAGCGGTTACAGATAACAGATGGATTTCTGTGTTCTAACTTCAGCATAACGTTCATACATTGGTTACAATAAAAAGAAAAATTTTAGAGATTCTTCAAAATGGCCACTGTTTACCTTGAAGTTTAACACACTACTGACATTATCTTAAGCAGCTTCATGAGGTAGTCGCCTGGAATACTTTTCAATTAACAGATGCCTCGTCAAAAGATAGTGTAATTTCTTGTCTTCTTAATAAGTTTGAGACCAAACAGTAAATAAAAACAGAGTTAATAGCCCTATTCCACAACTGTAGTAATCCAACTGCAGTAAGATTGTCAAGAACCGCTCAACTAAGTAAAGAGAAATGATATCCATCATTACTTTAAGACATGACGTGCCTTTTAATTAATAAAAATAAAGAACCACCATTGGATTAGACGGTGTGTCCAAACTTTTAACTTGCACTGTGGCTAAGTAGTAGCCCACAATAATAACCTCCAATATATTAATATCAAGTCAGACCCTGTATCCGAAATCGCTCACTTGTTCACTATTCCCTACTCACTATCTAGGGAATTCTATACAGATGACTATATAGTGAGCTCATTGGTAAAATGAAACACTTTCGGACACTAGTCCGTTGCGCTGGTATTTACGTCATTACTGTCGCACAATTAAAATGTGCCAGATCAGTCGGCTGGTGGGTTTTCAAAATAATAAAATACATGCATGTATTTTTGTGATATATACATATTATACTGAGCGCATTTCCTACATTAATAAATACAAAGTACCTGCATCTTTCAGTTCTTTTAAATCAAGGCTGAATACTTTCTTCTTTGCCGCTGCCTTTTGGGCAATTCCATGTAAATGTCAACCTCACCATGCAAAAATAAAGCAACATGTAATACATCAAAACCACTCCCAGAGATATCACCTAGGCCTGTATTTTACAGACGTGAATAAGCTGAACCAATTTGTCACAAGAATTGTTCCCTTCGCCTTAATGTGTCAGTCTTTCTTTCTTATAATGTAAAACCCAAGCTAAAATCAACTTTGATCATTATTGCCACAAGCCACAGAAATGTATGCTAAAATCCACAAAACAGCAAAACAATAGCCATCCTAAATATTTAAGAACTTTGATAGTTTTAGCTGATATTTAGAGAGTTTTTCAAAGGGTTATGGTGGTTAAATTGCTGATTTTCTAAACATATGCCATGTCTATTTCAGACGCGTCACATCCATAACGGAATTTCGTCACATCCATAACGCTGACTTTTCCTTCCGAAACTCTGCATGAAATACAAAATATTTTAAACAAAGATTTTTTAATATTCACCTTGGATCCCTCTATCAAATGGATATCTCCATTTCGACATTAGGTTTACAATTTCACAGAGTTTGATAAAAATCTACAGTCACCCAAGAAAAGTGATACTTTTTCTGTCACATCCATAACGCATCTTTTATTGGCATTTTCTGGCATGCCCTAGATGTACTATGGGAATTGTTCTTGTTCTATCACTTCCCCAGTATGGTACAGCCTTAAAATATGCAACACCTGTTTAAATACTGGGAGACAATAAAACATGCACTGGGTCATTTGTTGCTATTTTGAGTTCAAGTGTCACGTCCAAAACGCTGGAATTGCTCTTTTATTAAATCAAATTTGAAACTTTTAATTTGATTTCTTTCAGGGCGACTGCAATGCATGATGGGATATATATATATATATATATATATATATATATATATATATATATATATATACACACACACATACACACTACCGTTCAAAAGTTTGGGGTCACTTTTGGCCCTTTTCCACTACCCTTTTTCAGCTCACTTCAGCCCGACACGGCTCGCGTTTCGACTACCAAAAAACAGCACGACTCGGCTCGCTTCAGCCCTGCTTAGCCCTTAAAACTCGCACCGTTTTGGAGTGGGGCTGAAGCGAGCCGAGTGAGGCTGGGGGCGTGAGCAGACACTCCCCTGTGCACTGATTGGTGAGGAGGAGTGTCCTCACATGCCCACACACGCCCCGCAAGCACGCTGGGATCTGTAAACACCGCAAACCCGGAAGAAGAATAATTACGGATTACGAGAATTTCTGAAGCCTTATGCGCCTCGCCTCATCTATACGCTCTTGCCAGTATCTGTCCGTGTTGTCAGTGACAACAAGCCACAGCACCAAGACCAGCAACACTAACGACTCCATGTCCTCCATGTTTATTGTTTACTATCCGGGTCGTGAGACTACCGCTTAAAAGCTCACTGATGTCACTGTTTGCGCTGCTTAACGACATCACGTGACGTCCACCCACTTTCGCTAACTCCACCCAATGTGTCCACCCACTTCCAGCCAGCACGGTTCAGCGCGGTTGTAGTCGAAATGCAACTCCAACAGCCCCACTCAGCTCGACTCAGCCCAACTCAGCACGGCACGGCTCAGCCGCGTTTGTAGTGGAAAAGCGGCATTTGAAATGTCTTTATTTTTGAAAGAAAAGCACTGTTCTTTTCAATGAAGATCACTTTAAACTAATCAGAAATCCACTCTATACATTGCTAATGTGGTAAATGACTATTCTAGCTGCAAATGTCTGGTTTTTGGTGCAATATCTCCATAGGTGTATAGAGGCCCATTTCCAGCAACCAGTGGCGATCCTAGAGTGATTTACTCCCCGAGCGAAACCCCCTGCCGGCGCCCCCCCCCCACCCGTCTTGTTTTTTTTTTTCGGGGTTTTTTTTGGGGGGACTTTTTTTTTGGGGGGACCTTTTTTTTTTTTCGCGCCCGCGCTCGTGCCCCCCCGCGTTGGGCTCTGTATTAGCCAACAGAATGTTAACAGCTTTACATGGTCGTTTAAACATTTCTCGTCGTGTGTTGTACGTCGCGGACACGGCCCGTTATAAATTTGCTGTTACCAGAATGGCAATGATCAAGTCGTAATGTATTACTTAAGACTCTGTGTAATGTCATAGTAGTGTAGTACTATGGTAGTAAAGTCTTTTTGATGACTAGTACAACGTTCCGCTGGCGGGATTGTGCATATTATGGGGCTACGACACGTTAGGCAAACACACATACTGATGACGTCACCTGCGCAACTTTGGTATTGGGCTTCCCCATCCAAAATGTTCACCCCCCCCGCACGTCTTGTTTTTTTTTCGGGGTTTTTTTTTCCGCGCCCGCTCCAGTGTTCTAATGGTACAATGTGTTTGCTCATTGCCTCAGAAGGCTAATGGAGGATTAGAAAACCCTTGTACAATCATGTTAGCACAGCTGAAAACAGTTGAGCTCTTTAGAGAAGCTATAAAACTGACCTTCCTTTGAGCAGATTGAGTTTCTGGAGCATCACATTTGTGGGGTCGATTAAATGCTCAAAATGGCCAGAAAAATGTCTCGACTATATTTTCTATTCATTTTACAACTTATGGTGGGAAATAAAAGTGTGACTTTTCATGGAAAACACAAAATTGTCTGGGTGACCCCAAACTTTTGAACGGTAGTGTATATGCACCTGTCAATATTCTGGATTAGGTGGCGTAGTGGTCTTTTCTCTCATTCACACAACCTACGAACGCTGGGTAATCTGGCTAACAAACATAATGAGGCATTTTAATTTACCTTTTAGTACAAATCAAATCCATGTAATGTTATATATAGACTATGCTGTATAGCATGTGATAAATGATTCACTAAATGAAATCATACAGTAATGGGTCATGTTGAGTCAAAAATATTTGGGAGTTTGGAGGCATAAAGGAGAAGTTAGTGAGTGACACAGAACAAAAAAAGTAACATTATTAACCAGTAACCAATTTCAAATGACTGAATCTGTTATGGAGAATAATTATGTTTTCAGTTGAGTTTTGGCAAAACACTGTTCATGTATAATCTGTATTTATACAGTCTTCCCTTTGCAGTCACAGTTTTTTTTCTTTTTTTGTACACATTCTAAGGAGGCGAGACCCCATATTTTAATCCAAAGAGGATAGACTTGTAATAATAGCAAGCATGGTGGAGCAGAACTCTGCCTGTTTTCCCCATGGATGCAACTCATCTAGAACAAGGCCTGCTAATGGCCTGATCACATAATTGGAGAGAAGTAAAGAAAGAACAGATTCAACTGTGCGACTTTCACCAGACAGTTTTTAAATTCTAACCTTTAATTCTATTTGTTAACCCTCTGGGGTCTGAGGGTATTTTCTGGCACACTAATGATTTTGGTATGCACCAATTTTGTCGTCAACTTCAACAAATCTAAGCAGTATTTTCCAAGTCATATGACTTTTTTTTTTTACATTCAGCTACAATAATATCCATGTAGTATGGATGTCTTAAAAAAACAACAGATAAATGAAGATGTTGTAAAAAGCAGTTTTACAACTGTGTTGGAATGTGTGGAGGGAAAAAACAAACAAACAAACAAACAAAAAAACCCGAGACCTTACCCATTCTGTCGAACCATTTTGGTCACTTGATATGATTCTGTTCAGTCTTAGGAATGGATCAAGCACAAAAACTTAAATCTGCTCCATTGATTTGGACAATTAACTGGCCATCAAAAAATGTCCTACTGTTTTGGGATAAAGGGTTGGCAGTGGGAGGGGGATTAAAATGAGAAGTGTAAAACATTTCCATTCCATTCCATGAGAAGAGTGAAAACCCCTCCCACTGCCATCTCTTAATCCCATCAGATTAACTCTTAGGGCCTCTGCATGCTCTTGCGACAAGGCTTTCGCAGATAGCTTTTCGCAGACAGTTGTAAGTTATCGTTGAGCGGGGAGTAATAGGCGTGCGCGATGTTATTCACCGCCACAACGCAAGGGGGCGCGAAGGCGCGAAATCGCTAGGAGTAGTTGGTGGGTGTGGTTAGTGGAGTGTTTATCCTCCGGTTACTTATAATGACTAGAACTAGAGTCAAATAGATGTACGTACTTCCTCACTTCCTTGATCAACTGCTCTTCGTGCTGCTCCATCTTCGCTCGTGTTTTTAAAAATGGCGGTAGTGAAAACAAACCAAACTGGGAAAGTAGGGAAGCGGAAGTGCGTGTACAGCGGATGTAGAGTGGACCAATCAGAGCCCTCTTGTCTGCGAGGCTTCTGCGGTGGTCACAATTTTTGGGAGGTGCGCGCAGAGCGTCTGCGAAGGGGGGGGGGGGGGGGGGCTACGCAGACGCCATCTGCAAGGACTGCGTTGTCAGCATAAATTGGCCTTTAATCCCATCAGGTCAAGTCACAATGGGTAAAGTCATGGTTTCCCCCCCACACACACACTCCAACGCAGTTCTAAAACTATTTACAACAGCTTCATTTACTTGGTATTTGGCTCTATTCAGTGTGTCTTGAAATTAACTCTTGTACTATTTTATTCAGTTCAGAGCCACAACAAACTCTGTTCCACAATTACTCTAATTTTGCTCCCACTCCAACTTTTACTCTCGAAACTCAAAATAGAGCAAAGTTAACTATTTTTGAGGAAAACACTTAACTCTTGGAAAATTGCTCAGTCATTTTTCCTATGTATGCACGACAGCACACACACATCAACCAATATGCTCATCAGAAATAGAAGCAATATTTACACTTACGCGAGTTGCTCTTCGGCTGGATCAATTATAAATAAATAAATAAATAAATAAAAGTCACCGCTCATCAGTGTTGCAGTTCTCAAGACTGAATTGGATCGCTGTCCTGAATCATCCAAACTGCATAAAATCTGCGTGCCATCTCGCAACAAGTTTCACCTCCAAATAGCCTAAACTACGTCGGACAGACTTTATCCTGTTTACGGTGGGCGTTCCCACTGCGAAAGAGAAACCAATCGAAACTGAAAGAGTGATTATCATGCGGTTACCATTGAATAGTCTTTTATGAATGCTAAGTGCTCTGACTCTGGTGTGACTGAGTAAGGTGACAAGTTTTATGTTTCATCTAATTTAGGTAATTTAAAAACTATAATATTATCTGGCAGTGGGCACATAGGAAAGTGTAAAGTTTGTCAATATGTTTATCATGCTTGTATGATAAAAAACTCAAAGATATTTATCTAAACACATGACCTACTCATTCTAAACCTGCAAAATTCAGGGGATATCAGCGTTCGAATTCCATCAGCTATTGTGATGAGAAAAGGCAGATTTAACATGTTCACAATAATATGTTTCTAGTATGATATTTTCCATCATCCGAAGACCGAATGTGATCAAGTGAAGAAGATCCCAACAGAGAGCTTGACTATGGCATACATACCATGTGCCCTGAGGAGAGCCTCTGCAGTGAAGAGAGGAGCCTGCAGCATGTCTGCTGTCTCCACTATCAACATGTCCTTCAGCCTCCTCAGGTCCTGGACCCGCAAGCCCTCATAAAGCTGAGACATAATCAAAGATAGATTAATCATTCCACCCAATATTCTACATCTTAACTTAGCACCTCCACCAGTTACAGCTTTCTAATCTGAAGTGTACTTTAAGACAAGCCCCAATCATGAAATGAAAACTACAAAGTTTGGATATTTCACAAACGTTATTACGCTGCTCACCTCCCTGCGGTCTAGGGCAGCGTACTCGGCCTCGATGTCCTCAGCATTGGGGTCAGTCGAGAAGACCATCTGAGACTCCAGACTTAGTGCCAACTCTTTATGATGCTGCTTCTCTGCACAGTCACATGGCGTCTCCTTATTGTCGTTCTCAGCAAACAGGTCTGCGTCACGCTTTACCAGCAACTGTAAGGACAGAAATTTTACATCACGCAACAACACAGATGAGTAACTGCGTTATGCATGACAGTATATTTACAATGTAGCATGACATATAGAAACACTAAAAATCACTGAAGATACAGAAGCCGTTTGAAGAACACGCCCACCTCCACGCACGTCTTCATCCCTGAGGCAGCGGCATAGTGCAGTGGCGTGTTTTTCTTATTGTCGGTGGCATTGACGTCAGCACTCTCGTACTCGCCACGGTCCAGCTTGGCACCGGTCCACTTAAGGATCATCTGGAGGCAGTCAGCACGACGTCGCTCATCCTCGTATGGCCGTGCCAGGCGCGGCTGCAGCGTCCCCTCTGCCAACAGGATGTGCGGCCCCATACACAGCACATGCAGCGCCGTCTCATTATGCACGTTGCGCTTGTTGGGGTTGCCATCCTTGCTGAAGAGGAAGGACCTGAGGAGGAGAGAATGGGATCAGGGTAAATCAAGCAAGAAAACAAAATAACCTACTTAAGATCATGATCATTTCCCCCTCACAAATGAGAACAGCTGTATAATTGCCTGGTTATGTTATACAGAGAACGATTCAGACTTGCGAGTCGAGTCAGCAGTCTTAAGGCCTCTGCATGCTCTTGCGACAAGGCTTTCGCAGATAGCTTTTCGCAGACAGTTGTAATTTATTGTTGAGCGGGGAGTACAGGCGTGCGCGATGTTATTCACCGGCACAACGCAAGGGGGCACGAAGTCGCTAGGAGTAGTTGGTGGGTGTGGTTAGTGGAGTGTTTATCCTCCGGTTACTTATAATGACTAGAACTGGAGTCGTATAGATGTACGTACTTCCTCACTTCCTCGATCAACCGCTCTTCGTGCTGCTCCATCTTCGCTCGTGTTTTTAAAAATGGCGGTAGTGAAAACAAACCAAACCGGGAAAGTAGGGAAGCGGAAGTGCGTGTACAGCGGATGTAGAGTGGACCAATCAGAGCCCTCTTGTCTGCGACGCTGTCTGCGGTGGTCACAATTTTTGGGAGGTGCGCGCAGAGCGTCTGCGAAGGTGGGGGGGCTATGCAGACGCTATCTGCGACACCGTCTGCGAGGACTGGGGTTGTCAGTATAAATTGGCCTTTAGAACACATCAGCAACAAAGAATACTGTTTATGATGTGCAATTCTTTATCTGCAACATTAAAACAGGGGCGAAAATCATACAGGGCACAGGCAGCTTAACTTGCTCGAGATCAATTTACTCTGTTTTTAATTATTATTATTATTATTATTATTATTATTATATTTAACTCGACCTTTGTAAAACATAAGAAAATAAGGATAATAAATTGGGCAGCACGGTGGTGCAGTGGTTAACACTACACTGGCTACTCAAAATTGCCCATAGGCATGAGTGTGAAAGCAGAATAGACAAGTAGTAGTTGTCCTTATAACAAGGTGGTTCTGGGTTCGAACCTCATGGCCGATGGGAGCTTTTCTGTGTGGAGTTTGCATGTTCTCTCTGTGCCTGTGTGGGTTCTCACTGGGTGCTCCGATTTCCTTTCCGAATGCATGAGGATTAGGTCAACTGGCTACTCAAAACTGCCCATAGGTGCTAGCCTAGTAAACTAGACCCACCTGCCTAGCGGCCAAAAATATTTTTGCCTAGCGAGTGGGTCTAGCCTCGCACCATATAAACAAAAACACCCCGGGCATCAAATCGTGCCCGCCAATCACAACGCAAGGTTTTTGTTTGGATTCTTTGGGCGGGCTTTTGCAGGAGTGACGACAAAGCTGCGCGACGCTGGAGAAAGCACAGCAGGAAAGATGGCTACCGCTAGTGAACAGCGCGCGTTTGACTCCGCTTTGGAATCAGTTTTAGAAGAATTAGACTTGGAGTTTTCGTTGAAACATGAGCAGGAAGAGGCTCTCCGCTCATTCCTTCTCAAGAAGGACGTTTTCGCTGTTTTGCCGACCGTCTATGGCAAAAGTCTGATCCACCAGCTGGCTCCGCTCGTAGCCAAAAGGATGGGGCTAGTTTGTGCAGTATGAAGAATTAATAAACAGCTTTGAAACATTACTTTTTGATTGTTTCTTATTTTCCCGTTATTTTAAATTTAAGGGAAATTATTTCACCAAACACCACTAAATAAAAACTCTCAAAAACAGTTTAAGCAAACCCTTGAAAAACACTTGGGGGGGGAGTTATGTGGTACAGACTCCAAACTTGTGGTCATTATCTCCAAACTTCTTAATATCTAGAACCTGTTTATTAATTAATACGCATTTTGAAAAATTATTTATTTCAAGGCCTCCCCCACTGCTTTCTGTCGCTCTGACTACGTCACAGTCACTGTTGCGCTGATTGGTCACAGCGTTGGCCTATACGCACAGAGACAGTTTGAAAGACAGCGGGTTGTTCCTCCCACACCCGTCGGAAATGTCTACGAGCGAGGCCAGACTAAATATTCACATTTAGTCTGGCTTGCCAGGCTACATAGGTGCGAGTGTGAGAGCAGAATAGACAAGAAGACATGGTCATCACTATCCCCCGCCACGAGCATTTTATGAAGACCTCTTAACACTTACTCCCTTATAAGCCCATTGCTTAAATATTGACTTATGGAGTCGTAAGTACTATGACGCCTCCATAAAACGCGACCCAGCTTTTTTCCAGTAATATGAGCATGCAAAGTTTCAATGATTGTAGCTAAGGGTTGTTTTACAATCAGGGTACAAAGTTTGTGTCACAGGGGTCCAAAATTCAAATTGATTCAAACTGGTTCTTGTACCAGTTTTTAAGTGAAGGACAAGTTAAAGAACAGATTTCAGGTAATTTTTTGACGTGTGTGTATGGTAGTTTTGTGTAATCTGCTATAAGATAAAGAAGATTAAGTGTAGCTTTAAGCAGGGCTGGGAGAAACAAATGAAGTGATTCTCGGAGAGGACATTTTTTTTTTTTTTGACAATTCAGAATCCACTGCTTCCATAGTGCTTTTAAATATAAGGCTGTAAGCTTTGTGTTAGTTGTCTCTAATATTTATGTCCCAATATCTTGACCACATTTTAGGATGAAAATAATCATTTTAGATATGTTATTTTATATTGAAAAATTAGCTGTCTCGGAGAGGACTTTTTTTTGACACAGTTACATACTAATTTGATCAAAATAGTCTGAAAACTTACTGGCATTCAACATTAAAACTTCACTATGTTTCCAATGATATGAAACCAAATATGTGTTTTATGGTATAAAGAATGATGCAAGTGCATCCCTTTTGGAGCTACCTGTGGTCAAAAAAGCACTTTTTCTAAATGACACGAGTAATTTTGCTAAATATGACATATATTGCCATACATTCACCAAAAATAACGTTATCACCAATTTTTTTTTTTTTTTTGCATGGTAAATAGAGCTATCACAGGGCTACAATAAACAACCAAGTTTATTTAGTCAAGCCTTTTGATATTGAAGATAAGTGTTAAATGTGATTTTTAGCTTGCGGACCCTGATTGTAAAACAACCCCTAATGTAGTTTCTGAGAAAACTTGTCGAGATTGAAATGAGCGGATGGACAGACTCCATTCCTATATCCCCTTGCGCACTTCGTGGTGGGAGATAATGATGAATGGATAATAAATTGTACTGATGGCAACAGCGAGAGAGAGAGAGAGGAAAAAAAAGTAAGCCCCCTTAGCATAACAAAAAAGGAGGAAAAAGACAAAAGAAAATTCCAGTAATTCACAATATTACATTACAGGTGTTCAGCAGACGATCTTATCCAGAGCGCCATACAACACACCCAGGGGAGCATTTGGGGGTTAGGTGCCTTGCTCAAGAGCACTTCAGCCATTCCTACTGATCCAGGGAATCGAACCAGCGACCTTTTGGTCCCAAAGCTGCTTCTCTAATGCTTAGGCCAGGGCTATTCAAATACATTTGCAGGGGAGCCAAACTAGAAAATTATAAAATTTGTGAGGGCCGGAGGGGCAATTGACATAAAATTGATATCAGCTAAAGGCAATTAAAATGTACTATACTAAGGTACATAATATATGAAATAAAATAAGGTACATTATTCTTTTCCTTTCCTTTATTATGAAAGCATTCAACACATTCAACAACATGTTGTAATGATTACAACAAAAGCTTCCCTAAAGCTGGGCAGACACTGCGATTTTTTCAATCGCGGTATTCAGCTGCTGCTCACACTGTACGAGTGAATCGCAGGGGTAAACAACACGCAGCTTACGATTCCTGTTCTCACGTTATACAATCAGATGCTCGGATGCGATCTGACTGCTTACACTGTACTTCCATACACGACTCGTCAGATTCTTGTATCCGGAACTGCAATGTGAAAAAGAAGAAGAGGAGGAGACCGGAAGTCTCTGTTTTCTCTTCCGTATCTGTGTTCACGCATGTGTAGCGTGACAGGTTGAGGTAAATCGGCTCGTGACACTGCTTCAACAGTGCGATAGCCTCACGATGGGCGACCAGGATTTCAAACAGGTTTGATTTTCATCCGATCGATTGGGAGGAGGTCGTGAGGTGTTAATCGCTTGTCGTTACCCCATGTATACTACACGATCCGAGACGCACGATTGAGCCAAAACTCGGCCCGATCTCCAAAATAGTCACACGAGTGAAAATCGTGTCAAAAAAAAAAAAAAAAATCGCACAGTGTATGCCCAGCATAAGGGCAAAACTGCAAATGCAAATACTGCATAAGACCTGGGGTGATGACAAGTATATTGAGAAATATTGACCCATCCCACGTGACGTCACGACAAATGCGGCTGCCATTTTGGACATGAACTACCAGTAGTCTACCACAGCCAACAACAAGGAACGACGGCAAAGCATCGAAAGGAATATAGCCATCAAAGAAAGTTTTTACTTTCAGCAAGACTTCCATCATGCCATTATATTGTTGTGCACCTGGATGTAGTAACCATCAACACACGAGGCAAGATTTATCATTTTATCGGATCCCGACAGATGCTGACCGACGGAGAAGATGGATAGCGGCCATTAACAGGAAAGATTGGCAGCCCTCGGCATACCAACGCTTGTGTAGTGACCACTTTGTTGGAGGTAAGACGAATAAAATTAGCCAGAAAAGGCATTACATTGCTGTTAACATTCTGTGGCGGCGAGTGTGTAACCAAATAGCCTAAAATAACCCATTGTAACCTCTTTGTTTTTCTGTAGTAGCTATTAGCTAACGTTGTGTTCCTTTGCTGTTGGTAGACTGTAGGACAGATCAGAGGTAATGTCCTACAAATAAGTGTTCAAAACAAGAGGAACATGTATTTGTCTTTTAAATCCAGGCCGTTCCCTGTAATCTGTAACAACGGTTGGAGAAAGTAATGGCAAATAGTGAGTGCACAAACCATAGAAGGGAAACTGTACACAGCGCCAGGGCAGTGTGATGGTATGTCTACTTTTAGATTGTGTTAGCTTATCAATGAACACACTCGTCACTCGACGAGTTTCACGTCTTTACGACGGATACTTAAATGTGTGTTAGGTATTATTGTTGCAGTATAAGCAGTCATTAAAGCAGCTAGATGAGCGAGAACCTGTGCCATAAACCATTATTTCTGTACGGCGTTGCTAATGTGTCGTTACTGTTGTTATTGCAGGCAAGAAAAGCAACAACCCCTTATCTCCGGACTACGTGCCCAGTGCGTTCAAGTATCTGACGTCTCCACAAAAACGACGGGCAGAAACCAGCCTTGAGAAGTTTCACCAACGTCAGGATCTTAAGAGTCCATTTCATGTCCAAAATGGCGGTCGCGTTTACGAAGGTCACGTGAGTGGGAAGGGTCAATACACAGCTTTTACCCTTAAAACAGTAAACATAAGTAATAGCTTATATAACAAATTCAGACAATCAAAGTAAAGCTGCCATAAGTGCAAACTGCAACTGCAGTTTCAAGTATCAAATCTTATTTGGGGTGATAACATTCAAATATCCCTGAAATATACCTTTAAAAACAGTACACATTTTAAAACGAGATCAACATTTCAAGTGTACAGTAAGTACAAATCTGCTAATTAAAACAAAATGTGCTGTAAACATACTCTTGATGGAAACTAACTACTAACAAGAATAGTTTTTTCCTCATTTAGTTTACCTCATCAGTGAGCTCTCTCTTGTTCTGTGCAAAAGCCACCAATTGCACGCTGACTTTGTTCAAAAGAAGTTACCAGTCTGTCTATTCTCAGGGATGAGAGTGGGTGGTCACCAAAAAAGCAGAAAACAAGATGGCGCCCGAAGCCGGGGGTCTGGGAGGGATACCCCCCCAGGAAAATTTTTAAAATAAGGCCTTACAAACCACTTTTCCTGCAATCTGAGCTGTAGTAGATAAAAAAAAAAAATCTGTTGTCTTTTTTATATATTTACATGAAAATATTGCCGCTTTTCCACTACAAACGCGGCCGAGTCGGGCTGAGCCGTGCCGTGCTGAGTCGAGCTGAGCGGGGCTGTTGGAGTTGCATTTCGACTACAACCGCGCTGAACCGTGCTGGCTGGAAGTGGGTGGACACATTGGGTGGAGTTAGCGAAAGTGGGTGGACGTCACGTGATGTCGTTAAGCAGCGCAAACAGTGACATCAGTGATCTTTTAAGCGGTAGTCTCACGACCCGGATAGTAAACAATAAACATGGAGGACATGGAGTCGTTAGTGTTGCTGGTCTTGGTTCTGTGGCTTGTTGTCACCGACAACGCCAACAGATACTGGCAAGAGCGTATAGATGAGGCGAGGCGCATAAGGCTTCATAATTCTCGTAATTCTCCTTCTTCCGGGTTTACGGTGTTTACAGATCCCAGCGTGCTCGCGGGGCGTGTGTGGGCATGTGAGGACACGCCACCTCACCAATCAGTGCACAAGGGAGTGTCTGCTCACGCCCCCAGCCTCACTCGGCACGGTTTGGCTCGCTTCAGCCCCACTCCAAAACGGTGCGAGTTTTAGGGGCTAAGCAGGGCTGAAGCGAGCTGAGTCGTGCTGTTTTTTGGTAGTCGAAACGCGGGCCGTGTCGGGCTGAAGTGAGCTGAAGCGAGCTGAAAAAGGGTAGTGGAAAAGGGCCATATGTTCCAAATCAATAGGAGTATTGTTTGAATTCAAAATAAAATCACATTCTACATTCAAGGGTATGGTTATAATTCATGATCAACAAAAATGACAAACTAAATTCACAATAAACCCAAGTTTTATTAATTATCAAAATGTTCATATATTAAATAAAATTTCTTAGAGAGAAAAGGTCAGTCACCCTATGTCCTCATTAGTTGCATATGATTTCAAAGTCTTTTGAAATATTTAAGTTTTCAAAACTGTCAGCATTAATTCAGATTTACTGACCATCGTATACATGTTCAAGGTATTAAATCAAACGAACGCTAAGTTTATGGGATAATGTCTGTGTACACTTTATACAATTATTTATAGTTCACGGTCACTTCTCATTTTCATTTAATCATTTCGACGACTTCTTCAGCCTTTGGGCCAAAGACAAAAGCTTGTCAGTCCTCTCTCTGTTTTTAATACCAGCATCGATTTCACGTACCTTCGCTTCGTCTCGCTCGTCAATTGTATTCGGCATTTTGAGTAAAAAAGCCGATACGAAAGAGAAACAGATTTTTGAAGCGCAGCGACGATGAACATGTGCAAGTTTCGATAAAATAGAACAGATGCGGGTACTTTTGTAAGAACTGTTATGATTGGCTTTTGTTCTCTCCCACACTCTTGTAAGAACTGTTACGATTGGCGATCATGCTCTCGCCAGCGATGTTTTGGCCAATTACATTGTAGATAACACGTATTCTACCGCGAGACTTAGCGAGACTAAAGATGGCGAAAATGTAAACATGTAACATCGTCGTATGCTTGAGTATCACGAAGGAACATACCCCAACCCCCCCTCAATGGAAAAAAAAAAAAAAACATCTCAACGGATTTGGCATAATATCGATTTTCGCTCAGAAAAAGCGGAAATCCGCTGAAAAGCGGAAAACTCTCATCCCTGATTCTCCTTCGTCTCTCCTCGGAGCCCTCTCGGTATTGCTCAGAAAATGAAGCATGTTTTGTTGTAAAATGTCTCTTCACGTTGTACTCTTTGGCCACAGCTACGGATTCGTTGCACAATAAACACACAGGTCTATCGCTTGCCGTAGTTGGCAAAGTAAATAAGTACTTTTCAGTCCATTCGCTTTGAAATTTATGGTTTTCTCTGTCAACTTTGCGACGTTGCTTGGACGGCGCCATGTTGCCACTGCGGTAGCTGCATGGAGTGTGTCACATCGCGAGAATGAGTGTTTGTCACCATGGAGACGACCTGTACTCTGGTCTGTGCCAGAGCGGTAGAGAAAACTGTGCACTGCAGCAGATACGTAGATATGTTTTTTGTTTTTTGTTTTTTTAAATCTGCCGCGGGCCGGATTAAATTTCAATCGGGCCAATTTCGCCCCGGGCCGCTATTTGAATAGGCCTGCCTTAGGCCATGGCTTCCCCCAGAACTTACAATTACACCTTTCTGATCTGGAGAGCAAACAGCTTTAAAAGAGACAGACACATTGCCATAACTGACAGCGTTTTGAGCATGTCCAAAAATGTGCCTCCTATATTTTTGCTTGGAAGCAAACTGCATTTTACAGTTTGCACACCGCAGGGAGATTTCTTGAAGGATTTTATACAACTTTGAGCCTGCGCACATTTTAAATTGCATTAAAATCATTCCTTGTGTTAACTGAGCATTTATTGATGTTCTCAGGGAGTTCCCCAGCTCATCAGAAATCCTCACAGCAATCTCCTCTTCCTGTGCACGTTTCTAAGAATTATGCCATGTACACACATAGCCGGATATTTTTAAAACCGAACATTCCCCCCCCGTTTATAAAAATGTTTTATCCACACCACCTCGTCTTCGAAAAAAATCCCTTCCACACATAACCGAACATCTGCGTTTTCAATCACATTCATAAGCATTCCAAACCTGTAGATGGCATTATTTCCCCAAATCCTACCCCCTAATCACATCGCCTGTGCTCTTGGAGCAGTAGTTGGGCTTCTAAAATTAAACATGTAAATAGCACCTGCACAATAATTAACGCTTTCAAGGCACTACTCCGATCCATTACTCTTTACCTAGCCGCACACTACGTCGATTTTCAGCGTACCGAGCCAACTGAAGTCGCGAGTCAGGCGTAAAGACTAGTTTTCGATGGTACCGACTCATCTCACAGCCGATTCGAAAAACTAATCGGGAGCCAGACTGATCGGCGAGAGTCGCTAGCAATAGCCAATCATATCTTTCGCATATAACACGTGACATCATTAAACACAATTTCTAGCGCGAGAAATACGTGTTGGTAGCACCTAATGCAGGTATATACTGTAATTCCATAGACTGAAGCTTTATCCATAGACACAGTGGGCTGGAAAGCCACTCTGCTCAAGTTGTGTGGCTGAATTCCAAATCGCTTTAACTCCCCTATATAAGTGCACTATTTAAGGTTGGAAATAATAGCTCATGCAGCCTAGATAGTGCGCTACATATTCCATGTTATGTCATTTGTAATTCAGCCTGTAGCATCTTCAAGTGTTGGATTTAACAGTAACTATATCCAATAGCCAATCACAAAGCTATTAAGTTGTCACGTGTCGCTTCAATCGCGACTGCACTCGTCAACAGTCGGGGGATATGTGCGTGCCCTGTCGGGAGTCGGCTCTCAAATGGGTCGGTTAGGTACCGCGTGGATCGCCGTAGTGTGCGGCTAGCTTAAGTCCATGCTTAATCTGGCTTCTGCAGTAAACAAAGGTCGCACGTTTGACATCAGGGCAGATTTGTTGTCATTTTTTTGGCGCAGATTGTGACGTTCTAAAACACAAAACTCCGGTTATCTCTGTCTACACAAAAAGGCATACACGGAGTTTTCAAAAATCTTCACTAAGGCTACGTTCACACTGCAGGCTGAAGTGACTCAAATCCGATCTTTTCGCCCATATGTGACCTGTATCCGATCTTTTATTGACAATATGAACGACACAGATCCGATTTTTTCAAATCCGACCCAGGCCGTTTGGATATGTGGTCCTAATTCCGATTCCTATCCGCTCTTTTCATATGCGACTTCAGTCTGAACCACCAGGTCGCATTCATCCGACTTACACGTCATCAACAAGCCACAAACGTCACTATTCTGCGCTGAAGTAGGCGGCGGGTCTCTCAAAAAAAGTTACAACAACATGGCGCATAATCACGGGCGCAGATAGAGGGTGGGACGAGTCCCACCCAGATTTAAATTCACCTCGTTCGGTCCCCCCCACTTATAGGGAGGAAAAAACGTCTATGCTGTCTTTCTTTGCATAAGGCAAACCTCACGGAAAAATCAAAAGACTAATTACCATTCGGTTTATTGAGGTGCACGGCAGTGTATACATAGTTGCAACAACTCACATAAAACAAAACAAAGACTGATATTCGGTTGGTTGAGCTGCGCAGACTGCACAGGTTGCGAGCTCGAGCTTGGGTGCTATGGTTACTAACAAGTTTGACAGGCATATCGGGGTTTGGGGTTGGTTTGCTGGCAGCTTTGTTCTCCCCCCAGTTTTTTGTCCCTCCCAGTTCAAAAAACGTATCTGCGCCCCTGCGCATGACATCAATGCGAGGGACGCTTCGGGCTGTGAAGGTTCTGAATCTTCTCAATGGAAGGACGCAGAGGTTAGGGAGCTGATTTCCATTTGGGGGGATGCAGCTATTCAAGCTAGATTGGATGAGTCATACCGCAACCAGGCGGTTTTACTTCCGTAAACACTGGCCATGCTCACTGCGTGTGACGTCGTCGTATCCTGCAATGCGCATGCGGAACACTTTTAGGTCGCTTTTCGTTCATACTGAGGATCACATACAAGTCGCATATATTTGTTAATGTGAACGACCTCACACAAAAAATCGGATTTCACAAAAAAATCGGAATTGAGCATTAAGCCTTGCAGTGTGAACGTAGCGTTTGCCCGGAGTTTTTTTAAATATTCGTTTTTGATGTGTTTTCATGTGGATGACAGGCCAAAACGTAGAAAAATATCTTCGATTTAGCAGATACCCGGCTACGTGTGGACGGGGTCTGAGTCTCTGCATGAGTCTGACCAAGTGTAAGAGAGGAAACTGCCCTTTAGTGTAAGGGCTGACTGACAAAATCTTGTCCAGGAGATGATATCAACAACGTTTAATTTCAGACTGAGGTGTCAAATTTGCAAAAACCTGACAAAAATGTGACGAAGGCGAGGTGATTTTTTTTTTTTTATATTTATCACACAACTGCTGAAACACAGTGCTAGAAAAACGTGTTCCGAAACATTAGTTAGCTGCGTGTCTTACGCAACCACAACATGCAACAGATTCCCTTCCATTCCAGCAATCATAAATCAATAGAAGACCCAACATTCACGCAGAAGTACGAACTCTTCCATCCTACCGTCTAAATATTTTTCATTTGCACATAGCAGTGAAAGCTAAACTCCATTAAACCATCAACTCACACTCCTACTCCTGCTAAACTATATTAAATCAGCATCTTCAAACGCTGCAAACGTGTAGCCTGGAGCTACACTCTGTACAGTGATGCTACTTATAATACTAAGAGGATTAAAACAGATACGCAGTTTGTTTACCATTCCATTGTAATTACAGCTTGCTCAACATTTCTCCCATTCTTCGTGAGACAAATAGCACCAAAAGCACAGACGCCATGCAGTTGCTGTGGACTAGACAGTAGGTCGTTTACACCGAGCAGATATTTTGTTCACATGGCACATCTTGTGTGAATTTGATGTATAGGGTTTAGATAAATTTTATGCAGCAAATACAACCCAAGAGAACGTCCCAGATTGTTGCTTAAATTATCCACCACAAATCCCCCTTTTCCACCAAAGCGGTTCCAGGGCTGGTTCGGGGCCAGTGCTCAGTTTGGAACCGGTTTTCTGTTTCCACTGACAAAGAACTGGCTCTGGGGCCAGAAAAACCGGTTCCAGGCTAGCACCAACTCTCTGCTAGTCTGGTTAACACCAGACCACATCACAAGTGAAATATGGTCTGGAATCCGCCTATTGAATTTCTCATAGGGGAGGTGTGGTTTACGATTGTCAACGGCCGTTTATTGGACGTTGCGAATGTCTATCATTTGGCGTATACGTAGCCCATGGCCAATCATGGCAGTTGTACCCGGTGACGTAGTTAGAGCGACGAAGAGGCGAAGAAGAGAAGGAAAAAGAGAAAGAGAAGGCAAAACAAAAATAGACTAACGCCAAACGCTGTTCTTTTTTTAAAACAAACTTTCGCTCTAAACTATTCAGAACAGTGTCTAAAGCTTGATCGAAAGTTTGGTTCGTATCGCTCGCCGCTGTGTTAAATGTGATCCGTAAACAGTCCCAAATAAACTACAAGCTTCCGTTTGTCGAGTAGTACGCGTCACCGTCTTTCCACCCCTCCCCACTCTCTGATTGGCTCCCTAACTCAGGTGAGCCTTTAGACCATAGTTTCCATGCTGTCTTTTCAGATCGGAACGATTGTGTAAAGCAGCATGGGATTTCCCAGGCTAACTCTCTGCTGGGCCAGAGGAAAGAACCGCTTACGTCAGCCGGGGGGGGTGGAGTTGTTAAGACCGACAACAATAACAAGACCGCGAAAGATCGCCATTTTTAAGCAACGAGAAGCAGCAGCTGTACAAACGCCAAGTCATCCATTATTATTATTGCTGTTGCTGCTGCTTCTTCCGCGTTGTTTTTGCTTCGATATTCGCGCCAAGGTTTATGCAAACGTAGCGACGTAACTGACGTATACAGCGACGTAATGACGTATATAACGACGTAACTGACGTATACAGCGACGTAATGACGTGTCTTCTCTTAGCACCGCGAGCGGTGGAAAAGCAAGCTGGTTCTCAGCTGGCTCACAAGTTGAACGAGTTGTGAACCAGCACCAGCTCTGAACCAGCCCTGGAACTGATTCGGTGGAAAAGGGGTAAAAGAGAGCAAACTTGGAGAACCTTCACCATAACCAGAGAAACATTTGGGATGCTCTACAAACAACCGACAAAAATTTGCACTTATATCTTCAGCCATGTCAAGCCTCGGTCACAACCGGCCGTACGTGCTCCTACGGCCAGTCTACGTGCAAAAAACCAAGAAACGCACGGAGAGCGTGCGTGTGACGTGCTGATTTTCGAGCCGCAGACCGGCCGCAGAGGTTCTTTGTCATGTCAAACAAACTCTACGGGTGCTTACGTTTTTTTTAGGTTGCAAGACAAACTTACGACCAACGTGCGTCTTTCTCCATGAACAAAAAAAAAACGCAGCGATTTGGGAAACGCCAAAAATCGCACGGCCAAAAAATCGTACGTCCGGTTGTGACCTAGGCTTTATCCGCCAAAACAAACATGAGCTCTCAAACAAATCCAGTTATGTGATCAAAAACTGGGCTTGACCATTAGCGCCAGTATCAGTAGCTCTCAGATACACCAGCACCATGTAGACGGGGAGTAAACTCCAAAAGCGCGGTTAATAATGTGTTGCATTGGCTCTGTACTTCAAATATGATCAACTACTACAGCTTGAAATCATATTAAAGAAATGGAGGTCTGCTTGGAATTACAGGATGCTTCCTAGATGACCATTTTAGGTGAAAGCATTTGGATGCACAATTAGCCTGCTCAAGTGACATAGTTGCATATTTCGCATTGGAAAAACATCCTGTAACATACAGACACTGACGTATCCCCCCCGCTGATGGTAAGTCAGGCTTATTCTACTTTTAGCATCATGCTACGTCAAGAACATGCCACTTTTTCCTCAAGGCTGATGAGGTCATGTCCAAAAATGCAGCGAGGAATTTGATAGTGAAAAAGCAATTACTTTCAGCATGCTTTATTTCATTTCGGAGTATCGTTCTCACGGAGGAGAAAGAACCCGAGCTGCACAAGCAACTCTCAAAGCACTACGTGATCACATCAATGGATATGACTGGGAACATGGACGGCTCCTTCACCCCACTTACATCGGAGATATCAACAGGAAAAGCAAATCCTATAATTAGGTCCTGTTGCGCCTCTGCTGCAAGCACAAGCATATAAAGCACAAGGCAGATTCTACCATAACAGAGGCCAGTTAAGTCCCATCTCTTTAAATTGCTGAATTGATTATTTTGATCATTCTATTAAGTTTTTCTAGTAGCATTTGGGGTCTTGGACATTCACAGTAAATTTTAGGACAGTAGTCCTGGTAACTAATTAATAAAAGCCTGACATGACAGACATACTAAATGACAATAGAAACACATCGGTTTCTATCATCAAAATCTGACAGACAAACTAACGTCTACCATCATATTCTGACGGACACTCTAGATGACAATAGCAACAAAACTGTTTCTTACATTATTAATCTGACAAATTTAGTAATAATATTAAATACCTCATCACTAGAACCAAATAATAAAATAAAATATTGAAATAAAAAAGATAAAATTTATTTTCAAAATTGAAATAACAATAATTGTCAGAACAGTGACGATAGACACGACTGTGTCACTTTCGCGGGGAAATAACACACTGAAATGGCCTGTCGGCTGAAAGGGTCGCAAGTGGCTCTGATTTATCTCAATTTACAATAGTTTTCCTCCAGAAAAATTTAAATATGAATGCACAAATGTATTCTCAGTGTTCCTATCGTCAAAAATTTCTATCGTCAGGATAGCTGACTGAAAATCTTACCTTGATTTATTTGATGAAATCTAGCTGTCAGAACTCCAAGTCTTGCCCGGAAGTAAATGTCTGCTGCCACAAAAATCATGCGCAGTAGAATTTCCTCTTTGCGTCAGTCAACATGTGCGTGGTGAGGGCTTGAATTTTGCTATCGTCAGGTGCATTAGACTGACAGACTGACGATAGCATTTTTTAAAAATAACTGTGGGCTTCTCTCGTGAACGAAATAGTTTTTTCGCTGTTAATCTATTTCAACTCTATCTGTTGACACCCAAAAATTATAAAGCCTGCTTCCACACGATAACTACCAAAGATCCATAATGGCTGAGTCTATCGTCAGGTCATCTGACAGAAATTCACTGACGATAGCAACAGGGATAATGAAAGTGATTTTTAAAATGGGAGTTATGTCTGTCAGATATGTCAAAGAAATAGAACTTTATTCTTTAAAAATCTTTTATTGATGTACTCAGTGTATTTTTAAATGACGTGCTGTTTTAGAAGACCAAATACCATATTTTCAATCTTGAAAATATTACCTCACTGAAAAAAGGACAAGAAAAATTTCTTATTTTGTGGGCAAGTGGTTAATGGATCCAGTTACGGTAGAATCTGCCACAAGACAGCTGCAAGATAAGCCGTTTCAAATACTTTTATCCTAATAGAGTAAATATCTAGCAGAAAGACACGATTCCAGAAAATTCTACATTTTAAAATACTACTTAAAGGTCATAGGCAACGGTCGGAGGTGAAACGCAGAATATCAACTTTATTGTCTAGAAGAACGACCCAAAAAGCGAATTCAATCTTTCTAGTGTCTAATTTGCACCCTAAAATTGAATAAAACGGTTAAAATATGCTGTTTTGCCCAATTTCTGAAGGTTTGTTTACATCTCACTTATGCACACTTTCACCGCCGGGGGGCCGTCACCATGACGTCATTTAAGCCAAACAGACTGGGAGCAGCTCTGTGTTTACCTGCGAACCGAGCACACGTGCACGGACTTTGGTCGTGTAAAATGTCTGAAAGCGATAGCGATTTTGAAGTAGGAACTCTCCAAATTGAATATCAAGAGGTGAAACCATACATGTATGAACCTCTGGCCGTTGCGAAGCAATCGGTGAATGTGGCTCACTGGTTTGACCGTGCGGCCTCGGAATCGGACAGCGACTCGGCCGACTCTGATCGCGGTGACCCCGGACCTCAACAAGACTCGCGCCCAAACGATTTATCCTGGTAATTATGATAAATTCCTACTTTCGTCGTAATGCTAAATAAGAGCCCTTTTGAAAAATAATTAAACCGCCCTCCCTAGTGGATATAGGGAACGATTACTTGACAGTGCGCCGGTAGGCCACATTAGCCTGCCATCCGCGGCATTATACTATTTATAGCCGACTCTAAGCGAGGAAATATCCCTTTGTCTCATTTCCACAATGATTGCACAGGATCCCTCAGGATTCTTGACTTGTCAATTGCAAGCAAAAGTAAAAATGTTCACCTCCAATCTTCTCCTTTTTGCTTGAGCGTTGCTGCTCCGTTTCTTCTTTGACTGCTTGATTTTGTTTCACGCGCACAATCCACTCTCTCCGCCTCGTCTCCTCTTCCGGAAAAAAACAACCCTCTGGCTTCATGCGCACAACCCACTCGCTCCGTCGCTTCTCCTTTTTCGGAAAAAGCCAACCCTCTCGCTCCGCCTCTTCTCTTTTGGAAAAAGCCAACCCTCTCGCTCCACTAGTGCTGCCACAATTAGTCGACGTAATCGATCATAGAAAATGGTCGACTGGAATTTTTTTAGTCAATTACTTTTTTTTTTTGGTCGGCCTGTCAATCGCCTATTTATTTTTGGTCTTCAGTCTCAAACGGCTAATCCGAGTTCAGGCAATTCTGCTCCACACCACTAGTTTTGATGTGTGCACCCCACCGGTCAAATTGGCTCTCTTTCCCTCTCCCATTATGATCTTCCTTTACTGTCAGTTCTGGTTTTGAGCATGCCTTGACAAGAAAATGGCAGCGGCAAGTGACTCTGATGAATCAAGGACGGCGACTTCTAACGTTACGAAAAGACCAAAAGCATCGAAAGTATGGGAATACTTTAGGGCAGCTGGTGATCGAGTGGTTTGTACACTCTAAGACTTTGTTGGCTTATCATGGGAGCACATCCACGATGCACGAGCACCTTAAAAGGAAACACACAGGAGCTGTTGAGGATGCTTCAGAAAAGGAAAAGACAACGTGAGTAGCCTAACATTATGATTACTGTTTACACGCCTAGCTAGCGTGTGCTTTTTATAAATCTTGTGAAGTACGATGATCGACCGTCTTTGGATGTTAAGCAGGCCCCCTCGACTCTTTGGTAATGTTTTAGTTGAACAACGCTAGTATGCACGCGCATTTATAGTAATTTAAATGGTATAACTCTTTCGAGACGGCACCAGACTCGAGACAGAGGGTTTATTTATGTTATGTTAGGTTTACTTTTTACTTTGGTACAAGTGACATTTTATGTTTTGGCCCTTGAGTTACATTCAAATTAAAAAGAACTCGAAATAGCAATCGCTTGATTTTTTTGGAAATTAGTCGTTAAGATTAGTCGACTAATCGAAAAATCAGTCGAAAGATTAGTCGTGAGAAAATTAGTCGTTAGTGGCAGCACTACGCTCCGCCTCTTCTCCTCTTCTGGAAAAAGCCAATCCACTCTCTCTGCCTCTTCTCCTCTCTCGGAAAAAGGTAAAAACTTCTTCCTGAACCGGTCCCGTTGTTACAGTTCACTGCACAACAATAAGGCATGGGTTTTTCTTTGGAAATTCCCGAACACACGTCTGCACTCAAGCCGAACGGCAATGTAAGTAAAAAAAAGCGGACTCAACTCAAGCGGTTTGTTTGGCTTAAATGATGTCATGCACCGAGTGGTCACAAAAATAGCCAAACAGAAATTCACCGCGATCCGCGCCAACTTATTTTAATTATTACTTAACAATACTTCTTGGGACCAGAAGAAAATTACAGAGGGTTTAACATCTAAAGTTTCAAACGTGCATAAAATTAAACCATTGTCTATGAGCTTTAAAGGTATACTGCCTTTCAGATTTTTCAAGTGTAGGTCTGTGGCAGCGGGGGCGTGGTCATGCGTCGGTCTGTGACCGGAGGGTGGAGTCAGGGAAGGTAAGTGGCAGAATCACTGCACCTGATGTTAATTAACGTGTTTGTGTGTCTTCCCCAGTGACCGCGCCCTATATAAGTAGAGAGCGAGAGCAGAGGAGAGCTCTCTCCCAAACCAGACACCAGATGTGTGTGCGCGCGAGTGTGTCTATGTGTTGCTGAGAGACCACTGAAAAGTGTGTAAAATAAAAAGGACTTCGAAACTTAGTTCTGTCCTGCTGTCTGGACAGCCGCCAAATGGTCCTCCACCAGCTCGACTGCCTGATCCAGCGCCACCGGGCGGTGGCACTCGACCCACTCTGCGGTTCCTGCTGGTAGGCGAGCGATGAACTGCTCCGGTACCACCTGATCAATGATTCCCTCGGCGTCACGGTTGTCGGCCCTCAACCACCGCCAGCAGGCGTCCCGGAGTTGCTGGCCAAACGCGAACGGCCGGCCGACTTCCTCCAAGCGCAAAGCGCGGAAGTGCTGTCGCTGTTGCTCAGGGGTGCGCCCCACACGCTGGAGGACGGCCCGGCGAAGGTCCGCGTAGGCCAGCCGGCGGTCGGCAGGGAGCTGTAGCGCGGCCAGCTGCGCCTCGCCCGTTAGCAGGGGGACGAAGCGCGCCGCGCGCTGTTCCACCGGCCATCCCGAGGTCTCTGCTACCTGCTCAAAGAGTGTGAGGAAGGCCTCGGGGTCGTTCTGCGGGCCCATCTTCGTTAAGGTGAGGTGGGAAGGGCCCGCGGCGGTGGAGTTGGTGGACCCCGCCGACACAAGGAGGTGCCGGAACGCCTGTCGATCTTCCTGCTGAGCCAACACCAGGGCCTCGAACCGTTGCTCTTGCTCCTTCCGGAGGGCGACTAGCGCCTGGTGCTGGCTCTGCTGGGCCGTGGCGAGGGCATGGACCAGGTCGGCGAAAGGAGAGGACTCCATGGGACTGTTGTTCTTCTGCGCTCCACGTCCTGGGTTTCGGCACCACTGTGGCAGTTCGTAAGAGTGGGAGGAGCACAGAAGACGGCAGGACAGAACTAAGTTTCGAAATCCTTTTTATTTTACACACTTTTCAGTGGTCTCTCAGCAACACAGACACTCGCGTGCGCGCGCACACATCTGGTGTCTGGTTTGGGAGAGAGCTCTCCTCTGCTCTCGCTCTCTCCTTATATAGGGCGCGGTCACTGGGGAAGACACACAAACACGTTAATTAACATCAGGTGCAGTGATTCTGCCACTTACCTTCCCTGACTCCGCCCTCCGGTCACAGACCGACACTTGACCATGCCACCACTGCCACAAGGTCATAAAAAGAATTTTCCCAACACCCATTTATTTTTGTTTAATGGACCGAAACCTAACGAATTCCAATCACAGACTTCCAATTTTATTAGTTTTTTTTTTAAATAGAACAATTAATGAATTTAGAGCCATGTGGCCCTAGATTCTTTGCTGTTTTTTCCTGCCTTACCATGACCCAATTCAAGATACTACATCATGCATCACGTGGTGGGCTTTCCCCGTTCACGCAAGGCATTGTGAGATACAAATTTGAAACAGGAGAGAAAAATGGAGGGCGCGAATGAAACGTGAAAGACCGACTACAGTAACGAAAGCGAGAAGAAAAGACGTTATGTTGCGAAGGAAAGGAAACGCAGGACCAAACTAATAAATATCTTCGGTCAGCGAGCACCTCGGTGTGATCAGTTGTTCATTTAGCGACAGAATGATGTAACTGTCAGTGAAAGGTCAAAGGTAAACCTGTAGATGGCAGTAATGCAACCCTGTAGATGGCAGTAACGCAACACTGGATACTAGCTGCTGTAAAACCCAAGAGAAGACGCCGCCGACGCCGAAAGGTAAACCTGAGCATGCGCACATGGACTTCCTCTGTCTAACTGCATGAAGTGAGTGATTTCATGCACATTATTTGCTCAGGAATCCCCTGAAATTAAATAACTTCCCAGCCACAGAATGGCCTGGGATTTTTTTTTTAAAGATATTATCGCAATAAACAATCACAATGACCAAATTTCAGAGGGAGCTAAATTTGACCAGCTTTATGAAATTGAAAGGCCGTCTACTTTTAGGACAGGTAATTGTATGGTTCCTCATAAAATTAAGGATCAATTTCACTCGTGACTTCCAAGTTTTGAAATTGCCCTCGTCGCTTCACGACTCGGGCAATTTCAAAACTTCGAAATCATGAGTGAAATTGAGCCTTAATTTTACGAGGAACCATACGATTACTTGTTTATAATATATAGGGCCAAATTCATACTTCGGAAGCCGTTCAAGTTCACAACATTTGTCATTCACGTTTTCTGAACCAATCAGGGTGCAAGACTATCTTGCACTTATGAATCAGTTTCTGAAGCATCTTTCATTATGGCACGGCGACACGACACGAGGATTTTGAAAGTGGTTTACAAAGTTTTATTGGAACTTCTTTACAAAAGCCATTTTGTCGACAAAATGTGCTAATTTTTGTAACCGTAACCAAGCAACAAACTAGCCGATAACATTTCAGAAATACGGCCCCATGTTAAGGAAAAAAGCCCTCCTTGATTGACCAATCAGAATTGAGTAATTTGGCCCCATGTATTATAAATTTAATAATCCAGTCCAAATCATGTTCAGATGTTAAATCAAACAGATTAACGTGTAAGCAGTAAACTACATACAGTATAAACTCCTAGGTTCTTAGGAGAACAACTGAGACTCCTACATAAATATGGTAAACCAATTGTATTCAAAACATTCAGAACAATTAAAGGGATCTTCCAGCGGATTTATTCTCAAACTTATTTTAACCTCCTAGGGCTTAGCGGTCACATGCGTGGACAGCACTTTTTAGAAATTCGGAACAAGAATCCACATATGTGGACATACTTTTTCTCTAAAAGTACATCTTATCAAAAGATGATGCTTAGTTTTTATTCTAATAAGCCCAAATAGCAAAGAGAAATTAAAAAAATGCATGTAAAAAAAACAGCTTGGGCCTTAGAAGGTTAAGTAAAAGTAGTCGCGGATTTCAAATATCAAACTATCATTTTCAGAGACCAAACAGTGTTCAAGAAAAATTAAATTTTGTTTAAAATGCCAGATGAGCTTGATATTATTATTAATAATAATATTTTTTATTAATAATATAATTTTTTTGTAATTATATATTTATATAGATATTTATGAAGTGTGTGTGTGTGTGTGTGTGTGTGTGTGTGTGTGTGTGTGTGTGTGTATATATATATATATATATATATATATATATATATATATATATAGGGTATGTAGTATATATTTTTGTAATTATATATTCATATAGATATTCATGAAGTGTATATATGGTATGTATTTGTATAGGTGTATTAATGTAGTTTGGATTTTGGGGTAGTTAAAAAGGGGTGGGAAATTAAAAAAAAAGTATTGCACTTCTTCCCACTACTTTTTCGAACAACGTGCGGTGTTTTGTAATGTCTTAGTTCTTTGTTATTTTTTTTTTCAATTTCTCGTTTTCTTTCTTTTGTATGTACAAATAGTTACATACATTTTTTTATACAATGTTCGAAATAAAAAAAATTCAAAAAATAAAATAAATTCAAATTATTGTGTGCAGCACACTGCTTTGTGTTTAGCACGCACACTAATAATTCTCCTGACTGTCTTTCCCAAGTAACATTGAGTGTGTAACAGGAGACAGGAATCGTCTGTAAGCTGCATATATAGCGCAGAGATGTGTAAAATGAAAAGTCTTTGTCTTAAAAAAAAAAAAAAAGCCGCTGTTCCAACTCCGACACGTCCAGCCTGAACTGGTGTAGTGCACTTGCATACAGCTTTTGGATAGACTCATCAACATAGAAAAAAATCTCTGTTTAAAATGGCTCAACTCGCAGCACAAAATGACACTTCATGCTCTCAAATCTTTTTTTTTTTTACATGATCCACATGGTGCTGGGTAGATTACCAGAGAGTGTGGCATGAGTTAAAACAGATTTTAGAGTGTGAGAGACACAGCGTGACGTGACACCAAGTTTTTCTCCCAAAACTCCATTCATTTGAATGGTGGAAAACGCCACACACGCCGTTAATCTACCCAGCACCATGGAGTTCATGCTTATTAAAAAATAAATAAAAATTTTAAAAGAAAAGAGATTTGAGAGCGTTTAGTGTCATGTTGCGCTGCGAGTCGAGCCATTTTAAACAGAGATTTTTTTCTATGGGGGGAAAAACCCTCCGATAAGAACGAGAGAACAGGTGCGTCTACCCAAAAGCTGTATACAAGCACACTACACCAGTTCAGGCTGGACATGTCAGAGTTGGAACGGTGTCTTTAAGACAAAGACTTTTCATTTTACACGTCTCTGCGCTATATATGCAGCTTACAAACAATTCCTGTCTCCTGTTACACACTCAATATGCTACTTGGGAAAAACAATCATGAGAATTATTAGTGTGTGCGCCAAATACAAAGCAGTGTGATGCACACTATTATTGTCATCATCAAGCCCATCTGGCATTTTAAAGAAAATTAAGTTCTCTCGAACACCATTTGGTCTCTGAAAATGAAAGTTTGATATTTGAAATCCGCGACCACTTTTACTTAAAATAAAGTTTGAGAATAAATCCGCTGGAAGATCATTTTAAAAATGGTGTTCGAAAACAGTAAAGAAAACACAAATTTGTTGTCGGTAACAACACACCTGTCTCCAGCAGTGTTGGGAACTATGACGTTATAATGTGAATTACACTCACCGGCCACTTTATTAGGAACACATCCACCTGCTGTTTTGTGCGGTTCTCTAATCAGCCGATCCCTTGACAGCAGCACAATGCATAAAATCATACAGATTCAAATCAAGAGCTTCAGTGAACGGTCACGTCAGAATTTCAGAAACTGCTGATCTCCTGGGGTTTTCACTAGGGCTGGGTATCACCAGATACCTCACGATACGATGGCGATATTTTGCCCACGATAACGATATCACGGTACAGCGATTCAGCGATAATCGATATATTGCAAGAAATTTCAACCACATCACGATATCTGTGTCACTGAAGAAAATCAGAATTTATTGACCACTGTAAAATTACATTTCACATACATAACTACACACTCTTGCCAGACATACATTTGTCTCTATTCCACTGCTGGCAAAACCAAGAGTTGCTTCACTACAACATACAGAAAATTCCCATTTCTGTGCTAGTATTATCAACTTTTCTCTGTTCCCATTTCTAAAATTCCCATTTCAGTGCTGCTTAACAAGCAGAATCAAATTCTCATCTCATTATCTCTAGCCGCTTTATCCTGTTCTACAGGGTCGCAGGCAAGCTGGAGCCTATCCCAGCTGACTACGGGCGAAAGGCGGGGTACACCCTGGACAAGTCGCCAGGTCATCACAGGGCTGACACATAGACACAGACAACCATTCACACTCACATTCACACCTACGGTCAATTTAGAGTCACCAGTTAACCTAACCTGCATGTCTTTGGACTGTGGGGGAAACCGGAGCACCTGGAGAAAACCCACGCGGACACGGGGAGAACATGCAAACTCCACACAGAAAGGCCCTCGCCGGCCCCGGGGCTCGAACCCAGGACCTTCTTGCTGTGAGGCGACAGCGCTAACCACTACACCACCGTGCCGCCCCTCCAGAATCAAATTGTTTTATGAAAACTTAAAACTTGCACTGCAGACTGCACATACATTTCAGTGCTAACTCTAATATCAATTTGTTCTTTGTAAACTTGAGAACATATACCTGAGAACATTTAACTTGTGCTTAGTACTTATGTAAAGTTTAATCCAAACCTGTACTGTGAGCACACATTTCAAAACTGCATGATGTTCTTCAGGAAGAGCAACTGGTCAGCATGCTCAGAGGTGAGACAGCTCCTCTGAGAGCTGATTATGTCACCTGCAGTAGAAATTGAATATCTAATTGGAGCAAAACAGGTTTTGCAAAGTGCGTACTCTTTGTCCAGCTCACTTTTTTTTTCTCTCCTTTCCTTTGGAATCCAAAGTGCCTCCAAACATCTGCCTTAAAAGTTCGGCGGCGTCTCTAGGTTTACGTTAACAGCCATGCTTGCTTGTTTATTTTCCTCACTGCAACCACCGGGAAAAAAAAGAGAAGACTAAGAGTGCCTTGCAGTGAGGTAGCGGCACAGCGACACCTTGCGGCGCGGAGGTGCAGAAGTCGTACTGGATTTACAACCCGTCTGAAACACGATTTATTATTTGAAAAAATATCGATATTCAAATTTTGAGTATCGATATTGAATCGGAAGACAAAGTATCGCGATATATCGCCATATCGATATTTTTGCCCACCCCTAGTTTTCGCACACAACAGTCTCTAGAGTTTATCGTTTTTCGCACAGAATGGTGCGAAAAACAAAAACACTGAGTGAGCGACAGTTCTGTGGGTGGAAACGCCTTGTTGATAAGAGAGGTCAGAGGGAAATGGCCAGATTGGTTTGAGTTGCCAGGAAGGATATAGCAACTCATATAATCACTCTTTACAACCATGGTGAGCAGAAAAGCATCTCAGCATGCAACAGCAGAAGACCACATGGGGTTCCACTCCTGCCAGCCAGCCAGCCAACAGGAATCTTCGAATCAAGAACAAGTTCCTATTAAAGTGGCCAGTGGTACACTTCTCTGCAGTATCACAGGTACTGTGATGTCTTTTGTTAACATTCTGATATGTACAAACAGAGGAGAACAACAAATTGTTGCAAATTTTGCCTTCTTTTAGGTGTTAATTTATTAAAACTATCAGTTATATACACTATATTGCCAAAAGTATTTGCTCACCCATCCAAATTATCAGAATCAGGTGTTCCAATCACTTCCATGGCCACAGGTTTATAAAATCAAGCACCTAGGCATGCAGACTGTTTTTACAAACATTTGTGAAAGAATGGGTCGCTCTCAGGAGCTCAGTGAATTCCAGCGTGGAACTGTGATAAGCCTAGGTCACAACCAGACGTACGATTTTTTTGGCCGTGCGATTTTTGGCGTTTCCCAAATCGCTGCGTTTTTTTTGTTCGTGGAGAAAGACGCGCGTTGGCCGTAAGTTTGTCTTGCAACCTGAAAAAAACATAAGCGCCCATAAAGTTTGTTTGACATGACAAAGAACCTCTGCGGCCGGTCTGCAGCCAGTCTATGGCTCGAAAATCAGCACGTCACACGCGCGCCCTCCGTGCGTTTCGTGCACGTAGACTAGCCGTAGGAGCACGCACGGCCGGTTGTGACTGAGGCATTAGGATGCCACCTGTGCAACAAATCCAGTCGTGAAATTTCCTCGCTCCTAAATATTCCACAGTCAACTGTATTATAAGAAAATGGAAGTGTTTGGGAACGACAGCAACTCAGCCACGAAGTGGTTGGCCACATAAACTGACGGAGCGGGGTCAGCGGATGCTGATGCGCATAATGTGAAGAGGTCGCCAACTTTCTGCAGAGTCAAACCACTACAGACCTCCAAACTTCATGTGGCCTTCAGATTAGCTCAAGAACAGTGCGCAGAGAGCTTCATGGAATGGGTTTCCATGGTCGAGCAGCTGCATCCAAGCCATACATCACCAAATGCAATGCAAAGCGTCGGATGCAGTGGTGTAAAGCACGCCGCCACTGGACTCTGGAGCAGTGGAGACGCGTTCTCTGGAGTGACGAATAGCGCTTCTCCATCTGGCAATCTGATGGACGAGTCTGGGTTTGGCGGTTGCCAGGAGAAGGGTACTTGTCTGACTGCATTGTGCCAAGTTTGGTGGAGGGGGGATTATGGTGTGGGGTTGTTTTTCAGGAGCTGGGCTTTGCCCCTTAGTTCCAGTGAAAGGAACTCTGAATGCTTCAGCATACCAAGACATTTTGGACAATTCCATGCTCCCAACTTTGTGGGAACAGTTTGGAGCTGGCCCCTTCCTCTTCCAACATGACTGTGCACCAGTGCACAAAGCAAGGTCCATAAAGACATGGATGACAGAGTCTGGTGTGGATGAACTTGACTGGCCTGCACAGAGTCCTGACCTCGACCCGATAGAACACCTTTGGGATGAATTAGAGCGGAGACTGAGAGCCAGGCCTTCTCGTCCAACATCAGTGTGTGACCTCACAAATGCGCTTCTGGAAGAATGGTCAAAAATTCCCATAAACACACTCCTAAACCTTGTGGACAGCCTTCCCAGAAGAGTTGAAGCTGTTCTAGCTGCAAAGGGTGGACCGATGTCATATTGAACCCTATGGATTAGGAATGGGACGTCACTTAAGCTCATATGTGAGTCAAGGCAGGTGAGCGAATACTTTTGGCAATATAGTGTATCTCATGTATAAAAGGTCATTCCCTTTCAGTTCATTAAATTTAAGAAAAGGGTCATTTCATGTCAGAAAAGCACAGATCTCCAGACTCTCCATTTTGGATCTGATTCATGCTTTATGTAAATAAATGGCATGTCATTGCACCCAACAACTAGTGTGCAAAATTTTCAGCTTGTATCTTTAATATCCAAAATATTTCAGCTTTACAAAAGGGGTTGTGGCTCTAAATCAAGTGTTGCTATAAAAAAAAATTTTTACTTTTAAACTATTCAGGCTAGATGCTTGAAATTCACAGAGACTGTTCGATATTATTAGAGGTCTTTCATTTCTAAAGTAGTTGTCCCACAACTGCGTAGTTGCCAAGTTATTGCTTGCTGAAAATTGTGTGCAAATAATTCTTCAGGGTGCTGGAGCCCACTATATCTTCACACTGAACCATATCAGATATTTTAAAATTTTACGCATAAATGCTCATCTTATAGTACTTTCTTAGCAACTCCGTGCATGTCGGAAAGAAATAAAAAATTCTGATTTATGAGGCAATAAATATAAAAAGATAATTTCAAGTGCAAATCGCCCATGTATGACAAAGTCTACCAAAAAAAAAAAATCATACAACTGTCTGTAGTAAAACATGGCATGTTTGGTTGATCCCTTCATAAATAACTGTATATTTTGTGTACTTACTAATGCAAGCATGCTCTTTCCAGGGGGTATGATTGTTTTTATGGTAGACTTTGTCATCCATGAGGAATATGCACTTGAAATATAGTTGTGAAATTACATGTTACTTTAGTGCCTCATATAAATCAGATTTTCTTTTTATCTTTCAGATTCTTGTACCCGGTGGCATAATGGTTAGCGCTGTTGCCTCACAGCAAGAAGGTCCGGGTTCGAGCCCCGTGGCCGGCGAGGGCCTTTCTGTGTGGAGTTTGCATGTTCTCCGTGTCCGCATGGATTTCCTCCGGGTGCTCCGGTTTCCCCCACAGTCCAAAGACATGCAGGTTAGGTTAACTGGTGACTCTAAATTGACCGTAGGTGTGAATGTGAGTGTGAATGGTTGTCTGTGTCTATGTGTCAGCCCTGTGATGACCTGGCGACTTGTCCAGGGTGTACCCCGCCTTTCGCCCGTAGTCAGCTGGGATAGGCTCCAGCTTGCCTGCAACCCTGTAGAACAGGATAAAGCGGCTACAGATAATGAGATGAGATGAGATTCTTGTATCTTTCAGACATGCACCTCGTTGCTAGGAAAGCACTGCACTACAACACACACACACACACACATACACACGTATACAGTACCAGTCAAAAGTTTGGAAACACCTCCAATTCAGTGGTTTCATTATTTTAAAATTTTCTGAATTGTAGATTAATACTAAAAGCCATCGACATTATGAAGAAATATATATAGAATTATTTGGTAAACAAAAAGTGTTAATCAAACCAGAATATATGTTTTATATTTTAGATTCTTCAAAGTAGGCACCTTTCGCTTACATGACAGCTTTGCACATCTTGGCATTTTCTCAGTCAGCTTTACGAGGTAGTCACCTGGAATGGCTTTCAGTTTACAGCTGTGCCTTGTCAAGAGCTCTTGAATTTCTTGACCTCTAAGGCTACATCCATACGACAACGGCAACGAGATTTTTTTTTTTAAATATCGCGTCCACATGGGCAACAAATCAGTAAAATATCAGGTACATATGGCAACGCAATGCTTGCTGAAAACGATGCAATACACATGCCACACCACTACGTGCGCTGTAAGACGGTCCCATCGGAGACACCAGAACAATAGAAGAAGTAGACGCATGCGCATAAACCCCTTCTTCTGTAGCATCAGCCACAAAGTTTTGATTATTAATCAGTAGCGTAAAACAAAAGACGTGGAAAGAGGAATGAATGGAGGTAGATGGAAGCCGGTACGCCAACATTCTGATATCCTCCAGAATTCTTTAATGGTCCGGAATAAATTGAATGCTACACGTTGATGGATTACTTTGTTCTTCTACGCCCTTTTTGAGGAATGTATTGTCGGACTTAAACCAACATCTGAAGAGGTGAGATCACTCCTTTTTTTTTTCCTATGTTTGCTGGCGGGATTGTTTTTGTTTTTGGAAAGCACACGGGCGGTGCGCGGTTTGGTTATACTCAGTACTTCCGCAGTGTTTGGACTAAAGACTCTGCCCTAAGGGCTATTCTCTCACTCACTCACTCTCTCACTTTGCACCATTACACAATAAATATTCACAGTGAAAATATTTTGTAAGCACATTTCATGAACCAAGTTATAGGATTTGTTGACAACTCGCATCGAGTTCGTTACACTTCTACCCGGCGTGAAGCACTGACAGTCATGTGGTAGTGACGTCATCATAAACAAATCCGTTCTACTCGTCCAGACGACTTCGCAACAGCGCCGTTGCCAGATTTTTCCACTCTGGAACCCGTTCTCAAAAGATTTCGTTGTGGGACACCCAAAACACTGGTGCCGTGTGGACGCCAGGCCGAAACGATAAACAATTTTATCAGATTCACTTGAATCCGTTGCCGTGTGGACAGGGCCTTAATGTGCTCGAGACAATCAGTTGTGTTGTGAAGAGGTAGAGTTGGTATACAGTGAATGGCCCTATTTGAGTACTGTTCTAATCCATATTATGCCAAGAACTACTCAACTAAGTAAAGAAAAATGACAGTCCATCATTACTTTAAGAAATGAAGGTCAGTCAGTCCGAAAAAGTTTGGGATGAGTTGGACCGCAGAGTGAAGGCAAAGCAGCCAACGAGTGCTCAGCACCTCTGGGAACTCCTTCAAGACTGTTGGAAAACCATTTCGAGTGATGACGTCATGAAGCTGACTGAGAGAATGTCAAGAGTGTGCAAAGCTGTAATCAAAGCAAAAAGGTGCCTACTTTAAGAATCTAAAATCTAAAACATATTTTGGTTTGATTAACATTTTAAAGTTTACTAAATGATTCCTTACGTGTTGCTGCATAGTCTGGATGACTTCAGTATTAATTTACAATGTAGGAAAAAAACATCGAATTTGAAGATTTTTCTAAACTTTTGATATACATCTCAGTGTTTTCCCCAGAAAAAAATTAAAGCCCTAAATTCTGGCATGATAATACACTGACAATTGAGTGCCAATGGTGTGAAAGCAAGCGCCAAAGGCGCGACGTGAAACTAGGGGGAGTCCAGGGGCATGCTCCCCCGGAAAATTTTTTGAAAATAGATGCTCTCAGGTGCATTTTCAGGGTCTCGGACAGGTTTTAGATACATGATTATAGGATAGATTTTACCAGTGTTTCAATGATTTCTGACCTAAATAGTATTAATGTATACACATTTGAAATTTCACCTTAAAGTTCAACATGCAAGTTAAACTGTTTTGTTATAGATTACTGAGGTATATGATAGACTGAAAATCTACGTGGATCCCTTAATTATCTATCAAGTAGTGTTGTAACAAAAACGTGCATGAAAATATGAAGTGGTTTGCTCCGTCTTATGCAATCCAATGAAGAGAATCGATCATCATGACCTCCTGTTGATCACAAAGGGATCTGAACCTAAGACCTGCCACCTTAAAATAAGTTGCTGTCTTACTATAACTAATGATTTAGAATGTTTCGGATGCAATTACCGTAATACATGTAGAACTAAGATGCACTGAAAAGAAAAGTAAGGCAGCTGCATATTATAAAGTTTAAATTTTGGCACTTTATTAAATGGACTAGATTAAGATTAAAACATATTTAAAGGAAAAGAAAACTTAAACTGTAGAAATTAAGTTTGCTGAAAGATTATGTACTTTTAAACACATTTCATGAAGGGAATTTGTTTATAAAAGTGCCAAATGTAGCATAATTTCGAATAATAACGATAAGCATATTTGGCAGTGTGATGTCGCTGTGACCTTTTAACAAAAGAATAATCCAGAGCCATCTTTTGTTAAATGGATCCCAGTGACATCACGCTGCCAAAAATGCTTATGATTATTATTTGAAAATGATGCTGTATTTGACACATTTGGACAACTTCACTTCGTGAGAGTGTTTATAAGCACATAATCTTTCTGCAAACCCAAACTAATGAATTAAGTTTTCTACTCCTTTAAAGCAGATTAATTCTCCTTGGCTTTTGCTTGGCCCAATGTTGGGCAACCCTCTCATAGTCCATCTCGCTGTCATCCATGCTGATGTGGATTAATTTGTCCAGCGAGTCTTCTCCTAGCTTATTAAAATCAGTCGGCTTTGTCTGTCTGGTGGGGGACAACATCGGCAGCCAATGAGATCGCTTATAATGAATCGGAAAATTACGGGATGTTTGACGTTTTCTTTCTATGTTTTTATTAGACGGTTTGAACACGTGATCTTGACACAGCCAATAGATTAGTTTGTTTACATCATATCACGCGGACATATTACAACCCCGATTCCAAAAAAGTTGGGACAAAGTACAAATTGTAAATAAAAACGGAATGCAATGATGTGGAAGTTTCAAAATTCCATATTTTATTCAGAATAGAACATCGATGACATCAAATGTTTAAACTGAGAAAATGTATCATGTAAAGAGAAAAATTAGGTGATTTTTAAATTTCATGACAACAACACATCTCAAAAAAGTTGGGACAAGGCCATGTTTACCACTGTGAGACATCCCCTTTTCTCTTTACAACAGTCTGTAAACGTCTGGGGACTGAGGAGACAAGTTGCTCAAGTTTAGGGATAGGAATGTTAACCCATTCTTGTCTAATGTAGGATTCTAGTTGCTCAACTGTCTTAGGTCTTTTTTGTCGTATCTTCCGTTGCGCCAAATGTTTTCTATGGGTGAAAGATCTGGACTGCAGGCTGGCCAGTTCAGTACCCGGACCCTTCTTCTACGCAGCCATGATGCTGTAATTGATGCAGTATGTGGTTTGGCATTGTCATGTTGGAAAACGCAAGGTCTTCCCTGAAAGAGACGTCGTCTGGATGGGAGCATATGTTGCTCTAGAACCTGGATATACCTTTCAGCATTGATGGTGTCTTTCCAGATGTGTAAGCTGCCCATGCCACACGCACTAATGCAACCCCATACCATCAGAGATGCAGGCTTCTGAACTGAGCGCTGATAACAACTTGGGTCGTCCTTCTCCTCTTTAGTCCGAATGACACGGCGTCCCTGATTTCCATAAAGAACTTCAAACTTTGATTCGTCTGACCACAGAACAGTTTTCCACTTTGCCACAGTCCATTTTAAATGAGCCTTGGGCCAGAGAAGACGTCTGCGCTTCTGGATCATGTTTAGATACGACTTCTTCTTTGAACTATAGAGTTGTAGCTGGCAACGGCGGATGGCACGATGAATTGTGTTCACAGATAATGTTCTCTGGAAATATTCCTGAGCCCATTTTGTGATTTCCAATACAGAAGCATGCCTGTATGTGATGCAGTGCCGTCTAAGGGCCCGAAGATCACGGACACCCAGTATGGTTTTCCAGCCTTGACCCTTACGCACAGAGATTCTTCCAGATTCTCTGAATCTTTTGATGATATTATGCACTGTAGATGATGTGTTCAAACTCTTTGCAATTTTACACTGTCAAACTCCTTTCTGATATTGCTCCACTATTTGTCGGCGCAGAATTAGGGGGATTGGTGATCCTCTTCCCATCTTTACTTCTGAGAGCCACTGCCACTCCAAGATGCTCTTTTTATACCCAGTCATGTTAATGACCTATTGCCAATTGACCTAATGAGTTGCAATTTGGTCCTCCAGCTGTTCCTTTTTTGTACCTTTAACTTTTCCAGCCTCTTATTGCCCCTGTCCCAACTTTTTTTGAGATGTGTTGCTGTCATGAAATTTCAAATGAGCCAATATTTGGCATGAAATTTCAAAATGTCTCACTTTCGACATTTGATATGTTGTCTATGTTCTATTGTGAATACAATATCAGTTTTTGAGATTTGTAAATTATTGCATTCTGTTTTTATTTACAATTTGTACTTTGTCCCAACTTTTTTGGAATCGGGGTTGTACTTTGACAGAATCAACACAAGCATTGGAAAAAAAAGACGGCTTGTTTAACACAAATATCAATCAATATGTAAATGGATCTGTTATTTGCTCTCCTATGTATCTAGTTACTTGTGGATAGGAAATTTAACGTATCGGGATAAATCTAAGCGTATCGGACCCGATATGCTAAAACGCTTCGGGGAAAACCATATATGAGAGAGAGAGAGCTCAGCGTAAATGAGTCCACCCCCTTTGAAAAGTAACATTTTAAACAATATCTCAATGAACACAAACAATTTCCAAAATGTCGACAAGACAAAGTTTAATATAACATCTGTTTAACTTATAACGTGAAAGTAAGGTTAATAATATAACTTAGATTACACATTTTTCAGTTTTACTCAAATTAGGGTGGTGCAAAAATGAGTACACCCCACAACAAAAACTACTACATCTAGTACTTTGTATGGCCTCCATGATTTTTAATGACAGCACCAAGTCTTCTAGGCATGGAATGAACAAGTTGGCGACATTTTGCAATATCAATCTTTTTCCATTCTTCAACAATGACCTCTTTTAGTCTTTTACTGAGCACGATATATTAGTTCAGTGTGAAGGTTTTTACTTACTTTACTTATCCTCTTCTTTCCGAGTGGAAAAGGAGGCTGTGACACATCGGCGCCATTCCGTGTGGTCTTTTGCTACCTTTTGAGCTTCACCCCACGTCAGGCCTGTCTCTTGGAGCTCAGCCTGGGCCGTTCTACACCAGGTTGTTTTTAGCCACCTAGGTTTACGCTTACCTGCCGGGGTTCAACGCAACGCTATTCTTGGTACCTGTTGTTCTTCCATTCTCAGTACATGTCCAAGCCATTTTAGCCAGTGATGCTTGATCTCCAGCACAATATTCTTGCACCCAGTCTTCTTGTACAGGTCTTCATTTGATGTTTTCTGTTGGCCAGAAGATGCAGGACATCTTCCTCAGGCAGCTGTTGTGGAAAGCATTGATCTTGTCCATGTCGGTTTTAACCACTCGCCAACACTCTTGAGCCATAGAGAAGTACAGATTTCACATTGCTGTTATATAGTTTGATCTTAGTCTTTGGGCTGTACTGTTCTGACTTCCAGATGGATTGAAATCGAGCAAATGCCTTGCCTACTCTTGTTTCTATGACCTTACTAATGAAGCTTCCTAGGCAAGTAAAGTCGTCTACATCTTCCAGTGGTTCATTGTCTACAGTGATGGGTGCAGGGTCGGCGGCTGGAGTGATGCACATAACTTTCATCTTTGAGATATTAGTGTTGAGACCTGCTTGTTTCGAATAACTATAGACCCCTTTCACTGACGTCATCCGAAACCAGAAGTAAACAGACCCTGCACCATTTTGGAAGACCAACAAACTCGTGATAACAGCAGCGGTATGTGAACCCACGAGAATAAAGTGGAGTGGCAAACGACTTAAACAAATCTGAGCTGTTTTATTTATGATTTATTGGCCCAACAGTAGACTTGAAAGAAACCTGTGTGAGACTTGGCAAAAAACTGTGGATATAATGGATAAGTCTGTGCATGATCTGCGGACACTTTGAGGTAAGCAAACGCAAGAAATTCAGATTTAAAACATGCTAAAGTGGCCCCAAGTTGATAACTGTATGAGGAACAAGCCTCATAGACTTCTACAATTTAATAATAATAATAATAATAATAATAATAATTTAGGATGGTTTGGGGCTTGCTCTCCCTCCTATTATATAAATAAAACAGTTGTTGTGTAGGCATATATCATAAATACATATGTATAATTTGGATAAATTAACCTAAATTATGGATACCTTAATAGTAACAAAAAGTATTAATTTTTCAACTGAAAAGATATATTATTAAAAGATAAATATCAACAAGATTACCTTGGCCATAACTATGTGTAGGTTATTCTTAACAACAGCTGTAATATCACGAACCAAGCCACTAACAACATAATTGTAAGCCTGTAGCCCTTTGGAGGCTTTCAAGTCATCAGCAGTGTAGGCACTGGGTGTAAAACAACAAATAGTTTACAATGTCTGGGTAGCAAACAGATGGCAGAATTGGTGTCCGGTCCTCCTTATGTATCTGACACGGAGAAATAATATAAATCGTGCTGCCTACCAGATTACAGTCGTCTGTTTTATTGCATCAGTACTAGTATCAATTACTATACTCATCAGTCATAGATTAGTCCAGTACAACATGACCAGCTTGCTTTTTTTCCATTTGACTGTTGCAAGTTTTTTCAGGCTGGTACAGTCAAAAATTGAAAAAAAGTTTTGGCCTACTAAACTAGTCATCGATTCTACTAGTGTATTAATTGGAGTCGACATGAAAACGTTAGGTAAAAACTAGTACTAAACCAGTACAATCTCTTCTTCAAAGTTTCACCAAATGGTTTTATTTATGCAATTTAAAGCTCATAATACTGTATAACTTTGGTCGAGTAAAAACACGGAGCAAAAACATGGCTGAATCCTGAATGACTCCTATTTGTTTAAATAGGGGACTACATAGGCAGCAAAATGTAGTTTCTTTTTCCCTGCCATGGAAGCGCACTTGTATATCGAGGAGGAAAGCAATTTGCATTACAGCCGTGAGGCGGCTCGGATCGGTTTTCCCTTTCGGGCGCTCTTGTTTTCTGTTAGAATTTGGTAAAGAAAAAAAATATATATATTATTTACCAGCTTACCGGGTCCATTAACATAAATCTGACAGCTGACAAGGTCAGGATATAAACGAACTTTTGCGTTAAACTGTGTGCTTGGATTCACATAATTTTTTCTGAGTCTTATCATATGGGTCAAACCCATCAATCACAGCCAGTTTCTCCACATACCGTGCCCTTTCTGCAGCTGGTAATGTACTCACATAACCCGAATTATCATCCATCGTGTCACTTTACTCTCGCTCGTACTTTGTTTTATATTGTGAGTGCATGTACTTGGTCTTCCAATATGGCGCCTAACAAAATTTCGCGGCGCAGTGACGTCATGTGAAAGGGGTCTATACAGCCTGTTGGTTTTCTCCAACAGCCCTCAGTGTGAAGGTATAGTGGGCTCCAAAACAAGATTCCCCCCCCCCTTTTTACACACATGATTTTCAGCAAGCCATGACTTGGGAAATATGCAACTGTAGGCTAACTACTTCTAATGGTGTACAACAATCCCTGAAAATTTCAAGCATCTAGCATGAAGAGTTTAAAAAATACTTATGGAACTTTGCAATTTGAGCAACGCTTGTTTATTTGGGTCACAATAAACAATAAAGCCTCCACATCTCAGAAACTAAAGAAAATACAAGCTGAAATTTTTGCACAACAGGTCTTGGTTTTAATCCAAAATGGTCAGTTAGGAACGTTTTCTAAAATCTTTTGATTTGACGTGAAATTACCCAAAACCTGACCACCTCAGATTAAAAAAAATAAATAAATGATTGGGGGGGAGGGGAGGTTTACTTCTTAATATTTGTGTACAGTAGCCTCCGGGTGTATATTCTAACACTTGTAACAAGAGTGCTCTGAGAGCACAACATCCCCCACTGGCAACTCTGCCATAACTCTGGTAAAACGTGACTCAACAAAGAATCCTGTCAAGTTTCGTGAAATTCCTCCAAAAATTGTGAGAGGAGTTGATTTCAGAAGGTGAGTACCCCTCCCGGGACGGACATCGCCACAACATAATCCCCCTTCGGGCCTTTCAGCCAGTGCGGGATAAAAATTGTGAGGGAAGTTGATTTCAGAAAGCAAGCACACCTTGATGAAATTGCCAAAGTTTGTTAATAATCAAGGGCATAACTCTGGTAAAAAAAAAATTTGCCCAAATGAAACAAAATTTCAAGATGCGTACTACCGACATATAACAAAGCCTTTTGCCAAGTTTGGTGAAATTCCTCCACAAATTCTGAGAGGAGTTGATTTCAGAAGAACGTACACCCTCATGAAATTGTCAAAGTACAAGTTATTTAATCAAGGGTCAAAACTCTGGTAAAATTTTCACAAATGAAATTAAATTGCAATATGCATATTCCCGTCATATAACAAGGCCTTTTGCCAAGTTTGTTGAAATGCCTCCAAAAATTGAGAGAGGAGTTGATTTCAGAAGGTGAGTACCCTTCCCGGGACAGACATTGCCACGACATAATCCCCCTTTTGGGCCTTTCGGCCAGCGGGGGATAAAAACTTTTTGCCAAATTACATGAAATTCCTCCAAAAATTGTGAGGGAAGTTGATTTCAGAAAGCAAGCACAACTTGATGAAATTGCCAAAGTACAAGGTTGTTAATAATCAAGGGCGTAACTCTGGTAAAATCTGCACAAATTAAATGAAATTTCAATGTGTGTATAACTGTCATATAACAAAGCTTTCTGTCAAGTTTGGTGAAATTCTTCCAAAAACTGAGAGAGGAGTTGATTTCAGTAGGTGAGCACCCTTCCTGGGACAGACGGATGGACATCGCCATAACAATCCCTTCAGGCCTTTCAGCCAGCGAGGGGGAAAAAAAACAATATTTTCAAAATACAGGGCTTAAATTTCATACAGTACTTCTCATGTATATTAGGTAAAATAAAATATGAAAGCTATCCCCAATCACATGATCAGTTACAGAGACACTGAAGCTCCAAAATGGACAAAAGTGTATTTGAAGACAATTTAATGACTCCATTTTCCAGATATTACACCATGAATCAACTAAACAAGTGTCTGATGTTTGAAAAAGACATATTGATATTCACTGAATGATTCACTGGGATGCAAACAATCATTCAGCCAATATGAAATTTTTATCTAGTCCACCAACTGATCTTGTTCAGACTCGCACAGATTATGCAAATCATTGTTTTTGTATCACCAACATCATCCACTAAAGCCATGTGACTTCTGCAACACAGGACATGTGGATATTGCAATGATCATGACATCAGAAATTTCAACATTTGCTTCATCTGACAGCAAAATTAATTTTTAAAAAAATGTACTGGCATATGTTCCATCTTTATTCTTTTTTCTATTTTATTATCCACTTTTGTTATAAAAATATTAAATGTGGTTCAATCATAACTGACAAATATGACCTCAAAATATGAAAACATGAAAAATTCATTTTGGGAGTAAGTGAAAGCACCATTACAAAATCTTGCGCTGAATATTATCAGGTATCTTATCTACTTGCCAAAAATAAGAATTATTTTTTTCGCCGTGCAGTTTCCATCAAATCCTGCGCTCTGATTGGCTGGCGAGCGGGTCCGTATCCTATGATACAGACCCCAGTTACGGACCTCTGGCGACTCGCTCATTCACAACAAACACAGTAGCATTTTTTGGCAACATTTATCTTTTTTTTTTTTTATAAGATTTATTTATAAGAAGATTATCAAAAATCTTATAAATTGTTGCCAGCATTTCTCAGGAGAATAGCATTAATTTTACAGCATGGATAGCGATAATGACAGTGTTCACAGCAAAAGCAAGTTTTACTACCCTGAGGAAGAAGAAATAAAAGAAAACATTTCAGGAGAAAGCTAAAAACCTCTAACTTGCTAATGCTGAGCAAAAACATGGCTGAATCCTGAATGACTCAATTTTGTATAAATAGGGGACTACATAGGCGGCAAAATGTAGTTTTTTTCCTGCCATGGAAGTGCACTTGTATAATGAGGAGGAAGCAATTTGCATTACAGCCGTGAATGAGGATTCAAAATGGCGGCTCGCCTCGGCTCGGTTTTCCCTTTCAGGCGCTCTCGCTTTCTGTTAGAATTTGATAAAGAAAAAAATAAAAATTATTATTTACCAGCTTAAGGTCAGTCCGTATGGTGAAATACCGTGACCTCGGCATTAAATACTGACCTCGGCCCAGAGGGCCTCGCTCAGTACTTTCAAGACCTCGGTCACGGTATTTCACGATATGGACCTCCCAGCTGGTAAATAACACAGACACACACACACACACACACACACACTGTCAGAGGTCACACGAAGAAAAGATGAAATTACATTAGTGAATTTTATCCATTTTGAAGTTTCAGTTAGAGCTGGGGCAATGCATCGACGTCATCGATGACGTCAACGCAAAAATTGCGTGCAGATGCGTCGGACCCAAAACAAAGATGGCGGCACCGGAGAGTAGTAGTGATGCGAGTGGCTCTTCAGAGTTTCAAAAGTGCAAGGCATGCACTCGTTCGTCAAAGGTATGGGAATACTTCAATTTGAAAGGAGGAAGTGATTCAGTAATTTGTCGTCTCTGCAAGACAGAATCACATCAACGCCATCTGAAAGGCTTTTTTCAGTTGCTGGAAACATTATTACTAAAAAAAAGGGGCAAGCCTGACTCCTGAGCATGTTGAAATGCTCACATTCCTCCACTCCAATGCATAACTGCATCTTGTCTTGAATCACACACACACACACACACACACACACACACACACACATATATATATATATATATATATATATATATATATATATATATATATATATATATATATACACACACACACACAGTTAGGTCCATATATATTTGGACACTGACAAATTGTTTTTTTACCTGTTTACTGAAACATATTCAAGTTATAGTTATATAATGGACATGGACAAAGTCCAGACTTTCAGCTTTCATTTGAGGGTCTCCACATTAAAACTGGATGAAGGGTTTAGGAGTTTCAGCTCCTTAGCATGTGCCACCCTGTTTTTAAAGGGATCAAAAGTAATTAGACAATTGACTCAAAGGCTATTTCATGGGCAGGTGTGGGCAATTCCTTCGTTATGTCATTCTCAATTAAGTAGATAAAAGGCCTGGAGTTGATCTGAGGTGTGGTGCTTGCATTTGGAAGATTTTGCTGTGAAGAAAATATGCGGTCAAAGGAACTCTCCATGCAGGTGAAACAAGCCATCCTTAAGCTGAGAAAACAGAAAAAACCCATCTGAGAAATTGCTACAATATTAGGAGTGGCAAAATCTACAGTTTGGTACATCCTGAGAAAGAAAGAAAGCACTGGTGAACTCATCAATGCAAAAAGACCTGGACGCCCACAGAAGACAGCAGTGGTGGATGATCGCAGAATAATTTCCATGGTGAAGAGAAACCCCTTCACAACAGCCAACCAAGTGAACAATACTCTCCAGGAGGTAGGCGTATCAATATCCAACTCTACCATAAAGAGAAGACTGCATGAAAGTAAATACAGAGGGTTCACTGCACGGTGCAAGCCACTCATGAGCCTCAAGAATAAAAAGGCTAGATTGGACTTTGCTAAAAAAACATCTAAAAAAGCCAGCACAGTTCTGGAAGAACATTCTTTGGACAGATGAAACCAAGATCAACCTCTACCAGAATGATGGAAAGAAAAAAGTATGGTGAAGGCGTGGTACAGCTCATGATCCAAAGCATACCACATCATCTGTAAAACATGACGGAGGCAGTGTGACGGCTTGGGCATGCATGGCTGCCAGTGGCACTGGGTCACTAGTGTTTATTGATGATGTGACACAGGACAGAAGCAGCCGGATGAATTCTGAGGTATTCAGAGACATACTGTGTGCTCAAATCCAGCCAAACTGATTGGTTGGTGTTTCATAATACAGATGGACAATGACCCAAAACATAAAGCCAAAGCAACCCAGGAGTTTATTAAAGCAAAGAAGTGGAATATTCTTGAATGGCCAAGCCAGTCACCTGAGCTCAACCCAATTGAGCATGCATTTCACTTGTTAAAGACTAAACTTCAGACAGAAAGGCCCACAAACAAACAGCAACTGAAAACCGCTGCAGTAAAGGCCTGGCAGAGCATTAAAAAGGAGGAAACACAGCGTCTGGTGATGTCCATGAGTTCAAGACTTCAGGCAGTCATTGCCAACAAAGGGTTTTCAACCAAGTATTAGAAATGAACATTTTATTTACAATTATTTAATTTGTCCAATTCCTTTTGAGCCCCTGAAATGAAGGGATTGTGTTTAAAAAATGCTTTAGTTCCTCACATTTTTATGCAATCATTTTGCTCAACCCACTGAATTAAAGCTGAAAGTCTGAACTTCAACTGCATCTGAATTGTTTTGTTCAAAATTCATTGTGGTAATGTACAGAACCAAAATTAGAAAAATGTTGCCTCTGTCCAAATATTTATGGACCTAACTGTATGTGTGTGTGTGTGTGTGTGTGTGTGTGTGTATATAATAATAATAATTATTATTATTATTATTAAGGTGAAAGGGAAGTGGCAGAGTGTAAGTTGTTATTTGCATGTAAATGAAGATGCGCTTTTTTCAGTAAGCTAGGCCTGTGTGTGTTAAACATAAATGTTAAACTCTGTTGGTTGAGGAAATGGTGGGCTGCCAGCTGCAACTGCAAGCTGGAAAAACACTTTCTGTATTAGCCTAAAGCCCCCAAATTTACATTAGTTACTGTAGGCTATTCTTTCAATTTCTCTAAGAAAGTATTCTGGGTGACCTTTTTATTTTTTATTGAATGCTAGACATCAGAATGCATTATTTTGCACTTCTAGACTCTTACTTGAACTGTATTTTGGAATTTTGAGTTTAAGAAAAAAAGGTGAGTGGCAAAGTTATTTTCATCTGAATAAATAATTAAGATGCACTATTTTCTGTAAGCTAGACCTATGTTTTCAACATAAATGTTAAATTCTGTTGGTTCAGAAAGGACACCATAGGGGTGTTCACACGGCAACTTTTACTCCGGTGTAGCACCGGGGCTGCCCCGGTAGAGCGTTCACACGGTACAAAGTTATAGCGGTGTAGCCCCTGAAAGCTGCTTAAACGGGTGCAAATCTAACCCTGCTCGGGAGGTGGTTTAAGAAATTTACTCCGGAGTAAATGCTAGTTTGCGGGGCAGCACCGATATAAAATGGGACGTCCGAACGCTACAGGGGTAGACTCGCTACGCGTGAGGAGAGTTGATTACATACGGGCATTGCATAATTTGCATCCTGCTATTTTGCGCTTCCAAAATGGCGAATATCAACTACAACAGAACTGCGTGTCTTCCAGTGTTGCCAGATTGGGCGGTTTTAAGTGCATTTTGGCGGATTTGAACATATTTTGGGCTGGAAAACGTCAGCAGTATCTGGCAACACTGGTGTCTTCATCCACGTTGTTTTCCCGGCGCTTGGTGATGCCATGACAACCGGGAAAAGGAAGTACATTTTCACGCATGCGCATATTTCATTTCCGCATTATTACTATCGTATAGCACGGTCGCAAAAACTGCCGTGTGAACGCAAGTGGGGCTGCACCGGTGCTAACACGCTTCTCTCTAGTAAGCAGGTTTGTGACGTGTGAACGCTCCACAAAATTTACACCGCTGTAAGATATATCGCAACAAAATACATCGGTGCAGCATCGATGCAAATATGTGCCGTGTGAACACCCCTGATGACGAGCTACTGGCTCCCACTGCCACCATTTTTGTTTTTTTTTGTTGTTGTTGGAAAAACACTTACTGTATTAGCTTAAAGCCCTCAAGTTTACATTAGTTACTGTATTCTTTCAATTGCTCTAAGAAAGTATTCTGGGTGACCTCTATTTTATACTGAATGCTACCTCAGACACAGAATACATAATTTTGCACTTGTATATTCTTACTTGAATTTTATTTTGGAATTTTGAGTTTAAGAGCAATAAACATGCATTGCAATGTTAAGGAATTTGTGTTTTTTCATTCAGACATGTAAATCAACATGCATAAATGGCTATATAAGTGAAGTAATGGGGAAATAATTGTTAATCGAATCGAAATCGAATTGAAAAATTAATCGTTAGCTTAATCGATGCATCGATAAAATAATCACTAGATTAATCGTTTAAAAAATAATCGTTTTGCACAGCCCTAGTTCCAGTATCTCTGTAAGTAGCCATATGACTGGGACGACCTTTCAGATTTTGCTTTAGCTAATATATTGCTGTGTTCACACTTATACCGGTACGAAAGTGGTATATACAAAGTATACCGGTACAGTTTAGTGCATCTGTCCACACTAGCGAGAAATGTTTGCGGTTTTCTTTCACGGTAGTTGAAATGCGCATGCGCGAAATGTTTCCGTGGTTACCCAGTAACTTCCTTCCGAGAATATATGGCATCCGTTATTTTGAGATCTCGAGAAATTAAGACAATTATTCCGTGATCTCGAGAAAAAACAATTATTTCATGATTTCAGCTGGATCACTGTATCTCCGTCGGTAGAGACGAAGCCGGGCCAGTCTTCTGCGGAGGTGCCGCGGACTAATTTTGAAATTATCCCTTATTAAAAGACTTAAAGTGCTGATGATACGTTTTTGACATCTTTGGCGATGTTTTATAACATAAAAAGTAATTCCCGATGATCCATATATTAATTCACGAAGGCGCCTATTTTACAAGTTATGATAAAAAACGCGGCTATTTGGGCAAATTTGACGGGGCTGCAGCACCCAGGAGATGAAGGAGGAGGAGGAGCTATAGGACGTCAGCGAAAGAACCTTCCTCCTCACTTACCAGTTTGTTGTTGATGCGGCAGGTGTTCAGTTTATCATTATTAGTATTTTTATTAGACATTATTATACATTATTATATATATATAGTTATTATGCCTTCGCGTTGTGTTGCCGGCTTTTGCTCCAAAACCTACAAGGATGGGGTAAGTTTATTCAAGTTTCCCAGAGATCCCGAGCTGCATGCGAAGTGGGTGAAGCAAGTCAGGCGCACTCGTGACAAGTGGGAGCCCTCACCAACATCCGTCCTGTGCTCTGAACACTTCGATTTGGATTGTTTTGACACCCTTCCCAGCTTAAAAGAATCTCTTGGGTGTTCAGTTCAGCACAAATGTGTGTTACTACCATCAGCAGTGCCTACACAGTGTTGCCAGATTGGGAGGTTTCCCGCCCAGTTGGTCGGTTTCAAGTGCATTTTGGTGGGTTTTGAACATATTTTGGGCTGGAAAACGTCAGCAGTATCTGTTGCCGGATACTGCTGACGTTTTCCAGCCCAAAATATGTTCAAAATGTACTTGAAACTGCCCAATTGGGCGGGAAACCTCCCAATCTGGCAACACTGCCAGTATTCCGGAGGGGTCTACTAGTAGCTATGCCGGATCCAAAGACAGTCCTCCTGTCAGAACATGTGTTGTGAAACGACATAAGATAAAGGTACGTAGAGCTATAGATTCTACATGATAATCATAAATGTAATCATAAAGTCGGCGTGATATCAGTCATGTATTTGCTTGTGAAAGCTTGCGGCTTTCATGTAACTGCCGCCTAGCAACGAGAGGCAAAGGGTAAAGAGGGTAGGCTATCATAGATTCTATTTGGAAGAGATCAACACAATTCTAGACTCCCAGAAGAGGAAGAGCTAGCACTAGAGAGTTCACCGGCATTTTCATGCGCCATTTCCACTGAGTAGAACCAGAGTAGAACAGCCAGTGAACCGCAACGTGTTCTTCCGCTGACGTCACAACATGGCCGCGAGCCACAGACCCAGTTTTCTTGCGCTGTGCAATTAAAAGTTGGATATTCGCGTAACAACAGCTTCTTTTCACGTAATTATAACAGAAATCTAACATGTTTGCCATGTTGTATAGTTTATTTAAGAAATTGCATGGAGTCATGTTCGTGTCATCAGCACTTAAATGCAATCTCTCCCTGTGTCAACCCCTGATCAAAATATTGCCTTATTAGGTGATCGATTATTCCAGACATTCTAATGACCAAAGCTGCGTCTATACAGAATGAGAAATAGCCCCAAAGTCAGCATATCACAAGTCTCTTGGCGCACCTGAATGAACCATTTCTCAGCTGTTTACTCGAGATCACGGAATAATTGTTTTGTTTTCTCGAGATCTCGAAATAACAGTTTTGTTTTCTCGAGATCTCGAATTAGTTGTATTGTTTTCTCGAGATCCTGAATTAATTATGTCGTTATCTCAGGATAACAAGGTGAATAAAAAAAAAAAAAAGGATTATATGAAGGGCCTCTCTCGGCTTCCGCTTTTTGTTGTCAGTGTACAGTCTGTATTTCTGGTGGTCATTTATTCAGTCGAATCGTATAAAACGCGCGAGGCAGTTGAGAAAGAAAAACGAATCTCCGTTCTTCACTATTTTATTCAGCGAAGACATCGATTGAGGTGTGTGACTTTGCGCATTATATTTGTATCGATACAGAGCCGCTTCATCTGTCCACACTACAGCGAAGCGCTACAGTACCGATACTGTACCGGTACGAAACCCATACATTTGTGGGTTTCGTACCGATACAGTTATACCGCTACAGTACCGGTATAGTTGCTAGTGTGGACAGGTGTTGCGGTACGAAAGTAGTTTCGTATCAGTACAAAATCCCTAGTGTGGACAGGGTATTAGAGAAGCACCATGTGAAATTTAAGTCCTATGTCTTGTAAACATCAGTTTGTTTGTCTTTTACAAGTGCTAAGGCCTTTACACACTGGGGGCATTTTGTTCATCGATATATTTTTTCCCAAACCGTTGTTTCGGTCATGAGTACTTTCACACAGGACACAAATACTATAGAGCAAAAGAGGAAAAAAAATGTACTTCCCCCCCACACCGAGGTCAATTTTTCTGAGCTTTCACTCTGTGAATAAAGGCATCAACCAATCACATGTGGAACAGACGTCAGACGGACGGCAAAACAGCCTTGAATGTAGCAGCGAGTCTGTATTATGTGCTGGCGTCGCTCATGTCCATGAGCTGAGTGGCAATATTTCCATAGAGTTTTATTCCCATCTTTAAATCAAGAGCGTGGACTTTCAATTTGAGGGCAGTATTTATTCAGTTCAATCAGAGTTTGCAGTGTTTCTCCCCTCTCTCCCTCAAACAGCTCCTGCTCGGACTGCTTTGTGCGCTTGTGAACCTTCTGCTCACAGATTTCTTTGTTTTCGCGCGCGCGCTCGTATTTTTGTCGGCGTTAAAAGATAGGAATACAACTCCATATGATTTAACCTGTAAACACACAACACCATGCACATTGCTTTCTTTCTTCTTTTCCAACATCCCGTCCCTCAGCTTCAAATCTTTAACAAAACTATGAAACTCTCTTCCTGTTGTTTGTACCCAAAACACACTCTTTTTGAGAACGTGTCTATAATTATTGTCTTTATCACTGCTAAACGATTCTGTCATTCACTCAGGACACTACGGATAGCTGAGTCATGAAACAAGCATGGAACAGAGCACAACATATTAAAAAATTTGCCTCAGACTCGGTGTGCATACATATTGTAGGAAAATTGCACATTTTTGTGTCATATCCGGTGTAAAAGCCCTCAAAATACACACATGCCCCTTTTCCACCAAAGCAGTTCCAGGGCTGGTTCGGGGCCAGTGCTTAGTTTGGAACCGGGTTTTCTGTTTCCACTGACAAAGAACTGGCTCTGGGGCAGAAAAACCGGTTCCAGGCTAGCACCAGCTCTCTGCTGGGCCAGAGGAAAGAACCGCTTACGTCAGCGGGGGGGCGGAGTTGTTAAGACCAACAACAATAGCAAGACCGCGAAAGATCGCCATTTTTAAGCGACGAGAAGCAGCAGCTGTACAAACGCGAAGTCATCCATTATTATTATTGTTGTTGTTGTTGCTGCTGCTTCTCCATGTTGTTGTTGCTTCGATGTTCGCGCCAAGGTTTATGCAAACGCAGCGACGTAACTGACGTATACAGCGACGTAATGACGTGGCTCCCCTTAGCACCGCGAGCTATGGAAAAGCAAACTGGTTCTCAGCTGGCTCGCAAGTTGAACGAGTTGTGAACCAGCACTGGACCCGAACCAGCCCTGGAACTGATTTGGTAGAAAAGGGGTATCAGAGGCCACCATACACAAGAGTATTTATTGCCTCGGTCACAACCGGCCGTACATGCTCCTACGGCCGGTCTACGTGCAAAAAACGCAAGAAATGCACGGAGGGGATGCGTGTGACGTGCTGATTTTCGAGCCGTAGACCGGCCGCAGAGGTTCTTTGTCATGTCAAACAAACTCTACGGGCGCTTACGTTTTTTTCAGGTTGCAAGACAAACTTACAGCCAACGTGCGTCTTTCTCCAAGAACCAAAAAAAAAAAAAAAACCACAGCAATTTGGGAAACGCCAAAAATCGCACGGCCAAAAAAAAAAAAAAAATCGTACGTCCGGTTGTGACCTAGGCTTATACATTAAAAAAAAAGGGGGGGGGGGGGCATTTTGAGAAAATGAGCGAGACGACCATTATACATTTTGGATATCATAACAGAAACTTGCTCTTCCCACAAAAAGAAGTCAATCTGTATTTGGTACATGCTGTCACACTTAGGGAATATCACATTGACCTTGGATAAAAATGAGTTTATTTATATCAATATCAGTTCCCTACATTTAAAGTTGAGGGTTTGCTGCCGGAGGTCACCCAGTTGATTTTTTAGGAAATTCATGCACCCAGCATTCTATATTAAAGCTGAGCTGCACTTCTGAAAGTCCACATTCAGAGAGAGTCAAAGTACCCGATATTTATCCTAAAAGAATTGAAGAGCCTAGCTCAAGTAGTTTTCCAGATATTACAGTTTTAAACTAAACGATGCGAGAAAAAGGGCATCACCTCCATCCCTTAAAAACATTTTTGTGAGAAATCTAAAAGACAGAGACTTGAAATTGTGTACTTCTCCTACTAAGACGTATATCTCCCGCTTGGATTTTTTGGGGGAGTCAGGTGGGAAGCATTTGATGAAATGACCCAGAATGACCCAAAACAGAAATATCTTCAAGTATAACAGGGATCGAAACGGGAATTTGGGAGCACTGGTCCATTTGGACCAGTGCTTCTCAGAGGTACTGGTCCGAATAGAGTAGCACTGGTCCGTATTTATAATTACAAATTTCAAGCCGATTTTATATATTCATTCATATAATACAACCATATTATACATGAGTGATCAATTTCAACTGTCTATAAACTTCTTCCTCAGTCATCTCATTATCATCACAATCTTCGAAACCCTCATCCAGATCATCATCATCATCTATCGGGTCATACACCACTAGGGCTGGGTATCACAGTCAATTTCCTAGATCGATTCGATTTCGATTCTTAGGGTTTTAAATTGATTAATCACGATTCGATCTGAACCAATTCAATCTGCTCTTAAATAATGAAAATATCTCCATACAATACATTGCAAAATACACGTCCTTATTTTGTAAATTTGACGGTTCACACATAACTGTAAACAAAATTTAATTACAGGAAGCTGTAATTAAAAAAGTGCAAATGAACGTTGCAGCAAATTGTATTGTTTAAGTGAAAAAATATTAACAAATATTAACAAAAGTATTAATATTAACAAAACGAAGACACCATAACGTAGTGTGGTTCGAGTACCTGAATGAGCTGCCTGAATCCTTCATTTTCCACTACCGAGTATGGGCGTAAATCTCTGCAAACAAAAGTTGTGATGGCCTCCGTTATCTTTATGGCCCACGGAGACTCTGATGGTAATGCTAGCAGGTCCTTCAGATTCTTTTGGTTTGCTCCGGGCGGCTTGTCGTCAGAAGCTAAGGTTAGCGTAGTGTGGTACCTTGTCAGGTGGTTTCTGAGGTTTGTAGTATTCCTACAATAACTGAGCTCTGCTTGGCATATCTTGCAAACTACCTTGGTTTTATCAAGCTCTTCATCCTTTGTCGTTTTAAATTTGAAATGATTCCACACGTCAGATTTCATTTGAGCCGGCTTGCCGAGCGGTGTTTTCCCTGCCTCAGCCATTTTGTGTGCGCTTGAACGTCATGACGTACGACTGCGCAGCTGCGTCATCACGCACGAGACGGCTGGGGAGGGGGGGCTCGATCTCATGCCCTGTGAATCGATAGTGCGAATTTAAATGAAATTGATCCAAAATCGATTTTTTTTTACCCAGCCCTATACACCACATCGTGCTGCGCCTCCTCGTCATCTTCCACCTCCTCATTCTGTCTCTCCTGGGGCTCTACATCTCCTGCCACATACTCCCTCTCATCACCTGCAGGCTGCTCTGGCTCATCGTACTTGTTGAGCGATATCCGTTTGTGTTGATAGCTGTCAGAAATGTCAAGCCGAGGACTTTTAAACTTCGTGGGGGTCTAATCTATCTGACCAATAGCGGTTCAAGTTACATTTGTCTTCATGGGCAGCAACGAAAATGAACGGGAAGAAACAAAACTTTGCACAGCCATGCTGTATGTAGCGGTGTATACTGCGCACTAGGACTGTAATGATATGCGTATCGCAATCGAAATCGCGATACGCAGAGCCACGATCCGTATCGCAATACAAGAAGGTAGAATCGCGGTACACCCTTTCAAACTTCTCCTCAGCCCAAAAACAGAGGCGCTTCCAAACTTCAATTTATGAATACTTTACTTTTTATTTAAATTACATTTTAAACTTACTTAAATTACTTTTATTTTTTTATATCTATTAGTAAGTCGTTTTTTCGCCGACCTGCGACAATCTTCTGCGAGTCACGCAACGTCCACACTCGCCACTGGCAGAGCATTCATTTCTTTTAAGCGGTCGCCATTCTGGTTGTGACACGGGGAGCGAATCTGTAAACAAGCAGCTCATTGGCTGGCTAGGTGTGCCACAAGCCAATCACAATCACTTGACCGGAAAGGCATGCAGTGTTGCCAGATTGGGCAGGTTTAGGTGCTTTTTGGCTGGTTTTGAACATATTTTGGGGTGGAAAACGTTAGCAATATCTGGCAACACTGAAGGCATGTCTGCTTGGGCGGAAGCCTTCTGCGGCAGTTACATTTTGACACGCGAGCAATGTTTCACCATAAAAATTCCGTAATTTCCATCTGTTTTCCGCGATCACAGAAAATCATTGGCCCTATGAGAGTGAGACAGTGAGAGAGCCACCCCATAACCCCCCCAAAAAAATCTTAACGGATTTACACGATTTGGAAAAATGACTTTTTCAGAACCGAAAAAAACAGAGCTTCCGGCTCAACAGTATTATTTTGAGAAATAAAACAATCTTTGGATATACATTTGTTCATTTTTGCATACATATTACTCATTCTCTGCAGTGGTCTGAATTATTTGTTATTAAATAGTTAATGTAAGTAAGTAAATGTTAAGTCAAATTTACTACTTTAAAAAAACATTTAAAAAAAAATCGTGGGCGTATCGAATCGTGGGTCAAAAATCACGATACGAATCGAATCGTGAGTTGGGTGTATCGTTACAGCCCTACTGCGCACGTAAACAATATGGCGGCGCCCGCGTCTCTGACAACTTGACAAATGTCTCACAAAATCTACTGAAATTATCGTAAAAAAAACGGTAAAATAGACCAAGTTCTGCTTAAAATGGGCGAGAATCGTTGATAGAAACCATCGAGGCAGTGAGTAGTTTGATATATATAGCATGGCGAGCCAGTCGCCCACTCGGTCGAGTACATGTTGTCACTAGTCGCCCGTACCCTTTCCAACTCGCATTGGCGAGTGGGCGACCGCCCGTTACGATCCCTGTATAATGATGCGAATTGTCATATGGACCACCCCTACTCTCCAGAACAGTGCAACAAATCCTGCCCAAAGGCATTAATAGTACCCTTAAGCCTAGTAAGTACTAAAATATAAACTTGAGACTTGAAGATCATGTGTTACCGGAGTATCCGTGTCATGGCATGCCTAGCAGCGTAGTGGAGCGGGGTGTTATGTTGATAGGGCTCCCCGTATGATGTGTTGGGGTCCAGTGACTCTTTAAACTGCGGGTTGCCTTCGTAGAGCTGGTAGGCGAGCACCTCATCTCCGTTAATCAGCGCCTTTCGAAACTTGGTTGCTATATTCCCCATCGTTCAGCTCGCAGCTCTCTCCACTCAGCACTACTTAGGCTGTGGATCCAGCATCGCGGGTTTCCTGGTAACATCAGAAAGACAAAAATGATCCTGTTACACATGTATGCTGAGAATTGAAAAACAGTCTAGTATCCAGTTATTACTAACCTACTTTTTCATATACTCGCAAGCTAAAACGTCATCTGCCGAACACTTACCGGAGAAGGAGGAGTCGAATCCGACTCAAGCTTTCCTTTTTAGTTTCTCATAAATGCTCAGTGTAGTCCAGTGAACTATCGGAACGAAAAAAAAAAGGCCTAATGTGTCCACGCAGACATTGTCTCCATTCTCTGCTAGAGAATGAAGAGTTAGTTCTCCCCGCCGAGGCCCAGCAGTATTCACAAAAACAAAGTCACATGCTCAGCTAACATGAGGGGCCTGACAGGAGCAGATGCTGAGCATGTCCTACTTGATGCATTTTTTCTTTACTTGCGGGACAGAAGTGCCTTTAACTGTTTGCCATTTTACACAGACGATACCACCAACACCAGGATACTTTAACTCGTTACACTAATTAAATATTTGTGATGCAGCACAACAGTACATAAAAAATTTAGCTGTACTTTCAGATCATTAAAGCTGAATCCATTCAGTGCTGAGAGACGACAGATCCTCGGAGTACAAAGCGCTGGGTTTCAATTTGCTACCACCAGTTAACAAAATAATAATTTACTTGCATGAGAGCATGCTAGCACCCCAGTGACAGAGCAGGATGCCAAAGGAACAAAGTACAGAGCATATGGCCATGATTCAGTAAAATAACCAGTTTCCCCTGCTGTGTTTGACAGTTTACTGTATTGTACAGTTAGGGAGCCACCCATATGAAAATGGATGTATTAACATGGCTACAGAGGATTAGACGTGAAAACATTTGTCTTTGCAAACAATCATGTCATTCCAGGGCTGTTTAATAACTGAAGGCTTTGTCATGTACAAAGCCCGATTCCAAAAAAGTTGGGACAAAGTACAAATTGTAAATAAAAACGGAATGCAATAATTTACAAATCTCAAAAACTGATATTGTATTCACAATAGAACATAGACAACATATCAAATGTCGAAAGTGAGACATTTTGAAATTTCATGCCAAATATTGGCTCATTTGAAATTTCATGACAGCAACACATCTCAAAAAAGTTGGGACAGGGGCAATAAGAGGCTGGAAAAGTTAAAGGTACAAAAAAGGAACAGCTGGAGGAACAAACTGCAACTCATTAGGTCAACTGGCAATAGGTCATTAACATGACTGGGTATAAAAAGAGCATCTTGGAGTGGCAGCGGCTCTCAGGCCCTCTGCATGCTCTTGCGACAAGGCTTTCGCAGATAGCTTTTCGCAGACAGTTGTAATTTATCGTTGAGCGGGGAGTAATAGGCATGCGCGATGTTATTCACCGCCACAACGCAAGGGGGCGCGAAGTCGCAAAATCGCTAGGAGTAGTTGTTGGGTGTGGTTAGTGGAGTGTTTATCCTCCGGTTACTTATAATGACTAGAACTGGAGTCATATAGATGTACGTACTTCCTCACTTCCTCGATCAACTGCTCTTCGTGCTGCTCCATCTTCGCTCGTGTTTTTATGGCGGTCGTGAAAACAAACCAAACCGGGAAAGTAGGGAAGCGGAAGTGAGTGTACAGCGGATGTAGAGTGGACCAATCAGAGCCCTCGTCTGCGAGGCTTCTGCGGTGGTCACAATTTTTGGGAGGTGCGCGCAGAGCGTCTGTGAAGGGGGGGGGGCTACGCAGACGCCATCTGCGAGGACTGCGTTGTCAGCATAAATTGGCCTTCAGAAGTAAAGATGGGAAGAGGATCACCAATCCCCCTAATTCTGCGCCAACAAATAGTGGAGCAATATCAGAAAGGAGTTCGACAGTGTAAAATTGCAAAGAGTTTGAACATATCATCTACAGTGCATAATATCATCAAAAGATTCAGAGAATCTGGAAGAATCTCTGTGCGTAAGGGTCAAGGCCGGTGGGTGCCCGTGATCTTCGGGCCCTTAGACGGCACTGCATCACATACAGGCATGCTTCTGTATTGGAAATCACAAAATGGGCTCAGGAATATTTCCAGAGAACATTATCTGTGAACACAATTCACCGTGCCATCCGCCGTTGCCAGCTAAAACTCTATAGTTCAAAGAAGAAGCCGTATCTAAACATGATCCAGAAGCGCAGACGTCTTCTCTGGGCCAAGGCTCATTTAAAATGGACTGTGGCAAAGTGGAAAACTGTTCTGTGGTCAGACGAATCAAAGTTTGAAGTTCTTTCTGGGAATCAGGGACGCCGTGTCATTCGGACTAAAGAGGAGAAGGACGACCCAAGTTGTTATCAGCGCTCAGTTCAGAAGCCTGCATCTCTGATGGTATGGGGTTGCATTAGTGCGTGTGGCATGGGCAGCTTACACATCTGGAAAGACACCATCAATGCTGAAAGGTATATCCAGGTTCTAGAGCAACATATGCTCCCATCCAGACGACGTCTCTTTCAGGAAGACCTTGCATTTTCCAACATGACAATGCCAAACCACATACTGCATCAATTACAGCATCATGGCTGCGTAGAAGAAGGGTCCGGGTACTGAACTGGCCAGCCTGCAGTCCAGATCTTTCACCCATAGAAAACATTTGGCGCATCATAAAACGGAAGATACGACAAAAAAAGACCCAAGACAGTTGAGCAACTAGAATCCTACATTAGACAAGAATGGGTTAACATTCCTATCCCTAAACTTGAGCAACTTGTCTCCTCAGTCCCCAGACGTTTACAGACTGTTGTAAAGAGAAAAGGGGATGTCTCACAGTGGTAAACATGGCCTTGTCCCAATTTTTTTGAGATGTGTTGTCATGAAATTTAAAAATCACCTAATTTTCCTCTTTAAATGATACATTTTCTCAGTTTAAACATTTGATATGTCATCTATGTTCTATTCTGAATAAAATATGGAATTTTGAAACTTCCACATCATTGCATTCCGCTTTTATTTACAATTTGTACTTTGTCCCAACTTTTTTGGAATCGGGGTTGTAAACAGTTAATGTTGCAATTGAAGTTGTACTGCAATCAAATTACCTGTAGTGATAAAGCTGTTTGAACAGAATTGCTGAAATCCAACCTGCATATTGCCTCAAAGCCTCGTACGCACGACATAACTTTAGCCCCAATGGACAACTAATTTAGCAACTTGGGTCTTGTGATTATTTGCTGCACTTTCCCACAACAACCGTTCACATAGCATGCGCTTTACAAGAAAGGTCAGAGGTGCCTGTATTTCCTCAGGAGACTCAGGTCTTTCAACGTTTGCAGAACCATGCTGCAGATATTTCATCACTCTGTGGTGGCCAGTGTCATTTTCTACGCTGTGGTGTGGTGGGCTGGGGCAGCAGGGTGAAGGCAGCCGATGCCAACAGACTCAACAAGCTGATCAGGAAAGCTGGGTCTGTCCTGGGAGTGGACCTGGAGTCGGTGGTGGAGGTGTCAGACAGGAGGATGCTGAGGAAACTTTTCAGTATTATGGGCAATCCCACCCACCCCATGCACGACATAATGGTGTCACATCAGAGCGCCTTCAGCGGGAGACTGAGGCCACCGAGGAGCACCACAGGAGGTCTTTCCTACCAGTGCCCATCAAACTGTACAACTCCTCCCCTTTCTGCAAGATGGACAGCTGAGCAATCGTGACAATAATACCTACATCATGTGCAATATTCTGAGTGGTCATGTACAATAATGTTTTTTCACAACATCCCCCCCAACACGTGTGCAATATTTACTTTCACCATTAGGTTAGTCTCTTACATAACTTCTTATTTCTACTATTACAAATGCTAAACATCGAGGCAGTGGTTTCTGCATTTTCTATTCCCCTTACGTAACTTACAGTATTTCTATTATTCTATTGGGCACCGTTTTTTTTTTTTTTTAGTATTTATTCCTTGCACAGTTCTTATCAGGGGTTTCCCCCGCCCAGCTCGTACTGTTATTATAGAGCGACTTCCGGGACAAGAATTTCCCTCGGGATTAATAAAGTTTTATCTTATCTTATGAAGTGGGCAGTTTAGCAATGCAAATCTGTGAGCAATTCCAAAAGCTAAGATATTTTCAAGTGCGTTTGATTTTCACGGCAAGGAAGGCCTCTGCGACTAGCAGCAAGAACAGCACTGATAAACAGCCAATGAGACCCCAAGAGGAACTCGAATTCATCAACTGTCATGCACAGCAGATCCCTGAATCCAGTTGTGTCCATCCATCCATCCATCTATCAGGGCTGAACAATCTATTGTTTTCAACCGAAAATCACGATCTCAGACAACACGATTTTGGGATCGTCAAAGCCGCGGTTTTTCTCAGTGCTCCTAAACTGACCCATGTTTTGTTTCGTCAATAATTTCACACATGTATGCTCTGCGTATTGCCCCAGCATGGTGTAAAAACACTCTGTCAGCTACCAATCAAGAAGTTGCATGCTGCACGTGGACAGGTCACGTGTTATCCACTCCAATCAGTCAGTGCATTTACATGCACATCCAAATCGAGCTACTGTCGGTAACTGAGCTAAGGGTCCCAGCAGGGGTGCCAGAGAAATCCAATCCTACATGCACACAAGGAAATTGAGCTATTGTGTGAGGTACATTGTGCACCCGAGCCACAGGTGGCGCTACACGCCCCATCGTGTTGGTACACTTCCGGTTGTCATCATGAAGAAGAGGAGTGAGTTCCACTTTACATTCACACCACATGTCATTGCCACCTGTTGGCTACAAACTGTCCTGTGCAGACCACTGTTTTGTAAGACAACTTATTTTGCACAATTGTATATTTTTCTAAAGTCCATTTTTTGCTTACAATTTAACTTGTCTTAATAAAAACACAAAAATTCAATTGTTTTTGTCTCCCTGTTCCTCCTGACCTCTTCTGCTGCTCGCTACTACTACTGTTGTCATGCCGACCGAGGCTGTTGTGTTTCCCGCTTGTGGTCTCGTCACTCGTCACTTCCGGAAGGGAAGTAAGTAGCTCGATAGGGTTACATGCACTAAGTGGCTCGGCTACAATCGCATAATCTAGGTCGCGTAGCTCGATTACGAGAAATCCAGTTCGTTTCGATTTCAGCCGAGCTAAGGTGTATCCATGGCATTTAGAACTTCGATTTCAGTCGAGCTACGGCAGAAATTCGACTTTCTCTATGTGCATGTAAACGCACTCAGTGTAGCTGGTCGTTCAATTTCAGACATGGCTGAAGCGGGAGCTGAAGCGGAGTCAGGGGATTTGATCCTTGCAGTGTTTCGGACACAGACTGCATCTTGCAGTTGGTAAGTACAGGAACCTGTGTTTGTGCGAGTGTGTATGTTTGTAATTAAGAGTGCGTATTATCTTCGCAGAGTCCCTCTAGTCTCTGCTATATTACTCTGCCCTCTCTGTCCCTTAAAGTCAGTTTACCGGTAACAATCATAATTCGTTTGCCTGAAGTAGGTCTTGACTTTGTTTCGGAACACTGAAATACAGTTTGGGAGGGGAAAAAACGAAAACGCTGACAAGTTTGCTGTCAAGCTAGGGCTGGGCGATATGAGAAAAAATTATATCACGATATATTTTTTCAAAATTTTCGATAACGATATATATCACGATATAAATCAAATCACCATTTTTGTATTTTCTTTAATTTTCTGCTCAAAATATGAACATTACAAATTAGTAGTTCCTTCCTAATTAACAAAAATAGCTTAACAAGCCTTCAAGTTTCACAGAACCAAAACAAACTGGATGCACATTCTTTTGTTCTTTTTGTTCAAATGAATAAACTGAAACTGAAAAATAAAAACTATATACCATTGCTAATCATTTGTGCAAATTCTAGCAGCTTTCAAATAACAGGCATGCAAACTGGTCAGGGGTGAAAAAGGTGAGAAGGATGCACGGGGACACGGCACGCGCGCAAAAGTACATTTCGTAGTCTACGTTACAAAAAAAATTGCAACCAGTGACATCTTGAATTTAATACAGTACAAAATAACTTTCCATAAACATGTCTTAATAAGTTACTGTTGAGTGGCCGGTAAATTGTACCATTTATTTGTCAGTGGCCGGTAAAGTTTGATATTTTGTGAAGTTAATTTTCACCCCTGTGTACAACACAGTGGGCTATTTACAAAAAGGTATATATTACTGCCTGTGCTATCTAACAGACCTACCCCAGAGGACACACCTGGCCAATCCCTGTCTGTCAATTTTCTTAAAGACATCACCTATGTGAAATCAGGGGCGGATCTAGAAAAATATTTATGGGGTGGCAAGAGGGGGGCAGGAATTTTTGAGGGGTGGCAACGTATTACAGACATGTATATATACTGAATTTAATCACAGTTTGACGACAAATAGTATGTACACACTACAAAAGGGCACAGACTGCCATTTACAAACTCATACAGATAAACTTAATCTCATGCCTTTATTGTTCACGAAGAACACACATTCTCAGATGAGGTCTATACCGTTTCTGGACAGTTTTATACTGTATATGCAAAAGAACAGACACTAAAAAACAACAATAACAACACTGCTTCAAGTTCAGCATGATTTAAACCATTTACACCAGTGTCACATTTTATAGTTTTTTTCCTCACGCTTTGTAAAGGCTCACCAGTGAGCATAACATGAACTTGTCATGCCTACAACAGCTGAATGCGGCGATTTCCATGTTGCTCAGCAAAACGCTTCACAAATTTATCAAGATCTAATGCTTTTGTGCGCTTTGATTCAATGCTGAGTACAGCCAAACTTGATAGTCTCTTTTCTGTCATAGTCAACCGCAAATAAGTCTTTATGAGCCTGAGAGATGAAAAACTTCGTTCACAGGATGCTCACAGGCAAGACAACCGCTATTTTACACAACCTGAACAACTCAAAAAAAAACATCATCATCATCTTGGTATGGGTCCAAAAACAGTGAACTCCATGAGAGTGGTAGGACTCTCCTGTTCCCCCTTTTTTCTGTCTAGTACTCTCCTCGTCTGATGTAACTCATGTTTAAGATCCTCAATATTTGAATCATAAGCTTCAGCCAATAGCAATGTTTTCCTTGACAGACGGTGAATCAATATTAACTTTTGTGGCCGACTTTACACAAAACTAATGTCAGACCTAGCTAACATTAGGCCAAAAAAAAAAAAAAAAAAAGTGTGTTTCAGGTAACATGAAATACTAAAATAAGGTCGGTAGGTAGGAAATTTTTTTTCTTAATTTGTTTTATTTTGTTCGAAAAAATTAACACAAGTAAACATCTTACAAAATAGTATTTTGGCACAGAATCCTTTATACCACACATCATAATAAAATAAGTGTTTTAAATCTTTAAACGAATAAAAAAAATATCGCAAGAGTTCGAGTTATGATCTGCGGAAGCGTATTGCTGCCACACTCAAAAAAAACTGGCTTAGACTCAAGTAATTACGTGAAAAGATATTGTTAACAGAGTTATCACGTTTTTACAATATATTTATCATGTAATAACATATCACGTAATTTCATGATATTTTCATGTGATAATGTGAAAACACCTTATCAAGAAATAACGTGAAAATATGGTTTAACGTCCTAGGCTAGGCTACTTCCATTAAAAGCAGACGGCCTCGCCTAGCCTACTGTAGAACTTGGGTCGAGCAAAAACACGGAGCAAAAACATGGCTGAATCCTGAATGACTCCTATTTGTATAAATAGGGGACTACATAGGCGGCAAAATGTAGTGTTTTTCCCTGCCATGGAAGTGCACTTGTATACTGAAGAGGAAGCAATTTGCATTACAGCCAGGAGGGCTGATAGAAGTGGCAAAACATTTTACTTTTTATCGTTTCTTTCACAACTTGAATGCGTTGAAACAAAAAAATTATGACAAACTAACGCTGCTTACACTAAAATATCGAGGGAAATTTGTAATAAAAACTTTACGGTCGGCAATTTCGACGCGGAAATTCTCGATCGGTCGGGTTACCGGAAACACGCTTTTTTTTTGCCTTACATGTATAGTTAGCTAAATAACCTTCTCCAACCTGATTTTTATCCTCTCAAAATCAGCATCGCAACTATACTAGCACTGTTCATTCATTATAATTTCATTTTTTGATAGATAGTTAATCAGCTTTTACCCCTTTCCTCCCGTGTCTCCTTTCCTCGCGACTCCTGGCTCCCTCGCTTCGCGCCTCTCAATTTTCCAAAACAACCAATCTCTGGCGGTATCTCGTGCTGCATTCGCCACAGTCGGACATTGGAAATTCGCGCACGTAAATGTCAAATTGGCCGTAATTTTTCTTTGAATTCGTCGCTGCCAACTGGGGTAGCAGCAGGGGTGGCAAGGCTTTCTTTTAGAGTGGCATATGCCACCCCGGTAGATCCGCCCATGGTTATTCACCCCCGAGCGCGCTGGAAACTGTTCCATTGGTATTCAGATTCAGTCGCGAGATGAGGTTGCCAGATCTCTCTATAAAAAGGTGACTTTGCGGTCTGAATCTGTGGAATATTCGTAAGCGAGGACTGGCAACCAGCTGATCAGAACTCCAATGGAAAAGAAGCGTGTTAGTAACTGTTTATCTTGATTGGCTGTAACCTTGTAAGTGAAATGTTTTGCAACAATAGCGTTGTAGCCTGCCCCCCCCCCCAAAAAAAAAACTCTTCGGATCTACACGATTCACACAAGTGACCTATTTTGGGACCAAAACGGCGAATTTCGCCGAAAGGTGAGGAGTTTGCATGTGTGAAATAAACATAAAAGACATATTGACGTGTAAACCTTATGCTGCAAGGAGAAAAAAAAGTGCAATCCTGTACGTCAGTGTGTTTAAGGTTTTGTGTAACACTTTGTTGCATGTCCGATTTTAAATATCCAAAATACCTCCACACAACCGAAGATCTCTGGCCCTTCTTTTCAACAATGTCCTCCAGGGCAGTGCTCTGACTTTCCTGTTCAGAACGCCGGCCAGTCGGCTTCTCGCTCATTTTTATAATCGATTTGTTTCACGCTTTGTTGGAGAAATGCCGCGCTCCTGCAAACTTCACCACAGCCATGCTGTGCGTTGCTGCTACATGTGTGTGTGTTTGTGTGTGCACGCAACCTAACTTGACGTGGCTCTCTTCCAACTGATTGGTTACGTGCGGTACTGTTTAGTTATGATTGGCCATTCGCGTGTCTGTCAAAACTTTGGATGAAGTAATTTTATTGAAGGCGTGACTTATCGTAGGCATATCGTATGTGTCTAATTTCTAATCGTAGAGATTTTATATCGTGAATAACATCGTAATCGTAAAATCGCCCAGCCCTATGTCAAGCTGTCGTTAGCTGACAAACTGTTAGCGCAAGGCTACTTTAACAATACAAACGCCATAGAAAGGCTGTCTATCGCCATTAGCAGCTTTATATTCAATATTTTTGCATTCATTTCACACAAGTTTATTGCAAAATGCTTCAAGAACACAGGTTTTCAATATACAAATGTGTAACTCGTGGATCATCTGCATTTTAAGACGGGTTGTGAGAAGACTAGAAAAATTAACCCTTTCATGGGTAAACTTTGAAGTCTCCCAATACTGCTTGTGTTTATTTAGGGTAATTTGTACGGTTTTTTTTAATTATTATGTTTTATTTTTACTACCATTACATTTCATTTCCTCTTGCCACTTTGTGTGAAAAAGAAGCACAGGCTTCTGAGTACCGGGGTTGAATTTCTGTAACTGCTGCTGATGTTGTTAATGTTCATAAGCTAGCTCCCTTGAGCCATTCTTGCACTACTTTTAAGGTAAGACTTTTTTGCTCTACTTTGTTGTTTATTATAATTTATAATGCTTATGTACATTCTTTTACAAAAATGCAATATTTTGATGCTGCTGAGCCATTGATCAACCTTATTTTATGTCTGATATGTTGTAGATGGGAAAAGTAAAAAAAAGCAAAAGTTTACTTAAGAAAGATGGCTCTCTTTTTATTTTAAGTTATTATAACTTGTTCCTCAGGCACTCAATGTTAATAAACAGGCCTACATTTGAAATCTGTTGACCTCAGTGTCTGGTCGGAGTTTTATCACACCACTCCTGTGAAGGACGGCCCCATGAGGACAGTTGAGGGTTATACCTGTTAAAACTGTTAATATTATAGTCAGGCTGTCTGTTGTTGCCCAAATGAGGATGGGTTCCCTTTTGAGTCTGGTTCCTCTCGAGGTTTCTTCCTCATGTCGTCTGAGGGAGTTTTTCCTTGCCACCGTCGCCACAGGCTTGCTCATTGGGGATAGATTAGGGATAAAATTAGCTCATGTTTTAAGTCGTTCAAATTCTGTAAAGCTGCTTTGTGATAATGTTTATTGTTAAAAGCGCTGTACAAATAAACTTGATTTGATTTTGATTCTTGCATTAGCTTTATGGAATTCTTTGTATTAATTAATTAATTTGCACTGAAACTCGATTTAAAGAAAAAATAAATCGTGGTTGAAATTGAAATCGCAATATCTGCCAGAAAAATCGCAATTCAATTTTTTTTTAAAATCGTTCAGCCCTACTATCTATCTATCTATCTATCTATCTGTCAGAGGGCAAATGAAAAATTTAGGCTCAATAAAAATGCTTCTGTAAGAACTAGTTCTGTCAAAGTTAACGCGATAACGCGTTAACACGATCTCAATTTAACGCGATTAAAAAAAATAGTGCCGTTAACGCAAATTCTAATTTGGCCCTGCGAGTCACCCGTAGTTCCTGTTGAGGCTTGTCGCGCGCTGCTTCAATAAGAGTACGTGTGAGTGATGGAGAAAGGCATAGACATAAACATCCTCGCCGCCATATTGGATGGGGCAAAGTGGAGATTCTTCACCCATCTCTGGTATAGCGTCTAGACAGTAGCCGAGAATAAAGATGCCTCATTCATGTGCTGCGTTTAACTGTACCAACAGGTTTACCGTCCAAGCGAGATCACATGGGATTACCTTTCACAGGTGAGACTGGAAAAATACTTTTCAATACTGTTCCTTCAGTCTTAAGTTTCCCAGCTCATCTCCACCGGGTAGGTGTAGAGTTATAAGCAGTGAGAATTAGATAATACAGCGCCACACTATGATGAACGTTTTTGAACGTATGATGAATGTTTTTATTTTTGTTATCTGTTTTTTTCTTCTTTTATGGCAAATACTTCTCTTCAAAAGAAACTAATGAAGAGTAAAATAAAACTTTTTTTATTTTCACAGTGATATGCACTTTATTTTTCATCCCTTGGTTTTCTCATCCAGTATGGAAGTTATGGATGTCAGTGGCTGTGACAAGACATGTTATGCTCTGCAATAAAAAAATAAAAAAAAAAACATTGGTACAAAGCAAGCCCATTCACTTTTTTATGCTGATAAGAGAATTACAATGGTTTTTCATGTGACAAAAATGTGTGATTAAATTGCGATTAATCGCGAGTTAACTATGACAGTCGCGACATTAATCGCGATTAAATATTTTAATCGCTTGACAGCACTAGTAAGAACATATTTGGCATGTCATACCCAAATAGTTGGGCGGCACAGTGGTGTAGTGGTTCACACTTTCGCATCACAGCAAGAAGGTTCTGGGTTTGAGTCCAGTGGCCGATGGGGGCCTTTCTGTGTAGAGTTTGTATGTTCTCCCCGTGTCTGTGTGGGTTTCCTCCGGGTGCTCCGGTTTCCCCCACAGTCCCAAGGCATGCGGTTAGGTTAACTGGTGACTCTAAATGGTCCAGAGGTGTGAATGGTTGAGAGGAGAAAACCTCTATAATAATCCGGCAGAAGACAACGGGAAATCAGTACTGTAATTCTTCCCTAGAAACCTGGACCTGCCATCAGGCAGAACACTGAAGATGACGACGACCCAAATAGTTGCTAGAAACAGGAGAAGGGGAGAAAAAAAAAAAAAAAAAGATTGGTGATGCACAGTATAAAAATAGTTACATTTTTACACTATACCTCAGGTTCTCTTGGCAGAACTGACAGTCCTAACTGTGCGTTTTACCAATCTATCCTTCCTCCACATGCTCTCTTATTTCTCTTTTTCATGTTTCTATACAAAGTCACATGATGCACTGCGTTGTGTGTTTAATTTCATGAGAATGCAGGATTTATGGTTCAGGCATGCTTCAGTAGGGATCGTTCCTACATCCACCAGACAACTGATCCTGTCGTCTAAGCAGGTCTGAGATTCTGAAAGTCATACAAGTAAGCATCTGGGCTTAAGCCAATGAAAGAAATAAGATTACAATTTAAGAGCACGTGTTTCAGCAATAAGAGGTCATACAACCTCCACCAGCATATTGACTCATACGCCACAGGAGCCACACTTTTCCTTCAGGAGCACCAGGGGCTTCCGGCTCCCTCTGCCAACTGCCCTCAACCCACTGCGAGCAGATTCTGTTCGAGGGGCAGGATTCAGCACGGCTACAGTTATACCCCTACTCGTACCATCTGTCCACACAGGCACCCAAAGTGAGCGGTCAGCTAATGCTCAAGTCTGCTTTTAGCCTGAGAGGTTACAGCTCAGATACACCCACAGGACAACCAAGAACTGTTCTTATATTTTTATCCAAAAACATAACATACAGTCTTTGTTTACTAGTTGTTGCTTGTAGAAAGGAAATTCCAGATGTAACGTGCGCTCCAAGTGGAACTAAATAGCTAACAACTTGCACTGATTAAGCATTTAGCAAATCATTTTGCTCGTGTTTTCTGAGAAACTCGCAAGACACAAAAACATGTTTTCGCTTAGCAGAGATACAGCACATTAAATTGCATTATGGATGTGAAAAGAAAGAGATTAACATCTCAGAGCAAGAACAGCTCAAAAAAAAAAAAAAACCTCAACCACCTGTAGTTTCACTTTCAAATCAGAAAGATTAACATACACACCTTAAAAGCAGCTCATCACCACTTTTTTTTTTTGTATATTTCACTTAATATTCCATGAAGAATAAAAAGCATTTTGGCTATGACTGGGTTTTTCCAAAAAGGCACATACAGATTATAGACAGACACTCATGTCAAACAAATATATTATAAAACGATTTAAATCATTAAATGAAAACGAAAGCACTTTGTCTCACCAGCGACTAAACCTCACCATCCTGTTCAATACGAACCCCTTTATTTGATACAAACCATTCAAATAGTCATTATTTTTCAATTTTAGGAAATAATATAGCACTCATTTACTGTTATAATTTTTTTTGCCTTGCATAATTTATTCATACTATTTTTTTCAATAGGTTGCTGTTTCAACATTGATGTGAAGGTCTACTGAACACTTTAAAGCAGATACGCAGATCCTTTATTTTTAATAAATTTCTGAGTGGATAGTATCTCCATTCCATCCTTGGCTCTTGTATGCTGCATAAACAGGACACACACACACACTAGTGCATCTCGAAAAATTCAATATTTTCCATCAGTTATTTAAGAAAGTGAAAGTTATTATAGACTCATTACACAAACTAAAATGTTTCAAGCATTTTTCTATTTTAATTTTAATCAGTATGGCATACAGTACAAAAAAAAAAAAACCCACCTCAAAATATTAGAATATTTCATTTCAAGTTTGAGTAAAACAGTATGAACACAGTGTATCTCTCAGTCTTGTTCAGTACACACAACCACAATCATGGGGAAGACTGCTGACTTGACTGTTGTCCAGAAGATGATCACTCACTACGTTTACATGCACATAGAGAGAATCGAATTTCTGCCGTTGCTCGACTGAAATCGAAGTTCAAAATGCCATGTATACACCTTAATTCGGCTGAAATTGAACCGAACTTGATTTCTCGGAATCGAGCTACACGACCTAGTTTATGCGATTTCTGCCGAGCTATTTTGTGCATGTATACCCTATCGAGCTAGTTGTCGAGCTACTTCCGGAAGTGACGAGTGACGAGACCACAAGCGGGAAACACAACAGCCTCGGTCGGCATGACAACAGTAGTAGCGAGCAGCAGAAGAGGTCAGGAGGAACAAACGAAAAAGAGAAAATGGCGATGTAGAGCTCTCTGAAGTGCGGGTGGAGCACAGAGGACAGCAGGACAAAGCTTCTGGTACTAATAGGCTTTTTATTGTCAGACTTTTCAGTTTAACAGCCTACTTTTATTCTTGACAGAAAAACACACGCGCGCGCTGTGTTCTAGTCCCGGGATGAGCTCTCCCCTCTGCTCTCCCTCCTTAAATAGGGCGCGGTTACTGGGAAGACACACAAACAGGTTAATTACCGTCAGGTGTAGTTATTCTGCCACTCACCTTCCCTGGCTCCGCCCTCCTGTCACAGACCGGCGCTTGACCACGCCCCCACTGCCACAGGCAAGCAGAAACGTGCACTTCTGGAGCAGTGAGGAGGCAGAGTTCATGCTCATTCAGCTTAAGGAGTTGAATATATTAAAATTCATGGACGGGAGAAAAACGCGCAATGGAGAACACGGAACTGATAACTTTGTTTACACTCTTGAATAGCTCTTCTTCATGACGACAACCGGAAGTGTACCAACACGATGGGGCGTGTTGCGCCACCTGTGGCTCGGGTGCACAACGCACCTCACACAATAGCCCGATTTCAGTTGTGTGCATGTACGATTGGATTTCTCTGGCACCCTGCTGGGACCTTCAGCTCGATTACCGACAGCAGCTCGAGTTGGATGTGCATGTAAACGTAGTCACTGATGCCCTCCACAAGGAGGGTAAGCCACAAAAGGTCATTGCTGAAAAGGGTGGCTGGAAAAGGTGCACAAGCAACAGGGATGGCCGTAGTCTTGAGAGGATTGTCAAGAAAAGCTCATTCAAAAACTTGGGAGAGCTTCACAAGGAGTGGACTGAGGCTGGTGTCAGTGTATCAAGACCCATCACGAACAGACATCTTCAAGAAAGGGGATACAACTTTCGCATTCCTAATATCAAGCTACTCCTGAGCCAGAGACAATGTCAGAAGTGTCTTATCTGGGCTAAGGAGAGAAAGAAATGGGCTGTTGCTCAGTGGTCCAAAGGCCTCTTTTCAAATGAAAGTACATTTTGCATTTAATTTGGAAATCACGGTTCTAGAGTCTGGAGGAAGACTGGAGAGGCACAGAATCCAAGGTGTTTGAAGCCCAGTGTGAAGTTTCCACAGTCTGTGATGATTTGGGTTGCCATGTCATCTGCTGGTGTTGGTCCACTGTATTTTATCAAGTCCAAAGTCAACACAGCCATCTACCAGGAGATTTTAGAGCACTTCATGCTTCCATCTGCTGACAAGCTTTTTGGAGATGCTGATTTCCTTTTCCAGCAGGACTTAGCACCTACCCACAGTGCCAAAACTACTACCAAATGGTTTGCTGACCATGATATTACTGTTTGATTGGCCAGCCAACTTGCCTGGCCTGAACCCCATAGAGAATCTATGGGGTATTGTCAAGAGGAAGATGAGAAACACCCGACCCAAAAATACAGATACGCTGAAGGCCACTATCAAAGCAACCTGGGCTTCAATAACACCTCAGCAGTGCCACAGACTGATCACCTCCATGCCACACCACATTGATACAGTAATTCATGGTAAAGGAGCCCCAACCAAGTATTGAGTGTATAAATGAATATACTTTTCAGAAATTGGACATTTCTGTATTGTAAATCCTTTTGTTGATTGATCTTAGGGAATATTCTAATAATTTGAGATACTGGATTTCTGATTTTCATGAGCAAAAGCCATAATCATCAAAATTAAAATAAAAAAAGGCTTTAAATATTTCACTTTACATGTAATGAATACAGAATATATGAAAGTTTACCTTTTTGAATTAAATTATGAAAAAAAGGAACTTGTTCATGGTATTCTAATTTTTTGAAATGCACTAGTGTAATATATATATAAAAATTTTTTGAGAGTAAAAATCAACCGTAAAGTTGGCATTCGAGCTGCCCCGCTGAGCCAGCCAGCCCTGAGTGCATGTCGTCACTGCAGTAACCGGTTTTAAAGTGCATATTCTGGACCAATTTCGTTTTGTTTATATGAAAGTATGTCCCTTTACACACTCATCCAGAAGGGTAATTTTGCACAAGGCCATCCGTTTACAGCAGAAAAAAATAAAACAAAACGCGTCTGGGAAAATCCCAAGGGAGTCTGGAGCCAGATTCGTGATGTCACCTGTGGAAGCGCCAGCAGGCTGCGTGAGCTTTGCACGGTTTCAGTGCACAGCCTGTGTAGACCAAGCGCTCCCATTTCTCTCTCATTGTCCGGTCTTTTGGGAAACGATGAGTACTAATCCCATCAAAATTGGTGTTGCTACACCCTCCTACGATACATCTGTTAACCATTTTAATAATTACGCGATAACGTTGAAGAAATTTGCAGAAAACCACCAGGTCGTTTTCTCATAAACAAACCAGCGCTGACATAGGATTCAGAAGGAGGCGTCCCGCACGCGACGTCACGAAAATCAATGTTTCCCGGGAAATCCAAATGCCAAGTTTTTTCAGAGGCGGATCAATTCGCATCAAATGGCTTGATTTCAACTGAATTTTTCTGGTATTGCGCAAGGTAAAAAAAATTGCAGAGAATGCAGAATGTGACAAATATTTGACCAAAGTTTAATATAAAATAGGAGAATTACATTGATCTCGCTCCTGAATTTACCCGTGATATGCACTTTAAGGCCGAGGCCTTTTACAGCTATAGACCAAAGTCATTTAAATAAAAATTTATGGTGAAAGTAAGAAATCCCGTTACCGACTTGCTCAACTAAGACTGATTTGACTTCACTGATTGTGGGTTGACTCTCATTAAAACAGGATAGGTGTTACAACTTATGCAGCATACATGTACATGCATGCATTTTCACTGATAAAACGTAAAAGGTTAATTAAATAATCAGATGAACTGAGACAATCACATTCTGAAGTAAATTAAATAATCTTATACCGGTAACTTAAACACACAATACAAGTTACATGTATTAATCTAAATGCAGGTAAACAACGTGTTGTTTTTGTTGTTTTATCCAAATGAGAGTCGGAGCTTACCCGTCTGTGTTCTCGCTTCTTGAAGGCCGATCTTGTGGCCGATTGTTTTGAAACAATCCTATTTTCACAGTTGTTCATTCAGTTCTCCGTTCATTCACTTCTTCCACGTAAGGGCGAGATGGCAGCAATATCCAGTTTAGAAATAAGACGGCTGCTCCACTCATTCTCTCCATACTGTGTATTCCGCCATTACTGCTCGGCTCAGGCAATTACTAAAACCCAGGACGGAACATCACCAGTTTTAACAACAACCGCAGGGAGGTCACTGACCAAGCAATATGTCCCATTCCGTCCCAAGTTTTAGCAACAACCCTCGGCTCATGTTCCAGGAGGACTGGTGCAACTGAACTCACTTTAAAAAATAAATAAATAAATAAAAATACTTTCCTTTTCTTTTATTTTCCTTTAATTGTTGATACTGCACCCTCTTTCAATACGGGCTTATAGCCAACGCTCCTCAACAGATCAGAGGTCTCGTACGAGTCATCAGTAAAATGTGCAGAGCAGAGGAGAGACCACTTCGTAGGCGCCCAACGTGTCCGGGAACTTCTTGCAAAACGCGTCCAAATCTTCGCAGTTTGAACATTCTTGGGCCATGAATGCAACGTAAATCCACCTTCTGTCGTGTTGCTGCACCCGGCCAAAAACACATCTACGCTGCTTGGCGATAAATTAGCTCAAAATGGAGGATTGGAGTTGCAGTCAGCTCTGTGTTTTAGTATAGCGGAAATGGCGATGAGACCGATAGACTTCCTGCTGTGACGTTACGGACGTCAAGGTCATTCACTCGGACGGCTACCTATATAAAATCACTTTAATTGGGGGCGTCGTGGCTCAGGTGGCTAATGCCGCTTTTCCACTACAAACGCGGCTGAGCCGTGCCGTGCCGAGTCGAGCTGAGTCGAGCTGAGCGGGGCTGTTGGAGTTGCATTTCGACTACAACCGCGCTGAACCGTGCTGGTTGGAAGTGGGTGGACACATTGGGTGGAGTTAGCGAAAGTGGGTGGACGTCATGTGATGTCGTTAAGCAGCGCAAACAGTGACATCAGTGACAGTGGCGGAACAAGTCAGAGCCGGGCCGGGGGCGGGGCAAATGACCGGGCCCTTTATTAAAGCTTATCATAACATCATTTTAGGCTACAAAATGTCCGCAACTGCGGTGTTTACCAATTTCAACACTACCGGGTGCAACTATGTTATTTAGTACATCAAGTCCTTCAAACGAACATGTAACTCAGAAACAAAAAACATTAGGATACTGTACATGGCTCATAATAAAACATCAATAGCCTATACTGCGCACATTATTTGAAGGGCATACGAATGAGCGCTCAGAGTGGTGACAGGAAGAGTCAGAAATAAAAGGAGGGCGGTGCAAACCTCACTGAATGCACTGTGTTTACCAATTTCAACACTCCGGGGTGCAACTATGTTATTTTGTACATTAAGTCCTTCAAACGAACATGTAACTCAGAAACAAAAAAACATTCGGCGACATACTGTACATGGCTCATAATAAAACATCAATAGCCTACTGCGCGCATTATTTGAAGGGCATACGACGAGCCTTGCGCTCCGCGAACTCGTCCACGATGCTCTGTATGTCACTGATTCAGTGAGCTTTGAAGCGGTAGTCTCATGACCCGGAGAGTAAACAATAAACATGGAGGACATGGAGTCGTTAGTGTTGCTGGTCTCGGTGCTGTGGCTTGACAACGCCAACAGATACTGGCAAGAGCGTATAGATGAGGCGAGGCGCATAAGGCTTCAGAAATTCTCGTAATTCGTAATTATTCTTCTTCCGGGTTTGCGGTGTTTACAGATCCCAGCGCGCTCGCGGGGCGTGTGTGGGCATGTGAGGACACTCCTCCTCACCAATCAGTGCACAGGGGAGTGTCTGCTCACGCCCCCAACCTCAGTCAGCACGGTTTGGCTCGCTTCAGCCCTACCCCAAAACGGTGCGAGTTTTAGGGGCTAAGCAGGGCTGAAACGAGCTGAGTCGTGCTGGTTTTTGGTAGTCGAAACGCGAGCCGTGTCGGGCTGAAGTGAGCTGAAGCGAGCTGAAGTGAGCTGAAAAAGGGTAGTGGAAAAGGGCCATAAGGCGCCATACCATAAATCCGGGGACCCGGGTTCGAGTCCGACCCGAGGTCATTTCCCGATCCCTCCCCGTCTCTCTCTCCCACTCATTTCCTGTCCTGTCTCTACACTGTCCTATCCAATAAAGGTGAAAAAAAGCCCAAAAAATATCTTTAAAAAAAAAAAATCACTTTAATCGTAAAAATTACTATATTAGATTTATTGTTAGCACTTAAAACTATTTCTGTGCCATTCTTGAGGTCTCAAGGCATTTATAAACGCATGTACAGATACAAATCATTACAAATACAAAAGACTAAAAATATACACAATTTAAAAAAAAAAAAAAAAAACTTTAAAATCCATTTTGGCTGAGAATGCCCTGCATGCAAGGTTTGGCTTTTGGCACATCCATACAGTTTTAAATACAATACCTACATTAAAAAAAAAAAAGTTTTTACTGCATTTAATTCCTGGGCTCCCATCTGTAACAGGAAGTGATGTTGCATCCCATTAATACACTTTAGATTATTAGATTATAATAGAATAGATGAGCCAAAATAATTGGGGGATCTTTTTTAATGGGCCCGACTCGTTACAAGTATGAATAAGTGGGCCGTAAAGCAGAAAAGGTTGAGAAGCCCCAAGTTAAAACGTCCCCGATACAAAAAGCACCACTGAGCCTGAATGATTTGAACGGAGGACGCAGTAACGCAATCCAAGTGCATCAGGTTCAGGAGCATTGCTGTGGATTTTAAACACAGTACACTTAATGAGCACTTTATTAGACCTTAAAAAGCAGGTATGCAATTTGAGACTGCAGTTCAGCACGTGTTCATCTTTCACTCGTGCTAGTTTGTGACCACAGGACTGCTTTGGTCTGGTGAACTTTTCTCAACCCAGCAATGGCATTTGAGGTGTTTTAAAACTTTTAAAAACAACTGCCACTCCTGCTGGAGAGACACGCATCATCAGGCCACTGACTGTGCTGACAGTGATCAAAAAGCTAAATTACATCTGCTCAGCAGTGATTCTGTGATGGACTTCAGGCTTTCGTCTAAACCGGGGAACGGGGCGCTGCGCCCTCTTACCGAAATGCCGATTGAACCCCAAGTCACACTTAGGCCATGCACTTACCGTATATGCTACTGCACAACATGCAATCTCTCAAAACGATCTTTTCTCCGTGAAAACATCCCAGCAACACCACGTGACAATGTGTCTGATCATCAAATACGTTATAATTACTCCAAAAATATTCCAATCATAGTAGATACACCGCCAGACGGTGCAAAAACAATCCGAATTGGCGTTTTCCAGACTGAGGTGCCATGTTGTTTACTTGTCGTGGCTGCTCTCGCGAGATTTGACATGGGTTACATACAAGGTCAGCTGACTTGTAGAGCGAGATTTCTCGAGACTGGATGACCTTTCACCCACCGGCGCAGGAGTTTTTGACAGAAGTAGTTTGCGAGTTGTTTTTGTTGACACTTGGGCATTTAAAGATGTCGTCCCGCGGCACGAAACGGAAGAAAGCCAAAGACTGTCCGGGGCAGAAGAAGATTACTACTTTCTTTTTCAATGTTGACAATTTGTTACAATTTCCCTCTCAGATAGCCTCAGAATGTCCTATTGTAGCCTCAATTTTTCAAAGGCTTCGCACAGTGGAGGGGGGGGACGGACAACCGGCACCATCCCGGTCGCGTCGCTCCCTCGCCATGGTGAGCGCCCTCATACTAAATTTTTCTAGAAAAACCCCTGGACTTCTCTCACTAATAGAGTTGTCCATACAAACTGATGGGATTCAGTTAGTGTATGTATGTATCCTTTATCCAAAGCGACGTACAAGTGAGACAGAAACCAATCCAGGCAAAGAGGTGTTAGAGAAGCAGAGAGCAGTACAGTCACCACTGATCAGACACCGAGCAAAACAGTCAGAGCAACACACACACTCTCACACTCACAGTTTCTGTGTCAGCCACAACCAAAACACTGTGAGAAAGAGAGAGGCCGCTAAATATGAGCATGGGAGTGATTCTTGGTAATCAGGAGTGTTATCAGACCAACTAGCAACAGTGCCAAGTAATACACACAACTAGAGCTGTTATGTCATCATGACTGTTCATATAGTTAGGCAACTGTATACCATGTGACCATAAATCACAATACAAATTTATGACAATTCAAATTTCCCTCATCTCATTATCTCTAGCCGCTTTATCCTTCTACAGGGTCGCAGGCAACTGACTGCAAAAAATTGAACAGGAAATCAGAGCTCTCTTTTTACAGATTGCTGAGAGCTGAAGAAAAAGAGAAGCAGGTGGAGGAAGGAGTATTTGAGTTAATAAGCTATTACATTTTGCTCCAATCTTTACAAATGTGGGTAAATAATTATTGACGGTTATTAAGAAAATCAATATAAAATTAAGAAAAACACAAGTTTTTTTCAAAAATATTATGGAAAAAATCAAATTGTGGACCCAATATCGTAAATCAATTTGAATCGTTACATGCCGAGTCAGTGAATAATTAGATGGTGACCTCATGTGCTGACTTCTTCAAAATACTGAACAAACAAAATGCATCGTATACCCATTTATGTTTCTCATCCTTTTTCTCTCTGGCTGGGACTCCTCAAATTTCACAACTCCCCCTAAATCACACTTCAGCGACCTCGGTTTCTCCACGCAGGAGATGCAGACTACACTGAAAACATCCCAACATCGCTGACCAGATCTATTTGTTTTAGGTTAAATAGCACTGCCATGCTAATAAATAAATACTGACAGCTTAAGAGAATTTTGGAAGAAATTGCTCTCAGAAATATATTTTGAAACAAAAAGAACAGCTTGCGTGTGTCATGGGATGTTTAGCCTTGGCTAGCATAGCATGAAAAAATTCAAATCAACACCCATGCTGAAAAAGCCAGGTTGATAATCAGCTATCATCAGTCAAAACACACACACTGAGCTGGCCAAGCTGAAAGATCTGGAAGCCTGTTTCCTGCCAACATAATAAAGGGAATATTTCCCATAATTATAACTCAAGTTCTCATAAAATATCACTTCATATCTCATAGTAATGAGATAATTATCACATTTCATAATAATGACTTAGTATCTCAATTATGACTAGCTACCTCATTCTCATTATCTGTAGCCGCTTTATCCTGTTCTACAGGGTCGCAGGCAAGCTGGAGCCTATCCCAGCTGACTACGGGCGAGAGGCGGGGTACACCCTGGACAAGTCGCCAGGTCATCACAGGGCTGACACATAGGCCGAATCCCATTTCACCCCTTGGACCAACCCCTTGGCCCTTCCCCTCCATTTTGCGCGTTCACGTGAAGGGGTAGGGGTATCCCAATCCCAGTTAACGCGGAGGGGTAGGGGAAGGGGTAGGGCTTCTGTACCCCTCCAAACGGAGATTTTCCTGGAGCTGACTCCGAACGAAGGGGTTTGAGTGATTTCCCACAATGCCATGCAGATTTCAGCGAGATTTCATGCGGATTTCAGAAAGATGGCGGTTCCCGCGGCGAAAGATTGTCATAAATGTATTTTCTCCATTATTTACGTGTTTTAAGTTGTTATCCAGAGGAAACACGCCGCTTGATTCGCTTTCGAGCTGAGAATGAGCAGCGATTTCTGAAATCCAAGCTGCTGCTAAAAAGCTTTGGGAGTGAGTATTGTTTTCGTTTGCTTGACTGCGTACGTTTTGTTCTGTTATTCTCGCTTTTATTGTTTACATGAGTGTTCTGACACCTCATTCTGTCGGATGTGGTGCACGAAGTGCCAAAGATATCCCATTCAGTGGTGTTAGTTAACAAATCACACCCTGCCAGCAGAGATTTCTGGTTCTGCCTCTGGCTCTGACTGTAGCGGCTGGTCGCAGCCAATGACGCATTTGGTCGCGTTTTGCTAACGTAAACGCTGACGGAGGTACGCGATGACGTATGCGATCGTTGAAGGGCTATCCCAATACGTAAGGGTTGAATTTCAAGCCCTATCCCTTGTAGCTCAGTTTCAAGGGGAAGGGCCAAGGGGAAGGGGGAGGGGAAGGGGGAGGGGAAGGGGTAGAAATTAGAATTGGGATTGGGCCATAGACACAGACAACCATTCACACTCACACCTACGGTCAATTTAGAGTCACCAGTTAACCTAACCTGCATGTCTTTGGACTGTGGGGGGAAACCGGAGCACCCGGAGGAAACCCACGCGGACACGGGGAGAACATGCAAACTCCGCACAGAAAGGCCCTCGCCGGCCACGGGGCTCGAACCCGGACCTTCTTGCTGTGAGGTGACAGCGCTAACCACTACACCACCGTGCCGCCCACTAGCTATCTCAAAAAAAATGAAACATGAGAGTTTCTTAATTATGACTTAAAGGTGCTGACCCCAAAGTTATATGACATTTTCTTTTTCTTTTTGTGCATGGCATTTTCCTATGTCTCACAAGAGGAATATCATGGGGATGAGATGTGATCATTTTGATGTGCTGAGGGTCGCTTTCCTCCATTTTGGGACCATTTTCCTCCCTCTTGAGGTAAACAGCATGGTCCGACAGAAACAGTCGAATACAAGGAGCTTTAACTAATTAGCACAATGATGGAACCGCGTCACACCAAGATGGCAACGTGCAGAAAACATCATGACTCTGCATCGACTTCGGAGTTTTGAGTTGCAGGGATGTAATTTGTGGTTGATATTTGTGATTAGATCCGTGAAACAAAAGACGAGTATATGGGTCTGTTTCAGAAACTGGGTACTGTGGGGGTCCCCCACTAAATATGCTCACAGTCAATAAACTACACGGTTTTGAAAGATGATGTTGGTTTTAATTTGAAATAAATTGATGAAAGAAATAATACAGATAAAACTAAATCTTTGATGTGAATACTCTATTCAGAATTTGGCAAAAATTCTGCAAATTTGTGGAAAAATGGCGGCTTGATCTGGGACATGATAAATGGTTGACTACATCGCATTCCCTTAAAAAGGTTGTAGTCCACTGAAAAGTCTACAGTTATCACTAATTGTATTTTAAGTTGTAACTTTATCCACCTAAGGATTGGCGCGCTCACAGAATAATCATAACCGTAATAAAACATCATGCAAAATATTTCATCACCGTTGTAACTCCATTTTCCGCAGACCCAAAACCAATACAATCGTGTGTTTTGATCTAAACGGAAAGCCTCAGGGTCGAGGTCACTACCTCACCAAAAGTAGTAACTTAAAATCACTACGCCATATAAACATTTAGTAATAAATCTGCGATTTAGTTTTTTAAAACGAAAGCTGAAAGTAGGTATAGAATATGTTTCTTACAGAATATGTTACGATGGTAGGTGGTCTCGTATGAATTTCTGAGCTATAAAATGAGTCGTGGTCTATTTTTTACCGTAGCGTGTTATTTGTGTGCGGGGAAGGACACACATTAACAACTTGCATGTGTAGAATGGAATTTTCCACTCCAACAGTTAGAAGTTGATCGTGCTTCCATTTGCGGCCTCTCGGTTACGCGGATAGATCTGTTCCAGTCAATGCTGACTTACCTGCGGTTCCTGCCACTGCCGACTCGCCTGCCTCCACACCTGTTGTTCCGGTCACTGCCTCCTTGTATTTAAAGCCCCTCTTTCACAGATTATAGGCAAAACTGATTGAAATTTCATATCAAGGAAAAATCACATTTATTCTATATCTCAGTAGTTCTTTGTATCAGGGATGAGAGTTTTCCGCTTTTTCTGAGTTAAAAAAAAAAACGACCTTTTTATATTATGCCAAATCCATTGAGAATTTTTTTTTATTAATTGAGGGGGGTTCCTTCATGCTGTTCAAACGTAATTAACTCCAACGATGTTTACACATTATTTGTGTCAAAAATGCATTCCTCTAATCAGCGTTTTTTTCCTCAAGATGCCGAATACCATTGACAAGCAAGATGAAGCAAAGGTACGTGAAATTGATGCTGGTATAAAAAACAAGTTTAGCAAAGCAAAAGGAAAGCAAGAGAGGAGTGTGCGAGAGAGCAGAAGAGAGCCAGGTTAGAGCATGTAAAAACACAGGAGGAGCTGGCTAATGAAAGAAAAAGGAAAAAAAAAAAAAAGAGGACTGATGAGCTTTTGGCTTTGGCCAAGAAGCTGAAGTAATCGTCTAAATGATCAAATGAAAATCTGTTTCAAAAATAACTGGGAACTGGAAATAACTGTAAAAAGTGTAAATAGACATTTTCCTTTTGAAGAAAACATACAAGTGACGTGGACAATAAGATAAAGACAGTCCCCATAAAATATACATTTGTTTGATTCAATACATTGAATACATGATCATTTGAATTATAGCTGACAGTGTTAACTGCATAACTTTAAATAGACATTGTGAAGAAATCATATACAAGTAATGTGGACATTAGGAAAAGGTCAGTCTCCATAAGATATGAAATGTTTTTATTTAATTCAATATATTGAATATATGAAAATTTGAATTATTAAAGGTCCCATGGCATGGTGGTTTGTTGATGCTTTAAACGGGCTTGTGGAGGCTTCCGGATGTTATATCCACAGCCTTTCTCAAAATGAACCCTCGGCACGTAGATATAGCGTCCTGGGAGAAAGCCCCATTTCAGCGCTTTTCCCAGTGCGTCGTTTTGCTAATGAGAAGCAGGAGGCGGGGAAGGGTAGAGGGTGGGGGCGGGTCTTATCATTAATATTCATGACATGTAAACGTGTTACCTCTGATTGGCTAACTGCACTGTGACGCTACCTCCAGTGGGTCAGAACAAGCGGATGTGGGTGTCTTACTATGGCGAGAGAGAAGGAACAAACCGCGAAGGGAAAATACCGCGCACTGACATCATTAATGTGCGACGCGAGGAAATAAAATAAATTCAACAAATGTTTGGGTTTTTACTGAACAAACAAATAAAATGAACGAGTGACTTAAAAAAAAAAGAATGTGGGTGTCTTTGTAAAAACTGTTTTGATTGGCTATTATAACAGAGCATGCTGCATGCTTTTTGGTTTTGTAGCGCAGAGTACCTGGCTAACTGCAGGAAGCGGTTAGCTGCACAGCTAATGTAGCCATTGCAAGGCTAACGTTGCACCGATTTTAAAACACGGCAAAACGACTCAACAGTTATACACTTACTTGTTCGCTGTTTGTGGCTGATGCGGCAGGGATGCTTGGTACGGACCCAGGCTTCAGTGACAGTTGATGTGCAAAACCTGCCCTGTACTGTCCCAAGTTGTGGAAACATTCCTCAGGAAAATGCTTCCGACAAACATACACCGTCTTAGGTAGACTCAACGACGTATTATTGAAGTAAATAAAATTAAGCCACTGCGTCTTCAGGGGCTCTCCCGTCGGCAGTAAAAACAGACTCTTTTCTGTGTTGTCACATCCATGTACAGCGCAATTTCAATGTTTCGCTCGCTTAGGTGATGCCATGTTGTTGTGTCCTCTATGGTCTCCTCACTACAACTGGGCGGGGCAATCCATACAGTGGGTGGGAATCCAGAGGGGGGGCGTGGGGATCATCTCCCTTGCTGACGTAGTAAAGGGAAGAGCTTATCAACGCGCCGTTTTGACGCGCCATTCTCAAATGTTGGGCATAGTTTGGTTTACACATTATGAAATTTCTAGCCACTGGGGTGACTTAAGAAGGTCAGAGGAACTCATTTTAACGTTAAAAAACCTCAGAAAGTGAAAATTTCATGCCATGGGACCTTTAATGGAACTGTAAATAACAATTTTAATGGACATTTTTTTAGAAAAACAAGTGATGTTGACAATGAGTAATAACCAGTCCCCATAAAATGTAGATATTATTTTGAATTAATGCAATACACGTATTGATTTTGATACATACTATTCTATATAATAGTGTTTTTATTTCAATAAGTATGAAAATAGGCATCAGGTGTTTTAATTAACTACAGCTCAGATTACAGGAAATAGGGTGTGTAAGGTCTCATTTTGAAAAAAAAAAAAATTCCCGGGGGGAAATTTGGCGCCCTCAGGACATTTTACAGATTTTCTGCTTTTTTCATCAGGACCCACTCTCATCCCTGTTGTATGTAATTGATCAGGATGAGAAAATGGATCGTTTTGACGGTATGCATTATTGAAAGGGTCATTTTCAACAGTATCACTGATACTGCTTACATTTCACTGTCATTTTGTAACCAAACAGTCCTATTTCGCCATATCAAATACCCAAAACGTATCATCATATTCATATTTAAGCGAATAATCAATTCAGTCATCATAACTTGGCATTTTTAACCCAAGCAATCAAAAAGAGGAAATTTATTCAATATTTTCACTCATCTGTGAAGGAGGGGCTTTAATTCTTCATGATGTACTTATTTTATCTCATCTCATTATCTCTAGCCGCTTTATCCTGTTCTACAGGGTCGCAGGCAAGCTGGAGCCTATCCCAGCTGACTGCGGGCGAAAGGCGGGGTACACCCTGGACAAGTCGCCAGGTCATCGCAGGGCTGACACATAGACACAGACAACCATTCACACTCACATTCACACCTACGGTCAATTTAGAGTCACCAGTTAACCTAACCTGCATGTCTTTGGACTGTGGGGGAAACCGGAGCACCCGGAGGAAATCCATGCGGACACGGGGAGAACATGCAAACTCCACACAGAAAGGCCCTCGCCGGCCCCGGGGCTCGAACCCGGACCTTCTTGCTGTGAGGCGACAGCACTAACCACTACACCACCGTGCCGCCCCTGACGTAGTTATTTTATATGTAAATCAATTTTACAAAAACATTTGAATTGTAATCAAAATATAATTTAAGTTGAGAATGATTACATTTCAATGCAGTGTGTAAATCTGCAACTTGTTCAGATGCAATAAGTAACAGTCACTGTAAAAAGAAACTAGCAAAGAAAAAAAGGTGTTTCCATGTTACATTAGTGATGAAAAAAGCAAATAATTGAATAAAATCAAATGGGATATTGTGTGACAGTTTCAAACTTTTGTCTGTGTATTACTATGATGCTTATTGATAATTTAGTACAAAATAAGGGGTGTATCTACATGACAGCCTGCAGGCACAACAAAGTTTAATAAAATGTATGATAACTGATGAACATTCGAAACTAAGGGGTAAAATTTAAAAATAACAACAAATGTTTGTTTTTCTGTCCAATAATTGCATTTAAAGAAACAAATATATGTACAGAAAAAGATATTCCTTGGTTATCAAAGAGGGTTTTTAAATGCATACATGTTTCCATGTTACGCGAGTGAACTTCAGAACATCGTTAAAATTTTCCACAGTGGAGGCCAGAAAAAGCAAGATGCTATCTTTATTCTTATTAAACATGACAAAAGAAACATTGAGTGTTAAGTAAATACAAAAAAAATAGTAAAATTAGAACATTTATTTATTGACCATAATGTCCCAAATGAGAGACCAGTTTCTGAGACGGACCCATATCTTTTCTGTTCCTGCTTTTGTGTCATCATTTCTTTCTCTGCAAGATCAAAACATTAGGGGTATAACTCCATACTCGCTACTGTGGAGTCAAGCCCATGCATTCTAAGGGCCTCTGCATGCTCTTGCAACAAGGCTTTCGCAGATAGCTTTTCGCAGACAGTTGTAATTTATCGTTGAGCGGGGAGTAATAGGCGTGCGTGATGTTATTCACCGCCACAACGCAAAGGGGGCACGAAGTCGCGAAATCGCTAGGAGTAGTTGGTGGGTGTGGTTAGTGGAGTATTTATCCTCCGGTTACTTATAATGACTAGAACTGGAGTCGTATAGATGTACGTACTTCCTCACTTCCTCGATCAACCGCTCTTTGTGCTGCTCCATCTTTGCTCGTGTTTTTAAAAATGGCGGTCGTGAAAACAAACCAAACCGGGAAAGTAGGGAAGCGGAAGTGCGTGTACAGCGGATGTAGAGTGGACCAATCAGAGCCCTCTTGTCTGCGACGCTGTCTGGGAGGCTTCTGCGGTGGTCACAATTTTTGGGAGGTGCACGCAGAGCGTCTGCGAAGGGGGGGGGGGCTACGCAGACACCATCTGCGAGGACTGCGTTGTCAGCATAAATTGGCCTTAAGGCCAAGATAGCCAAGTGTTAGCTAGAACGATTCAGTTACCGGTCAGAAAAATGACACCATCTAATCTTGCTTTGTTTTGCAGTTGCACTCACTAGTAGGGATGGCGAAAACTAAAAACAATCTTAACCGACCACCGAGCCTCATTAGCCGGTTAAAGTCGGTTAACCTACGAGTTTAAAATTCTAGAATTGGAATTATTCGAATCTATTCTAAATCTAACCGCGAGCATCCGCACATTCAGTCCCAGGCTCCGTTCACATGAGTACGCGGCCTCACCCAATACTCTGTCGTTTTGAAAAAAATCTCCATCAACACGGCGTCGTTTCGATTCACTGGAAACGACCCAAAACGTTGTAGTACATATGCCAGGCCTGTATGTGGCGCTGTGCCGCCGCCACACCAATACACTAAAACCGGAAGAGAAGCCATGGAGCATGCATAAAGGTCACGCGCTGTTTACAAAACAAGCTCATAACACGAGAAGTTTTGTTGCTCCTCGCAGTAATATAAAAGCAGAAGGTTTTGTTGTAGCAGCCGTAATAGACTGAGTTGTTTCTGCAGTACGAGCACAAGCCTGTAGTCCGCCATTGTTGTTGTTGTTATGACGCATCTAGCAGCGGCTGAGGTTAAAGGTTAGAGAGGCGCGGCTTATATGTCATTGTTTCTGAAAAAACCCGCTTCGCCGTCCAGACGACTCCGGGCTATTTGGCGTTTTAGGATTTTCCCACTCTGGGACCCGTTTTCAAAAAATACCGGTTTCACCCCTTGAAAAAGCCAGCTCCGTCTGGACGCGAGGCCGAAACGATAAAGTATTTATGCAGATCTGACAAAAACGTACTCGTGTGGACGGGGCACCAGTCGCTGCCCTCCACTCACATTACCTTTTCTACAGCACGAAACATTTAGTCAAACGCAGCACTGATGTCGAGGGGTTTGTATTGGAGCGGAGGACAAATGGCCGTGTCAGCAAGGGGCACGCACTTTTGTTAAGTTGCAACTTGGCATTAAAAATATCAGTGTGAACATGTTCTCAATAAATTGCCGTCATTTTCTAAGCGGCAAGCTTTAGCTCAGTCACTACAGGTGCTTGCATTGAGTAGCCTATTGAAAACAATCCTGTCATACACTTGTCCCATCTTAACTTTTCATTGAAGATGGGACGTTTTAGCGATACGGCCCCTGGTGTTTACAGTTAACTGCAGTAGGCTGTGTGTTGATATTGCATACTGCTACGGACTAGGCACTTTTCTTCGAAGTGAGCCACAGAGACCTCATACTGCAATTGTTTTCCAGCTACCGATATTACGGTTACATGGCTGCTAATTGTGCACAGCCATTGGGAATGGGATCGCTGGAGCTGAGCTGATTAGCCGCTAAGCTAATATAGCAACTGTCTGATGCTAAGTAACATCAGTGAGTAACCAGGTTTTAGTTCAGATCTTGTGTAATTATTATTATTATTATTATTACTACTACATTGACATTAATATTCACCAGACTAATCAACTATCGACTTCACTCATGTGCCGTGCTCTTGTTTCTTTGATAGTCAAGAATTTCCTTGATGTTACGTACCTGGTTAACATCGTAGTAAAATGTAATCCAACACTGAGACTTTTCTTTCGCCGAGTGGCAGCTGTCTTCAACTGGGGCGGGAGGGCGGGACATGACTGAATGGGTGTTTCTGATTTGTCAGCTGTCGTCCTTACACCGCATGGCATGCCCCAAGCGTTTACAACACAGAATTCCAGGTTCTCCGCTCCAAAATGATTGATTTTTTTTAACCGACAACCAAAAAAAATTAACCGGCTGACGTTGATTCGGTCAACCATCAGTCAAACGGTCATCGGTTAACATCCCTACTCCCTAGGCAGGCTTTCATTCTCTTTTCCGCTGGCAGGAGAGTCGAGTCTGCCATGTTTGCTCACGCTGACTTGTTTTGCTTAAAAGTAGGTCAAACATCGCACGATGATTACGTGATATCGTTGCTCACTTGCTTCGGCAACCTTCGGAATTGTAAAACGCGGGACGCTTTTTATCTTGGCAGTGTGTGTACAGCAGCGAAACATAGCACACCTCCAACAGCAAGAATCAGAACACTCTGTCCAGAATTCAACTCTGCACTCAGAACCTTTAAGTTCTGATTATTATGTGATAGTAAGTCATTATTATCAGAACTTAAGTGACAATTATAAAAAACTCTCATATTTCATTTGAGATAGCAAGTCATAATTGAGATACCAAGTCATTATTATGGGATAGGAACTCATTACTATAAAATAGAAAGCCATTTGTGAGCTCTTGCCTATGAAAGAAACTCACAATTATGTAAAATTTTCTCATTACTCTGAGATATTAAGCGATAGCTGAAAGCATTTGCTCATTATTATGACATAGTATCTAATAATTAAGAGATCATCTTCTTTCAGCTGCTCCTGTCAGGGGTCGCCATAGCAGATAATGTCCCTCCATCTCCTCTGTATCTTTTTTCTGTCACACCAACCATCCTCATGTCCTCCTTCACCACATCCATAAATCTCATCTTTAGTCTTCCTCTTTTCCTTCTACCTGGCATCTCCAGCATCCTTTTCCCAATATACCTTGGATCTCTCTTCTGTACGTGTCCAAAACATCTCAATCTTGCCTCTCTCACTTTGCCTCCAAGCCGTCCTACATGTGCTGTCCCTCTAATATATCTCACAATTATGACTTTGTGAGCATGTTCTCATTATTATGGCATGTGTCACTTCATTTTTCCCCCTCAAGTGGCTTCCATAGATGGATTGTTTTTGTCAGCTGGTAAATTATTTCCCCATTTTCCTTATTGCTTGACGAAACAGATAGATCAATAAACAAGTTAGAGACTCCCTAATTCCCTTACTCCTGTGTTATTTTCTTAAAAACAACTTGTCTATGATGTTGCATTTTTTTTGCAACAACTCAGAAGCTGTTTCCATCCACCAGCTGGCGAAGACAGTCTCCCAGTTTGACCAGCTCAGCCTGTGTTTTGGCAGCTGGATTTTTCCACAGGATTATGAATAACAGGGAGAGAGACAAAGCTAAATCAAATCGTAAATGTCTGAACCTGTCAAGTATTTCAGCTTGGTGTGTTTCTACTGAAAAGTGTGGATGGGAGGCTGTGTGCTCTTCTCCAGATGTCCTGCAGCTCCTCACAGCTGGTTAGAGATAAACTGGTTCTGAGAAGTGTCTGGGCTTGGTGTCTCTCTCTGTCTGTCTGTCCATCCCCCACCACTCTCCCTGTCCTCCCTCCATTTCTCCCCTCTCTCTTGCTCTGTCTGTCCCCCGTCTGTTTGTCTGCCCCCCCGTCCTCCCATCTGTCCCCCTCTATCTCTGTCCTCTCTCCCCCTGTCCCCATCTGTTGGCCCCCCTCTCCCTGTCCTCCCTCCCTGTTGTCCCCTCTCTTTGCCCCATCTCCCTCTGTTTGTCCCCTCTCTCTCACTGTCTGTTTGCCTGTCCCCCTCTCTCCATATGACCCTCTTCTCTATCTGTCCCCCTCTCCATGTCCCTCTCCCTCTTCTCTCTGCCCCCTCTCCATCTGTCCCCCTCTCCCTCTTCTCAATCTGTCCCCCTCTCCCTCTTCTCAATCTGTCCCCCTCTCCAAATGTCCCTCTCCCTCTTCTCAATCTGTCCCCCCTCTCCATATGCCCCCTCCCTCTTCTCTATCTGTCCGCCCCTCCCTGTCCTTCCTGGTACCTCCACCCTCTCTGTCCCTCCCCCACTCTCTCTGTCCCCCCTCCCTCCCCCACTCTCTCTGTCCCCCCCTCCCTCCCCCACTCTCTCTGTCCCCCCCTCCCTCCCCCACTCTCTCTGTCCCCCCCTCCCTCCCCCACTCTCTCTGTCCCCCCTCCCTCCTCCACTCTCTCTGTCCCCCCTCCCTCCTCCACTCTCTCTGTCCCCCCTCCCTCCTCCACTCTCTCTGTCCCCCCTCCCTCCTCCACTCTCTCTGTCCCCCCCCTCCCTCCTCCACTCTCTCTGTCCCCCCCCTCCCTCCTCCACTCTCTCTGTCCCCCCCCCTCCCTCCTCCACTCTCTCTGTCCCCCCCCCTCCCTCCTCCACTCTCTCTGTCCCCCCCCTCCCTCCTCCACTCTCTGTCCCCCCCCTCCCTCCTCCACTCTCTCTGTCCCCCCCTCCCTCCTCCACTCTCTCTGTCCCCCCCTCCCTCCTCCACTCTCTCTGTCCCCCCCTCCCTCCTCCACTCTCTCTGTCCCCCCCTCCCTCCTCCACTCTCTCTGTCCCCCCTCCCTCCTCCACTCTCTCTGTCCCCCCTCCCTCCTCCACTCTCTCTGTCCCCCCTCCCTCCTCCACTCTCTCTGTCCCCCCTCCCTCCTCCACTCTCTCTGTCCCCCCTCCTTCCTCCACTCTCTCTGTCCCCCCTCCTTCCTCCACTCTCTTTGTCCCCCCCTCCTTCCTCCACTCTCTCCCCCCTCCCTCCTCCACTCTCTCTGTCCCTCCTCCACTCTCTCTGTCCCCCCTCCACTCTCTCTGTCCCCCCTCCACTCTCTCTGTCCCCCCTCCACTCTCTCTGTCCCCCCTCCACACTCTCTGTCCCCCCTCCCTCCTCATCCCTCCGCTCTCACTGTCCCCCCTCCCTCTCTGTCCCCCCTCCCCGTTCCTCCTCCACTCTCTCTGTCCCCCCTCCACTCTCTCTGTCCCCCCTCCCTCCTCATCCCTCCGCTCTCACTGTCCCCCCTCCCTCTCTGTCCCCCCTCCCCGTTCCTCCTCCACTCTCTCTGTCCCTCCTCCACTCTCTCTGTCCCCCTCCCTCCTCATCCCTCCACTCTCTGTCCCCCCATTCCTCCTCATCCCACCACTCTCTCTGCCCCCCCTCCCTCATCCCCCCCTCCCTTGCCCCCTGATCTGACCCCTCTCTGTCTCCCCCCTTTCACCCCCTCCCTCTCCCTGTCCCCTTACTCTATCCCCCAATCCCCCTACCCCTCCCCGTCCCTCCTCCCCTACCTCTCCACTCTCTCTGCCCCGTCCCTCCACCCTCTCTGTCCCTCCCCTTCCCTTCCCTCCTCATCTCACCCTCCCCATCCCCCCTCCCCTACCCCTCAACTCTCTCTGCCCCGTCCCTCCACCCTCTCTGTCCCTCCCCGTTCCTCCTCCACTCTCTCTGTCCCCCCTCCCCGTTCCTCCTCCACTCTCTCTGTCCCCCGTTCCTCCTCCACTCTCTCTATCCCCCTCCCTCCTCATTCCTCCACTCTCTCTGTCCCCCCGTTCCTCCTAATCCCTCCACTTTCTCTGTCCCCCCGTTCCTCCTAATCCCTCCACTTTCTCTGTCCCCCCTCCCTCGTCCCCCTCTCCCTGCCACCCCAATCTGACCCCTCTCTGTCTCCCCCTCCTTGTCACCCCTCTCCCTGTCCCCTTACTCTGTCCCCCCTCCCCGTCCCTCCGCTCTCTCTGCCCCCCGTCCCTCCTCGTCCCTCCGCTCTCTCTGCCCCCCGTCCCTCCTCGTCCCTCCGCTCTCTCTGCCCCCCGTCCCTCCACTCTCTCTGCCCCCCGTCCCTCCACTCTCTCTGCCCCGTCCCTCCTCGTCCCTCCGCTCTCTCTGCCCCGTCCCTCCTCGTCTCTCCGCTCTCTCTGCCCCCCATCCCTCCGCGTCCCTCCGCTCTCTCTGCCCCCCGTCCCTCCGCGTCCCTCCGCTCTCTCTGCCCCCCGTCCCTCCGCGTCCCTCCGCTCTCTCTGCCCCCGTCCCTCCTCGTCCCTCCGCTCTCTCTGCCCCCCGTCCCTCCTCGTCCCTCCGCTCTCTCTGCCCCGTCCCTCCTCGTCCCTCCGCTCTCTCTGCCCCCCGTCCCTCCTCGTCCCTCCGCTCTCTCTGCCCCCGTCCCTCCTCGTCCCTCCGCTCTCTCTCTGTCCCCACGTCCCTCCTCGTCCCTCCGCTCTCTCTGTCCCCCCCGTCCCTCCGCTCTCTCTGTCCCCCGTCCCTCCGCTCTCTCTGTCCCCACATCCCTCCTCGTCCCTCCGCTCTCTCTGTCCCCCGTCCCTCCGCTCTCTCTGTCCCCACATCCCTCCTCGTCCCTCCACTCTCTCTGTCCCCACGTCCCTCCTCGTCCCTCTGCTCTCTCTGTCCCCCCACTCTCTGTCCCCCCATCCTTCCTCGTCCCTCCGCCCTCTCTGTCCCCCCGTTCCTCCGCCCTCTCTGTCCCCCGTCCCTCCTCCCTCTCTGTCCCCCCCGTCCCTCCTCGTCCCTCCGCTCTCTGTCCCCCCGTCCCTCCTCGTCCCTCCGCCCTCTCTGTCCCCCCGTCCCTCCGCCCTCTCTGTCCCCCGTCCCTCCGCCCTCTCTGTCCCCCGTCCCTCCGCCCTCTCTGTCCCCCGTACCTCGTCCCTCCGCTCTCTCTGTCCCCCGTCCCTCCTTGTCCCTCCGCTCTCTCTGTCCCCCCGTACCTCCTCGTCCCTCCGCTCTCTGTCCCCCCATCCTTCCGCTCTCTCTGTCCCCACGTCCCTCCTCGTCCCTCCACTCTCTCTGACCACACATCCCTCCTCGTCCCTCCACTCTCTCTGTCCCCACATCCCTCCTCGTCCCTCTGCTCTCTCTGTCCCCCGTCCCTCCTTGTCCCTCCACTCTCTCTGACCACACATCCCTCCTCGTCCCTCCACTCTCTCTGTCCCCACATCCCTCCTCGTCCCTCTGCTCTCTCTGTCCCCCCGTCCCTCCTCATCCCTTCGCTCTCTGTCCCCCCACCCTTCCTCGTCCCTCCGCTCTCTCTGTCCCCCCGTCCCTCCTCGTCCCTCTCTGTCCCCCCGTTCCTCCGCCCTCTCTGTCCCCCGTCCCTCCGCCCTCTCTGTCCCCCGTCCCTCCGCCCTCTCTGTCCCCGTACCTCCACCCTCTCTGTCCCCCGTCCCTCATTGTCCCTCCGCTCTCTCTGTCCCCCCATCCCTCCTTGTCCCTCCGCTCTCTCTGTCCCCCCATACTTCCTCGTCCCTCCGCTCTCGGTCCCCCCATCCTTCCGCTCTCTCTGTCCCCCCGTCCCTCCTCGTCCCTCCACTCTCTCTGACCACACATCCCTCCTCGTCCCTCCGCTCTCTCTGTCCCCACATCCCTCCTCGTCCCTGTGCTCTCTCTGTCCCCCCGTCCCTCCTCGTCCCTCCGTTCTCTGTCCCCCCGTCCCTCGTCGTCCCTCCGCTCTGTCCCCCCGTCCTTCCTTGTCCCTCCTCCCTCTCTGTCCCCCCGTCCCTCCTCGTCCCTCCGCTCTCTCTGTCCCCCGTCCCTCCGCTCTCTCTGCCCCTCGTCCCTCCGCTCTCTCTGCCCCCCCCTCGTCCCTCCGCTCTCTCTGTCCCCCCCCTCGTCCCTCCGCTCTCTCTGCCCCCCCCTCGTCCCTCCGCTCTCTCTGCCCCCCCCCTCGTCCCTCCGCTCTCTCTGCCCCCCCCTCGTCCCTCCGCTCTCTCTGCCCCCCCTCGTCCCTCCGTTCTCTCTGCCCCCCCTCGTCCCTCCGCTCTCTCTGTCCCCCCCTCGTCCCTCCGCTCTCTCTGTCCCCCCCTCGTCCCTCCGCTCTCTCTGTCCCCCCCTCGTCCCTCCGCTCTCTCTGTCCCCCCCTCGTCCCTCCGATCTCTCTGTCCCCCCCTCGTCCCTCCGATCTCTCTGCCCCCCCCTCGTCCCTCCGCTCTCTCTGTCCCCCCCGTCCCTCCGCTCTCTCTGTCCCCCCCTCGTCCCTCCGCTCTCTCTGTCCCCCCCTCGTCCCTCCGCTCTCTCTGTCCCCCCCTCGTCCCTCCGCTCTCTCTGTCCCTCCTCGTCCCTCCGCTCTCTCTGTCCCCCCTTCCTCCACTCTCTCTGTCCCCCCGTCCCTCCTCGTCCCTCCGCTCTCTGTCCCCCCGTCCCTCCTCGTCCCTCCGCTCTCTGTCCCCCCGTCCCTCCTCGTCCCTCCGCTCTCTGTCCCCCCGTCCCTCCTCGTCCCTCCGCTCTCTCTGTCCCCCGTCCCTCCTCGTCCCTCCGCTCTCTCTGTCCCCCGTCCCTCCTCTCTCTCTGTCCCCCCGTCCCTCCTCGTCCCTCCGCTCTCTCTGTCCCCCCCTCGTCCCTCCGCTCTCTCTGTCCCCCCCTCGTCCCTCCGCTCTCTCTGTCCCCCCCTCGTCCCTCCGCTCTCTCTGTCCCCCCCTCGTCCCTCCGCTCTCTCTGTCCCCCCCTCGTCCCTCCGCTCTCTCTGTCCCCCCCTCGTCCCTCCGCTCTCTCTGTCCCCCCCTCGTCCCTCCGCTCTCTCTGTCCCCCCCTCGTCCCTCCGCTCTCTCTGTCCCCCCCTCGTCCCTCCGCTCTCTCTGTCCCCCCCTCGTCCCTCCGCTCTCTCTGTCCCCCCCTCGTCCCTCCGCTCTCTCTGTCCCCCCCTCGTCCCTCCGCTCTCTCTGTCCCCCCCTCGTCCCTCCGCTCTCTCTGTCCCCCCCTCGTCCCTCCGCTCTCTCTGTCCCCCCCTCGTCCCTCCGCTCTCTCTGTCCCCCCCTCGTCCCTCCGCTCTCTCTGTCCCCCCCTCGTCCCTCCGCTCTCTCTGTCCCCCCCTCGTCCCTCCGCTCTCTCTGTCCCCCCCTCGTCCCTCCGCTCTCTCTGTCCCCCCCTCGTCCCTCCGCTCTCTCTGTCCCCCCCTCGTCCCTCCGCTCTCTCTGTCCCCCCCTCGTCCCTCCGCTCTCTCTGTCCCCCCCTCGTCCCTCCGCTCTCTCTGTCCCCCCCTCGTCCCTCCGCTCTCTCTGTCCCCCCCTCGTCCCTCCGCTCTCTCTGTCCCCCCCTCGTCCCTCCGCTCTCTCTGTCCCCCCCTCGTCCCTCCGCTCTCTCTGTCCCCCCCTCGTCCCTCCGCTCTCTCTGTCCCCCCCTCGTCCCTCCGCTCTCTCTGTCCCCCCCTCGTCCCTCCGCTCTCTCTGTCCCCCCCTCGTCCCTCCGCTCTCTCTGTCCCCCCCTCGTCCCTCCGCTCTCTCTGTCCCCCCCTCGTCCCTCCGCTCTCTCTGTCCCCCCCTCGTCCCTCCGCTCTCTCTGTCCCCCCCTCGTCCCTCCGCTCTCTCTGTCCCCCCCTCGTCCCTCCGCTCTCTCTGTCCCCCCTCGTCCCTCCGCTCTCTGTCCCCCCCTCGTCCCTCCGCTCTCTCTGTCCTCCCCTCGTCCCTCCGCTCTCTCTGTCCCCCCCTCGTCCCTCCGCTCTCTGTCCCCCCCTTCCTCCGCTCTCTCTGTCCCCCCCTCGTCCCTCCGCTCTCTCTGTCCCCCCCTCGTCCCTCCGCTCTCTCTGTCCCCCCTCGTCCCTCCGCTCTCTCTGTCCCCCCCTCGTCCCTCCGCTCTCTCTGTCCCTCCTCGTCCCTCCGCTCTCTCTGTCCCCCCTTCCTCCACTCTCTCTGTCCCCCCGTCCCTCCTCGTCCCTCCGCTCTCTCTGTCCCCCCCTCGTCCCTCCGCTCTCTCTGTCCCCCCCTCGTCCCTCCGCTCTCTCTGTCCCCCCTCGTCCCTCCGCTCTCTGTCCCCCCCTCGTCCCTCCGCTCTCTCTGTCCCCCCCTCGTCCCTCCGCTCTCTCTGTCCCCCCTCGTCCCTCCGCTCTCTCTGTCCCCCCCTCGTCCCTCCGCTCTCTCTGTCCTCCCCTCGTCCCTCCGCTCTCTCTGTCCCCCCCTCGTCCCTCCGCTCTCTCTGTCCCCCCTCGTCCCTCCGCTCTCTCTGTCCCCCCCTCGTCCCTCCGCTCTCTCTGTCCCTCCTCGTCCCTCCGCTCTCTCTGTCCCCCCTTCCTCCACTCTCTCTGTCCCCCCGTCCCTCCTCGTCCCTCCGCTCTCTCTGTCCCCCCCTCGTCCCTCCGCTCTCTCTGTCCCCCCCTCGTCCCTCCGCTCTCTCTGTCCCCCCCTCGTCCCTCCGCTCTCTCTGTCCCCCCCTCGTCCCTCCGCTCTCTCTGTCCCCCCCTCGTCCCTCCGCTCTCTCTGTCCCCCCCTCGTCCCTCCGCTCTCTCTGTCCCCCCCTCGTCCCTCCGCTCTCTCTGTCCCCCCCTCGTCCCTCCGCTCTCTCTGTCCCCCCCTCGTCCCTCCGCTCTCTCTGTCCCCCCCTCGTCCCTCCGCTCTCTCTGTCCCCCCCTCGTCCCTCCGCTCTCTCTGTCCCCCCCTCGTCCCTCCGCTCTCTCTGTCCCCCCCTCGTCCCTCCGCTCTCTCTGTCCCCCCCTCGTCCCTCCGCTCTCTCTGTCCCCCCCTCGTCCCTCCGCTCTCTCTGTCCCCCCCTCGTCCCTCCGCTCTCTCTGTCCCCCCCTCGTCCCTCCGCTCTCTCTGTCCCCCCCTCGTCCCTCCGCTCTCTCTGTCCCCCCCTCGTCCCTCCGCTCTCTCTGTCCCCCCCTCGTCCCTCCGCTCTCTCTGTCCCCCCCTCGTCCCTCCGCTCTCTCTGTCCCCCCCTCGTCCCTCCGCTCTCTGTCCCCCCCTCGTCCCTCCGCTCTCTCTGTCCTCCCCTCGTCCCTCCGCTCTCTCTGTCCCCCCCTCGTCCCTCCGCTCTCTGTCCCCCCCTTCCTCCGCTCTCTCTGTCCCCCCCTCGTCCCTCCGCTCTCTCTGTCCCCCCCCTCGTCCCTCCGCTCTCTCTGTCCCCCCTCGTCCCTCCGCTCTCTGTCCCCCCCTCGTCCCTCCGCTCTCTCTGTCCCCCCTCGTCCCTCCGCTCTCTGTCCCCCCCTCGTCCCTCCGCTCTCTCTGTCCTCCCCTCGTCCCTCCGCTCTCTCTGTCCCCCCCTCGTCCCTCCGCTCTCTCTGTCCCCCCCTCGTCCCTCCGCTCTCTCTGTCCCCCCCTCGTCCCTCCGCTCTCTCTGTCCCCCCTCTCTCTCTGTCCCCCCGTCCCTCCTCGTCCCTCCGCTCTCTCTGTCCCCCCGTCCCTCCGCTCTCTCTGTCCCCCCGTCCCTCCTCGTCCCTCCGCTCTCTCTGTCCCCCCGTCCCTCCTCGTCCCTCCGCTCTCTCTGTCCCCCCGTCCCTCCTCGTCCCTCCGCTGTCTCTCTCCCCTGTCCCTCCTCGTCCCTCCGCTCTCTCTGTCCCCTCCTCGTCCCTCCGCTCTCTCTGTCCCCCCCTCGTCCCTCCGCTCTCTCTGTCCCCCCCTCGTCCCTCCGCTCTCTCTGTCCCCCCCTCGTCCCTCCGCTCTCTCTGTCCCCCCCTCGTCCCTCCGCTCTCTCTGTCCCCCCCTCGTCCCTCCGCTCTCTCTGTCCCCCCCTCGTCCCTCCGCTCTCTCTGTCCCCCCCTCGTCCCTCCGCTCTCTCTGTCCCCCCCTCGTCCCTCCGCTCTCTCTGTCCCCCCCTCGTCCCTCCGCTCTCTCTGTCCCCCCCTCGTCCCTCCGCTCTCTCTGTCCCCCCCTCGTCCCTCCGCTCTCTCTGTCCCCCCTCGTCCCTCCGCTCTCTCTGTCCCCCCCTCGTCCCTCCGCTCTCTCTGTCCCCCCCTCGTCCCTCCGCTCTCTCTGTCCCCCCCTCGTCCCTCCGCTCTCTCTGTCCCCCCCTCGTCCCTCCGCTCTCTCTGTCCCCCCTCGTCCCTCCGCTCTCTGTCCCCCCCTCGTCCCTCCGCTCTCTCTGTCCTCCCCTCGTAACTCCGCTCTCTCTGTCCCCCCCTCGTCCCTCCGCTCTCTGTCCCCCCCTTCCTCCGCTCTCTCTGTCCCCCCCTCGTCCCTCCGCTCTCTCTGTCCCCCCCTCGTCCCTCCGCTCTCTCTGTCCCCCCCTCGTCCCTCCGCTCTCTCTGTCCCCCCTCGTCCCTCCGCTCTCTGTCCCCCCCTCGTCCCTCCGCTCTCTCTGTCCTCCCCTCGTCCCTCCGCTCTCTCTGTCCCCCCCTCGTCCCTCCGCTCTCTGTCCCCCCCTTCCTCCGCTCTCTCTGTCCCCCCCTCGTCCCTCCGCTCTCTCTGTCCCCCCCTCGTCCCTCCGCTCTCTCTGTCCCCCCCTCGTCCCTCCGCTCTCTCTGTCCCCCCTCGTCCCTCCGCTCTCTGTCCCCCCCTCGTCCCTCCGCTCTCTCTGTCCTCCCCTCGTCCCTCCGCTCTCTCTGTCCCCCCCTCGTCCCTCCGCTCTCTCTGTCCCCCCCTCGTCCCTCCGCTCTCTCTGTCCCCCCCTCGTCCCTCCGCTCTCTCTGTCCCCCCCTCGTCCCTCCGCTCTCTCTGTCCCCCCCTCGTCCCTCCGCTCTCTCTGTCCCCCCCTCGTCCCTCCGCTCTCTCTGTCCCCCCCTCGTCCCTCCGCTCTCTCTGTCCCCCCCTCGTCCCTCCGCTCTCTCTGTCCCCCCCTCGTCCCTCCGCTCTCTCTGTCCCCCCCTCGTCCCTCCGCTCTCTCTGTCCCCCCCTCGTCCCTCCGCTCTCTCTGTCCCCCCCTCGTCCCTCCGCTCTCTCTGTCCCCCCCTCGTCCCTCCGCTCTCTCTGTCCCCCCCTCGTCCCTCCGCTCTCTCTGTCCCCCCCTCGTCCCTCCGCTCTCTCTGTCCCCCCCTCGTCCCTCCGCTCTCTCTGTCCCCCCCTCGTCCCTCCGCTCTCTCTGTCCCCCCCTCGTCCCTCCGCTCTCTCTGTCCCCCCTCGTCCCTCCGCTCTCTCTGTCCCCCCTCGTCCCTCCGCTCTCTGTCCCCCCCTCGTCCCTCCGCTCTCTCTGTCCTCCCCTCGTCCCTCCGCTCTCTCTGTCCCCCCCTCGTCCCTCCGCTCTCTCTGTCCCCCCCTCGTCCCTCCGCTCTCTGTCCCCCCCTCGTCCCTCCGCTCTCTCTGTCCTCCCCTCGTCCCTCCGCTCTCTCTGTCCCCCCCTCGTCCCTCCGCTCTCTCTGTCCTCCCCTCGTCCCTCCGCTCTCTCTGTCCCCCCCTCGTCCCTCCGCTCTCTGTCCCCCCCTTCCTCCGCTCTCTCTGTCCCCCCTCGTCCCTCCGCTCTCTGTCCCCCCCTCGTCCCTCCGCTCTCTCTGTCCTCCCCTCGTCCCTCCGCTCTCTCTGTCCCCCCCTCGTCCCTCCGCTCTCTCTGTCCCCCCCTCGTCCCTCCGCTCTCTCTGTCCCCCCCTCGTCCCTCCGCTCTCTCTGTCCCCCCCTCGTCCCTCCGCTCTCTCTGTCCCCCCCTCGTCCCTCCGCTCTCTCTGTCCCCCCTCTCGTCCCTCCGCTCTCTCTGTCCCCCCCTCGTCCCTCCGCTCTCTCTGTCCCCCCCTCGTCCCTCCGCTCTCTCTGTCCCCCCCTCGTCCCTCCGCTCTCTCTGTCCCCCCCTCGTCCCTCCGCTCTCTCTGTCCCCCCGTCCCTCCTCGTCCCTCCGCTCTCTCTGTCCCCCCCTTCCTCCACTCTCTCTGTCCCCCCGTCCCTCCTCGTCCCTCCGCTCTCTGTCCCCCCATCCCTCCTCGTCCCTCCGCTCTCTGTCCCCCCATCCCTCCTCGTCCCTCCGCTCTCTGTCCCCCCGTCCCTCCTCGTCCCTCCGCTCTCTCTGTCCCCCGTCCCTCCTCATCCCTCCGCTCTCTCTGTCCCCCCGTCCCTCCTCATCCCTCCGCTCTCTCTGTCCCCCATCCCTCCTCTCTCTCTGTCCCCCCGTCCCTCCTCGTCCCTCCGCTCTCTCTGTCCCCCCGTCCCTCCGCTCTCTCTGTCCCCCCGTCCCTCCTCGTCCCTCCGCTCTCTCTGTCCCCCCGTCCCTCCTCGTCCCTCCGCTCTCTCTGTCCCCCCGTCCCTCCTCGTCCCTCCGCTCTCTCTGTCCCCCCGTCCCTCCTCGTCCCTCCGCTCTCTCTGTCCCCCCCTTCCTCCACTCTCTCTGTCCCCCCGTCCCTCCTCGTCCCTCCGCTCTCTGTCCCCCCGTCCCTCCTCGTCCCTCCGCTCTCTGTCCCCCCATCCCTCCTCGTCCCTCCGCTCTCTGTCCCCCCATCCCTCCTCGTCCCTCCGCTCTCTGTCCCCCCATCCCTCCTCGTCCCTCCGCTCTCTGTCCCCCCGTCCCTCCTTGTCCCTCCGCTCTCTCTGTCCCCCGTCCCTCCTCGTCCCTCCGCTCTCTCTGTCCCCCCGTCCCTCCTCGTCCCTCCGCTCTCTGTCCCCCCGTCCCTCCTCGTCCCTCCGCTCTCTGTCCCCCCATCCCTCCTCGTCCCTCCGCTCTCTGTCCCCCCATCCCTCCTCGTCCCTCCGCTCTCTGTCCCCCCGTCCCTCCTTGTCCCTCCGCTCTCTCTGTCCCCGTCCCTCCTCATCCCTCCGCTCTCTCTGTCCCCCATCCCTCCTCTCTCTCTGTCCCCCCGTCCCTCCTCGTCCCTCCGCTCTCTCTGTCCCCCCGTCCCTCCGCTCTCTCTGTCCCCCCGTCCCTCCTCGTCCCTCCGCTCTCTCTGTCCCCCCGTCCCTCCTCGTCCCTCCGCTCTCTCTGTCCCCCCGTCCCTCCTCGTCCCTCCGCTCTCTCTGTCCCCTGTCCCTCCTCGTCCCTCCGCTCTCTCTGTCCCCCCCTCCCTCCTCGTCCCTCCGCTCTCTCTGTCTCCCGTCCCTCCTCGTCCCTCCGCTCTCTCTGTCCCCCGTCCCCCTCGTCCCTCCACTCTCTCTGTCCCCCCGTCCCTCCGCTCTCTCTGTCCCCCCGTCCCTCCGCTCTCTCTGTCCCCCCGTCCCTCCTCGTCCCTCCGCTCTCTCTGTCCCCCCGTCCCTCCGCTCTCTCTGTCCCCCCGTCCCTCCTCGTCCCTCCGCTCTCTCTGTCCCCCCGTCCCTCCTCGTCCCTCCGCTCTCTCTGTCCCCTGTCCCTCCTCGTCCCTCCGCTCTCTCTGTCCCCCCCTCCCTCCTCGTCCCTCCGCTCTCTCTGTCTCCCCCTCCCTCCTCGTCCCTCCGCTCTCTCTGTCCCCCCGTCCCTCCTCGTCCCTCCGCTCTCTCTGTCCCCCCGTCCCTCCTCGTCCCTCCGCTCTCTCTGTCCCCCCGTCCCTCCTCGTCCCTCCGCTCTCTCTGTCCCCTGTCCCTCCTCGTCCCTCCGCTCTCTCTGTCCCCCCCTCCCTCCTCGTCCCTCCGCTCTCTCTGTCTCCCGTCCCTCCTCGTCCCTCCGCTCTCTCTGTCCCCCGTCCCCCTCGTCCCTCCACTCTCTCTGTCCCCCCGTCCCTCCGCTCTCTCTGTCCCCCCGTCCCTCCGCTCTCTCTGTCCCCCCGTCCCTCCTCGTCCCTCCGCTCTCTCTGTCCCCCCGTCCCTCCTCGTCCCTCCGCTCTCTCTGTCCCCCCGTCCCTCCTCGTCCCTCCGCTCTCTCTGTCCCCTGTCCCTCCTCGTCCCTCCGCTCTCTCTGTCCCCCCCTCCCTCCTCGTCCCTCCGCTCTCTCTGTCTCCCGTCCCTCCTCGTCCCTCCGCTCTCTCTGTCCCCCGTCCCCCTCGTCCCTCCGCTCTCTCTGTCCCCCCGTCCCTCCGCTCTCTCTGTCCCCCCGTCCCTCCGCTCTCTCTGTCCCCCCGTCCCTCCTCGTCCCTCCGCTCTCTCTGTCCCCCCGTCCCTCCTCGTCCCTCCGCTCTCTCTGTCCCCTGTCCCTCCTCGTCCCTCCGCTCTCTCTGTCCCCCCCTCCCTCCTCGTCCCTCCGCTCTCTCTGTCTCCCCCTCCCTCCTCGTCCCTCCGCTCTCTCTGTCTCCCGTCCCTCCTCGTCCCTCCGCTCTCTCTGTCCCCCGTCCCCCTCGTCCCTCCGCTCTCTCTGTCCCCCCTCGTCCCTCCGCTCTCTCTGTCCCCCCTCGTCCCTCCGCTCTCTCTGTCCCCCCTCGTCCCTCCGCTCTCTCTGTCCCCCCTCGTCCCTCCGCTCTCTCTGTCCCCCCTCGTCCCTCCGCTCTCTCTGTCCCCCCTCGTCCCTCCGCTCTCTCTGTCCCCCCTCGTCCCTCCGCTCTCTCTGTCCCCCCTCGTCCCTCCGCTCTCTCTGTCCCCCCTCGTCCCTCCGCTCTCTCTGTCCCCCCTCGTCCCTCCGCTCTCTCTGTCCCCCCTCGTCCCTCCGCTCTCTCTGTCCCCCCTCGTCCCTCCGCTCTCTCTGTCCCCCCTCGTCCCTCCGCTCTCTCTGTCCCCCCTCGTCCCTCCGCTCTCTCTGTCCCCCCTCGTCCCTCCGCTCTCTCTGTCCCCCCTCGTCCCTCCGCTCTCTCTGTCCCCCCTCGTCCCTCCGCTCTCTCTGTCCCCCCTCGTCCCTCCGCTCTCTCTGTCCCCCCTCGTCCCTCCGCTCTCTCTGTCCCCCCTCGTCCCTCCGCTCTCTCTGTCCCCCCTCGTCCCTCCGCTCTCTCTGTCCCCCCTCGTCCCTCCGCTCTCTCTGTCCCCCCTCGTCCCTCCGCTCTCTCTGTCCCCCCTCGTCCCTCCGCTCTCTCTGTCCCCCCTCGTCCCTCCGCTCTCTCTGTCCCCCCTCGTCCCTCCGCTCTCTCTGTCCCCCCTCGTCCCTCCGCTCTCTCTGTCCCCCCTCGTCCCTCCGCTCTCTCTGTCCCCCCCCGTCCCTCCGCTCTCTCTGTCCCCCCCTCGTCCCTCCGCTCTCTCTGTCCCCCCCTCGTCCCTCCGCTCTCTCTGTCCCCCCCTCGTCCCTCCGCTCTCTCTGTCCCCCCCTCGTCCCTCCGCTCTCTCTGTCCCCCCCTCGTCCCTCCGCTCTCTCTGTCCCCCCCTCGTCCCTCCGCTCTCTCTGTCCCCCCCTCGTCCCTCCGCTCTCTCTGTCCCCCCCTCGTCCCTCCGCTCTCTCTGTCCCCCCCCTCGTCCCTCCGCTCTCTCTGTCCCCCCCTCGTCCCTCCGCTCTCTGTCCCCCCTCGTCCCTCGGCTCTCTGTCCCCCCCTCGTCCCTCCGCTCTCTCTGTCCTCCCCTCGTCCCTCCGCTCTCTCTGTCCCCCCCTCGTCCCTCCGCTCTCTGTCCCCCCCTTCCTCCGCTCTCTCTGTCCCCCCGTCCCTCCTCGTCCCTCTGCTCTCTGTCCCCCGTCCCTCCGCTCTCTGTCCCCCGTCCCTCCGCTCTCTGTCCCCCCGTCCCTCCTCATCCCTCCGCTCTCTCTGTCCCCCGTCCCTCCTCGTCCCTCCGCTCTCTCTGTCCCCCATCCCTCCTCTCTCTCTGTCCCCCCGTCCCTCCTCGTCCCTCCGCTCTCTCTGTCCCCGTCCCTCCTCGTCCCTCCGCCCTCTCTGTCCCCCCGTTCCTCCGCCCTCTCTGTCCCCTGTACCTCCTCGTCCCTCCGCCCTCACTGTCCCCCTGTCCCTCCTCGTCCCTCCGCTCTCTCTGTCCCCCCGTTCCTCCTCGTCCCTCCGCTCTCTCTGTCCCCGTTCATCTTTGTCCCTCCGCTCTGTCCCCCGTTCCTCCTCGTCCCTCCGCTCTGTCCCCCGTTCCTCCTCGTCCCTCCACTCTCTGTCCCCCCGTTCCTCCTCGTCCCTCCACTCTGTCCCCCCGTTCCTCTTCGTCCTTCCACTCTCTGTCCCCCGTTCCTCCTCGTCCCTCCACTCTCTGTCCCCCCGTTCCTCCTCGTCCCTCCACTCTCTGTCCCCCCGTTCCTCCTCGTCCCTCCATTCTCTGTCCCCCCGTTCCTCCTCGTCCCTCCATTCTGTCCCCCCGTTCCTCCTCGTCCCTCCATTCTCTGTCCCCCCGTTCCTCCTCGTCCCTCCATTCTCTGTCCCCCGTTCCTCCTCATCCCTCCATTCTCTGTCCCCCCGTTCCTCCTCATCCCTCCATTCTCTGTCCCCCCGTTCCTCCTCATCCCTCCATTCTGTCCCCCGTTCCTCCTCATCCCTCCATTCTCTGTCCCCCCGTTCCTCCTCATCCCTCCATTCTGTCCCCCGTTCCTTCTCATCTCTCCATTCTGTCCCCCGTTCCTCCTCACCCCTCCACCCTCTCTGTCCCCCCGTTCCTCCTCATCCCTCCATTCTGTCCCCCGTTCCTCCTCATCCCTCCATTCTGTCCCCCGTTCCTCCTCATCCCTCCATTCTCTGTCCCCCCGTTCCTCCTCATCCCTCCATTCTGTCCCCCGTTCCTTCTCATCTCTCCATTCTGTCCCCCGTTCCTTCTCATCTCTCCATTCTGTCCCCCGTTCCTCCTCACCCCTCCACCCTCTCTGTCCCCCCGTTCCTCCTCACCCCTCCACCCTCTCTGTCCCCCCGTTCCTCCTCACCCCTCCACCCTCTCTGTCCCCCCGTTCCTCCTCACCCCTCCACCCTCTCTGTCCCCCCGTTCCTCCTCACCCCTCCACCCTCTCTGTCCCCCCGTTCCTCCTCACCCCTCCACCCTCTCTGTCCGCCCGTTCCTCCTCACCCCTCCACCCTCTCTGTCCCCCCGTTCCTCCTCACCCCTCCACCCTCTCTGTCCCCCCGTTCCTCCTCACCCCTCCACCCTCTCTGTCCCCCCGTTCCTCCTCACCGCTCCACCCTCTCTGTCCCCCCGTTCCTCCTCACCCCTCCACCCTCTCTGTCCCCCCCGTTCCTCCTCACCGCTCCACCCTCTCTGTCCCCCCGTTCCTCCTCACCGTTCCACCCTCTCTGTCCCCCGTTCCTCCTCACCCCTCCATCCCCCCCACTCTCTCTGTCCCGTCTGTCCTCCCCCGCCCACCCGCTCTCTCTGTCCCCCCGTTCCTCCTCACCCCTCCACCCTCTGTCCCCCCGTTCCTCCTCACCCCTCCACCCTCTCTGTCCCCCGTTCCTCATCACCCCTCCACCCTCTCTGTCCCCCGTTCCTCATCACCCCTCCACCCTCTCTGTCCCCCGTTCCTCATCACCCCTCCACCCTCTCTGTCCCCCGTTCCTCCTCACCCCTCCACCCTCTCTGTCCCCCGTTCCTCCTCACCCCTCCACCCTCTCTGTCCCCCGTTCCTCCTCACCCCTCCACCCTCTCTGTCCCCCGTTCCTCCTCACCCCTCCATCCCCCCACTCTCTCTGTCCCGTCTGTCCTCCCCCGCCCACCCGCTCTCTCTGTCCCCCCCACTCTCTCTGTCCCCCACCACCCCATCCGAGTCCCCGTCCCTGCCCTCCCATCCTCACTCTGTCTGTCCCCCCTCTCTGTACATACTTTGCTTTAACACAGACATACCAGGAGAGAATACCTTATTAAGCAACCACACCTTATTCACCAATACAGCACCGTACCGAGCTACGAACATAAATAAATAAATAAATAAATAATTACCTTAATGTAATTTATTAACGTCCAGAGCACAAAATTACAATTACATGACCATTTCCACATTTGAAATGACACGAGCCCCCAGAAATGTACGTGAATCCTCCTTTTCAGATCATTTCTTTATCCGTATTAACGCGCCGCTCGGGTTTAGCTCTCTTCAGCTTTATTTACTGAACCGCGGCCGTTTGCAGACAGTTCGCTTCCTGCAACTCACTTACCGACAGTTTTCTCCAGCGAACAGATCCGACCCAGTCGGGGTAGAAAAGCAGCAGTAAACGCGCCCTGACTCGGCACCGGCCTGGCTGTGCAGCAGCTAGCTAGCGTTACTAAGCAAAACACGCTGAGCGTGAACATAAACACCAACTTACTCCACACATTTCCACGGCTTTTTATACACAGCACAGTCAGTCACGCATCGAGTGGGACAAGAACAAGCGCCCTGCCGTCACTCGCACTTCCCTGCAATGACCCGGTTATCCAGATAAACCGGCAGTAAAACAGTTCGTTATCACCAGCTGCCCGAACAACACGCAGCTTGGCCATTCCACCTGGCTCAGCTAGCATGCCCGTGTGTTAGCCCGCTAGGCGACCTGTTTACTCCCAGTAGCGAGCGTTACTGGGAGAAGCTGCAGCGCTACTGGTGTTGCTGTACATGCTAACTTTGTTGTTGTTTTAGAAAAGCACAGTGATAGCGCCTGAAGCTGAGAACATGAACCCAGAGGATCAGGAGTCCAGCGCAATGGAAAGCTGTAAGATGATAGAGGAGAATTGTAAATGTGTTTACCGATTATCAGGAACAATAGCTGCGGGTCCACTCGCCCTGCTGAACTGGAAGAACTCCGCTAATGTTTCAGTCATCAATCCGATCTGGGTGACTTTCACTCCACACACCGCCTCCCTTCTGCTTCGCTCTGCTTTGTTGTAAACGATCTGAACTGATGGTGAAGCAGTAAACAAACCCGCCAGCTGAGCTTCCCTTTCTGTTTAACCTGCCACCAAAATACAAGTCCCTGAAGAACTGCGCGCGCACTCTCTCCCTCCCTCTCCCCAATCTCTCTCTCTCCCCCAATCTCTGTCTCTCCCTCCCTCTCCCCAATCTCTCTCTCTCTCCCTAATCTCTCTCTCCCCCAATCTCTCTCTCTCCCCCAATCTCTCTCTCTCTCCCTGCCTGTCTGTCTCTCCTCTCTCTCTCCCCAATCTCTCTCTGTCTGTCCCCCTCTCTCTGTCCTCTCTATTCCCTATGTCTGTTCTCTCTCTCTCCGTCTGTCCCCTCTCTCTCTGTCTCTCTCTCTCTGTCTGTCTCTTTCTGTCCCCCTCTCTCTGTCCTCTCTATTCCCTCTGTCTCTTCTCTCTCTCTCCCCAATCTGTCTGTCCCCTCTCTGTCTCTCTCTCTGTCTGTCCTCTCTCTCTCTCCCCAATCTCTCTCTGTCTGTCTGTCCTCTCTCTCTATCGCTCTCTCTGTCCTGTGTGTTTGTCTGTTCTCTCCCTCTCTCAATCTGTCGTCCCCCTCTCTCTGTCCTTGCCCTCTATCTGTCCTCTCTATTCCCTCTGTTTGTTCTCTCTCTCCCTGTCTGTCCCCTCTCTCTCTTTTTCTCTCTCTGTCTGTCCCCCTCTCTGTCTCTTTCTGTCCCCACTGTCCTCCCTCTCTCTCTGTCTCTTTCTGTCCCCGTCCTCCCCTCTCTCTCTGTCTCTTTCTGTCCCCCCTGTCCTCCCTCTCTCTCTGTCCCCCCTGTCCTCCCTCTCTCTCTGTCCTCCCCTCTCTCTGTCCCCCTGTCCTCCCCTCTCTCTGTCCCCCTGTCCTCCCCTCTCTCTGTCCCCCTGTCCTCCCCTCTCTCTGTCCTCTCTGTTCTCTCTCCCTGTCTGTTCTCTCTCTCCCTCTCTGTCCCCCTCTCTCTGCCTGTCCCCCTGTCCTCGTCCTCTCTATTCCCTCTGTCTGTTCTCTCTCTCTCTCTCTGTCCCCCCTCTCTCTGTACTCCCCCTCTATCTGTTCTCTGTGTGTGTGTGTCCCCTCTCTTCTTCTTCCTTTTTAATGGCAGTTGGCAAACAACTTTTGGAAGCATTACCGCCACCTACCGAAATGGAGTGTGAGTCTGGATATCTAAGTAATGCTAAAAAAAAATTCTTCTAATCAGACCAGATTCTTCCAAGAAGTGAAACAAAAACCTAAAGCAAACGTCGCCTGAATTTTTCTGAAGAATTGTATTTATTCTTAAAGGCACGCTTTCTGCCTCTAGCTCTTGGATAAGTTGCTGCCTCTCCTGTTCAAACTTTGTACAGTATTCTATAACATGCTCTATGGTCTCAGCAGCATTCATACATTCATTCATACACTTTCCATCAGCATGCTTTTTTAAAAGAAATAGAGTACTGTCCCAATCAGTGTGCCCAAACCTCATCCTAGAGATAATATCTTCCTCGTGAGTGGATCTAGCAGTTGGTCTTGCACCGCCCACAAACGTTTGAATACTGTAATATTTCCTACCAGTGTTAGCATTATTCCAGTCACTTTGCCATTTTTCCTTGGACTTTGACTTGACTATGGTTTTAATTTCAGATTTACTATAATGAATATCCATAGTGATCTCAGGAGATTCACATGCCTACTTAGCTTTCTTATCAGCTAGTTCATTACCTCGTACTCCAAAATGAGCTGGGACCCATAAAAAACTGACATTTGTATCAGAGTTTAATAGTCTACTTATCATCTGCACAATTTCTAAAACAATGTCCTGTCTGGACTGAGACATAGCACTCTGGATGCTCATCAATGCAGATGCAGAGTCTGATGCAATTAGCACCCCATTCCTTGGCCTGTTGCTCTCAACCCAGGACAGGGTGATAAGAATAGCTACTAGCTCAGCTGTGTAAACTGCAAGATTACTCAGTCTTTCTTTTTTACAGATCTTGAGGCTAGGTATTACAAATGCAACACCAACTTTACCTTCTATTGACTTTGATGCATCTGTAAATACTACAAGTTTATCTTCATACACATCTCTAATATGGTACTCAACTATATCTCTGTTGATTTCCTTGTTCATTTTCAATTCTAACAGGTCTAGGTCAACTAGAGGCTTTCTCAATAGCCACAATGGAACAGCTGGATAAGACACTGATGGACACATGTTAAGCAACTGGAGGCCCATTTCACTTGCTTTCTGAGATATAATCCACCCAAAGCTTCTAACTTGAGACTTATCTCTCTCTTAGCAGTGAATTAAAGAAGAATAACTTATATGATCTCCCTTTTGCCCTCTAAGGTTAGCCCAATAAACCAGGGTTAACTGATCCCTCCTGATATGAAGAGGCATTTCACCCATCTCAACCTGAATTGCATTAACTGGGGTAGTTTTCATAGCACCACAACATAGCCTCAAAGCTTTATGTTGAATAACATCCAACTTAGGCAGCACGGTGGTGTAGTGGTTAGCACTGTCGCCTCACAGCAAGAAGGTCCGGATTCGAGCCCCGTGGCCGGCGAGGGCCTTTCTGTGCGGAGTTTGCATGTTCTCCCCGTGTCCGCATGGGTTTCCTCCGGGTGCTCCGGTTTCCCCCACAGTCCAAAGACATGCAGGTTCGGTTAACTGGTGACTCTAAATTGACCGTAGGTGTGAGTGTGAATGGTTGTCTGTGTCTATGTGTCAGCCCTGTGATGACCTGGCGACTTGTCCAGGGTGTACCCCGCCTTTCGCCCGTAGTCAGCTGGGATAGGCTCCAGCTTGCCTGCGACCCTGTAGAAGGATAAAGCGGCTAGAGATGATGAGATGAGATGAACATCCAACTTAATTAAGAGTGACTTATATGCAGATCTGTAAGCCACACACCCATAGTCAAATACAGATCTCATCTCATTATCATTATCTCTAACCACTTTATTCTGTTCTACAGGGTCGCAGGCAAGCTGGAGCCTATCCCAGCTGACTACGGGCAAAAGGCGGGGTACACCCTGGACAAGTCGCCAGGTCATCACAGAGCTGGCACACAGACACAGACAACCATTCACACCTACGGTCAATTTAGAGTCACCAGTTAACCGAACCTGCATGTCTTTGGACTGTGGGGGAAACCGGAGCACCCGGAGGAAACCCACATGGGGAGAACATGCAAACTCTGCACAGAAAGGCCCTCCCCGGCCACAGGGCTCGAACTTGGACCTTCTTGCTGTGAGGCGACAGCGCTAACCACTACACCACCGTGCCGCCCTAAATACAGATCTAATGAGGCTAATGTAAATAGTTTTCAAGGCTGGCCTATTTGCACCCCAATCCACCCCACGCAAGCATCGCATCACATTTAACACTTTTTTACATTTCTCTATCATCTTCTGTATATGCACCCCCTCTCTCCCACTCTCTCTTTCTGCTCTCTGTCTGTCCCCCTCTGTCTGTCCCACTCTCTCTCTCTCTGTTTGTCTGTCTCCCCTCTCTCTCTGTCTGCCCCCTCTCTCTCTCTCTCTCTCTCTGTATGTATGTATGTCTGTCCCCCCGTTTGTCTCTCTCTTTTTCTGTGTGTGTGTGTGTGTGTGCACGCACATGCACGTGTGCTGACTCCTTATTTTACACAGTCAGCATTTCAGTCTTCAAATCAGAATATATATTTGGTTAATATTTATCCAGTCACTATCTTCAGTAACTACTTTATCCTGCTCAAGGTCAAGGTAGAGTGGAGTCTGTTCTGAGTACACTGGACATCCGGACCTTATTTTACACAGTCAGCATTTCAGTCTTCAAATCACAATATGTGTGTGTGGGTGTGTGTGCACGCACACGCACTCCTCTCAACTTCACGTGTCAAACAGGTTTGCTCTCCGTAGTGATGCACCCACTGAGAAACCTGAAAGGGCTCTGGTTATAGGGGACTCTATCATACGGCATGTGAAATTAGCTCAGCCTTTAGGGGCACCAGCAGCTTTAGTCAGGTGTATACCAGGAGCCGGACATAGCAGGTAATCTTAGGGTCCTAGGCAAGCACTGTTAGGACTGGGACTGTTTTGGCCTCTAGAGGCCGCTGTTATTTCCATCTTGTCATGTTTGTTTTGGCCTCTAGAGGCCGCCACTGTGTTTTTGTGTTTGTCTTCTTTGCCTGTTTCCTGCCCTGCCCTATTCCTTAATTAGTGTGTGTATAAATACCCCTCTGTTTGTTCCCTTGTCACGGAGTCTTTTTCCTATGCTATGCTGTTAGTGCTAGTTCCCTCTGTCCCATGTACCTTGCCTGTGTCTTTGTATTCTTGGTTTTTGCTTCTTTCTTTTGGACTTTGTGGATTTTGTTTTGACCTTTGGATCTTCTGTGCGTTTGAGTTTTTGCCTCTTCTTTTCTCATTTGGATTTTGGACTTTGAACCTTGGGATATTTTATTTCTGTTTATCTTCTGAGCTTTGGATTATTCTTTTTGTTTTTTTCCCTTGGATTGTACATATTGTAAATAAACTTTTTTGATACTTTTCTACTTCTGCCTCACACCTCTGCACTTGAGTCATCCCCCTGGTGGCCTAGTGGGGGTTTGCTGGATTACCACACCAGCGAACCAGGTTCAAAACCCTAACAGAAAGACTCCGTCATGACCGACTCAGCAGAGGCTTCTTCATCTGTCTACCCAGCCAACCTTCAGGGAATGATGGCTGCGTTAACACGCCTCGGATCATGGACGGACTCTCGCAAGCCAACGTGAGACCCTTGCTCGCCACGAGGTACTGCTTCAGCAGATTGGGAAAACCCTGGCACAGCTGACTTCTCTGCCCCCATCTCCTCTGCCTGATTCTGCTCCTGCTCCACCATCTGCTCCTGCTCCAGTGCCTCCTGACATGCTGCCTTCTTCACCTCGCGAACCCAGCCTTCCTGCACCACAGAGGTATGATGGCAAGCACAGTGAGTGTCGAGAGTTCCTTACCCAGTGCCAACTCACCTTTGAGCTTCAGCCTACCACCTACACTACGGATCGCCGCAAGATTGCCTTTGTGATAACCTTGTTAGCTGGTAAGGCGCGGGCCTGGGCCACTGCTATCTGGCAGAGACAGGGACCCGAGTGCTCTGATTTCCATCTGTTTACTGAGGAGATGCTTCGTGTCTTCGATCAAGCAGACATCAGTAAAGACGCAGCCAGAAAGCTCATGTCCATCCGGCAAGGGGGAAGCATCGCAGACTACTCCATCTCGTTCCGGACGCTCGCAGCAGTAAGTGGATGGAACGAGACTGCCCTGGTGTCAGCCTTCCACCATGGTCTGTCTGACCCCATCAAAGATGGTCTGGCTTCTATCGGATGCCCTAGTGACCTCGAAACACTGATCTCACATTCTACTCGTCTGGACAACAGGATGAGAGAACGCCGCCAAGTCCTGAGCCTCCCTGGCCTCCCTGCCTCTACCTGGAGCCCGTTTACCTCCTCCAGTGACTGTCCAGAACCCATGCAAGTGGGTCGTACTCGCCTCTCTGCATCTGCGAGGGAGCACAGAAGGAGGGACAAGTGCTGCATCTACTGTGGCAAGCCTGGTCACTTCCTGGTCACTCGGGAAAAGGACCGCCCCATCCAGCCAAGGGAGGGTTGTGACGGGGCCTACCCTCTCTTCTGAACTTCCTGGCCAAGGAGTTTACATCCCGGTCTCCATCTCCTGGGGTGAGTCCGTCCACTCTTGTCAAGCCTTGTTAGACTCCGGGGCGGCTGGAAACTTTATGGATGTTCACTTCGCCCAAAGTATCAATGTCCCGACTGCACCTCTTGAAGTCCCACTGTCTGTGTCTGCCCTGGATGGCCAAGCCTTAGATGACAGAAGAGTCACCCAAGTAACTTCTCCAGTCTTCCTCCAGTCTCAAGGTCACAAGGAAGAGATATCCCTGCACCTGATTCCTTCACCAGAGTTCCCAGTGATTCTAGGCCTTCCTTGGCTTACCCACCACAACCCTCGCATAGACTGGGTAACTAGCCAGGTTGTGGAATGGGGCCCTGCGTGCCATGCCTCTTGTCTGCTCTCTAGCTCTCCTGTGTCTCCTGCCGAGCCCCCTGATCTCACCGAGCTATCTCAAGTTCCCACAGAGTACTGGGATTTGAAGGAGGTATTCAGCAAAAGCAGGGCCGCCGTTCTTCCTCCGCACCGGGCCTACGACTGTGCCATCAACTTGCTCCCTGGGACTACCCCTCCTCGTGGCAGACTGTTTTCCCTCTCTCAGCCAGAACGCAAGGCCATGGAGGAATACCTCAAAGACGCCCTGGTCTCTGGGTTCATTTGACCCTCCACCTCACCTGCTGGTGCCGGCTTCTTCTTTGTCGGCAAGAAGGATGGGGGGCTCCGACCATGTATTGACTACAGGAGCCTGAACAAGATCACTGTGCGCAACCAATATCCCCTTCCACTGATGTCCACAGCATTCGACCTGCTCCAAGGAGCCACCGTCTTCACCAAGTTGGACCTACGGAACGCATACCACCTCATCCATATCTGACAGGGAGACGAGTGGAAGACTGCCTTTAACACCCCGTCTGGGCACTACGAATACCAGGTGATGCCCTTTGGACTCACCAACGCACCAGCTGTTTTTCAGGCCCTAATCAACGACGTCTTGAGGGACATGATTAACCTGTACGTTTTTGTCTACCTCGACAACATCCTTATCTTTTCCAAGACCGTGCAGGAGCACCGCCACCATGTCTGCCAGGTTCTCCAGAGGCTGCTACAGAACAATCTGTTCGCCAAGGCCCAGAAATGCAAATTTCATGTTCCCGAGGTCTCCTTTCTGGGTTTTATTGTACGGACAGGCCAACTCCAAATGGACCCAGCCAAGACCCTGGCCGTCCGGGACTGGCCCACTCCCAAGTCTGTCAAAGAGGTTCAGCGGTTCTTAAGATTTGCTAACTTCTACCGCAAGTTTATGAGGAACTTTAGTTCTGTAGCAGCACCCATATCGGACCTCACCAAAGGGACAAGTGGATCTTATGTCTGGTCTCCTCAGGCGGAAAAGGCGTTCAAAGACCTCAAGCACCGCTTCTGCACGGCACCCATTCTGGTCCTCTTGGACACCTCCCAACCATTCATCGTGGAGGTGGACGCCTCGGACAGTGGTGTCGGCGCAGTGCTCTCTCAACGTTCAGAAGGAAAGCTGCACCCCTGCACATACTTCTCCCACCGCCTGAGTCCTGCGGAGTCCCGGTACGATGTGGGGGATCGAGAACTGCTAGCGGTCAAACTGGCCCTTGAGGAGTGGAGGCACTGGCTGGAGGGAGCGCAACATCCATTCCTGGTTTGGACGGACCACAAGAACCTGGAATACCTCCAGCAAGCCAAGAGACTGAACCCATGACAGGCTAGGTGGGCCCTGTTTTTCAGTCGGTTTGACTTCACCCTATCGTACCGCCCCGGCTCCAAGAACGCCAAACCTGACGCACTGTCCAGGCTGTTTTCTGCCACTAACAGGGAGAGTGAAGTCGGGCCTATTATCCCTGTGCCCCGGATTGTGGCCCCTGTCCACTGGGGTATTGAGGAGGCCGTCCGAAGAGCCCAACGCCAGGACCCAGGTCCTGGGACGGGGCCACCGGGCCTCTTGTACATCCCACATCAAGCCCGGGCCAAGGTTCTCCAGTGGGGTCACTTGTCCCCTCTCACCGCCCACCTGGGAGCTCGAAGGACCCTGGACTTTTTGAGAAGGCACTTCTGGTGGCCTAGCATGGAGAAGGAAGTGAGGTCATTCGTCCTTTCCTGCGAAGTGTGCACCAGAAGCAAGAACCCACGACAGTACCCCCAGGGTCTCCTGCATCCTCTGACCATTCCCCGGCGTCCCTGGTCCCACGTGGCAGTCAACTTCATCACGGGTCTCCCCGAGTCACAAGGTAACACTGTCATATTGGTCATAGTTGACAGATTCTCCAAGGCCTGCCGCTTTTTACCACTGTTCAAGCTCCCTTCTGCTCTTGAAACTGCTAAGCTATTATTCACTCATGTCTTCCGAGTCTTTGGTCTCCCGCAGGACATCGTCTCAGACCGAGGGCCCCAGTTCTCCTCCCGAGTGTGGCACAGGTTCTGCAAGGTCATCGGAGCCACTGCCAGCCTCTCCTCTGGGTTTCACCCACAGTCCAATGGCCAGACGGAGAGGCTCAACCAGGACCTGGAAACCACCCTGCGAGGCCTGGCTATGGATAACCCGACATCGTGGAGCACCTGGCTGCCATGGGCAGAGTATGCCCACAACACCCTGCAGTCATGAGCCACCAAGCTGTCACCATTCCAGTGCCAATTCGGGTTCCAGCCACCTCTGTTCCCGGACCAGGAGGAGGACGCGGGGGTGCCCTCGGTCAACCAATATGTGAGACGGTGTCGCAAGACCTGGAGCAAGGTCAGGAAGACCCTCATCCAGACCTCCAGAACCAACCAGACTCAGGCCAACCGCCATAGAAGACCTGCCCACACTTTCCGCCCTGGGCAGCGGGTTTGGCTGTCCACTAAGGACCTTCCACTGTGGGTGGAGAACCGCAAGCTTGCATCTCTCTACATTGGCCCCTTTAAGGTGGTGCGCAGGGTGAACCCTGTTGCCTACCGGCTCCAGTTGCCCCGGACTCTGAGGATCAACCCCGGACTCTGAGGATCAACCCCACATTCCATGTTTCCCTGTTGCGGCCCGTACTGACGTCCACGTATGCCCTTGCCCCTAGGAACCCCCCACCCCCCCGCATCTTCCAGGGTCAGACTGTGTTCACCGTGCATCGCCTGCTTGACTCCCGCCGGGTCCGCGGCGGGCTTCAATATCTAATAGATTGGGAGGGCTATGGCCCTGAGGAACGCTGTTGGGTCCTCGCCCGGGACATTCTAGATAAAGGACTATGCCGGGACTTCCATTCGGCCCATCCGGATCGCCCTGGGAACGTCAGGAGACGCTCCTGGGGGGGGGGTCCTGTTAGGACTGGGACTGTTTTGGCCTCTAGAGGCCACTGTTATTTCCATCTTGTCATGTTTGTTTTGGCCTCTAGAGGCCGCCATTGTGTTTTTGTGTTTGTCTTCTTTGCCTGTTTCCTGCCCTGCCCTGTTCCTTAATTAGTGTGTATATAAATATCCCTCTGTTTGTTCCCTTGTCACGGAGTCTTTTTCCTCTGCTATGCTGTTAGTGCTAGTTCCCTCTGTCCCATGTACCTTGCCTGTGTCTTTGTATTCTTGGTTTTTGCTTCTTTCTTTTGGACTTTGTGGATTTTGTTTTGACCTTTGGATCTTCTGTGCATTTGAGTTTTTGCCTCTTCTTTTCTCATTTGGATTTTGGACTTTGAACCTTGGGATATTTTATTTCTGTTTATCTTCTGAGCTTTGGATTATTCTTTTTGTTTTTTTTCCCTTGGATTGTACATATTGTAAATAAACTTTTTGATACTTTTCTACTTCCGCCTCACACCTCTGCACTTGAGTCATCCCTCTGGTGGCCTAGTGGAGGTTTGCTGGATTACCACACCAGCGAACCAGGTTCGAATCCCAGCAAAACCCTAACAAGCACAGGTTCTCAAAGATAGTTATCCATGCAGGAGCTAATGATATATACCTTCGTCAGTCTGAGGTTATTAAGAGTAACTTTGTAGAGGTGTTTAAATTAGCGAAGGCAATGTCCAATGTTGTAGTATGCTCTGGCCCCATCCCAATGAGGCATGATGATGTAGTTTACAGCAGTGTGGGTGCAATTGGTCTTAAGTGATCAGTCTCATTAATAATACCATTAATTTTGGTGTTTAATAATAAATCACCAAACAGCTAAATTATGGTATATTCCAAATTATTATGATCACTACTGATGCAGCAATAATGTATTACTTAACATATTACATAGACACTACAGCCAATAGCATTCATATACACTTGGGTGAAGGCAATTTGGAGTTCTTTGAGATTGTGTGACTTCAAGGATACAGCAGCAAAATGGACACGCACAGTTTAACAGAATAATTGAATTTATTATAACAACAATACTAAATAGGTAATAGCAGTTGAATACATTCAATATGGTCAGCAGCAATATATAGACAAGGCACAAACAGTGATGTAGTACACTCGATGAGCGTGTGTGTATGTGTGTGAGTGTGTGTGTGTATGAGAGGGAGAGCGAGAGGAAAGATAGATAGAGAGAGAGAGAGTTTGAGTATGAGTGCGAGGACACGCAAGGTAAATAAATCAGAGATTGGAATGTTATCTAAGGTGTTGGGGGGAAGGGAAAATCACCTCGTGGTTTTCTTGAGACAAAGGAATTCATCGTGGTTGCTAATTCCACTACCTTATAACATTACCAAATCCACTGAAATCTTGATGAGGTCAAAGTATATATAATAATGAAATTAAGGGGTGTTAGAGAGGATAGAGAAGAGCATGCAACAACCTATCTATTAAAACAACGGAGAGAACAATGTAGAACAACAATGATCAACTCGACACTCTAAGTGTCTACAGTGTGCACAATTAAACAGTTTCTGAGTTTAAATTTACACTACTTCATAAAGCTAATTCCTAAGACTAGTTTGCCCAAATGCCAGCCTTACTTTCAGTATCTTGCTCCTATGCAGGAATGCAGAGATGTCCTGAAGTTTCGCGGAGTTCTGGGTGCTCGTGGAGGTTCACAGAAGGCTCGTGGGTCGCGCCTGTGAAGGCGCAGAGAAGTCCTTGATCCGAAGCTTCGTTGTTCGTGAAGAAAAGTCTCTGACCAACAATGTGCACAGCGATTAAGTCAGAAGGAATCCGGTCACTACTAACTTTTAATTAACTGCTAGGACTGCAGTCGTAACGTCACTTATAATAAACAAATAAACCAGTTGTAACTCAATTGAGTGAGATGACGCAACTTAGGTACTCTTTACTGTGGCCAGTGGTATATACAAAAGCGCGCTGAGTCTTCTTTCTTGCAAGGCAGATGTCGTGATTTCGGATGGTCCGATGAATGGGAGTATCTCTATATGTCTGTATGACGTGAAGATCAACAGAGAGAGAGAGAGAGAGAGAGAGAGAGAGAGAGAGTTGAGGGTGACCGGGTCACTTATAGAGTCAGGGTGACGTGATGTAGGTGATCATGGACGGCGTGACGTAGGTCATCGTGGGAGTTAGTTGATGTGATTTGCAGTTCTAGACGGGGACTGTGGCTGTCCCTACATTCCCCCTTTTGGTCTCAGGGGTATGACTGAGTCATAGCACTGAGAGCACAGTACAGTATAGTCCACATGTCCATAGTCCTTGAGGTAGCATCCTCTGTACAGTCCATGGTGTCCTGTGAAACCTGTGTAAACTCATGAGTCCTAGTAAGACAGTTGGAGGCATAGGCATTTGGGCCAATATCAGGCTGTAAGCATTTGGGCATATAATCACTCTCTATCTAACTAGGTCAAAATCACATCTATAAAAAAAACATTAAACACTACATAGTTATTTCATTTCCTATACATAAAAACAAGAGAAGAGAAGGAATGAAGGAAAGAAAAGAAGTATTAGTGCTTGGGTTAGTAAGCCTAATCTTCTGGAAAGGTAATAGCAGCAGGTGATCTGGCCAGAAAGCATGCGCTACTGTGGCTAAAGCTGTCAGGGATGCAGACTATCTTATCCAGCTTGGCGTGTAGTGTTCTTATGTATTTGTGTAGCATGTATGCGATGCCAGTGGTCAAGACCCAGCCACTGAGGAGAAGTCCCAAAGCAATCAGACTTATAGTAGATCCTAGATCAGATGACTCTCTGACCTGGTAGCAGGAGACCATATTCGAAATTCCAGTCTGGCCCAAACTAAATTTCACCGTTTTGGTCCCTTCAACCAGTAGTTGCTGTTGGAGGGTGTCATTGATCTCAAGATCATAACCTTGAAATGCGTCTATCAGTTCAATCTCAGAATCGTACCTGTCAGTACTAAGATGGTGTAGGGTGATATCACCTACGTGAATGGTGGCTCCCTGTGGTACACTAAGGAACACCGTTTGGTTTGGGATTTTCATTCTGGTGGCTGTGTCGTGCTGATCGTATGACATCAAGACTTCAGTTTTTGGAGTGTTAACAACCCACCGATTACCAGCTCTCTCTACTCTAGTTTCCATATCCTCGTCCTTTGTTGACATTTGACCTACACACTTTTGTTCGGGCGCTTTTGCCCTCAAACCACACAGGCGATCTGTAGTGTCTCTAATGAATGGGTTGCTTGGGCAGACCCAGTGGATGTCTTTAGTAGAGGTGCACATCTCTAGGTTGGGAATAAAGTAGACAGAGGGGCTGTCATCATGGAATGCTACCATGGGTGGTGTCTGTATGCATATACGGACATTGTTTTTCCAGAAACCAACGTTGAGGACAGACTTGAGTCTATATATGTTGTTTTCCTCAATGATGGGTAGGTTCAGCATGAATCCTATCTCTAAGTCTTGTGGATTCACAAAAATGGGGATAGCAATGCCAAGACTATAGGCCAGGTGTATTTGTGATGAATACACATTAGTAGTAGTAGTAGCGGATTTTAGTATTTTATCTACCATGCTAAGGGGTATCAGATACGGTGGGATTTTACCACTACTCAGGGTACTGATTGAGCTGCCAATTTCCCTAAGCAGGTCTTGCATCAAATCCCTTACTACCCGGACGTATTTGATCTCGCTCTTGATTATTTCGGCCAACTTGTCTACGGCATGCACAGTGTTACTGACTAGAGCAGAATGCATGTTAATGGTTAGTATAGTTCCCTGCAGGGTTTTGCCTAAGCCCTGCAGCTCCTCCTGTTGAGAAAGCAGTTTCTCTCGGATCTCTTGCATTTCCTCTTTCAGAATGCTAACTTCTCTTTTCACCGCACTCAGACTGACTGAGTTGGCTGTAGAGAAACCAACAGAGAACAAGGACCCAATGGCAGATGCAGCAGTAAGTAAACCCCCGAGGAACGTTTTCTGACGTGTTTTGCCACTCAGCTCTTCCTCGGTGACTAAGAATTTTTGTAACTGCTCCAGCATGTGGATAGTTGTGCGTTTAGCATGTTCAACTGTATTCCAGATCTCGCCATTTGGTCCGCTATCATCGGTCGATTGTGGTAGTGACTTGAGGTGTTTACGGTATACGTCCCATGGGTCTAGGTGGGCGTATACTCTTTGAGTGTGAATGTGGCAGTCCATAAGAAGGAGCCCAGGAGCCTCCTGCAGGATGATGCCAGCGGGGGGGCCAGGCTCCACCACCTCACTTGACTGACTCAGTTGTAGGGTGAGGAGGATGCACAGGATCCTGAGGGAGTCCATTCTGTAACATACAGAAGGGTTACTACTTTATTGGGTTGGTAAATGTGACTGGGAATGTTAGTGTACGCTTATGGGTGAGTGAGGCGTACAAGCTAGGTGGACAGGATGGGCCTAACTATCGTCCACCCCCTTTTTGGAGTGAGGACTGTTCAAAAGGCTTGATTTGATTGCTATGGACCCATCGATATGAGGGTGTTTGATTAGGCCTGGATGTCCTAATGCGATACGCGATGGGGGACAGTTTTCCCACGATCTCGAAAGGTCCCGACCAGTGTGGTAGGAACTTCTTTGAGACTCCTACCGGCTTGGTAAAGTTGAAGTATAGAACTTTGTCGCCTATTTGATATTCGTGATGGGAGGCTTTTCGGTCATAGTAGGCCTTTTGTCCTTTTACGCTCGTTTCGAGATTCTTTTGGGCCCATGCAAAGGTTGACTGTAGGTGGCGTTGTAGGTTGGCGACATATTGATGTGCAGTGTATGCACTTGCAAAGCTCATGTCCTCTGGTCTGTCCAGGAGATGCAGTGGGAGAACCATCTCCCGCCCAGTCATCATCTCAAAGGATGTGACTCCAGTGGTGCGATGAGGGGTGGACCTAATGGCCATTAACACCAAGGGAAGTTTCACATCCCAAGCTTTACCATGGTGGGTGACATACTTCCACAGCATGCTCACAATAGTTTGATTGTCTCGTTCAACCTGACTAGAGGATTGAGGGTGGTACGCGATATGGAATTTCGCCTCAATGCCTAACATGTTCCACAGCGCAGCCATTACCACAGCAGTGAAATGGGTGCCTTTGTCTGAGTCGATGGATAGAGGGAGGCCCCAGCGGCTGAACACATGGTTCATGAGAAGGAGAGCAGTGGTCTCTGCGGTATCGTTGGGAGCTGGTAGACATTCTATCCATTTTGTGAAAGCGCATGTGATGATAAGGAGGTATTTGTTACCCCGGGAAGATTTTGGGACCGGACCGATCCAGTCCATTTGGAGGTTGGACCAGGGGAAAGTAATTCCTCGACTTTGCAGTGGAGCTCTATTTAGCGGATTGGATGGGCGAAATTGACAACAGACCAGGCATCCCTTGACATACTCGGTTATGTCTTTGATCATGAAAGGCCAATAGACTATCGGCTGAAGGGTCTTGTAGGTGGCCCTAGCGCTTCTATGGCCTCCACATGGACTGTCATGAGCATACTGCAGCATAACTCCCCTATGGTCCAGGATTTTGACTGCAAGACAAAAGGGTGTGTTAAAGTTTGGGGCTTGCAACACAGGTGAGGTAGCTAACAGGAACTTTGCATTGTCAAAAGCTTCCTGGCAGTTACTGGACCACAGGTAGGGGGCCTTAGGACTGAGAAGCCGAGTTAAGGGCACCACAACAGAGGCAAAGTTCTTGCAAAATGCCCTATAATAACCAGCCATTCCCAAAAATCTCCTCAGCTCCCGACGGGTACCTGGTACAGGAAAGTTACATATGGATTCGATCCTTACCTGAACAGGCCTAACCTCTCCGCCCCCAACAACCTTACCCAAATATGTAACTCTTGCCTTACCGAACTCACACTTTGTGAGATTTATTGTTAAGCTAGCGGCAGACAACCGGGTAAACAACTCTCTTATCTGGGTCAGATGTTCAGTCCAGGTAGCACTATGGATAACCAAATCATCAAGATAGGCATCACAACCCTGCATCCCTGCTAAAACACGGTTGACAAGCCTTTGAAATGTAGCAGGTGCATTTCTAACACCAAAAGGCATAACGTGATACTGCAAGAAATTGTCAGGTGTAACAAACGCAGACAGTTCTTTTGCACTAGGTGTTAAAGGAACAGTCCACCGTACTTCCATAATGAAATATGCTCTTATCTGAATTGAGACGAGCTGCTCCGTACCTCTCCGAGCTTTGCGCGACCTCCCAGTCAGTCAGACGCGCTGTCACTCCTGTTAGCAATGTAGCTAGGCTCAGCATGGCCAATGGTATTTTTTGGGGCTGTAGTTAGATGCGACCAAACTCTTCTGCGTTTTTCCTGTTTACATAGGTTTATATGACCAGTGATATGAAACAAGTTCAGTTACACAAATTGAAATGTAGCGATTTTCTATGCTATGGAAAGTCCGCACTATAATGACAGGCATACTAACACCTTCTGCGCGCTTCGACAGCGCATTGATACTGAGCTCCGTATCAATGCACTGTCAAAGCACGCAGAAGGTGTTAGTACACCTGTCATTATAGTGCGGACTTTCCATAGCATAGAAAATCGCTACATTTCAATTTGTGTAACTGAACTTGTTTCATATCACTGGTCATATAAACCTATGTAAACAGGAAAAACGCAGAAGAGTTTGGTCGCATCTAACTACAGCCCCAAAAAATACCATTGGCCATGCTGAGCCTAGCTACATTGCTAACAGGAGTGACAGCGCGTCTGACTGACTGGGAGGTCACGCAAAGCTCGGAGAGGTACGGAGCAGCTCGTCTCAATTCAGATAAGAGCATATTTCATTATGGAAGTACGGTGGACTGTTCCTTTAAGGCCTCTGCATGCTCTTGCGACAAGGCTTTCGCAGATAGCTTTTCGCAGACAGTTGTAATTTATCATTGAGCGGGGAGTAATAGGCGTGCACAATGTTATTCACTGCCACAACGCAAGGGGGCGCGAAGTCGCGAAATCACTAGGAGTAGTTGGTGGGTGTGGTTAGTGGAGTGTTTATCCTCCGGTTACTTATAATGACTAGAACTGGAGTCGTATAGATGTACGTACTTCCTCACTTCCTCGATCAACCGCTCTTCGTGCTGCTCCATCTTCGCTCGTGTTTTTAAAAATGGCGGTAGTGAAAACAAACCAAACCGGGAAAGTAGGGAAGCGGAAGTGCGTGTACAGCAGATGTAGAGTGGACCAATCAGAGCCCTCTTGTCTGCGACACTGTCTGTGAGGCTTCTGTGGTGGTCACAATTTTTGGGAGGTGCGCGCAGAGCGTCTGCGAAGGTGGGGGGGCTACGCAGATGCTGTCTGCAACGCCATCTGCGAGGACTGCGTTGTCAGCATAAATTGGCCTTTAAAGGGACTTGCCAATAACCTTTTAACAAATCAAATTTACTAACAAATGTTGCAGCACCCACATGATCTACACAATCATCACACCGTGGAAGGGGGAAACAATCAGGTTTTGTTACAGAATTGAGCTTTCTGTAATCGGTACAGAAACGATATGTGCCATCTGGCTTATCAACCAACAGACAGGGGGAGCTCCAGGCACTGAAACTAGGTTCTGCAAGATTATTAGCCAACAAGTAACTCACTTTTCTGTAACAGCTCCCTCTTCCTTGGATCGACTCGGTAAGCATACTGTTTAATGGGCGTCGCCCCTGCCACATCAATGTCATGTTCAACAAGTGAGGTACGAGTTGGTATGTCTGAGAATAATGAGGGAAAACACTGTATTAACTCAACAATGTCATTTTTCTCCTTACTAGAGAGATGAGAAAGAAGTGATGCCAGATCTGCCAGAACCTCAGAGTTTCTAAGATGCCCCACCACAATTTCCACCGGTGGCACACCAACTCCCTCCTCAGAATCCTCACTGCCAAAACCCAGACCACTCTCACCTACCACAGAGGAAACAGCAACAGCACAATCACCGGAATTTTCAACAGGCTTAATAGCCTTCAACCCAAGTGGTTTAGATGGAAAATATGGCTTCAACAAATTGATGTGGCAAACCTGCACCTTTTTACGCTGGTCAGGAGTGTTCAACAAATAGTTGTGGTCTGGTAAGCATTTAGCAATTTCATAAGGACCACTAAACTTAGCCTGGAAAGGACTACTCAACAAAGGCAGCAATGCCAAAACTTGATCACCAGGTTGAAACTGACGGTGCTCTGCTTTACGATTAAACGGGGACTGCATCCTAGCCTGAGATGTCCCCAAGCGGCGCCTGGCAGCAGCCCTGGCCTCAAACAGACGATACCTAAAGCCAGACACATAATCCAACACATTTACCGGTGGTTCAGCAGCACACCACTCATCTGCCAAAACTGCTGTCGGACCCCTCACTGTATGCCCAAAAACAAGTTCATTAGGACTAAAGCCTGTGCTCTCTTGCACCACCTCACGGATAGCCAACAACAACCAGGGTAACCCCTCCTCCCAATCTGCTCCAAGCTCAACACAATAAGACCTTAGAATGGATTTCAAGGTTTGATGGAAACGCTCAAGAGCACCCTGGCTTTGAGGATGGTATGCACTAGAGATGTTATGTTTTGATCTTAACTGTCGCAGAGCACGGGCAAACTGCTTGGACATAAAGTTCGAGCCTTGGTCACTTTGAACAACTTTAGGGATACCAAACGTGGACATAAAAGTAGTGAGGGCCTTCAAAACAGACTTGGTCGTAATAGACCTGAGAGGATATGCTCCAGGGTATCTTGTAGATTGACACATTACAGTTAACAGGTAACAATAACCAGATTTGGATCGAGGCAATGGTCCCACACAATCAACAATTAAATGCTCAAATAGACTATTCACAGCTGGTATAGGTCGCAACAGGGCTACTGGAATCTTCTGGTTAGGTTTTCCTATTAACTGACATACATGACAAGATTTCACAAAAGATGCCACATCTTGCTTTAACCCTGGCCAGAAGAACCGGCGCACCACCCAGTCATACGTTTTCCTAACCCCAGTATGTCCCACCAGTCCATTATGACATAACTCCAAAACAGTATTCCTAAATTTACATGGGACTACCACCTGTAACCCAGGGTTAGTAAATGTGTCACACTTAAATACCCAACATCTACACAACAGCCCATCCCACATACAATATCGTGCTTGTGTATCACCAGCATCACGCTCAGCAGTTGCTAAGGTTAACAAAGGTTGGAGTGTGGAGTCAGCTGCCTGTTCCCTAATCAGTTCTTCTCGGGAGACTTTAAACAAATCAGACAGAAAACCAGTGACCTTGTCAGAGTCCACTTCTGTATCTAGAAGTTTGCCACCACCCACTAGATTATCAGAAGGACCTACATTTGGCTCAACTGCCACCTTTGAGCCTTCTGTGAGACTGTCAGACTCAACGTCGCATGTCAGCTGCTGTTCTACTGGTGGCTTTGAGGGACTACAGTCTACCTTCTCAGGTGTACTGAAAAATGTGTCTTCCAACACTACATAGGTGTCAGGATTTCCACACCTAGCCATGGCACGGGTAACAGCACATGCAGGAAAAACATCAGGATGTTTCCGATAGCATGGATCACATGTCTGTTTTAGTTCTGGCTCAGACACTACTATAGGTGATGACACCAAGTTAACATCACCCCACACTTTTCCCCCAGCTAGATTGTTACCTAAAATAAAAGACACTCCCGGCACGGGAAGAGATGGTCGCACCCCTACAACCACATGATCAGATACTAGATTAGAGGCTAGGTGGATGTGATGCAAAGGCACACTAAGGGGAGACATTTCAATACCTCTAACTAAGACACAAGTCCCAGTAGCTGTGTCATTAGACAGTGGCAAGACCCCAGCCAACAAAAATGACTGGGCAGCACCCGTATCCCGCAATATGCGAACAGGCACACTTGGCTGTTCCCCTGGCAAAGACACAAAACCATCTGTAATAAACAAGGTATAATTGCCACTCTTACCATCAGCAGCTACAGTGGTTATCCTCTCCACCATACCAGACCAACTAGATGGACAGTGGGTAGCAGGAGAAATTAACCCAACCGATTTTACTGCTTTACTTTTCTTACATTCTGACACCTTGTGCCCAACCTTCTTACAATAGAAGCATCTTACCTCACCCTTGTTACCAAGAAAATTATTAAAGTAATTTGAGGTGGGGGCTGCTGCTGTGAGCCATTTCCACCAGTAGGAGGCGGTCTACCCCTTACAAAATCTCATCTCATCTCATTATCTCTAGCCGCTTTATCGTTCTACAGGGTCACAGGCAAGCTGGAGCCTATCCCAGCTGACTACGGGCAAAAGGTGGGGTACACCCTGGACAAGTCGCCAGGTCATCACAGGGCTGACACATAGACACAGACAACCATTCACACCTACGGTCAATTTAGAGTCACCAGTTAACCTAACCTGCATGTCTTTGGACTGTGGGGGAAACCGGAGCACCCGGAGAACATGCAAACTCCACACAGAAAGGCCCTCGCCAGCCCCAGGGCTCGAACCCAGGACCTTCTTGCTGTGAGGCGACAGCGCTAACCACTACACCACCGTGCCGCCCCCCCTTACAAAATCTCTTGTTCGATTATGATAGGCCACATGCCAGCCATCAAGAACATGTCTATGCGTCAACACATTTATCGGCAAGAACGGCAGCCACATCTAAAGTCTTTACCTCTTGTTCATTTAAGTGCACCGCAACAGGTTGAGGGAGACAGTTTATAAAGTCCTCCAACAGGACTAATTGTTTCAATTCTTCCCTTGTCCCTGCTTTCTGAGCGGTGCACCAGTGATCAAATAAACACTCCTTATCTCGGGCAAACTCAACGAATGTCTGCTGGTCTTTTTTTCAGAGGTCTCTAAACTTCTGGCGATAAGCCTCAGGAACAAGCTCATATGCACGCAAGACTGTTTTTTTTTACTATATCATACTCTTTAACCTGATCACTGCTCAGAGCTGAAAAGACTTCCTGAGCTTTTCCACTAAGCACACTTTGCAGCATTAAAGGCCACATTGCTTTAGGCCAAAGCAGTGTAGTGCCCACCCTCTCAAAATGAGAGAAATAACGCTCTATATCCATCTCCGAGAATGGTGGCACTAAACGGATGTTCTTACTTGCATCAAATGCAGAGGACAATGAAATATCTGAAGGAGATTGGGGGAAGGAAGACAACCCTGTTTATTTAACATTTCCAGCTCAAGTTTTTTCATAGCCAATTCATGTTGTTGGCATTCACGCTCTTGTTCTTGTTCTAAGCATTTAATTTCTACCTGCTGTTGATGCTCTAATCATTTAAGTTCCAGCCGATAATTCAACTTACAAACATCCATATCTTCCTTACCCTCCTTTGAATTTCACTCTGCTTGTCATGGTCCTACCTGTGGGTTTCTCTCTTCTGGTAACATCTCCACTCAGCATTACCGGCCACGCCCGCTCTCACTTCCTTTTATTAACTTTCAGTGACTGTCATTGGCTGTTGCCGATCACCTGCTTCTCCCCCGTGTGTATTTAAGCTGCAGTTCTCCCAAGCCTCAGTGTCAGATCGTCTGCAACTTCCAGCGTGATACCTGCTCTGTGTTCCTACTACTCTGACTCCTGACAATATTCTGTTCCGTCTGACTCTGTCTGCTCTCCAGCCCCGGTAACCTGATCTGCCTTCTGTCCTGTCGACTCTGCCTCTTGCCTGCCTCTCCTGTACCTTCGCCTGATCTCCAGCTTGCTGAGGGACTACTGCTGGGAGACTGCCTGAAACCCAAGTGCTGTCAGCCTACAGCCACACCTCTCTGACAATGCCTGATCCCATCTGATCTCAGAAGCTAAGCAGGGTCAAGCCTGGTCAGTACTTGGATGGGAGACCTCAGATGCTCCCACCTGCCTCTCAGTCTTCCTGCGACTGAACTTCACGCACCCACATTCTCCCTTTTCCCCGTTATTATTAAACTGTGGTTTGAGTGCATTTGATCTCCTCTCCTGTCTGGTCCCTGACAGAGAGAGGCCTGTAATTTTCATCATAGATACACTTCAACTATGAGAGACAGAATGGGCGGAAAGAATCCAGGAAATCACATTGTCTGATATTTAAAGAATTTATTTGCAAATTATGGTGGAAAATAAGTATTTGGTCAATAACAAAAGTTCATCTCAATACTTTGTTATATACCCTTTGTTGGCAATGACAGAGGTCAAACATTTTCTGTAAGTCTTCACAAGGTTTTCACACACTGTTGCTGGTATTTTGGCACTTCAACTATGAGAGACAGAATGGGGGAAAGAATCCAGGAAATCACATTGTAGGATTTTTAATGAATTAATTGGTAAATTCCTCAGTAAAATAAGTATTTGGTCACCTACAAAACAAGCAAGATTTCTGGGTCTCACAGACCTGTAACTTCTTTAAGAGGCTCCTCTGTCCTCCACTCATTACCTGTATTAATGGCACCTGTTTGAACTCGTTATCAGTATAAAAGACACCTGTCCACAACCTCAAACAGTCACACTCCAAACTCCACTATGGCCAAGACCAAAGAGCTGTCAAAGGACACCAGAAACAAAATTGTAGACCTGCACCAGGCTGGGAAGACTGAATCTGCAATAGGTAAGCAGCTTGGTGTGAAGAAATCAACTGTGGGAGCAATTATTAGAAAATGGAAGACATACAAGACCACTGATAATCTCCCTCGATCTGGGGCTCCACGCAAGATCTCACCCCGTGGGGTCAAAATGATCACAAGAACGGTGAGCAAAAATCCCAGAACCACACAAGGGGACCTAGTGAATGACCTGCAGAGAGCTGGGACCAAAGTAACAAAGGCTACCATCAGTAACACACTATGCAGCCAGGGACTCAAATCCTGCAGTGCCAGACGTGTCCCCCTGCTTAAGCCAGTACATGTCCAGGCCCGTCTGAAGTTTGCTAGAGAGCATTTGGATGATCCAGAAGAGGATTGGGAGAATGTCATATGGTCAGATGAAACCAAAATAGAACTCTTTGGTAAAAACTCAACTTGTCGTGTTTGGAGGAGAAAGAATGCTGAGTTGCATCCAAAGAACACCATACCTACTGTGAAGCATGGGGGTGGAAACATCATGCTTTGGGGCTGTTTTTCTGCAAAGGGACCAGGACGACTGATCCGTGTAAAGGAAAGAATGAATGGGGCCATGTATCGTGAGATTTTGAGTGAAAACCTCCTTCCATCAGCAAGGGCATTGAAGATGAAACGTGGCTGGGTCTTTCAGCATGACAGTGATCCCAAACACACCGCCCGGGCAACGAAGGAGTGGCTCCGTAAGAAGCATTTCAAGGTCCTGGAGTGGCCTAGCCAGTCTCCAGATCTCAACCCCATAGAAAATCTTTGGAGGGAGTTGAAAGTCCGTGTTGCCCAGCGACAGCCCCAAAACATCACTGCTCTAGAGGAGATCTGCATGGAGGAATGGGCCAAAATACCAGCAACAGTGTGTGAAAACCTTGTGAAGACTTACAGAAAATGTTTGACCTCTGTCATTGCCAACAAAGGGTATATAACAAAGTATTGAGATGAACTTTTGTTATTGACCAAATACTTATTTTCCACCATAATTTGCAAATAAATTCTTTAAAAATCAGACAATGTGATTTTCTGGATTTTTTTTTCTCATTTTGTCTCTCATAGTTGAAGTGTACCTATGATGAAAATTACAGGCCTCTCTCATCTTTTTAAGTGGGAGAACTTGCACAATTGGTGACTGACTAAATACTTTTTTGCCCCACTGTATATAAAGAAAAACGCAGTGGACCCAAGACAGAACCTTGTGGAACACCAAACTTTACTTCAGTATGTCTAGAAAAATCACCATTTACATCAACATACTGATAGTGATCAGTTAAATAAGACCTGAGCCAGGAGAGGGCCGTTCCCTTAACTCTCACAACATTTTCTAGTCTATCCAGAACAATGGAATGATCAATGGTATCAAATGCTGCACTAAGGTCAAGCAACACAAGCAGCGAGACACAGCCCTGATCAGACACCAACAGTAGGTCGTTTACTACTTGAACCAGAGCTGTCTCTGTGCTATGATGAGGTCTAAATCCTGACTGATACATTTCATGGATGTTATTCCTGTGTAAATATGAGCATAACTGCTGTGCGACAGCTTTTTCAAGGATCTTGGAGATAAAGGGGAGGTTTGATATTGGCCGATAATTGGACAGCTGACAGGGATCAAGGTCAGGTTTTTTAATCGGGGGTTTGATAACTGCTAGTTTAAAGGATTTGGGTACATAGCCAATCCTAAGAGAAGAATGTATTATTTTTAGAAGTGGTTCAATTACTTCAGGTATTATCTGTTTGAATAGATGTGTAGGTAAGGGATCTAGTACACAAATTGAGGCTTTTGATGCTGAGATTAATGAAAGTAATTCAATTTCTCTAAGGGGAGTAAAACGTTCTAATTGCTGATCTGATATAGTTACTGTATATTGTTAACTACAGGGTCACTTACATTGTCTGACCTTAAATTAGTAGTTTGAATTTTTGTTGGATATTCTCAATTTTGTCATTAAAAAAATTCATGAAGTTGTTGCTACTACATACTACAGGTGTGCATGTGTCTATAGTGGACTTATTCCTGGTTAATTTTGCTACGGTATTAAATAGGAATCTAGGATTATTTTTGTTATCTTCTATTAGGGAGGAGAGATATGTTGATCTAGCAGCACTAAGAGCTTTTCTATACTTCAGGAAGCTCTCCTTCCATGCTAATTTGAACACTACCAATTTTGTTTGACGTCCTTTACGTTCCAATTTTCGAGTGGTCTGTTTTAAAGTGTGAGTGTCATCATCATACCAGGGTGCTAATTTTTTTTGTCTCTGACCATTTTCCTTTTAAGAGGAGCTACATTATCTAAAGTATAGCGGAACATTGACTCTAAGCATTCAGTTGCCTAATCAAGTTCTGCAGGGGCTGACAGTGACCCAATCAAAGTTGATAACTCTGGGAGATCATTTATAAAGCGCTGTGCAGTAGTTGATGTGAATGTACGTTTAATACAGTAGCATGGTGAGGTGCATATATTATTACTCAGACATATTTTGAATGAGATGAGATAATGATCTGAGATAACTTCAGACTGTGGAAGTGTGACCATATTTTCTACGTTTAACCCGAAAGTTAGTATTAGATCGAGGGTGTGACCACCATTATGGGTCGGTGCTATGGCATTCTGATTAATCCCTACTGAATCTAAAATGGACACAAACGCTGTTTTCAAAGGGTCTTCTGAGTTCGTAGTGGATGTTCATTATGTCTAACTATTACAAATATTTTAAGTTCGTTTCTTAGACAAGGATATTTTTTAAGCTTGTTACCTCGTTAACAGTTTCGGCGAGAATCTCCCGCCTTCTTCAGAAACAGTCACCAGATGTCGAGTGGTGACGTGCCTTATCAGCTGATGTTGCGTTACGGAGGCGTGAACGTCCCGCCCAATTTGACAGGTAGTTCACGCCTCCTGCTGTCAGGTCGCTCCTCCAGGACGGCACTCCAGGTGTGCGATAGTGCATACGCTCCCTCATCCCGGTTCATCGTCCTCTGCGCCCGCTTACGTATCTCCACTGCCTCTAAAATCCAACGCTGGAATCTATTTTCTTCAGCGCGAATGACTCTGGCCTCTTCCCAATTCATTATGTGATTTTGCCATTTGCAGTGGTCTGAAATGGCTGATTTTAGGTTTTCTTGGTTTGCTTTTTCTTTTTCGGATCTTGTGAGTCTTCTTGTTGTTTCTTTTTCACATTCTATTTGGTGTTCTTTCCTTCGAGTATGGAAGCATCTGCCTGTTTCACCAATATAGACTTTATTACATGAACGGCAAGGGATTTCATAGATGACGTTGCATTTATTGTCCAGTTGTATTTTGTCTTTGGGGTGAACTAGCAGCTGTCGGAGGTTCTTGTATGGTTTGACCGGGGTGTTGATGTGGTATTTCCTCATGGATCGTTGGATGCGTTCTGTGACTCCTTTTATGTATGGTAGTGTGACAAAGCCCCGGTTTGTTTTTTCGGTGTTTTTTCTTGTTTGTTTATTTTCTTTTATTTGTGTCTGTAATTTCCCTTTCCGAATTGCCCACGGTGGATATTGGCAGTTTTTTAATGCCTGTTGGATGTGTTGTTCCTCCTCCTGTCTGTCTTTCTCCTCTGTGATGCTCTGTGCTCGGTCGTATAGTGTTCTGATTACTGACATTTTGTGTGCGATGGGATGTTCAGATGTCCAGAGAAGATATTGGTCGGTGTGTGTAGGTTTTCTGTATGTTGTAATTCTAATGTTCCCTTCTTCTGTGTGGTGTATTTTTAAGTCCAAAAAAGCTATTGTCTTGTCCGTTTCCTCTTCGTGTGTGAATTTTATGTTGCCTGTCTTGTCTATGGAGTTTAAATGATCCGTGAGTTGTTGTGTGTGTCCTGTTTTGGTTATTTCGAGAATGTCATCAACATATCTTTTCCAGAAGATAGGTTTGCAGTCATCCGGTGCTGTTTCTATGGCTCGGGTTTCCAGATCCTCCATAAAAAAGTTACATAGAGTGGCAGATAGCGGGTCCCCCATTGCAAATCCCTCTTTTTGTCTATAGATTATGCCTCTAAATTGGAAAAATGTGGAAGTGGAAATGAAATGTAATAGTTTTGTTATGTCATGTGCTGTAAGTTTTGTGCGTTTTTTCAGGGTTCTGTCTGCTTTTAACCGGTTTTCTACTATGTTGAGTGTGTTTGTGACCGGTGTTTTTGTAAAGAGGGATATGACGTCATGCGATACAAACATTTCATCCTTTTTTATCTTGATTTCCTTTAATTCTTTCGCCAGTTGTTTTGAGTTTTTGCAGTGGTATTCCGTAAGTCCGAGGAGTGGTTTGATTATGTCTGCCAGCGTCTTGGAAAGGTTGTAAGTAACTGATCCTATACTGTCTACTATGGGTCTTAGTGGTGCTCCGGGTTTATGAATTTTCGGTGTGCCGTATATCCGGGGGGTGATGTTTGCTGTGGGGATGAGGTGGTTGTATGTTTGTTTATCGATTTTGTTGTCATCCAGTAACGGTTTGAGTAATAGCTTTAGTCTTCTTTTCTTTTCCTCCGTCGGGTCTTTTTTTAATACTTCATATGTGTTTGGGTCCGTGAGCATTTCATTCATTTGTTTTTCATATTGATTAGTGTCCAGAATAACCGTGGTCCTCCCTTTATCAGCCGGTAATATTGTTATTTTCTTGTTCTTTGTGAGTGTTCTGATGGCTTCCATTTCCTGTTTGGTTATGTTTCTGGGTGGCGGTTTAGCTGAGGTGAGGATGCCTGCTATTTCGTTCCTTAATGCGGCTTTCTGTCCTTGGTCCTGTATCATATTGCACGCTAGTTCCGTGGCTAATACGAATTCTTCATGCGGGATTTTATTTGGTGTGATGGCATAGTTTAGTCCCCGAGCTTTGTCACACTACCATACATAAAAGGAGTCACAGAACGCATCCAACGATCCATGAGGAAATACCACATCAACACCCCGGTCAAACCATACAAGAACCTCCGACAGCTGCTAGTTCACCCCAAAGACAAAATACAACTGGACAATAAATGCAACGTCATCTATAAAATCCCTTGCCGTTCATGTAATAAAGTCTATATTGGTGAAACGGGCAGATGCTTCCATACTCGAAGGAAAGAACACCAAATAGAATGTGAAAAAGAAACAACAAGAAGACTCACAAGATCCGAAAAAGAAAAAGCAAACCAAGAAAACCTAAAATCAGCCATTTCAGACCACTGCAAACGGCAAAATCACATAATGAATTGGGAAGAGGCCAGAGTCATTCGCGCTGAAGAAAATAGATTCCAGCGTTGGATTTTAGAGGCAGTGGAGATACGTAAGCGGGCGCAGAGGACGATGAACTGGAATGAGGGAGCGTATGCACTGTCGCACACCTGGAGTGCCGTCCTGGAGGAGCGACCTGACAGCAGGAGGCGTGAACTACCTGTCAAATTGGGCGGGACGTTCACGCCTCCGTAACGCAACATCAGCTGATAAGGCACGTCACCACTCGGTCTTCTGGGTTATCGAAGTGAATATTAAAATCTCCGACAACTAAAGCTTCATCTAAGGAAATAACCAGATCTGAGATAAAATCTGCAAATTCAGAAAGAAACTCAGAATACGGTCCCGGGGGCCTGTAAATAATAAGTAATGGAATTAACTGGGTAGACTTATTTTTCGAGGCTACATACATTATATGAGTATGAAGAACTTCAAATGTATTCAATTTATGACCAGGTTTTTGTGTTACACCTAGATAATCATTATAAATAACCATGACGCCTCCTCCTCTGCCAGTTAGACGAGGCTGGTGTATATAACTGTATCCAGGAGGACTCACTTCATTTAATGCTATATATTCATTTGGCTTCATCCATGTTTCAGTTAAACAAAGTACATTAAACTCCTGATCAGTAATAAGTTCATTAACCATTAGTGCTTTAGATATAAGAGATCTAATATTTAATAGCCTCACCTTTAGATCAAAGGTGCTGGCAGCAGCTGTACAATCAGTATGATCTAATTTTATATTGATTAGGTTACTGGAACAAACTCTCTGAATATTTCTACTTTTTTGTTTAGCTCGGGGAACAGACACAGTCTCGATGTAGTGGACCCTGAGTGATGACTCTGTGCAGCTAGCAGACAGTCAGTTTAGCCTGTTCGTCTGCTCCCTGGCCTTGGCTCTGGATTGTCAGGAATTAACTAGGCCTGTTCTGAGACTATGACCTATGCTGCAGGAAATGAGAACTGCACCTTCCCGAGTGGGCTGGATACCGTCCCGCCCTAACAGGCCAGCAGTGCCCTCAAAATTAGCCCAATTATCTACAGTGGTGCTTGAAAGTTTGTGAACCCTTTAGAATTTTCTATATTTCTGCATAAATATGACCTAAAACATCATCAGATTTTCACACAAGGCCTAAAAGTAGATAAAAAGAACCCAGTTAAACAAATGAGACAAAAAAACATTATACTTGGTCATTTATTTATTGAGGAAAATGATCCAATATTACATATCTGTGAGTGGCAAAAGTATGTGAACCTCTCGATCAGCAGTTAATTTGAAGGTGAAATTAAAGTCAGGTGTTTCCAATCAATGGGATGACAATCAGGTGTGAGTGGGCACCCTGTTTTATTTAAAGAACAGGGATCTATCAAAGTCTGATCTTCACAACACATGCTTGTGGAAGTGTATCATGGCATGAACAAAGGAGATTTCTGAGGACCTCAGAAAAAGTGTTGTTGATGCTCATCAGGCTGGAAAAGGTTACAAAACCATCTCTAAAGAGTTTGGATTCCAGCAATCTACAGTCAGACAGATTGTGTACAAATGGAGGAAATTCAAGACCATTGTTCCCCTCCCCAGGAGTGGTCCACCAACAAAGATCACTCCAAGAGCAAGGCATATAATAGTCGGCGACGTCACAAAGGACCCCAGGGTAACTTCTAAGCAACTGAAGGCCTCTCTCACATTGACTAATGTTCATGAGTCCACCATCAGGAGAACACTGAACAACAATGGTGTGCATGGCAGGGTTGCAAGGAGAAAACCACTGATCTCCAAAAAGAACATTGCTGCTCATCTGCAGTTTGCTAAAGATCACGTGGACAAGCCAGAAGGCTATTGGAAAAATGTTTTGTGGACGGATGAGACCAAAATATAACTTTTTGGTTTAAATGAGAAGCGTTATGTTTGGAAAAGGGCAAACACTGCATTCCAGCATAAGATCCTTATCCCATCTGTGAAACATGGTGGTGGTAGTATCATGGTTTGGGCCTGTTTTGCTGCATCTGGGCCAGGACAGCTTGCCATCATTGATGGAACAATGAATTCTGAATTATACCAGCAAATTCTAAAGGAAAATGTCAGGACATCTGTCCATGAACTGAATCTCAAGAGAAGGTGGGTCATGCAGCAAGACAATGACCCTAAGCACACAAGTTGCTCTACCAAAGAATGGTTAAAGAAGAATAAAGTTAATGTTTTGGAATTGCCAAGTCAAAGTCCTGACCTTAATCCAATCGAAATGTTGTAGAAGGACCTGAAGCGAGCAGTTCATGTGAGGAAACCCACCAACATCCGAGAGCTGAAGCTGTTCTGTATGGAGGAACGGGCTAAAATTCCTCCAAGCCGGTGTGCAGGACTGATCAACAGTTACTGGAAACGTTTAGTTGCAGTTATTGCTGCACAAGGGGGTCACACCAGATACTGAATGCAAAGGTTCACATACTTTTGCCACTCACAGATATGTAATATTGGATCATTTTCCTCAATAAATAAATGACCAAGTATAATATTTTTGCCTCATTTGTTTAACTGGGTTCTCTTTATTTACTTTTTGGACTTGTGTGAAAACCTGATGATGTTTTAGGTCATATTTATGCAGAAATATAGAAAATTCTAAAGGATTCACAAACTTTCAAGCACCACTTTATAAAGCCCACACTGTTTTCAGAGCACCACCTGGACAACCAGAAGTTCAGCGACCATAACCTGCTGTAGGGACAGCCACAGTCCCCGTCTAGAACTGCAAATCACATCAACTAACTCCCACGATGACCTACGTCACGCCGTCCATGATCACCTACGTCACGTCACCCTGACTCTATAAGTGACCCAGTCACCCTCAACTCTCTCTCTTTCTCTCTGTTGATCTTCGCGTCATACAGACATATAGAGATACCCTCGTTCATCGGACCATCCGAAATCACGATGTCTGCCTTGCAAGAAAGAAGACTCAGCGCGCTTTTGTATATACCACTGGCCACAGTAAAGAGTACCTAAGTTGCATCGTCTCACTCAATTGAGTTACAACCGGTTTATTTGTTTATTATAAGTCACGTTACGACTGCAGCCCAAACAGTTAATTAAAAGTTAGAAGCGACCAGATTCCTTCTGACTTAATCGCTGTGCACATTGTTGGTCAGAAACTTTTCCTCACAAACGACGAAGCTTTGGATCAAGGACTTCTCTGTGCCTTCATAGGAGCGACCCACGAGCCTTCTGTGAACCTCCACGAGCACCTGGAACGCCGCGAAACTTCGGGACATCTTTGCATTCCTGCATAGGAGCAAGATACCTGAAGTAAGGCTGGCATTTGGGCAAACTAGTCTTAGGAATTAGCTTTATGAAGTAGTGTGAATTTAAACTCAGAAACTGTTTAATTGTGCACACTGTAGACACTTAGAGTGTCGAGTTGATCATTGTTGTTCTAGATTGTTCTCTCTGTTGTTTTAATAGATAGGTTGTTGCATGCTCTTCTCTATCCTTTCTAACACCCCTTAATTTCATTATTACACACACTTTGACCTCATCAAGATTTCAGTGGATTTGGTAATGTTATAAGGTAGTGGAATTAGCAACCACGACGAATTCCTTTGTCTCAAGAAAACCACGAGGTGATTTTCCCTTCCCCCCAACACCTTAGATAACATTCCAATCTCTGATTTATTTACCTTGCATGTCCTCGCGCACATACTCAAACTCTCTCTATCTCTCCTCTCGCTCTCCCTCTCATACACACACACGCTCACACACACATACACACACGCTCATCGAGTGTACTACATCACTGTTTGTGCCTTGTCTATATATTGCTGCTGACCATATTGAATGTATTCAACTGCTATTACCCATTTAGCATCGTTGTTATAATAAATTCAATTATTCTGTTAAACTGTGCGTGTCCGTTTTGCTGCTGTATCCTTGAAGTCACACAATCTCAAAGAACTCCAAATTGCCTTCACCCAAGTGTATATGAATGCTATTGGCTGTAGTGTCTATGTAATACGGTAAGTAATACATTATTGCTGCATCAGTAGCAGAGGTGGAAAAACTGGATTGACAAAGTAAAAGTCCTGCTTAGGCTTTCCTTCTGCCTGTGCTCTCAACACAGGTGATTTCACCAATTAGCTCATCAACCTGGCTTAGGGGATGTGGTAATTAGGATCAGCTGGTTCACTGAATTGGCTGGAGCAAAAATGTGGCAGGGTTTTTACTTTCTGCACCCGGGTTTTTCCACCTCTGATCAGTAGTGATCATAATAATTTGGAATATACCATAATTTAGCTGTTTGGTGATTTATTATTAAACACCAAAATTAATGGTATTATTAATGAGACTGATTTAATGAGACTGATCACTTAAGAGCAATTGCACCCACATATTTATTGGTGCCCCGTGTGAGGAGATTGGTTTGTTGACTTCTTGAATATTGTTGCAACAACAGATAAATTATCAGTTTGATTAAGCAACTGCCAAGGTATATCCCCAGGTGTGTTAAACGGTTAACAGTAGCGTGATAACCATATCACAAAATACTAATAACCTACAGTATTAATAACTTATGATAAGAGATAGCATTTCCAAACAAAAACAAACTTTATTAATTGATTAATTAATTACCTAATATCCAACCTAAGTAAAATGGCATCCCCTTGTGTCTCAGAGGCTGAAGACAACGCTCAAGACATGTCTCTCTTTGATGTCATCACAGACCTCATTCACTGCTCTGCCTCTGAAAAAGCAAACATTAGGAACATGAGTAAGGGTGAATGCCAAAATAACATAGATAACTCAATAAAACATATGAGAGATCCAAAAAGAACAACTATTAGTGTCCAAGAGGCACTAGGTAGGCTATTCTTGTTACACTTCCAAGATACTGATTTAGAAATCAGATACCTCCGCGGAGAGGTTGACAGGCTGACCACCAGCAACGCCGAGCTGGCAGCCGATAACAATGATTTATATAGGGAGCGTGAGCTCTTAAAAAACTCCCTTGATGATTGCGCCAAAAGGCTAGAGAAAGCCGAAAAGGCTGCCAAGAGGGCTGCCAAGGAGCAGACCCCCCAAGAAAGGTGCGAGGGGCGTGAAAGACCCCTAGCAATGCATCGAAGCTCAGAGCGGGAAGAGGCGTCCGAGCCGGACACCGTGGATTACCTGGTCGAGGACCAGACATCCCGCCAAACTCCATCAACTCGCTACACGATTCCTTCATCGTTTAGCCAGGGTGGAGCCATACTGCGCTCATCCTGAGCCCAGGCCCATAGCACACCCAGGTCAGTGCGCTACGGTACCCCTGATCCATCTTCGGATGAATCAGACTACGAATCTAGTGTGAAACGGGAGCAATACCAGAGTAGCTCAGATAGTGAGTACTCAGGAGAGCCAAGGAGGCAGCACAAGGACATGCACCAAGCCCTTCGCATACGGCAAATTGACCTACTTGCCAAAGATGTTGAGCGATTCGATCCTGACAATAAAAGAACAAATGTAAATGATTATTTGCGAGAAATTGACTGATGCCTGATGGACCTGCTGAAAGCCACAATGCGAGAGAAACTTAAACTGATCTGGAAGACCTCCAGTAGCAGCGTTCGTGCCTTTTTAGACATGCTACCCCCAGACGTTCGCAATAGCTATTCGAAACTTCGCAATTACATGAGGGAAGAATATGCGCCATACACGGATGAAACTTCCGCGACATTGTGTGCAATACAAATTAAACAGAAATGGTCTGAGGCGCCTCGTGAATATTATAGACAGTTACGTACTGCCTATTTCCAGGGTAGTAGCGCACCAGGCTTGGAAGAAGATAGAGGCTTCAAATCCCTCTTCTTACATAACCTCTACCCAAGCATGCAGACTCAAGTCACACTGACGTGTCGACAAGGTTTCTACTCGATGAGGGAAATTAGGCAACTAGCCCAAATGACCTGGGAGACCATTGTCAAAACCACAGACAGAAACAATGATGAACCCAGGGTCCTTAGTCTCCAGGGTGCAGACAGGCCCCCGCTAGCCTTAGAAGGAGGTGAAGCTCCACCAGGGGGACCCACCTGGAGAAATCCCGGTCCAGACCGGCCCTTGCTGAGCCATCACCAGGGTGAGTGGAAGAATCGGCAAGGTAAGGCCAGGAGAGACCGAGGGCAAGGCCACAGTGACCATGGCAACCGCTCATCATATGAAAAGGGTCATAAGGAACAAGGCGGTTGGCAGCAAGATCATCATCCCTGCTCTGGCCAGAGACGGCAGGAGGGCTCCGACCATAGCTCTACACGTAGGGGTAGAGGTGACTGACACAGTGACTCAGACCAACCTGGTAAGTTCCGCTCAGAGCTGGATTCTTTGAAAGCCCAGTTGGCTGAGGTTAAAGGACTGTTACAGAAGAGGTCAGACCCCTCAACAGATAAAACAAAAGAAGGAGGCACAGGATCTCAGGAGATGCACATGCCTTCTTAACGTTCTTATCAGCTAGTTCATTACCTCGTACTCCAAAATGAGCTGGGACCCATAAAAAACTGACATTTGTATCAGAGTTTAATAGTCTACTTATCATCTGCACAATTTCTAAAACAATGTCCTGTCTGGACTGAGACATAGCACTCTGGATGCTCATCAATGCAGATGCAGAGTCTGACGCAATTAGCACCCCATTCCTTGGCCTGTTGCTCTCAACCCAGGACAGGGTGATAAGAATAGCTACTAGCTCAGCTGTGTAAACTGCAAGATCATTACTCAATCTTTCTTTTTTACAGATCTTGAGGCTAGGTATTACAAATGCAACACCAACTTTACCTTGTATTGACTTTGATGCATCTGTAAATACCACAAGTTTATCTTCATACACATCCCTAATATGGTACTCAACTATATCTCTGTTGATTTCCTTGTTCATTTTCAATTCTAACAGGTCTAGGTCAACTAGAGCCTTTCTCAATAGCCACAATGGAACAGCTGGATAAGACACTGATGGACGCACATTAAGCAACTGGAGGCCCATTTCACTTGCTTTCTGAGATATAATCCACCCAAAGCTTCTAACTTGAGACTTATCTCTCTCTTAGCAGTGAATTAAAGAAGAATAACTTATATGATCTCCCTTTTGCCCTCTAAGGTTAGCCCAATAAACCAGGGTTAACTGATCCCTCCTGATATGAAGAGGCATTTCACCCATCTCAACCTGAATTGCATTAACTGGGGTAGTTTTCATAGCACCACAACATAGCCTCAAAGCTTTATGTTGAATAACATCCAACTTAGGCGGCATGGTGGTGTAGTGGTTAGCGCTGTCACCTCACAGCAAGAAGGTCCGGGTTCGAGCCCCGTGGCCGGCGAGGGCCTTTCTGTGCGGAGTTTGCATGTTCTCCCCATGTCCGCGTGGGTTTCCTCTGGGTGCTCCGGTTTCCCCCACAGTCCAACCTTGTGAAAAATCAGACAATGTGATTTCCTGGATTCTTTCTGCCCATTCTGTCTCTCATAGTTGAAGTGTATCTATGATGAAAATTACAGGCCTCTCTCTGTCAGGGACCAGACAGGAGAGGAGATCAAATGCACTCAAACCACAGTTTAATAATAACAGGGGAAAAGGGAGAATGTGGGTGTGTGAAGTTCAGTGGCAGGGGGACTGAGAGGCAGGGATGGCTGGTGGGAGCATCTGAGGTCTCCCATCCAAATACTGACCAGGCTTGGCCCTGCTTAGCAGCTGAGATCAGATGGGATCAGGCATTGTCAGAGAGGTATGGCTGTAGGCTGACAGCACTTGGGTTTCAGGCAGTCTCCCAGCAGTAGGCCCTCAGCAAGCTGGAGATCAGGCGAAGGTACAGGAGAGGCAAGCAAGAGGCAGAGTCGACAGGACAGAAGGCAGATCAGGTTACCGGGGCTGGAGAGCAGACAGAGTCAGACGGAACAGAATATCGTCAGGAGTCAGAGTAGTAGGAACACAGGGCAGGTATCACGCTGGAAGTTGCAGACGATCTGACACTGAGGCTTGGGAGAACTGCAGCTTAAATACACACGGGGGAAGCAGGTGATCGGCAACAGCCAATGACAGTCACTGAAAGTTAATAAGAGGAAGTGAGAGCGGGTGTGGCCAGTAATGCTGAGTGGAGATGTTACCTGAAGAGAGAAGCCCACAGGTAGGACCATGACAGAACCCCCCCCCCTCAAGGGACGGCTCCAGAAGTCCCTAGCCACAGATCCACCAAGACAGGCGGGAGAAGGGGGAATACCTGTGGAGGGTCAGAACTCCTCTGATCGGTCAGTGTCCAAGGCCTCAGGATCTGGTTCAGAATTGGACTCGGGGACAGTAGCGGTTGGCACATCATCATTCCGACAAGGACCCCTTGGTCGACCCCTCCCGTTGGCCGGCTGGTCTGGATGCAGGCGATGAAAGGTGCTGATGAGGGTACGGTCTAAAATTCTCCCAGCAGGAACCCACATCCTCTCCTCAGGACCATAGCCCTCCCAATCCACCAGGTATTGGAGGCCCCTGCACCGTGACTTCAGCAGTTGCCGGGCGGAGTAGACCGGGCCACCATCGATGAGACGAGGAGGAGGAGGAGAAGGTGCAGCTGGGACCAGCGGGCTCTCGTGCACTGGCTTAATCTTTGAGACGTGGAAGGCGGGGTGCACTCTCATAGACTTGGGCAGTCAGAGCCGGACAGCAGACTGGCTGATTATCCTCTGGATCGAAAATGGTCCGATGAACCGAGGTGCCAGCTTATGAGACTCCACCTGGAGGGGCAGGTCCTTGGCTGACAACCACACCTTCTGGCCCACCCAGTAGGTGGGCGCAGTCGTCCTCTGCCGGTTGGCTCCAATGGAGTAGCTGGTGACTGACTTGAGGAGTACAGCGCGGGCTTGAGACCAGGTGCGGCGGCATCAGCGTGCATAGGTGAGGGCAGATGGGCAGGTGACCTCTCCCTCCTGGCTGGGGAACAGGGGTGGTTGGTAGCCATACACACAGTGGAATGGGGACAGTCCAGTGGCTGAGCTGGTGAGGGAGTTGTGAGAGTATTCCACCCACAGCAGGTGCTCACACCAGGCCCTAGGGTTGCGTGACGCCATGCACCGAAGTGCCTTCTCCAACTCCTGGTTAGTCCGCTCAGACTGGCCATTGGACTGGGGTCGGAATCCGGAGGTGAGGCTGGCGGTGGCCCCGAGCAGATGACAGAATTCCTTCCAGAAAGAGGAGGTAAATTGCAGCCCCCAGTCTGAAACGATGTCCCTGGGCAGCCCATGGATGCGGAAGACCTGCTGCAGGACGATCTGGGTGGTCTCTTTGGCCGACAGTAGTTTTGGGAGGGGAACAAAGTGTGCCATCTTGCTAAAACGGTCCACGATGGTGAGTATGACAGTCATCCCGTTAGAAGGGGGCAGACCCATAACAAAATCCAGGGAAATGTGGGACCAGGGTTGCATAGGCACGGGCAGAGGCTGGAGCAAACCGGCAGGAGGCCGGCTGGAGGATTTATTCTGATTACAGATAGGGCAGGCTCAGATGAAGTCTCGCACATCCCTGCTCATAGACGGCCACCAGAACCGTTGGGCGAGCAGGTGGTAGGTGCGAGTGGAACCAGGGTGGCAGGCTAGATGGGAGTCGTGTCCCCATTGTATAACCTGGGATCACAGGTCTTCAGGAACAAAGAGGTGACTTGCAGGGCATACACTGGGGCTGGGTTGGTCACGGAGGGCTTCCCGCACTCATTCTTCGATGTCCCAGGTCAGATCAGCAACGATACAGGGGTTAGGTAGGATGGGAGCCGGATCCTTGGAGGAGGCATCATCCTTCTGGAACTGGCGGGAGAGTGCGTCAGGCTTGGTGTTGCGAGATCTGGGCCGGTATGAAAGGGTGAAATTGAATCTGGTGAAAAAGAGAGCCCAGCGGGCCTGTCTGGGGTTGAGTCGTTTGGCGGTGCAGATGTATTCCAGATTCTTATGGTCTGTCCAGACCAGGAATGGGACTACGCACCCCTCCAGCCAGTGACGCCATTCCTCCAGGGCGAGCTTGACCGCCAGCAGTTCCCGGTTGCCTATGTCGTAATTCACGGGCGATTGCTCTAAGACAACGAGGGAGGCTCAGCCTCCTCTAAAAATGCCCTTATAACTTTAATGTGCATGTGAGTTTCTCCCCCTCATGACAGCGTGATGCAGCGCAGCCTCAGTGGACTTCAATGGCATTGGGAGCTCTGCGCTTTTCAATCTCAAAATGCAAGACGATTATTGGACAAATACTGCGAAAATGCCTGCCTACGGACTCCCACGGACTCCCAGCCTCAGTGGACTTCAACGGCATTTGGGAGCTATGCGCTTTTCAATCTCAAAATGCAAGACGGTTATTGGACAAATGCTGCGAAAATGCCCGCCCACGGACTCCGAGCCTCACATGGGAGGGACATGGCAGTTTCCGCGAGGAGACTGGTGATTGGTGAAAGCGGCTGGATATTTTCTTTGATTGACAGCTCGTTTCAAATATAGACAGGCAGCAGTGACTTTCAGTTCAGTCCCATGCGGATTCGCTAGTGCTGTGGTGTATTGTAAGAGATCAGCTTACATTTCGATTTCATTCATTACATACGGTTTCTACCAGCTTTTTTAGTTTGTATATATTTTCATTGTAAATAAAGTGTAAATATAGTATAAATATAGTGTTGTCAAGTTTGCTATCTTAGTTCCAGAAATTTCGTTTATTTGAGTGACTGATCTTGAACTTGAGGGGGCTAGTCAGCTAGCAAGAAAGCTGCGCACGGATGCCAAGCATTGCTGATTTAATTTTGGCGAAGCCATTTGCTAGTCTTCCTTTCGAGGAAAAAATTAAAATTAAACAGACCAACGCCTCAAATTGACTTGGTGAAAAAGGTAGTGAATAATACTCGTTCCTTTCAGTTCTCCTGGTACGAGAAAGTGAATTGGCTAACAGCAAGTGACCCACATCAACAACAGTAAATAGGCTACTTTAGTAATATGTCATGGATGGACCAAAAATATAGAATCTATTTAAAATGTTTATGCTGAGTATATTATATTGGAATATATATTTTTCTGGATGTGAATTCAACACAGCTACAATTTGTAAAACATTTTTAAACAAAAACACAGCCGAGAACATTTCACACTACAGATCTGGATTAAAAGTGAAGGGTTATCAAAATTGTCAATAAAACATTTCTCAGTCAAAATAAGTAAAATATAGGGAAAGTGTCATTGAATGAAATGTGTGGCACCCAGCTCTACTGCTGAGGTTCCCGACAAAGAGCTGCTTTCAATAATGATCAATTTTTAAACAACATGCCACAATTTTAAAATATAAAATGTTAAAATATATCCCCCCCAACACCACCATCATGTATATTGGACAGTAGGCTAATGGGCCAAAAGAACCTGTTATTTCACAGTTTGTGACGCTGCCAACAATCAGCCAGATCAGAGGCAAGAGTATGGGCAAAATTGATGTTTTTTCTTTTAAAATCTGGAAATATCGTAACCGACCAGCCTCCCCTGTTTGAAAGACTACCAGCCGCCACTGTCGTAATTGTGTTCGGCCGGCGATAGCCAGCGGGAGAATAACGCACAGGGGTGGAGTTTGTTGTCATCCGCTGACCTCTGTGAGAGCACTGCCCCAACTCCCACATCCGAGGCGTCCACCTCAACGATGAATTGCCGCTCCACATCTGGCATCTGGAGGATGGGAGCAGTGGTGAACCGAGCCTTGAGGGTGGCAAAGGCTTCGTTGGCAGCCGGAGTCCAGGTGAAGGGCTGTTTGGTGCTGGTCAAGGTGGTGAGGGGTGACGCAACGGTGCTGTAATTATGAATGAATTTCCTGTAGAAATTAGCAAAGCCCAGGAACTGCTGAAGCTTCTTCCTGCTCTCTGGTACTGGCCATGAAGTCACTGCTGAGACTTTGGCAGGGTCCATCTGGATGCTCCCCTCTACCACGATGTACCCCAGGAACACCACAGACTTGGCGTGAAACTCACACTTCTCTGCCTTGACAAAGAGGGAGTTTTCAAGGAGAGGATGGAGCACTTGCTGGACATGCTGGGTGTGTTCAGACAGGGTTTTAGAGAAGATCAGGATGTCGTCGAGGAAAACGAACACGAACTTGTTCAACATATCTCGCAGGACATCATTCACCAGAGCCTGGAATACTGCTGGCACGTTGGTAAGGCCAAACGGCATCACCTGGTATTCATAGTGACCGGTGGGGGTGTTGAACGCGGTCTTCCACTCGTCTCCCTCCCTTATCCGGAATGCCAGGTGGTAGGCATTCCGGAGATCGAGTTTGGTGAAGATCGTGGCTCCCTGGAGCAGCTCGAAGGTGGAGGTAAGCAGTGGGAGAGGGTATCAGTTCTTGACGGTGATGTTGTTGAGACCCCTGTAATTGATGCAGGGGCGCAGGGATCCATCCTTCTTTCCCACGAAGAAGAACCCAGCGCCGGCGGGAGAAGAGGATGGACGGATGAGGCCGGCAGCCAGAGAGTCACTGATGTAGGCCTCCATCACCTTCCTTTCCGGGGCAGACAGAGAGTAGAGACGGCCCTTGGGTGGTGCAGTGCCTGGGAGGAGATCAATGGCGCAGTCGTAGGGCCGGTGAGGAGGCAAGGAAGTGGCCTTGGCTTTGCTGAATACCTCCCGAAGGCTGTGATAACACACTGGGACATTAGTGAGGTCGGGGGCAGAGCTGGCAGGTGGAGTATGAGGGGTTAGAGTGGAGGCTCGTAAGCAGGTCCGGTGGCAGTCCTTGCCCCATTCTCTTATCGCTCCAGTGGCCCAGTCGAGGTGAGGACTGTGCTGGCAGAGCCATGGATAGACCAGGATAAGAGGTTGGCCAGGGGAACGGAGCAGGTGAAACTGGAATGTTTTCGTGGTGGTTGCCTGACAGAGTCATCGGGACAGGGGTAGTGAGGCGGGTGACGATGCCAAGGAGATGGCCATCCAGCGCCCTGGCTGGAATGGGAGAGGATAAGCGATGGCTTTACAGACCCAACTGGCGAGCAAGCTCGGTGTCCATGATGTTAGCCTCGGCGCCAGAGTCAACCAGGGCGGCCAGGGTGTGGGTGGAATCCGACAGACGAAGGCAAACTTGGAGCACAGGTTTCTGGCTGGTGGAGGATTGGATGATCATTGAGCTCAGCCGGGCCCCTCCTATGTCCGGTGAGCTCGGGCTTCTCCGTGCGCTGATGACTGACTGAGTCTGGCGGGCCCTCTCTCGTCGACGGGTCTGGACCCGGCGGTCAGTGCGGACGGCCAGGGCGATGGCCTCAACGAGTGTCGACGGTTGTTCGTACGAGACCAATTCGTCCTTCATGTAGTCGGCCAGGCTGTGCAGAAAGGCGTCCACCAGCGCCTGCATGTTCCACTTGCTGCGCTGGGCCAAGGTCCGGAAATCGATCAAGTAGTCAGCCACTGTTCGTCTGCCTTGGCGAATACTCATCAGTCCTCCGGATGCCTCTACCGCCGACGAGCCCAGGTCGAAGACCTTAATCATCTCCGCTGCAAACAGGGAGAAGGAGGCACACGCCGGTGTCCGGCGTTCATACTCAACAGTCCCTCACAGGCAGGCGCGGCCAGTCAGACGAGTGATGACGAAGGCCACCTTCACTGCCTCCGACACGAAGGTTCTGGGCTGCAGGTCGAACAGCAACCGGCAGCTGGTCAGGAAAGCACGGACTTGGGAGGTGGTCACTGTCAAAACGCTCCGGACTGCCGACCTTGGGTTCCGGGGCATCGAGTGCAGCAGGAGCACCTCCCGGAGCTGGCCAGTCAGCAACGGGTATGACAGGGGCTGATGCAATGAGGGGCGGCGATGGTTGACTCAGAGGAGCAGGGGGTGCTAGGGCGGTGAGCAGCTGGAGTGCTTGGTCCAGTCGTTGTTGCTGTTGATGACCAAGCTGGATCAGGGCTGCAACGTTGGCAGACATCCGACTGACATCTCCTTCGGTGCGCTGCAGCCGGTCTAGGGCAGAGGGTTTGGCTGTTGACTCCATGTCATGGTCAGATTGTTCTGTCAGGGAACGGACAGGAGAGGAGATCAAATGCACTCAAACCACAGTTTAATAATAACAGGGGAAAAGGGAGTTGGGAGAATGTGTGTGAAGTTCAGTGGCAGGAGGACTAAGCGGCAGGGATGGCTGGTGGGAGCATCTGAGGTCTCCCATCCAAGTACTAACCAGGCCTAACCCTGCTTAGCAGCTGCGATCAGCTGGGATCAGGCATTGTCAGAGAGGTATGGCTGTAGGCTGACAGCACTTGGGTTTCAGGCAGTCTCCCAGCAGTAGTCCCTCAGCAAGCTAGAGATCAGGCGAAGGTACAGGAGAGGCAGGCAAGAGGCAGAGTCGATAGGACAGAAGGCAGATCAGGTTACCAGGGCTGGAGAGCAGACAGAGTCAGACGGAACAGAATATCGTCAGGAGTCAGAGTAGTAGGAACACAGAGCAGGTATCACGCTGGAAGTTGCAGACGATCTGACACTGAGGCTTGGGAGAACTGCAGCTTAAATACACACAGGGGGGAAGCCGGTGATCAGCAACAGCCAATGACAGTCACTGAAAGTTAATAAGAGGAAGTGAGAGTGGGTGTGGCCGGTAATGCTGAGTGGAGATGTTACCTGAAGAGAGAAGCCCACAGGTAGGACCATGACACTCTCATCTTTTTAAGTGGGAGAACTTGCACAATTGGTGGCTGACTAAATACTTTTTTGCCCCACTGTATGTTACCTCTGGGTGATATTATTCGTAAACATTGTATTAGTTTCCACTGTTATGCTGATGACACACAGTGGTATGTTTCTGCAAAACCTGATGAGAGACACCAGCTTAATAGAATTGAGGAATGTGTAAAGGACATTAGACACTGGATGCTTATTAACTTCCTTCTGCTTAACTCTGACAAGACTGAAGTACTTGTACTCGGACCACATGCAGCTAGAAGTAAATTTTCTGATGACACAGTAACTCTGGATGGCCTTTCTGTTTCTTCATGTGCAGCAGTAAAAGACCTCAGAGTGATTATTGACCCCAGTCTTTCATTCAAAACTCACACTGATGACATTACCTGGATAGCTTTCTTTCATCTCAGAAATATTGCTAAGATAAGAAATTTAATGTCACTACATGATGCGGAAAAACTAGTTCATGCTTTTGTTACCTCCAGGTTGGATTACTGTAATGCCTTACTGTCTGGATGTTCCAATAAGTGCATAAACAAGCTCCAGTTAGTTCAAAATGCAGCAGCAAGAGTCCTTACTAGCACTAGAAAATATGACCACATCACCCCTGTCTTATTCACACTGCATTGGCTCCCAATCAAATTTCGTATTGGTTATAAAATACTACTATTGACTTTTAAAGCACTGAATGGTCTCGCACCACAGTACCTGAGTGAACTTCTGCTCCTCTATGACCCGCCACGCCTACTTAGATCAAAAGGTGCAGGCTATCTGCTGGTACCTCATATAGTGAAGGCTACATCAGGGGGCAGAGCCTTTTCTTACAAAGCCCCACAGTTATGGAACAGGCTTCCAAGTAGTGTTCGGGAATCAGACACAGTCTCAGCATTTAAGTCTAGGCTGAAAACCTACCTGTTTAGTCAAGCCTTTTGTTAATGGTGTTTATGAGGTAAAGGAGTAGATCTGGAGGATCCTCAGACATTGAGTGTTTTGGTAAACTGGGATGTATGGATGCTGTCAGTCCCCCACTCGCTTACTCACTCGAGTTTGTTGACGGTGTAGTGGCTGGCTGCTTTATGTCCCGGGGCTTTCTCATGCCTGTGTTACCTTCTGGCTCTCCCCTTTTAGTTACTGTATGTTGTCATAGTTAGTTTCGCCGGAGTCCCTGCTTGTACTCAGTGCAATATGTATACTGTTCCTACTTATTCAGGTGACATTGGGCATACCTAAGAACCTGTGTCCCCCCCAACCTGTCCCTCTGAGTTACATGTCGGTCTTGGGATCAAGATGCTGACCTCTTCTGCTCCTTGGACCTGCCTGATCCATCCTGGTGCCCTGTGTCTGGTTGGAGTCTCATCGCATCACTCCTGTGGAGGATGGCCTCATATGGACAGTTGAAAGTCACACTTGGAAGATGCTTTGGACACTTACAGTAATGCTTTTATGGCTGAGGACTACAGTTGACTTGCTAACTTTAGGACTGTGGTTGTCATGAACAGTTTTGCACTCAAGTTTCCATCAGTGAAGAGTTTATAACATCAACGAAACTGACTTCATGTTAAAACTGTTAATGTTATAGTCATGTTGTCTGTTGCTGTCCAAATGAGGATAGGTTCCCTTTTGGGTCTGGTTCCTCTTGAGGTTTCTTTCTCATGTCATCTGAGGGAGTTTTTCCTTGCCAACGTCACCACAGGCTTGCTCACTGGGGATAGAGTAGGGATAAAATTAGCTCATGTTTTAAGTTGTTCAAATTCTGTAAAGCTGCTTTGCGACAATGTTTATTGTTAAAAGCGCTATACAAATAAAGTTGACTTGACTTGACATCCTTTTTTTTTAATTTGCCCTATATTATTCATCATGTAATTATCTAATCAGCCAGTCATGTGTTAGAAGTGCAACACACAAAATCACCCAGATACGGGCCAGCAGCTTCAGGTAATGTTCATATCAGCCATCAAAATGGGGGAAAATGATCCCACTGATTTAGACTGTGGTGTGATAATGGTGCAATAAAGAGAAATTATCCAGTGAGCAGCAGCAGTTCTGCAGATGGAAACACCCTGTTGATGAGGGAGGTCAATGGAGAATGGCCAAACTGGTTCAAGCTGACAGAAAGGCTACAGTAACTCAGATAACCACTCTGTACCATTGTGGTGAGCAGAAAAGCATATCAGAATGCACAACATGTCGAAACTTGAGGTAGAAGAAGACCACGTCAGGTTCCACTTCTGTCAGCAAGAACAGAAAGCTGAAGCTGTAGTGTGCACAGGCTCATCAAAACTGGAGAGTTGAAGACTGAAAAAATGTAGCCTGGTCTGATGAATCTCAATTTCTGCTGAGACACACAGATGGTAGGGTCAGAATTTGGCACCAACAGCATGAATCCATGGACCCAACCTGCCATCAGTCCAGGCTGGTGGAGGCAGTGTAATGTTGTGGGGAATGTTTTCTTGGCACACTTTGGGCCTGTTAATATCAATCAATCATCGCTTGAATGCCACAGCTTATTTGAGTGTTGATGCTGGTCATGTGTATCCTTTTATGGCCATGATTTACCATCTTCTAGTGGATACTTATAGCATGATAATGCACCATGTCACAAAGCAAAAGTCATCTCAAATTGGTTTCATGAACATGACAGTGAGTTCAGTGATCTGAATCCAGTAGAACCCCTTTGGGATGTGGTAGAACGTTAGAGTCACAGCATGAAAGTGCACCAGAAAAATCTGCAGGAATTGCATGATGCAATCATGTCAGCTTGGACCAGAATCTCACAAGAATGGTTACAACATCTTGCAGAGTTCATGCCATGAAGAACTGAGGCTGTTTCCAGAGCAAAGGGAGGCTCTACCCAGTATTAGTACAGTGTTCCTAATAAAGTGTTCAGTGAGTGTATGTATTCATTTTATTATTTATTTATTATATGTACACACAGGCTAAGACAGATAGATAGATAGATAGATAGATAGATAGATAGATAGATAGATAGATAGATAGATAGATAGATAGATAGATCTGGTGAGCTTGTTGCTAACAAAAGTCAAGCCATGTTTTTTCCCATTGTGTAGCTTGCATGGAGGTCAAAAATGACATACTGTTGATTTCCAACTTCCCTGTTCCAAACTAAATGATATGCAGCATTAATGCAGAGTTGCCACATCCACAGGGATGTTGAAACATTTTTCTGAGCTATTAATGATCATGACCCAAGGCTTTAATTATCAATTGATCAAATTATCAAATATCAAATGATTTGAGAAGAATAAAGCCTTTCTCTTTCCAAGAAGAGAGTCTTGGTTTCTGACCCCAACTTGCTCTTGACAGCTGATCTGCACCAGTGGTGATAGAATTATTCAGATCCTTTACTTAAGTAAAAGTATTAATAGCGCACTATGAAAATACTCCACTACAAGTAATGCCGCTTTTCCACTACCAACGCAGCTGAGTTGGGCTGAGCCGTGCCGTGCTGAGTTGGGCTGAGTCGAGCTGAGCGGGGCTGTTGGAGTTGCATTTCGACTACAACTGCGCTGAACCGTGCTGGCTGGAAGTGGGTGGACACATTGGGTGGAGTTAGTGAAAGTGGGTGGACGTCACGTGATGTCGTTAAGCAGTGCAAACAGTGACATCAGTGACCTTTTAAGCGGTAGTCTCACGACCCGGATAGTAAACAATAAACATGGAGGACAGGGAATCGTTAGTGTTGCTGGTCTTGGTTCTGTGGCTTGTTGTCACCAACAACGCCAACAGATACTGGCAAGAGCGTATAGATGAGGCGAGGCGCATAAGGCTTCAGAAATTCTCGTAATTCGTAATTCTTCTTCTTCCGGGTTTACGGTGTTTACAGATCCCAGCGTGCTTGCGGGGCGTGTGTGGGCATGTGAGGACACTCCTCCTCACCAATCAGTGCACAGGGGAGTGTCTGCTCACGCCCCTAGCCCCACTCGGCTCGGTTTGGCTCACTTCAGCCCTACTCCAAAACAGTGCGAGTTTTGGGTGCTAAGCAGGGCTGAAGCGAGCTGAGTCGTGCTGTTCTGAGATAGTCGAAACGCGAGCCATGTCGGGCTGAAGTGAGCTGAAGCGAGCTGAAGTGAGCTGAAAAAGGTTAGTGGAAAAGGCCCATAAAAGTCCTGAATTCAAAACCTTAACAAAAAATATGAGTATTTTCATCAAATGTTTTACTTAAAGTACTAAAATTCACTTCAAGGATCAAAAGTAAAAGTACTTATTGTGCAGTAAAATGGTCCCTGTCAGTGTTTTATTGTTTGATATATGATGCTTTTGGATTAATATTACTGCTGCATTAATGTGTATGTTGCATTTTATTGGGTGGCACAGTGGTGTAGTGGTTAGCACTGTTGCCTCACAGCAAGAAGGTTCTAGGTTCAAGCCCAGTGGCCGACGAGGGCCTTTCTGTGTGGAATTTGCATGTTCTCCCCGTGTCCGCGTGGGTTTCCTCCGGGTGCTCCGGTTTCCCCCACAGTCCAAAGACATGCAGGTTAGGCTAATTGGTGGCTCTAAATTGACCGTAGGTGTGAATGTGAGTGTGAATGGTTGTTTGTCTCTATGTGTCAGCCCTGCAATGACCTGGAGGCTTGTCCAGGGTGTACCCCGCCTCTCGCCCATAGTCAGCTGGGATAGGCTCCAGCTTGCCTGCGACCCTGCACAGGATAAGTGGCTACAGATGATGGATGGATGGATGGATGAATGGAATGCATTTTATTGCTATAGATGTTTAAAGTTGAGCTAATTGTAATTTTTTATATATGTTTGGGAATGATGGATCTTTAAAAAGAGTTTTTCTTAAGATCAGAAAAACGACCCTGTTTTCATCTTTGTGACAATGAATTTTCCAGCTAATAAAATCATGTCTCATCTCATCTCATCTCATTATCTCTAGCCGCTTTATCCTGTTCTACAGGGTCGCAGGCAAGCTGGAGCCTATCCCAGCTGACTACGGGCGAAAGGTGGGGTACACCCTGGACAAGTCGTGAGGTCATCACAGGGTTGACACATAGACACAGACAACCATTCACACTCACATTCACACCTATGGTCAATTTAGAGTCACCAGTTAACCTAACTTGCATGTCTTTGGACTGTGGGGGAAACCGGAGCACCCGGAGGAAACCCACGTGGACACGGGGAGAACATGCAAACTCCGCACAGAAAGGCTCTCGCCGGCCACGGGGCTATAAAATCATGCAGTCTGAAAAATAACTACGAGATAAAACTGTCAGACAAATAGAGTGGGATATTTGCCTCTGTGATGGAGCCTCATGGAGTAGAAGTATAAAGCTGGATAAAATAGAAATGTGTAAGGAAAGTACAAGTACCTCAAACTTGTACTTTAAGCACAGTACTTGAGTAAATTACATTCCAACACTGACCTGCACACACTGTACACAATGCTGTCACTGGCTGCACTGTAGTCGAGCCACTGTCATTCTTTGAACCAGGTGGCCTGCCTGGTGAATTTTCAGACAGGGAATTAATGATTCTCTGGTGTCTGAAAGATAGTGCTCTTTTGAGTAGCCTTGGGAAACAGGGAAGGAAGAGTCATACTACTGAGTGGGACAGGCTGCTCTCTCTCTCTCTCTCTCTCTCTCAGGTGCTTAGCTGGCTCAGGGAATTAACAGTTTTCAAAAGTAATCAAATATACGCATTTGAGACATTTGATCATGGGAATCCATCACCCAATGGTTAGAGAAGTAACTTTATGACCAAAAGGTTGCTGATTTGATTCCCTGAAATGCCCTTGAGCAAGGCACCAGCAAGAGTGGTGGTGTACTTTGTGTCTGATTAGCCAAAAGGAAAAACTGATGATGTGATTATCAGTTTGGGCAGTAGCCCAGCCAAAACTAAAACATGAGACATTGTGGTTCAAGCCTAATTTGACCCCATTTGTTAGCTAACCAGGTTCACGTGTGTACGCATGCCCATCAAAAGTTCTAACACATGCAACGTGTGATGTCAATATAAGGCTTATCATTTTTGACAACCACATCACTAGGCTATGAAAGCATATATTCTTTATGTTGTAAATAAACATGAAAGACAGAAATGAAACTCAGACAAATTTAAGCATAAATTCTTTGTTTAAAAAAAGCTTAGGGAACCTGTCGATAATGGTGGCTAGTTTAAAAGAAATACTCTCCTTCTGTTCAGCTCTTATTCTACCAAATCATCTAGCAAATAGACATAATTAAATCTAATAACGCTTTGCAAACAAGGACAATGTCTAAATGCAACAGTGTGTCTATGACGTACACAACAAAGGTGGGTAGTAATGCTACGTTTACTCTGTTACATGTACTTCAGTAATTTGTACTTATCAGTGTCGTTTTAATGCATAATACTTTTCACTCTTTCTCAAGTACACTTCACACTATCCATCCATCCATTATCTGTAGCTGCTTATCCTGTTCTACAGGGTCGCAGGCAAGCTGGAGCCTATCCCAGCTGACTATGGGTAAGAGGCAGGGTACACCCTGGACAAGTTGCCAGGTCATCACAGGGCTGACACATAGACACAAACAACCATTCACACCTACGGTCAATTTAGAGCCACCAGTTAGCCTAACCTGCATGTCTTTGGACTGTGGGGGAAACCGGAGCACCCGGAGGAAACCCATATGGACACAGGGAGAACATGCAAACTCCACACAGAAAGGCCCTCGCCGGCCACGGGGCTCGAACCCAGGACCTTCTTGCTGTGAGGCAACAGCGCTAACCACTACACAACTGTGCCACCCCACTTCATGCTACTCTTATTTAATTTATTAAGGTATTTTTATTCGCATGCACACAGCTTCTACGACATCGAGTGCTACAGAGTTTTGAACAGACACATAAATAAAGACCAGGACTGTTAAGTTTTAAGAGATTAAACAGTGTTCTGGCTTTGGTATTGGTTTGAAGAAGAAACGGTGTGCACTTTTCATTTATATTTTCATTTCCTTTCGCTTTTCAGTGACTTCTATTAATTCAGCACACCAGCAGGTGCGCACACACACACACACAAATACAACCGCACAGAGAGAGAGAGAGAGAGAGCTCTGTGTTGCTCAGCTCTCTTTATCCTGAAGGATTTATAAAAGTAATCTGTGGCAAAATTGCCTTGATTTATGTTATTTGGATATATATTAGGAATATTACAATTATACTTCAGTGAACACATTTTATCTTGTGATTATTAGAAAGGTCATGATTATTGGCACCACTTGTAAAGATTAGTAAAAAGGGTTAGAAACAATCCACCTTTTGGTGAAGTAGCATAACACAAAAATGGTTCGCTGACCACAGAATCAAGCTTTTGCCAAGGCCATCTCAGTCCCCTGACCTGAACCCTAATGAAAACGTGTGAGGTGAGCTGAAGGAGAGAGCACAAGAGAGGGCTTCAGACCCTGGATGATCTGGAGAGATTGTGTAAAGAGGAATGGTCTCAGATATCCTGCTCTGTATCTCCAACCTTATAAAATGTTACAGGAGAAGACTCAGCGCTGTTTTACTGACAAAGGGAGGTTTTACAAAGTATTACATGCAGGGCTGCCAATAATAGTGCCATATGTGTTTCTGATGAAAATAATTATTCTTGATGAGGGATTGGTTTTTCTCTGAATAAATTTATTTCAGTTAAAGGTTGGATTTTTCTCATGTTTTCAGTGTGAGATAAATTTACTTCACCCAAAGATGGATTTTTTTCTAGCCCTTTTTTACTAATCTTTACAAGAGGTGCCAATAATTGTGGAGGGTTCTGTAAATCATCATATGAAGTTACTCAATACTTGAGTAGTCATTTTATGAGATTCTTTTTTATTCATATGCAAGTCATTATCTTGAGTACTTTTACGTCTACTTGAGTCAATATTATTATAAAGTAACAATACTTTTACTCGAGTACAGTTTTTTGCTTACTCTACCCACCTCTGTACAGAACTATTTCTGTTCTAAGCCAAGAAGCCTTTATTTGTCACATGTACACTCAAGCACAGACTTAAGCACACAGTGAAATTTAACCTCTGCATCTGAAGCACTGAACACACACATGCACACACAAGTGAGCAATGAGCACACACACATACCCAGAGCTATGCTACAGTGCCCAGGGAGCAGTTGTGGGTTAGGTGCCTTGCTCAAGGGCACTTCAGCCCAACCTCAGGCTATGGCTGCCCCATGTTAACCTAACCACATGTCTTTGGACTGTGGGGGAAACCGGAGCACCCAGAGGAAACCCACACAGACACCGGGAGAACATGCAAACTCCACACAGAAAGGCCCCCGTCAGCCACTGGGCTCAAACCCAGAACCTTCTTGCTGTGAGGTGACAGTGCTAACCACTACACCACCGTGCCCCCCCCCTCCAAAAAAAAAAAAAAAACCTGCAAAAATTTGGAGAAGTCAGGGTGGATTGTATCCATACGATAGAAATGTGTGTGCACCATGGTCATGTTTTTCACATGCAAAGGCTGAAAAGGGGAGGAAAGTGTGTCTCCCTTTTCCAGAGCCTGATATTTCTGGGCTAGTTTCAGGTCTTTTGTGTATGTAGTTGGACTGTAAGTTTTCCTGAAACCTATCAACGCTGGTTGATGATCTTAGCACTTCTGTGTGTTCCTCACACACTGTGACAGCGAAAACACACCTGCTGTATTGAACACAGATGAACAAAGGTTCTGCTCAAAATGAGCTGCCAGACTGCTTCCTGGATAACTGTATGTTGTTGATTGTCAACTGTTTATTATGGAGTTACTCTAAAAATTCACGACATAGTAACCTATAGCATACATAATGTGTGATAGCCTTTCAACTTAATTTTGTCGTGATTAATGTTTTCCTGCTAAACCAAAATCTATGGCCAGTTAGCTACTGAATTTACTACATGATCATTGAATTTCAACACTTCAAGGGTCCAAGACTGACTCTTCACAAATAGCAACCCCGTGGTCAGTTCTTGCCAATTTATATACAGAACAACAATAAAGAGACCATAGATTGTACTCAGTCACATGACTTTTGCTTGCGAGTTTACTTCTGGTGTGATTTTTTTTTTTAATTTGATTTAATTGGCTTTGCCATAGCAAGATAATATATATATACATTATGGCTGAGAAATCACTACAGCTTGCACCAATTACAGTGGCCCCATTGCACTGAATCTGCACGTCTTTGAACTGTGGGGGAAACCAGAGCACCCGGAGAACATGCAAACTCCACACAGAAAGGCCCCTGTTGGCCTCAAGGTTCAAACCCGGAACCTTCTTGCTGTGAGGCGACAGTGATAACCACTACACCACCCTGGTGACGGCATTCTGGTGAATGAAGTGATGGTCAAACCAATTTGGCTGCAGTTATGTAAAGAGCTAACGAAGCTGTCTCTGACTATTCTTGCAGTTTAGAGGCCAATGTACGGTCAAGATACCTTCAGAAAGTTGCTCTTTGCGATGGGATAGAGCCTTACATTCTAACAAAGGATTTTTCCTTTGAGTTGGAAAATTATCCATCCACTGAGTTCCCCGACATCTCAAACTACCTGGTGCTGCAGACATCGTTCTACACAGACACACAGATGAAAACCTGGAAGAGCATGGAGGAGTACAACTTTTTATATGTGGCTGGGTTAAAGATCTGGGGATCAGGACACTACAAGATAAATCCTGTATCATTTATTCCTGGGTAAGTAGCATTTTTGGGCTTCTTGTATGCATCTTCGCGATGGTTGCTAGGACGCTACAAGTTTTAGTATCGGGTGTAAACAAACCACAGCTGCTCAATTCTCAATCCTCCCTGCTCTTCTCTTCCAGCTAAATCATTCACAAAGATTGACAGAAACCCCTTTAAAGACCTGTGTATTGGTGAAACAGGATGGAGAAGTTATCACGGCTCACTGTAACTGCATGACTGGGGAAGCAGTTTTGTGCTGTTAACTCGTGAGCTCTGCTTTTGTGTTTATGTAGATTGCCTCGGTTATCTTATCTGTCTAGTTCAGTGTAGGAGCCAAATCTACATCATCATCCTTGTAAAGATTGCTTGGATATCCTGATAAATAAAGTGAAAACATACACATTAGTTTACAATATGGCAAGCACAATCAAACAGTAAACTAAGGCTACATCCACACGACAACGGCAACGAGATGTTATTTAAAAATATATCGCGTCCACATGGGCAACAATCAGTAAAATATCTGGTCCATATGGCAACGCAACGCTTGCTGAAAACGATGCAATACACATGCCACACCTCTAGGGGCGCTGTAAGACGGTCCCTTCGGAGAGACCAGAACAATAGAAGAAGTAAGGACGCATGCGCATAATGCGCGAGACTTCATATTAGCCACAAAGTCAGGAAAATCTGTTCGTAAAATTACATTATAATGACCAAATACAATGAAAAGTATTTTTCCAGTCTCACCTGTGAAAGGTAATCCCATGTGATCTCGTTTGGACGGCAAACCTGTTGGTACAGTTAAATGCAGCTAATCTTTATTCTCCGCTTTGACCTCTCCAATATGGCGGCGAGGATGACGTATGATTCTACGCGGAAGGCGGCGTCTGGTCCGGAATAAATTGAATGATACACGTTGATGGATTAATTTGTTTCTCACCTGTGAAAGGTAATCCCATGTGATCTTGTTTGGACGGTAAACCTGTTGGTACAGTTAAAGGCAGCACATGAATCTTTATTCTCCGCTTTGACCTATCCAATATGGTGGCGAGGATGACGTATGATTCTACGCGGAAGGCGGCGTCTTTAATGGTCCGGAATAAATTGGATTAATTTGCTCCTCTACGCCCTTTTTGAGGAATGTATTGTCGGACTTAAATCAACATCTGAAGAGGTGAGATCGCTCCTTTTTTTCCCTATTTTTGCTGGCGGGATTGCACCATTACACAATAAATATTCACAGTGAAAATATTTTGTAAGTGCGTTTCATGAACCAAGTTATAGGATTTGTTGACAACTCGCATCGCAATGAGAAGATCATTGGCACTACTGGTGTTAAGAACCAGACCATTTCATAAATGAATATTTTGCTGTAGAGCTGCAGTGTTTGTACAATTGCATGTTTTTGTTTCACTATTACTGTCACTATTCTGCTTCTTGCATTACTACTGTGAACTAACACTGAACATAATAATAATAATAATAATATCCAAGCTCATGTTTCACTCTCACTAGTGCTCTGTAAGGCTTTTTCCTGGTGATATTCGTTACACTTCTACCCGGCGTGAAGCACTCACAGGCATGTGGTTGTGATGTCATCATAAACAAATCCGTTCTACTCATCCAGACGACTTCACAACGGCAACGTTGCCAGATCTTTCCACTCTGGAACCCGTTCTCAAAAAGATTGCGTTTTGGGCACCCAAAACGCCGGTGCCGTGTGGACGCCAGGCCTAAACGATAAGCAATTGTATCGGAGTCACCTGAATCCGTTGCCGTGTGGACAGGGCCTAAAACACATCTGAGGACTTAAGCATATCCTGAACTTCAAAACATCACAATATAACAGAAAATGGCCAGAAAAGTGATTTGCGAATCCATATGAAATAAATCAGAGGAATTTACAAACCTTTCATGAAGTGATCATTGCAAACTAGTGCTCTTTGACTCGGCTCCCCTCCATCGCAGCGAAAGGTTCAAGAGCCACCTATCTCGTCGTCTTTTGGTAAAATCCTTTGTTCTTTCACCCTTTATCACTTCAAAGAAGAAGAAACCTTTATTTGTCACAAGCACACTTCAAGCACAGTGAGATTTAACCCATGTGAAGCAGTGAACACACGCACACCCAGAGCAGTGGGCAACCATACTATAGCACCCATGGATCAGTTAGGGGTTAGGTAACTTGCTCAAGGGCACTTCAGCCCAAGGCCACCCCATGTTAATCTAACTGCATGTCTTTGAACTGTGGGGGAAACTGGAGCACCTGGAGGAAACCCACGCAGACACAGGGAGAACACGCAAACTCCACACAGGAAGGCCCCCGCCGGCTGCTGGGCTCGAACCCAGGATCTTCTTGCTGTGAGGGGACAGTGCTAACTACTACACCACCGTTCCGCCAGGGAACAGAGAAGAAACTTTTATCAGTTTCATGGTTTGTTTGATTCAAGCAGCCCAAAACAATGCAAGCATTGGGAATTTTAACAACTAGCAAGGAGCCCCAGCGATAGCACTGCTTTGTAAACCGTGAGCTTAGCTGATCACCACTTCATGTCTTGCATATCAAATGAGGCAGATGTGATGTCGGATGCAACCCACCTCAGTGTTGTAGTTGAGTCACTAAACCTCAAGTCCCCAGTGTGCAAGTCATTTAAGAAAATTTTGAGTCCGAGTCGAGTCAGAGAACAAGACTCCAACTGCACCATTTGACGGTGGCTGTTGCTGCCTTTATGTGAAAGCGTCTCTGCTACTGTGTTGGACTAACGTTACTGCTTGATTGCCCCATTTTAGTTAATAGGCTACAGATAAAAAGCTTGTTCATCGCTCAGCAAGCCCTGCCCACTATCAACAGGGCAAATAACATGAGAGAGGGTTAACACTAGCTAGTTCATCGATCAGCAAGCCCCGCTATCAACAGAGCAATGAACATAGTGTGTTACTTCCTTCTCTGGGTGGAGTCTTGCTAAATGATGACTGAAGTTTGAGGTTGTACCCGTCGTCTCCTCAGTAGTTCTTCTACATATGGAACACATAGCAGTGCATTTTTTCCCACGGCACGAGAACTCTGTATAAGCAAAGTGGACAATCCTAAGGGCGTTCTCTCCAGGCATTTTAGTGCCATTAACATTAGTTTGTTCCTGAACATGACGTATGAACAGATGAATGTGCATTTCCTTGCACAAAATTAGTATAAAAATTAATGTAGATATAAATATCTTATGCCAAATTATTATGGCATGTTACAAAAAAATAAAGAAAAAATCAGAGTCTTCGTCTCCAATTTACGAGTCCGAATGCAGTTAATGCACGAGTCTGAGTCCAAGTCATCAGTGGTCAAGTCTAAGTCAAATCACATGTCCTTAAAATTAGGGCACGAGTCAGACTTGAGTACTACAAGCCTGGCCCACCTACAGATGAACATTCTGTTTAAAATCTTGTGAAATGCCTGCTGAAATCTGATTGCAGCCATGCTTCTCAATAGCCTAGTTATCATTACAAATCCATTTACAGATTGGCAGAACCCAGCTTAGAGTGTTTCTACAAATTTTCATTTTCATTTTAATCCTGCAAAACAATTCAAAGACTGTAAAAATCAGCAAGTTGAACAGTGTGTATGTGTGTAAAGGGCACACAAGAGGGCAGTGCTGTGTTAATGTTTAAAAGCAATCCCAAATACACCTTAATTTCAATGAATGCACTGCCAAGAAAAAAACAAAACAAAACAGAAAGCTACAGTATTGCTGTACTGTAAAGACTCTTTCCAGTGTAAAAACAGGACAGTTTATAACAGTCCTCTCAGAGTTAAAGTATATTTGCAGTCAAGTGTACATTTCGATGGTATTCGGGTGTTGAGTGAATTAGGATGTGTATGGCTACACTCAATGCACACAGACATTATTACACACACAAACAGTAGAGGTGAGCATTTTATATGCGAACTCACTCCATGTCTTTTTGGAGGAACTTGACAACATGAGTGGGTTTTGTTGTAGTTGTTGTTTTTTGTTTTTTTTTTTGCCACAGGCAGGCCAAGAGTGGCATTGATTTGGAGAAAATAATGGAATTTTATTTCACTGCCAACATTTACTTTAGAAATATTTTGTTTTGTAACCTAAACCATGTTATAGGGTTCATTCGTCTGCTATGAGCCATAATGTAAAACTACCAAGCTACCAAGTAAGATGACACTTTAAACAGTTCAACAGTGCAGAAATTACCAAATAAAGTCATCAAAAAAAATTTATTTTTTTTAATGTCAAGAACCTGGGTGGCACGGTGGTGTAGTGGTTAGCACTGTCGCCTCACAGCAAGAAGGTCCGGGTTTGAGCCCTGTGGCCGGCGAGGGCCTTTCTGTGCGGAGTTTGCATGTTCTCCCCGTGGGTTTCCTCCGAGTGCTCCGGTTTCCCCCACAGTCCAAAGACATGCAGATTAGGTTAACTGGTGACTCTAAAGTGAGTGTGAATGGTTGTCTATGTGTCAGCCCAGTGATGACCTGGTGACTTGTCCAGGGTGTACCCTGCCTTTCGCCTGTAGTCAGCTGGGATAGGCTCCAGCTTGCCTGCGACCCTGTAGAACAGGATAAAGCGGCTAGAGATAATGAGATGAGACTATTTGGTCTCTGAAAATGAAAGTTTGATTTTTGAAATCTGCGACTACTTTTACTTATAATAAGTTTGAGAATAAAGCCGCTGGAGGATCCCTTTAACAACATTAAATGAACCGAGAGGACAAAGACTTTTAGCCTTGCGGCTGATAGAACATGGCACTGAATGCAGAAGGGTTTTGCTGTCGATGAGTCTAAGTGATGGAGTTCCTGGTGGAAGCAGATGAAAACATAAAAAGTAGTCCAATCAACTTTTCAGTAATCTATGTTCATCTGTTTTCACTGACAACTGAAGCATTAGCAAATAGCAACTTCTTGGTATAGTTCATGTAAAGGTCATGAACAGGTCCAAATCCATCATCCATGCCAACAATGTGGAAACAGTGTCTCTCAGATTATAGAAATATTATTAAGCATGCTTTTGATTTGTTCAAAATTAAAGTAGAATTGGGTTGCTAGAATGTTTAGTGAATTTCTCTAAAAGCAGTGTGAAACTGTATTACATCACTACTACTTGTCATGTCTGGGCCCACACACACTCAAGACTCCACTTCCCAGAGTTTGCAACGGCCTCCATATATGGCTGCCGTGGACTACAATAACCAACCTGCACCTCACTGCTTTGATTAGTAAACTCATCACTGTGCAGTATAAAAGGACTCTCAGTACACACATTGTGTAGTAAGTGTTCAGTGTTCCTGTGCCTAACTTTGCCAAGGCTTGATTATCTGTGCTGATTATGTGGTTATTGCTATTAGTCTCTGCCTTTGATATTCTGTGTGTGTCTTGTCTGACCATTTCCTGTTTACATACATGTCAACCTTTGGTCAATCAAACCTGTATAATCAACATCCAAAATCCTTATTTCCCAAATCCGTATAAGATGCAAATTAAAATAATTTACCTAAAATTTGAATGATAATTAACAATGATATATCCCAGTTACTTTTTATTCAATATTAATAACAATAAACCTTCAGAATGAATACAAAGCTCCAATGTTTGATAAAAACACAAAGTGTCACTCTAATGTTCTTAATGGTACTCCATGACAGCTTTTTTAGCACTCTGCACCAATACCTCACTAGGCTGCATGTCACAGCAAGTGTCTAGCTGTGTTCATCTTACACTGCAGTAGGCCAGGTCAGTGTGTCTGCATTCAGGTTCTTTCTGCTCTCTGTGTGTATCTTCCTGACTTGAGAGAAAACTCTCTCACAGTCAACATTACTGTGGGGTAAACAGAGCACTGCCTAACTTGAACTAAAACGCCCACTACCTTGTGTTTTCTGTCTTTTCCAGTTGTTGGCATATCAGTTTTTGAGCGTGCAAATACTGTCATCAGTGGCTGATTTTGCCTTTGGCTTGCATTCTGCTGATGTAGTTTCAATTTGAAATGTTCTTTCACATCATACACTCCCGATGCTGCAACTTTGATGTCACGCACACACAGTGTGCAGTGTGCGTATTCTTCGTTTTTGGAGGCTGCCGGTTGGATTATGCCATTGAAAAGGTCCTTCAATTCAGGGAGAAACCTACCGCTGTATTGTGTTTTGAATTTCTTTGCCGGAGTGCCCATTCAGAATCTTTTCAGTGGCTATTGAAAGTCGCTCAGGTGGAAATATGCTTTTCAAACAAAATGTTACTTCCCAGTTGGCGGGATTCTCGCAATGCGGTGTGCGCATGATCAGAAGTGGAACGAAGTCTCGCTACCACAAGATAACGCGCGATTTCATAAGACTCTTTACTGGCTGTTTGTGCTTTCTGTGGTGTACAGTACGTTTGTAAATGTTATGCGCTCTTTTATCATCGTGGGAATTGATTATAGCTCTAAATAAATATTGAAGTTTTTTTTAAAGAATCCATATAACTTTATTTGTACGCCCATATACTACGTTTATTGAATCAAATCCATATAAAATACGGACATTCCGTATAGGTTGACATGTATGTGTTTACTGACTCTGCCTTTGACCACTGATTTGGATTTGTCTGCCAGCTTTGCCATAATAACCTCTCTACTGCTTTTATAGCCGTCTGTTGTCTATATTACTGATGACTATCATGGTTATACCCAATGTATCTATTTGCTGGGGACGTTCGTGAACATCAAAGCTGCCACTTCGGGTCATTTTGAAAGTGAGTGCAATGTAGACCATAGAAAACTGTATCAGAACATGCCTGTAATGTCAACTTTTTTTTTGGTTTGTTTGTTTTATTGACGGGGTTGTCCCCGAGGATTTTTTTTCAGCAGACATAAAAACCAGAGGGGGGGATGATCCCCACATCCCCCCCAGAAAATCGCACCCAGGTTATACCACATGATGATTTACATTTACATAGCTGGAGCCACATATTTGTCTTCCTGAAAATGGTGAAACACTTCGGTGAAAATCCTGGGGCAAAAGTAGGCTGTTTCTGTAAATGCAGTGGAGTAGAGTTTACCACAAACAGTACTGCTTAAGTTCCCAAAACTACTGTATTTCTAGGTATATTCTTCAAGTTGAAGAAACTGAAACAGCAGAAACCTCTTTTTTTTTTTTAATGGTAAGGAAATGAAGACTATTACCCCTTTTCCACCAGATCAGTTCCAGGGCTGGTTCACAACTTGTTCAACTTGCGAGCCAGCTGAGAACCAGTTTGCTTTTCCATAGCTCGGGGTGCTAAGGGGAGCCACGTCATTACGTCACTGTATATGTCAGTTATGTCACTGCGTTTGCATAAACCTTGGCGCAAACATCGAAGCAACAACAACACGGAGAAGAAGAAGCAACAACAATAATGGATGACTTCGCATTTGTACAGCTGCTGCTTCTGGCTTTACGGTGCTTCATTGGGATCAGAAAACGGCAGATCCAATAGGTTTGTGTTGATCGACAGGTTTTGAATGGATGGCGATTACGTTCTAGGAGACAGGTAATAACCTAATAATGTTTTGACTCTTACTTACACTGAATGTGAGATGGTTATGTTAGCCTTTGTTATGAGCTAACGTTAGCCGGTGTTATGTCGGCTTTGGCGGTCTTGCTATTGTTGTTGGTCTTAACAACTCCGCCCCCCCGCTGACATAAGCAGTTCTTTCCTCTGGCCCAGCAAAGAGCTGGTGCTAGCCTGGAACCGGTTTTTCTGGCCCAGAGCCAGTTCTTTGTCAGTGGAAACAGAAAACCCGGTTCCAAACTAAGCACTGGCCCCGAACCAGCCCTGGAACTGATTTGGTGGAAAAGGGGCATATAACTACATGGGAGGTGGAATATACACCATTGAGGGTCAAATCTACAAAGCATTCCCAGTATAGAGGATGTGCAGTCACGTGACCCGTCCATGTATACTCCGCCATATTGGACGGGTTCAGGATTGTTTTCCTTGCGCGAGCGTAATGGATCCAGGGAGTAATCCCCAAGAAAATTCGGAAAGTACCCCATCTACATCGCGCAATAACTTGTCTAAGTTTGTTCAGCATCTTGAAGGTGACGTGAGGCAGCGTTACATGGAAAAGTGTTCCAGTTTGGGGATTGCAGATCCGTACAACTTGCCGCAATCCTTGTTCAGGTAAATTCGGAGCTGCGGTGCCGGCGATTTGCCCGATCTGGCCTACCACGACATTTACAATTTTCTTGTTAATCGTGAATTGTGTTACACTGGCAAAGCCCTCAAAGCTTACAAGAGCCTGGAAGCTTATAAATATTTTGTTGCGGGATGGGTATCCCAACTATACCCCTGGAAGGTTCCGAAGAAGAATGTCTACTTGATAACCTCACGGGTAAGTGGCATTAAGACGTTTATCATAAAGAGACTATGCAGGACGTTTTATCATAAGAATGTTCGAAATCTAAACTCAGTTCCAGATATGAGAACAGTAAATCAGAAAGCTGCGCACATTTGCGCAGCTTCTGCGAAAACGTGCGCAGCTTTCTGATTTACTGTTTTCTTCTCATACTTCCTATGTTTCATGGACTGTAACGGCATTTGCTTATTTAGTAATTTGAATACAGAATTTACTCTGATGAAATTATTCAGACACTCCAACGCCCCCCCTAAAAAAAAAACGGATCTGCACGATTCAGCCGTGAAAAAGGCGGCATCCGCCAAAAGGCGTGCCGTTTGCATCCCTGTTTAAACTCATAGGTTAATCGACTTTAACCGGCTAATGAGGCTTGGTGGTCGGTCAAGATTTTTTTTAGTTTTCGCCATCCCTACTATGGATTGGCCTTTCAAAGACATATATGAGCCAAAAAGATAAAACATTGTCATAGACTAGGCCAGGGTAGTAGGGCTAGGCATAGCCATTTTAAACGTTAGAGATCAAGCGGACTGACGGCCACAAACACTATTCTGTCTCGTTTCTAAGTATGCAGTTATCATTCAATCCGAAAATCAACTTAACAGATGTACTAGGAGTATTGAATTAGAAGATTACACCTACCTGATATGAAGTGTTCACTACAAATTCGGCTGGTAGAACTGGGGTTCCAGTTTTCTCTTCGCACAGCGGACACCCATTTTGCGCGTCTCTCCTCATCTGCGGGGAATCTATAAAATGACAGGCCCTCCTTTTGGCCCTGTCTATTGGTACAACCAAATGCTGAACAAGATATAACCATTCTCGAAAGATCTACTCCCACACACTTGATAATTAGAACGGGTTTGTCTAAGTTCTATGCGCGGCCTTGCCATCCAAGATGGCAGATAAACAAATATCACGTGACCTCGTGACGCCACGTGCACGCTCTCTATAACTACCCTTAAGTGGGTCAAATCCAGGGGAGTTATCAAATCCAGGGGTATTAATCCAGGGGAGTTAAGTATTTTTAATTTAATGGGCCATTCTGAAAAAGACTGCTAAAGATTAAGGCATCACATGCTTAGTTAATAAGAGGTACTTAGTGGTCAGATTACATCACTTTGCATTGATTGGACTGCAAAAATCTTGCCACTGAAACCTCTCAGCTTCAAAATGAAAGTTAAGTGCTGTAGAGACATGTCCCCCGCACTTCCCGTATTTGTGCCCTCTGTCCCCCGCACTTTTTACAGCCATTATAACCAATCAATTCATTTTTAACATGTGGAAACACGTTTTTCCGAGCCGCCTCTAAACGCATCATGAGTAGGCAGAGCTAAGGCGGCAAACAAACACCGCTGTCGTATGTGATCAGAGACGCTTTAGAAAATATTGTATGAGTATCTTTGGTGTGATTCAGATCTGGGCAGCGCTTCTGTATGTTCAGCAAACCAGCCAAGAGGCTAAAGACTTTAGACAGTTTTTTTCCCAAACAAACTGTGTAAGTTGAGTAATGCTGTTGAATGTAGATAATGTTTAGCTAAAAGATGACAAATAGATGTCAATTTAGTTAGTTAAGCTAGCTAGCTAACTTAGAGGCGGTAGTAACTAGTTACATTTACTTGAGTAACTGTTTGGATAAATTGTACTCTTAAGAGTTGTTTTGTTGCAAAATACGTTTTACTTTTACTTGAGTAAGATTATTCTAAAGTAATAATACTCTTACTTAAGTAATGTTACTATTTTGGCTACTCTAAGAGTACTCACTTCTGGGTAGAAAATAAGAATATAAATTTGTGTTCCTTTGACTGTTATTTTTGTAAAGATTTAATTTATTTTTGTGGTAGTTAAAGTTTAAAGTACATGAATTTGCTGATTATTATTACTGTATTCCTAATTCTATTTCAAAATGTTGCTTTCCACATATTTTTTAATCTTTATTGCCACAATAGAAAGAGCAGGGTGAGAGAGGAGACAGTGGACCAGAGGTCAACAGGAATGACTATGCAGGGTCACTGGTGAGAAGAGAATATAACTAGCTGTGTCACTACTACTGTTCTTAATTCTATTTATAAATTTTACTTTATAGATTTATAGATTTTGACTTTAGATTTTGATAGTATATCATTTTAAAGAACTAAAGTCGGTTTCCTGGTGCTGTGCTGTTTGTGGTTATGTGGTTCTTTAGCTGTTAAGGAGAGGTGCAATTGAATGCGAGAGGATGATAAATCACTCAATAGACCTCTGAACAATTTGTCCCCCTCACTTCTAAAATGATGGCTACGCCCCTGCTGTAGAGTTTTGCTGACATTTCAAACAATCAGGAGAATTTGGGAAATGATTTAAGGAACTAATATCTGATTCTTTGAGTAAAATGCACAAAAAATGTATGATAATAATAATCATGTTTAGTAATATTCCCCTATAGTCCATGTAATATTTTATTACTTTCTATTTATACTTTCAGCATGTTTCAAACTGAACTACATTCTCATGTATTTGCACTAAAATGAACATTTGCACACAACTGCCACTTCGCATCTGTCCTTGTCTTTTTGTTTATGTTGTTTATTGTATCTAGATAGCTCGATGTTTAGATAGTAGGGCTGTCGAAGTTAAAGCGATAATAACGCGTTAACGTGATCTCAGTTTATTGCGATTAAAAAAAATAGTGCCGTTAACGCAAATTCTAATTTGGCCCTGCGAGTCACCCGTAGGTCCTGTTGAGGCTTGTCGCGCGCTGCTTCAATAAGAGTAAGTGTGAGTGATGGAGAAAGGTCTGTTAAACGGGAAGTTTCATTTCAAAAGTAGAGTGTGATTGAGCATAGACATATAAACATAGACGCCGCCTTCTGCGTAGAATCATACATCATCCTCGCCGCCATATTGGATGTGGCAAAGTGGAGATTCTTCACCCGTCTCTGGTATAGCGTACTGCAGGGGTTTTCAAAGTGTGGGAGAGTCAGCCCCCCCCTCAGAGAGCAAATAAACAACAGCGCCCCCCCTCACAATTTTTGTTGTTGCTATATTTAATGTTCCATTCGTATTTTTAAAAAAAATGGTTGTTGTACACATTTTTATTTTTTTCTTTTACACATTTTAAACATCTGTGCTTTTTAAAACATCTTTTTTTTTTTTTTTACACATTTTAAACATCTGTGCTTTTCTTTTTAAAACATCTTGTTTTACAAATTTTAAACATCTCATAGCATCGTTAGCTAGCACCTCTTGGCAGACAACACACTGTGGCAGTGGAGCAGATCCAGTCCATGAAAATCTCATCTCATTATCTCTAGCCGCTTTATCCTGTTCTACAGGGTCGCAGGCAAGCTGGAGCCTATCCCAGCTGACTATGGGCGAAAGGCGGGGTACACCCTGGACAAGTCGCCAGGTCATCACAGGGCTGACACATAGACACAGACAACCATTCACACTCACATTCACACCTACGGTCAATTTAGAGTCACCAGTTAACCTAACCTGCATGTCTTTGCAGTCCATGAAAATCCAAACTTTAAATAATCGTTGTCATACTTCCTTCTTTTTTCAGTCCCCCCAGGATTTCGCGGGCCTTTTTTGTGATTGTTGCGGGCTAAAATGTCTGATGTTGCGGGGGGTTTTCCAAAAAATTGCGATGAAAGTTGCGGTGTTTTTTAGGTTTTTGTTGCGATTACATTGCGGGAGGAAGTGAAAGTTGCGAGAAATTGTTGCGATTTTCTCTTTTTGTGATTAAAATTGAGTGATACGTTAAATATTAAGTTATTACCGAAAAACTATTGATTAAAAAACAAAGACACTGAGAAATGGTCTTATAAACAACTTTACCAATATAAAAGATTACCAGGACTACAAAAATGCAGAAAAATAGGCTTTACTTATCCAAATGCACCTGTTGGTTCAAAAGTTAAAGTGCATAGAACCTCACAGCACAACATGAAGTTACCTTCAAATATAATATAAATGCCTCAGTTTTCATGTAAGAAAAAAACACTATTAATACTAGTACTGTGTGCAGGCAGTCTCTCCTGAAGACTAAATTAAACAATAATTATAAACTAATAAAATAAATGGCTCAGGCTTCATAGAAGAAAAAAAAACAATTTGAACAGAATCTCACAGTATGATGCTGAAGCTGCCTAAACAATGGAAAATAAAATACCATTTTGGCAAAAATGTTGGCATCCATTAATTTCTTGTATTAAGTAAAAAAATAATGTAAAATGCATACAGTCCTTCACTGTAAACATAACACACTTTCAGTAACAGAATTTAAGCCTATATAAACATTGTCTCGCACATGCAGTGTTGCCAGATACTGCTGACGTTTTCCAGTCCAAAATATGTTCAAAACCCGCCAAAATGCATTAAAACCGCCCAATCTGGCAACACTGCGCGCATGCTGCTTCTCTTGAACGTATACATGGAAGTAAGGCGGAAGGTAGTTTGTCGACGTCACCTCAAGACGACGCCAACGATTGGTCAAATTTGCGGGAAAGTTGCGGTGATTGGATATAATTGCAACACCGCCCTGAATTCGCGGGGATTGATTGAATTTGCAAATCGCAACATCGCGAAATCCTGGAAGGTCTGGTTATTTGCTCGGCCCAGACTCTGTCTCCTCACTCACTGTAGCTTTAGGTACTAAAAATCGATCCATTTTGTCTCTGGCAAAGACTAGCTGAAGTTCGCTAAATGTCCGCAATAGTAACTTATTCTGGTTTATGTTTTCTCACGTTGTGCCCCCCCTGAAGAACTCTGGCGCCCCCCAGGGGAGGCGCGCCCCACACTTTGAAAAGCCCTGGTCTAGACAGTAGCCGAGAATAAAGATGCCTCATTCATGTGCTGCGTTTAACTGTACCAACAGGTTTACCGTCCAAACGAGATCACATGGGATTACCTTTCACAGGTGAGACTGGAAAAATACTTTTCATTGTATTTGGCCATTATAACGTAATTTTACGAACAGATTTTTCTGACTTTGTGGCTAATATGAAGTCTTGCGCATAATAGCCGCTCGGTGAAACCTGTCTCCAAACAACGAAGTATTTCCTTCGTAACTACGCTGATAACACTTTGTGTTTTTGTCAAACATTGGAGCTTTTTATTCATTCTGAAGGTTTATTGTTATTAATATTGAATAAAAAGTAACTGGGATACATCATTGTTAATTATCATTCAAATTTTAGGTAAATTATTTTAATTTGCATCTTATACGGATTTTATAAGGGAAATACGGATTTTAGAGGTTGGTTATACAGGTTTGATTGACCAAAGGTTGACATGTATGTTTATAACCATCACATTAAAAGTTATATGTGTTGTTTCGATGCCTGTTTGTTTCCCAAATATATACGTGTGTGTTAATGGGTGAATAAAATGCATTGAGTTAAATATTATTGTAGAAAGGGGCTTTATGAAGTTCAGTCCATTTACTTGCATTGGTTTACGGGGAAGATTTGCCACATCCAATATGGCGGACACTCTGACGTATCCCAGCAACGGGGCCACCAGCTCAATGCGGCGTCTATGTTTATAATATGTCTATGGTGATTGAGTTGGTTTTGGTATGCGCTTATACTTTTGCAAAGTGAGATTTCAGTATGCTGTAGCACTGTGATATGACACTAAATGTCTTTATTGAAGTCCAACTGCAATTTATTTTTGTTTCATTTTTATTTAATTCATTTTTATTTTCTTTTGTCACACGTCTGAACTGAGACACAGTAGTATGTGACTACATGTTTTATATTTGAGACTACAGCTCCCTAATCCATCACAAAATCCAATTTTGTGTTTTGTATGTTCAGTACTGCCTAGTATGTGAGTGAATAAACTCCCTTACCATTTTCTCTTGTCCCAGCAGTTTTTAACAAGTACTTTTAATATAAAATGTGTTCACCATTTTAATTGTAACATTTCACTTTAAAAGCCTTATTCATTTACATAGATTTTAAAAAATGCGATTAATCGTGATTAACTATATGAAATTCTGAGATTAATCGCGATTAATTTTTTTAATCGTTTGACAGCCCTATTAGATAGCTAAATGTCTACTTAGATAGCTATAGATAGTTATTTACAGTATTGTGGAAAAAGTCTTGGGCACATGTAAAGAAATGCTGGAGACCAAAAATAGCTTAAAAATAATGAAATGAAATGTTTCAACATTAAAAAAAAATACTATAAACAGCAGTAAGCTATAATAAATGAAACAAAGTCAGTATGTGGTGTGAGACAACCCTTTGCTTAAAAAAAAAATAGTAGTCTGAGGTACAGTGAGTGCAGTTTGATAAGGAAATGAGCTGTAGGTTTTACTGAGCATCTTCCAGAACCAGCCACAGTTCTTCTGGACACTTTGACTGTCACACTCGCTTCTTCATTTTGCACCAAAACCCAGCAGCCTTCGTTATGCTTTCTTTTTTAATCTGAAAAGTGGCCTCTTATGGATGTAATATGCTGCTCAGATACATTTTTTTTTCTGTGGCATTTAATTTTGTGCTGGAAAATGAACATTTGGACTCTAAAATGTTTTTGTTCTAACTCGATAATGTAGAAGTCATAAAACCGAAATCTATAACAAAGTTTGTATGAAAAAAAAAAAATTTATTTTGTAATCTTTGATTTTCTTTAGGGCGGCACGGTGGTGTAGTGGTTAGCCCGGTCGTCTCACAGCAAGAAGGTACCGGGTTCAAACCCAGCAGCTGGCGAGGGCCTTTCTGTGTGGAGTTTGCATGTTCTCCCCGTGTCCGTGTGGGTTTCCTCCGGGTGCTCTGGTTTCCCCCACAATCCAAAGACATGCAGTTGGGTTGACGTGGGGCGGCCTTGGGCTGAGGTGCCCTTGAGCAAGGTACCGAACCCCTGACTGCTCCCCGGGCGCTGTAGTGTGGCTGCCCACTGCTCTGAGTGTGTGCGTGTGTTCACTGCTTCAGATGGGTTAAATGCAGAGGATGAATTTCACTGTGCTTGAAGTGTGCATATGACAAATAAAGGTTTCTTCTTCTTTAAAACTGCACCACGGGGAGCCAGAGGGAAATTGTATTTCAGTGTACTGTATACTTGTATATGGATGCATTGACAATAAAGCGGGCAGCACGATGGTGTAGTGGTTAGCGATGTCAGTTCACAGCAAGAAGGTCCGGGTTCGAGCCCTGTGGCCGGCGAGGGCCTTTCTGTGTGGAGTTTGCATGTTCTCCCCGTGTCCGCGTGGGTTTCCTCCGGGTGCTCCGTTTTCCCCCACAGTCCAAAGACATGCAGGTTAGGTTCACTGGTGACTATCCCCCATATTGATAGTGGCCCCCTGATGCCCGCAAATTGGAGAATATCTCCCGGAATCTAGAGCAAGCGAGCAAGAGCGTGCACACGAAACATTAATGTCTGCATCGCGCATATGACAGAGTGCGCGAGGGAGAGCGAGAGAGACTGCGCATGTGCCTGTTCATGTAGCGCATGCTAGACAAAAAGCATCTTGATTGGTTTACAGACATTTTTTTATTAAACAAAGGAAAATGTACAAACTCTCAGGGAGGATATGGATTAAAATTACAGATTAGGGGATACATGTAAGAGAAAAAAAACAACAAAAAAACAGACAAACAAAGAAAAACCCAAACAAAAAACAAATAAGCTGCATGTAAATTACATTTTTAAATTAGGCAATTAAATGAACACAACGGAGCAGAGACACAAAAGGAAAAGGATTCATAAATTACAATAACAAATAACGAGCAATGTCTATACTTGTTTTTCTTGCAATTTTAGTCTGTTTTTTTGAGAGACAAGAAAAACATTTTAAAGTCATTAATAAATCCAGGGAAGGAGCGTTTACAGTTTCTCCATTTTGCACAGTGAATATGATATTTACCCCTTAATAAAATTATGTTAATAATGTCCGAAACAGAAGAGGGCAGGTTATCCATGTAGAAAATAATATGATATAATTCAAAGGATGGAACATCGTTAATTTTAAGTGATACCCAGTTTTTTATATCTGACCAAAAACAATGAGAAACAGGACATAAATAAAACAAATGCTACAGTGTTTCATCATCACCATTGCAGAAGGAATACTGATCCACCTCAAAATTAAATCTTTTTTTTAGAAGCTGTGCCACAGGATAAATCTTATTGATGATTTTGAAATGCATTTCTTTAACTTTAAGCAAAATAGGCCATTTAATAAATTTTGAAAATGCTTTGTTTAAAGTGCCCGGAGTTACCAAATTAGAACCCTGCCAAGTTATCCCTCTGCAATAATCATGAAACACTTTGGATTTCAAAACATTACTAATAAACTTTTTTTTTTTTATCAGTCAGATTATATTCTCCAATCAATAGATTTGGTAGTACTATTAAAGGATTATTGTACACTAAATAATTGTGAATCAACTGGGTCAAAGGTAAAGGAATCACATTACATATTTTGTTATATTCTCTTTGAGTACAATTTAAGTTATATTTTTCTATAAAGTCTGTGTAACTTAAAATGCTACTATTACAATCCATTAAATCAGTTACAAATATAATGCCTTTTTCAAACCAATTACTTTTGAAGACTGATTTCCTGTTTGTGATTACTCTGTTGTTCCATAAAGTTGAACTATGAGGAGAAAAATTGTGGGTAAATATCATTTTCCAAAAACGAAGAATCTGTATATGAAAATTAGACAGCTTTATAGGGATCCTGTTCACATCAAAATCACATTTCAAAATAAAACCTAAACTTCCTATTTTCTTATGGTTTAAAGCAGGGCTTTTCAAAGTGTGGGGCGCGCCAGAGTTCTTCGGGGGGGGGCAACGTGAGGAAAAATAAACCAGAATAAGTTACTATTGCGGACATTTAGCGAACTTCAGCTAGCCTTTACCAGAGACAAAATGGATCGATTTTTAGTACCTAAAGCTACAGTGAGTGAGGAGACAGAGTCTGGGCCAAGCAAAAAAAGAAGGAAGTATGACCACGATTATTTAAAGTTTGGATCTTCATGGACTGGATCTGAAGATGCTCCACTGCCACAGTGTGTTGTCTGCCAAGAGGTGCTAGCTAACGATGCTATGAGATGTTTAAAATGTGTAAAACAAGATGTTTTTAAAAAAAAGCACAGATGTTTAAAATGTGTAAAAAAGATGTTTTAAAAAGCACAAATGTTAAAAGTGTGTAAAAAAGAGGTTTTAAAAAAAGCACAGATGTTTAAAATGTGTAAAAAAAAAGAGGTTTTAAAAAAGCACAGATGTTTAAAATGTGTAAAAAAGATGTTTTAAAAAGCACAAATGTTAAAAGTGTGTAAAAAAGAGGTTTTAAAAAAGCACAGATGTTTAAAATGTGTAAAAAAAGATGTTTTAAAAAGCACACGTTTAAAATGTGTAAAAAAGATCTTTTAAAAAGCACAAATGTTTTAAAATGTGTAAAACAAGATGTTTTTAAAAAGCACAAATGTTTAAAATGTGTAAAAAAAAGATGTTTTAAAAAAGCACAAATGTTTAAAATGTGTAAAAAAAAGATATTTTAAAAAAGCACAGATGTTTAAAATGTGTAAAAAAGATCTTTTAAAAAGCACAAATGTTTTAAAATGTGTAAAAAAAGATGTTTTAAAAAAGCACAAATGTTTAAAATGTGTAAAAAAAAAGATATTTAAAAAAAGCACAGATGTTTAAAATGTGTAAAAAAGATGTTTTAAAAAGCACAAATGTCTAAAATGTGCAAAAAAGAGGTTTTAAAAAAGCACAGATGTTTAAACTGTGTAAAAAAAGATGTTTTAAAAAGCACAAATGTTAATGTGTAAAACAAGATGTTTTAAAAAAGCACAGATGTTTAAAATGTGTAAAAAAAAAAGATGTATTAAAAAAGCACAGACGTTTAAACTGTGTAAAAAAAGATGTTTTAAAAAGCACAAATGTTAATGTGTAAAACAAGATGTTTTAAAAAAGCACAGATGTTTAAAATGTGTAAAAAAAAAAAGATGTATTAAAAAAGCACAGACGTTTAAAATGTGTAAAACAAGATGTTTTAAAAAAGCACAAATGTTAAAAATGTGTAAAAAAAGAGGTTTTAAAAAAGCACAGATGTTTAAAATGTGTAAAAAAAAAAGATGCATTAAAAAAGCACAGACGTTTAAAATGTGTAAAACAAGATGTTTTAAAAAAAGCACAGATGTTTAAAATGTGTAAAAAAAGATGTATTAAAAAAGCACAGATGTTTAAAATGTGTAAAACAAGATGTTTTAAAAAAGCACAGATGTTTAAAATGTGTAAAACAAGATGTTTTAAAAAAGCACAGATGTTTAAAATGTGTAAAAAAAGATGTATTAAAAAAGCACAGATGTTTAAAATGTGTAAAACAAGATGTTTTAAAAAAGCACAGATGTTTAAAATGTGTAAAACAAGATGTTTTAAAAAAGCACAGATGTTTAAAATGTGTAAAACAAGATGTTTTAAAAAAGCACAGATGTTTAAAATGTGTAAAAAAAAAAAGATGCATTAAAAAAGCACAGATGTTTAAAATGTGTAAAACAAGATGTTTTTAAAAAAGCACAGATGTTTAAAATGTGTAAAAAAAAGATGTATTAAAAAAGCACAGATGTTTAAAATGTGTAAAACAAGATGTTTTAAAAAGGCACAGATGTTTAAAATGTGTAAAACAAGATGTTTTAAAAAGCACAAATGTTAAAAACGTGTAAAACAAGATGTTTTTAAAAAGCACAGATGTTTAAAATGTGTAAAAGAAAAAAAAATAATGTGTACAACAACCATTTTTTTTTTAAATACGAATGGAACATTAAGTATAGCAACAACAAAAACTGTAAGGGGCCCTGACTCTCCCACACTTTGAAAACCCCTGGTTTACACACATCCCAACCTGCAGAAACTCCCCCGGCATGACTTTTGGGGTGTCACGACACCTCCCTGAAATGAGTTTCTGCAGGTTGGGGTGTCTGCATGTTATGATATGACTCGTGATTTTTGTTCCTCTTTCTCCATGCACACACACACACACACGTATCACCCTTCTTACAAAACTGGGGCCAATGAACTGTATCCATCTCTGGTTATTGGCCTGCTTACGCTGCACATGCCTCTCTTTTTAAATCCTCTAATATCGACTCCCCACTGTTCAAATCAGTATTAGAATTTGAGGACACCACACAGTTTTGTTTCACTCATTTATAAAGCACGGTGAAAATGGAACAGTTCATGGGTGCATGGAAATTAACTGCAAGCAAGAACTTTGATGATTACATGAAGGCTGTAGGTAAGTTTTATTGCACATGAGGGTTTTTTGGTTTTTTATTGCTGCATACTAAATAATGAAGATGGCGGCGCGTACACACGCAGCGGCTCCTCTCCGTCCCGACAGAACGCTGTTTTCGTGTTTTAAAACAGTATCTGTTCGCCTTTGTCGCGTCCATGAGTCTTAAGGCGCACACACTCCCGCGAGTTTCTGCTCGACATCCGCAGAACTATATTCACGGATATAAATCCAGCGGACGCGGAAGTGCTATGCGGCTACGGTTTGCTCCGGAGGCCTGCTCAAGCACCGACCCCCACTCCTGCATCCAGCCCGCAGTGGAAGCGCCACAGGCGGGGACATGCGGAAGCAGAAGAGGGGCAAGCGCGGAGGTATCCGGGCTAGGCTAGCGGCTAGCCCTCACCGGCCGGGTATCCCTACCATCTAGCCCAGGAGTAATAGGGTTATACCCGGAACAAATTAGTAACAAGCTGAATTTTTCAGAATGCCTTTAGGAATAACATACTAAAAGTCCCCGGAAATCCCGCTTGTGCTCTCTGAGAAATTCAAGATGGCGTCCAAAATGGCCGCCAAATGGAGATCTGCCCATATCTCAGGCCCAAAACAAAATATTAATGCAATTAAAAGGTCAGAATATATGTTTTGTAGGGTAGGAGAGTAAATTCCAACATGTGTGTATTAATTACATTGTGTATTAACATTATATAATAACAATGTACGGGAGGCACGGTGGTGTAGTGGTTAGCGCTGTCGCCTCACAGCAAGAAGGTCCTGGGTTCGAGCCCCGGGGCCGGCGAGGGCCTTTCTGTGCGGAGTTTGCATGTTCTCCCCGTGTCCGCGTGGGTTTCCTCCGGGTGCTCCGGTTTCCCCCACAGTCCAAAGGCATGCAGGTTAGGTTAACTGGTGACTCTAAATTGACCGTAGGTGTGAATGTGAGTGTGAATGGTTGTCTGTGTCTATGTGTCAGCCCTGTGATGACCTGGCGACTTGTCCAGGGTGTACCCCGCCTTTCGCCCGTAATCAGCTGGGATAGGCTCCAGCTTGCCTGCGACCCTGTAGAACAGGATAAAGCGGCTAGAGATAATGAGATGAATTACAGTGTACACATTATTATAACAGTAACAATGACTGTTATGACAAAATAATCGTTATGGTATCATGAAGATATCTCATGTGTTTTTGAAATGGCTTCAGTTCTTAATGTTTAGGACTAATAATTACAGACTTATAATTGTAAATCTATACATGTGCTATTTAATGTACACTACCGATTATAGAGTGTGGATCCATTGGTTACTCGTTCACTCCATATCATCCTATTCTGTTCACAAAACAACAAACACAATTACTAGGGGTTGGAGCACTTATTTTCATTAATATTAATTAAAGTAAATTGGTGGTGTAAAATGAAAAATGGCATGTTAAAAGGTCATGCTGAGTTCAGTCATTTTTAAAAGGTCATGCTGAGTTTAGTCATTTTTTGTCCGAACACACTGGCATTGCTAGTAGTAAAGACTGGCAGACCTTTTTGTCATGAAAGTCGCCGGAATGTTGAAGAAGTGTACTGAAACAGCTTGCCATTGTAGTTTTAGAAGATAGAGTTCTCAAATTTAATTTCCCTTTAATATTTTATCAAAGCTTAAAGATGCACTAAATATTAAGGAAATTGATGTCTAATTGTTGTCTTACATTATGTTCATGTATGTAGGTAGCCTACTAAGCTAATCTGTCAATCATGTCAACCATCAAACTCCATGTAATTTACACATTAATGACCTTGTAATCTTGGTTAATTTTAATTTTAACAGTGTGACAATGGTGAATTTGCATTGCTTGTATGAGAGAACATATAATTTAACATTTTTAATTGCATTTATATTATGTTTTATCCCTGAGATATTGAAAAATCTCCAATCGGCGGCCATTTTGGACGCCATCTTGAATTTCTCAGAGAGCACAAGGTGGATTCCCGGGGACTTTTAGTATGTTATTCCTAAGGGTATTCTGAACATATTGTGAAAAATTCAGCTTGTTACTAATTTGTTCCGGGTTGGACTCCATTTTGAGCTAATGCTCTTGGGCTAATCATTCTGGCCAATAAGCTGGATTATGTCCGCCTACTCCTGTCATCTTCTAAGTCTGTGAGCGAGTGTTGTGTCCTTGTGTTTGTGGAAACATGGCTTAACGACAGCGTCCCGGACTGTGCCATTCAGCTAGCCCGGCTAACATGCTACCAGTGTAGGGTGATCAGATTTCCCTAGTCTGAAACCGGGACACTTTTGCGCGCGACCATGCTCGCGCACGCACGGCTTTTTTTTTTTTTTTTTTAACGTAAACGTGACACTCAGAGAGGTGCTCTTATCATTTTGTTGAAGCTCACATTTATCAACATCTCACATGAAATAAAACAAACAGGCATTTTGTTATCTAGTAGCATGGTGGTATACAGATCAGTTAAATTATGGTCAGACAACAGATTTTGTAATGGCTGAGAATAGGCCAGGCTATGTCCATAGGCCAAATTTAAACTGATTTATTCCACCTGTTTGTGAGAACACCAAGAAGAATGCATATGCACATGTAGGCTATATCTCTAAAATTGTATGCACTATAGCATGAACTTAAAAAGTAGATATGTGACCTCAACATAGCCTAGGTCAGAATCAACCTTACTAACCATTCCCCACAACTGAATGAATAAAGCAAGAAGATGTGTACAAAAGTGAACACTTTAATGGAAGCTGCAACAAGCTGTTCAACACAGCAATATGGCCAAACTGTCAGAATGGTATGTTAAACAGAAACAAAAAAAGAGACAAGTGATTTGAGAATATATACTACCTACGGAAGCCGAGAGAGGCCCTTCATATAATCCTTTTTTTTATTCACCTTGTTATCCCGAGATAACGACATAATTAATTCAGGATCTCGAGAAAACAACACAACTAATTCGAGATCTCGAGAAAACAAAACCGTTATTTCGAGATCTCGAGAAAAAAAACAATTATTCCGTGATCTCAAGAAAACAGCTGAGAAATGGTTCATTCAGGTGCGCCAAGAGACTTGTGATATGCTGACTTTGGGGCTATTTCTCATTTTGTATAGATGCAACTTTGGTCATTAGAATGTCTGGAATAATCGATCACCTAATAAGGCAATATTTTGATCAGGGGTTGACACAGGGAGAGATTGCATTAAGTCTTTGAAATTATCCCTTATTAAAAATTAGTCCACGGCACCTCCGCAGAAGACTGGCCCAGCTTCGTCTCTACCGATGGAGATACAGTGATCCAGCTGAGATCATGAAATAATTGCTTTGTTTTCTCGAGATCTTGAATTAATTATGTCGTTATCTCGGGATAACAAGGTGAATAAAAAAAAAAAGATTATATGAAGGGCCTCTTGCGGCTTCCGTAAATATACACTCAAACAAAACAGCAGTAAAGGAGGAGAGGGGCGACAGCCCAAGGAAAGCCCCCACAGGAGCGCACATCATTTGCAGCATAGGCTACCCAACTCGGTGCAAGAACAAAGCACTTACAGTGTGTGCAGTAGGCTTCGTGCGCATCGTTCTGCACCTCTCGGAGGAAGGGGTAGGTGCCCTGTAAATCTTTGGAAAAGGTACATTTTCTTTTCGGCATAATTGCTGCGGCATTACTGCTGCTAGCTGCTAGACAAAGAACATTCGTGCCAGTTAATGTTTATTTTATTGTTGCATGGCAACACGTTCTGTTGTCTGGAATAATGTGGCTAAATAAACACCCATGCCACAGGGCCAGGGGGCAGTAACCAGGAAAGTTTGCGATTCCTGTCAATTCATCAAAATAGTAAATGCAGACATTTCTCCGCTAATGATTCCCACGCTGCTCAGTCGCGAGTGGCGAAAACCGGGACATATCTGTGTCCCGACAGACTTTTGTCGGGACTCGGGACACACAACCCCAAATCAGGACTCTCCCGGTAAAACCGGGATGTCTGGTCGCCCTATTCATGAATATTGATTTGTTTAAGTATACACTACCGTTCAAAAGTTTGGGGTCAGTTTGAAATGTCCTTATTTTTGAAAGAAAAGCACTGTTCTTTTCAATGAAGATCACTTTAAACTAATCAGAAATCCACTCTATACATTGCTAATGTGGTAAATGACTATTCTAGCTGCAAATGTCTGGTTTTTGGTGCAATATCTCCATAGGTGTATAGAGGCCCATTTCCAGCAACTCTCACTCCAGTGTTCTAATGGTACAATGTGTTTGCTCATTGCCTCAGAAGGCTAATGGATGATTAGAAAACCCTTGTACAATCATGTTAGCACAGCTGAAAACAGTTGAGCTCTTTAGAGAAGCTATAAAACTGACCTTCCTTTGAGCAGATTGAGTTTCTGGAGCATCACATTTGTGGGGTCGATTAAATGCTCAAAATGGCCAGAAAAATGGCTTGACTATATTTTCTATTCATTTTACAACTTATGGTGGGAAATAAAAGTGTGACTTTTCATGGAAAACACAAAATTGTCTGGGTGACCCCAAACTTTTGAACGGTAGTGTATATGAAAGAACGAAGTCAGAATGTAAAGTGTTTTGAACAACTTTATTAACTTCATTTACACATATACTAATAAAATTCAATCCAAACCATTCTTGTCTACTGATAATCAAATCTCACAACTGTAGTCACAATTTGCATTCTATTAGTCCATAAATGTGTTGAAATGCTCGGTACAAACTCGCAGCAAGAAATGGTCAATTTAGACTTCCCGGAAACTGACCGGGGGAAAAAATCGGTCTGCGTATGCGCATGGTAAATTTATACCAGCGTACAATCAGACCGTGACACCTGTCAGACAGAGCGCTAGTCGAGTTTGATTTGATTTATTCAATATAAAAATGATCTTGTACATAATATAAAAATACAAGTACAAAACACATTAAAATATTGGGATAACACAAAGTGTAAAACACTTATTTCCATTGTGGTCCCTAAAAAAAAACCCGTATAAAACTAACAATGTCGCAAAACAACATAATATAAACTTAACAATATAAACTTAGCTAATAAACAGTTAACAAGTTATATAAAATATGAGAAAAAATAAATACGACAATTCACAAGAAAAAACAAACGGAGGTATACAATCGAATAAAAACACTAGATTCCTGATTGCTAAGATTTTGGAATAAAAATTGTCTGACTAAACGTTTAAACCGAGACTTGCTGGTAGCACCTTGAATATGACTAGGTAATTCATTCCATAACAAAATACTAGAATAACTAAATGAAGATTTACCATGAGACCTAACAACTGGTACTTGGAAGGACATGGCACTAGATCTTGTACTGATAGAGTGGCGGTTACGTGTTGGTTCAAAAGAATTGAGAGGGAGAATTTGGAGCATTACCATTAACAATATTGTAAACTAAATTTTATTTTAACTGATTAACACGTAACTCAACCGGTAACATACCAACTAGTCCAAATTCATGAGCGCCAATATGTGTTCTAGCCGGTGCATTTAAAAGATATCGAATAATTTTATTCTGAGTACACTGTAACCGTGTTTTATATTTCTTGGTTAGACCAGTGTACCAGGATGTGCTGGCACAGTCAAAATGACATTGGATCAGTGCTGATACAAGCAATTTCTTGGTTTTCAAGTCGACATTCCTTGCTTGTCTATATAGGAATTTCAGTTTGGCATTTGACTTACTGATGACATTTTCAGCCATGCCTTTTCCAGATAATGATTGATCAAGTTTGGCACCAAGGTATTTCACCTCTGTTTGACTATTCAATGTATTTCCAGCACATTGCACCTGAATAGTATTACATTTACGAAGTTTAAATTTAGATCCAAAAAGTATAGACTCCGTCTTTTCTAGGTGTAATGACATCTTATTATCGATCAGCCATTCTCTGATCGATTCAAGCTCCGAGGAGAGAGATCTCTCTATACCCTCAGGACTATTGCCCGACACTATAAGGGCAGTGTTGTCCGCATATAAGAGAATCTTACAGCGGACAGACTATGGAATGTCATTCATATATATATATAATATAAGGTATAGTAGGGGGCCTAAAATAGACCCCTGTGGTACACTACATGTTGTTATGGTTGCGAAATTTGAGATCGTACCACTAATCTCAACCGATTGTTTTCGCCTTGTCAAATAGGATCGGAACCAATCTATAGCTGATGCATGACATCCTAGGGCTCCAAGTTTCTGTAAGAGGGTCCTATGGTCTACCGTATTAAAAGCTTTTTGAAGATCTAAAAGGACCATGCCTATATAGTAGGACGCTTCTTTGCTTTGCTCCTGCTTTGCTCCTGCTTGATCTTTATTTTACTTTACTTTCTCACTTAACTTCCACTATTTCTTCATTTTATTTTTCACCTTTACAAGATAAGTTAGCTTTTAAAACAAAATGCCAGGTGGCAAAAAATCCAGGAGATCCTGCAGAAAATGCACAGAACTAGAACAGAGGATTTTTATCCTGGAATCAAAGATTGATGCCCTGCCAAAGACAGACGAACTAAGAGCAATATCTCACGAAAGGAGTACAGAAACAGTGGCTGAGAATGCAGAGATTGCACCCCGACAGGCCGATGGCATTGCAGATCGAGTGGATGAATACATCGATCTAACAGGGCAAAATGTGAGTACAGAAAACTGGCACATGATGGGTGGCAGGCCCAAAAATAAAAACAGAGTAATTACCTCAACACCAGTTCGTTCTGATACTATGCACCCCATGCTCCACAGCCATGCTATTAGAAATAGAGCTAGGTCTACAAACTACAATAGGATTTACAATCCTATGGAAAATCCACAGCCCATAAGGCTTCAGAACAAATTTGAATGCCTCAGGGATGTGGAAGTGGAATTTTCAGGCAGACAAGCACATCATAGAAAGAGATCGCACCACAACCGAAGAGCTGTGGGAAGAGGCAAAAAGCAGCTCGTAACACCACCTGATCCCACAACTCTTGTTCTTGGTGATTCCACTGTAAGACATTTAAAAGGACATGGGATGATTATTTGCTGCCTTCCAAATGCATCCATCTCTGACACCAAAGACAGCATTTTGAAACTCATGTCCGAGCATAAAACTATCAAACATATTGTTGTGCATGTGGGAGCAAATGATGTTTTCAGAGAACAGCTGTTTGTCCAAGATGACTTCAGAAAACTTTTTTCTGATCTCTATAAGACTAGAATACAATCTTTTATCAGTGGCCCACTCCCTGCAAGGGGAAGCTTTTGCATTTACTCGACTCTTCAGTCTTAACACCTGGCTTGGAAAAACTTGTTTTTCATTTGGTGTGAACTTCATAGATAATTTTAACCTTTTCTGGAATCGCAGAGAATTCTTCAAGCCAAATAGCACTGAACTCAGCCAGATTGGGACCAAAGTTTTAGCTGATCCCTACAGCCTCTCTCTCCAGCATGCATTCTTTTCTCAGCCAACATTGAGCAGAACTGCTGATAAGTGCTCACAGACTGACCCAGTTACAGATATCAACAATACCTCTGCAAAGTCAAAACAACCACCCATGCAAGCACAGCATAGATGCTTCAACAAGGGGACACAGCCATCTGGGGCAGACTGCCAAGGACATCAACAATCACATGGAGAATGTGAGCATGTTGTTAACAATGGGCGGCCACAGATATCTGCATTGCCCATCCAGATTGAGGACCTGACCAAAGACAATCATGCCAAGGCTGCATCATCCACATCTCGACCCCATGCAAGTATCACAGAGACTGTCAGGGAGACAGTCACCACAGAGACAGTCATGGAGACACTCACAAAGACCTCACCAAAGTCCCAATCTCAGTCTCGCTCTTCTGACTTTGTTGTACCATCTCCGTCTCCCCTCTGCATGGATTTCCCTAAAAGTATGCAGATTGTGTTTGCAAATAAGATAATTAATTACAAATGACTCGTTTGAAAGTGATCTAACATTTAGAAGAGCTAGCTTTACAGAAAGTCTAGAAGTAATATCTGCTTGGGCACTCTGATGTTGTTTTGAAACAGGAAGGAGACTAGACTGGTTTACCCCCTGGGTTAAATATGCTCTATGTTTTCTATTTCTTATCAACACAGGAATAGAGAATGGCATAGGCATACTGGGCCCCAGCTTGTTTTCAAAACTACACCCAATGCAGGGACCCACAGCACATCATACAAGACTCTCTGTATGTTCCATGAGGTTGGGAGGGGGAAGGATTGGAGATGTCATGTATTTTTTAGATGGTGAAAAAGATTGGTAGCCAGCTGAAAGTCCTGGGCGAACACAATTCAGTCTGTTGGTTGATTTTTGATGAACTGGGTACACTGCTTGTCGTGAATGATTTGGGCTGGAAAAAGAGAGTGCAGCCATTGGCAGCAGTCTCTGCATACTTTTAGGGAAATCCATGCAGGGGGGAGACGGAGATGGTACAACAAAGTCAGAAGAGCGAGACTGAGATTGGGACTTTGGTGAGGTCTTTGTGAGTGTCTCCATGACTGTCTCTGTGGTGACTGTCTCCCTGACAGTCTCTGTGATACTTGCATGGGGTCGAGATGTGGATGATGCAGCCTTGGGATGATTGTCTTTGGTCAGGTCCTCAATCTGGACGGAATCGTATGATGGAGAATGTGAACATGCGATTCCATGTGGTTGTTGATGTCCTTGGCAGTCTGCCCCAGATGGTTCTTGGCAGTCTGCCCCAGATGGCTGTGTGTCCTTGGTGAAGACTTGCATGGATGATTGTTTTGACTTTGCAGAGGTATTGTTGATATTTGTAACTGGGTCAGTCTGCGATATCTTATCAGCTGTTTTGCTCAATGTTGGCTGAGAGAAAAATGCATGTTGGAGAGCGAGGCTGTAGTGATCTGCTAAAACTTTTGGTCCCAATCCGGCTGAGTTCAGTGCTATTTGGCTTGAAGAATTCTCTGCGATTCCAGAAACCAGCAGGCTCAAGGACCGTTTCTTTCACCAGGCGGTCAGGAGGCTCAACTCCCCTCCCTGTTCTGCCCCCCCTTCAGCATCTGACATGTCACCCTCACAGTCCCCCGTTCCCCCCCCCCAACACACACATGCGCACGCGCTCTCAACATTCATTAACATACTGAACTCAGGGGCTGCACATTTCAGTTTACCTCGCTCATTTGCTCTATTCTGCACTACGTCACCTTAACAGCCATTAGTTTATTGTTTATACTGCTTATTTCATGTTTACCTGCTATACCTCAAGTGCCCTTGACTGTTTATTTGCTCCAATATTTGTGTGTGTGTTTTTAGTTTTATATTGTTTATTTCAATTATTCTATTTTTATTTATTGCATTGCCTGTTTGCACCGTGGGTCAGAGAGGACTGAAATTTCATCTGTGCTGTATGTTGAGCATGTATAGCATATTTGACAATAAAGTTGACTTGACTAAATTAAATGTAGATGCAAGTTTAGCCCATTTTCCACTATCATCAAATATCTAAGTAAGTGTGCACTTGTTTGCATTTCCAAAGTTATTTTTTGCTTTCAGTAGTGTAGGTCTGCTACTGCACCGGGTCCCTTCCTGATTCTCTTTACCTCCACTATAATGATGATATTAATTAATCATCTTTGGATTTGTAGGTATTAGTACAGCATCCAGGACAATTGCTAATTTGGCCAAGCCAATTCTGTTATTCAGCATCGATGATCAGGGGCTCATATCCATGAAAACTACAACCACATTCAAGACAGTGGAAATAAAATTCCGGTTGGATGAGGAATTTGACGAGCTCACCGCAGATGGCAGGCAGGCAAAGGTAGATTTGAGAAACTTGAAGACTTGTAAAAACTGCAGGTTTTACTGTATATTCTTTTAATATGCATCTTGTTTCAGACTGTTGTGAGACTGGTGGATGGTAAACTCATTCAAACACAGACCTGGAATGGCAAGAGCACAACACTTGAAAGAGAAGTTCAGGATGGGAAGCTGATACTTGTGAGTTGGCCTGATTGCTTAATTTGAGGTTAAAACTCCTTTTTCTTTCACATGCCCGTTTACCAAATGTTGCAAAGGAATGCAGAAGTGTGTGTGTGTGTGTGTGTGTGTGTGTGTGTGTGTGTGTGTCTTTAGAAATGCATCATGGATGACGTGGTGTGTATAAGGACCTATGAGAGAGATGAGTGACCCACGTGTACAGACCTGCTGAAAAGATAATAGCTGGTTCCAAAATGGTTCCATAATCCAAACAGCTTCTACACACCATGCCAAGTACTCAATGCCCAGGAGGCAACCAAGTGGATTTCAGCACAATAGCCAGCTACACTTTCAATAGCTTGTGGCTTTAAAAAAAAAAAAAAATTGTGAAATAACACTGGGATCACTGTTTTAAAAGACCAAACAAGATGTCAATAAAATTGAATAAAATATGCATGATGTTTGATTTTACACACACACACACACACACACACACACACACACACACACACACACACACACACACACAGAGCAATTACTAATTTGTAATAAGCTACAGATAAAAAGCTTGTTCATCGCTCAGCAAGCCCTGCCCATTATCAACAGGGCAAATAACATGAGAGAGGGTTAACACTACTCCAGATCCACGGATCTGGAGAAGGCATTCGACCGTGTCCCCCGTAGTATTCTGTGGGGGGTGCTTCGGGAGTATGGGGTTCGGGGCTCTTTGCTAAGGGCTGTCCGGTCCCTGTACGAACGGAGCAGGAGTCTGGTTCGCATTGCCGGCAGTAAGTCAGACCTGTTCCCAGTGCATGTTGGACTCCGGCAGGGCTGCCCTTTGTCACCGGTTCTGTTCATAATTTTTATGGACAGAATTTCTAGGCGCAGCCAGGGGCCAGAAGGAATCCTGTTTGGGAACCACAGGATTTCATCTCTGCTTTTTGCGGATGATGTTGTCCTGTTGGCTTCTTCAAACCAGGACCTTCAGCATGCACTGGGGCGGTTTGCAGTCGAGTGTGAAGCGGCTGGGATGAGAATCAGCACCTCCAAGTCCGAGGCCATGGTTCTCGACCGGAAAAGGGTGGCTTGCCCTCTCCAGGTTGGTGGAGAAGTTCTGCCTCAAGTGGAGGAGTTTAAGTATCTCGGGATCTTGTTCACGAGTGAGGGAAGGATGGAGCGTGAGATCGACAGGCGGATCGGTGCAGCCTCCGCAGTGATGCGGTCGCTTTACCGGTCCGTTGTGGTGAAGAAGGAGCTGAGCCAAAAGGCGAAGCTCTCAATTTACCGGTCGATCTACGTTCCGACTCTCACCTATGGTCATGAGCTTTGGGTAATGACCGAAAGGACAAGATCGCGGATACAAGCGGCCGAAATGAGTTTCCTTCGCAGGGTGGCTGGGCGCTCCCTTAGAGATAGGGTGAGAAGCACAGTCACTCGGGAGGAGCTCGGAGTAGAGCCGCTGCTGCTCCACATCGAGAGGAATCAGCTGAGGTGGCTCGGGCATCTTTTTCGGATGCCTCCTGGACGCCTCCCTGGGGAGGTGTTCCAGGCATGTCCCCCCGGGAGGAGGCCCCGGGGAAGACCCAGGACACGCTGGAGGGACTATGTCTCTCGGCTGGCCTGGGAACGCCTCGGTGTTCTTCCCGAGGAGCTGGCCGAGGTGTCTGGGGAAAGGGAAGTTTGGGCTTCCCTGCTTAGACTGCTGCCTCCGCGACCCGGTCCCGGATAAAGCGGAAGAAGACGAGACGAGAGACGAGGGTTAACACTAGCTAGTTCATCGATCAGCAAGCCCTGCTATCAACAGAGCAATGAACATAGCGTGTTACTTCCTTCTCTGGGTGGAGTCTTGCTAAATGATGACTGAAGTTTGAGGTTGTACCCGTCGTCTCCTCAGTAGTTCTTCTACATATGGAACACATAGCAGTGCATTTTTTTCCCATGGCACGAGAAGTCTGTATAAGCAAAGCAGACAATCCTAAGGGCGTTCTCTCCAGGCATTTTAGTGCCATTAACATTAGTTTGTTCCTGAACATGACGTATGAACAGATGAATGTGCATTTCCTTGCACAAAATTAGTATAAAAACTAATGTAGATATAAATATCTTTTTGCCAAATTATGGCATGTTACAAAAAAAAAGAAAAAATCAGAGTCTTCGTCTCCAATTTACGAGTCCGAATGCAGTTAATGCACGAGTCTGAGTCCAAGTCATCAGTGCTCAAGTCCAAGTCAAGTCACATGTCCTTAAAATTAGGGCACGAGTCAGACTTGAGTACTACAAGCCTGGCCCACCTACAGATGAACATTCTGTTTAAAATCTTGTGAAATGTCTGCTGAAATCTGATTGCAGCCATGTTTCTCAATAGCCTAGTTATCATTACAAATCCATTTACAGATTGGCAGAACCCAGCTTAGTGTGTTTCTACAAATTTTCATTTTAATCCTGCAAAACAATTCAAAGACTGTAAAAATCAGCAAGTTGAACAGTGTGTGTGTGTGTGTTGTAGGTAACACAGTCCGTCTAAGAACTACAACAGCCCCTTTAAGAAACTACTGGCCCTTTTCCACTACCCTTTTTCAGCTCACTTCAGCTCGCTTCAGCCCGACACGGCTCGCGTTTCGACTACCAAAAACCAGCACGACTCAGCTCGCTTCAGCCCTGCTTAGCCCCTAAAACTCGCACGGTTTTGGAGTAGGGCTGAAGCGAGCCAAAGCGAGCCGAGTGAGGTTGGGGGCGTGAGCAGACATTTCCCTGTGCACTGATTGGTGAGGAGGAGTGTCCTCACATGCCCACACACGCCCCGCGAGCACGCTGGGGTCTGTAAACACCGTAAACCCGGAAGAAGGAGAATTATGAAGCCTTATGTGCCTCGCCTCATCTATACGCTCTTGCCAGTATCTGTTGGCGTTGTCGGTGACAACAAGCCACAGCACCAAGACCAGCAACACTAACGACTCCATGTCCTCCATGTTTATTGTTTATTATCCGGGTCGTGAGACTACTGCTTAAAAGCTCACTGATGTCACTGTTTGCGCTGCTTAACGACATCACGTGACGTCCACCCACTTTCGCTAAGTCCACCCAATGTGTCCACCCACTTCCATCCAGCACGGTTCAGCGCGGTTGTAGTCGAAATGCAACTCCAATAGCCTCACTCAGCTCGACTCAGCACGGCACGGCTCAGCCCGACTCAGCCGCGTTTGTAGTGGAAAAGCGGCATACATTTCCCATCAGCCAACTTCCACGTTGACCTACGTCACGCGTGGGCGGGATCACCTACGTCACATCCTCCAGGAAGCCATAAGTAACCGGAAACTTCCAGCTCTTTCTCTTTTGGTTCTAGGACTTGGATCCGGGGGCGGCACGGTGGTGTAGTGGTTAGCGCTGTCGCCTCACAGCAAGAAGGTCCTGGGTTCGAGCCCCGGGGCCGGCGAGGGCCTTTCTGTGTGGAGTTTGCATGTTCTCCCCGTGTCCGCGTGGGTTTCCTCCGGGTGCTCCGGTTTCCCCCACAGTCCAAAGACATGCAGGTTAGGTTAACTGGTGACTCTAAATTGACCGTAGGTGTGAATGTGAGTGTGAATGGTTGTCTGTGTCTATGTGTCAGCCCTGTGATGACCTGGCGACTTGTCCAGGGTGTACCCCGCCTTTCGCCCGTAGTCAGCTGGGATAGGCTCCAGCTTGCCTGCGACCCTGTAGAAGGATAAAGCGGCTAGAGATAATGAGATGAGATGAGACTTGGATCCGTAGGCATAAAGAGACACTATCTCCTCGGCTCTGTGAACCACGCGGTAACAGACAAAGGAGACATCTGCTCTCAGAGCATCCACGATTTTGCACGATTTCCTTGTTTACCACTGGCCACGGTGGAAATCCAGAATCGCGCGATCTAACTCAGATGAGTTACAACCGGTTTTTATTCGAATTATAGTAACGTTAAAAGACTGCCGCCCAAAGCAGTTAATTAAAGTTAGAAGCGACCGGATTTCCATCTAACTAAAAGCGCTGTGCACATTATTTGATCAGAGACTTCTCCACGAACTACGAAGCGTTCGGACCAAGAATTCTCTGCGTTTCCACGGAATCAACTCACGTGCTCCTGTGGACTCCAAAAGTCTCGGAACATCTCTTCATAATTTTGTGTAGAGGCAAGATACTAAGTAAGACTGGCAATTTTTGGGCATAAAACTAGTCTTAGGAATTAGCTTTATGAAGCAGTGTAAATTTAAACTCAGGAACGGTTTAATTGTGTACACTGTAAACAGGGCAGGGGTCTTCAATCCTATCCACAAAGGGCCAGTGGGGCTGCAGGCTTTCATTCCAACCAAGCAGGAGCTACACCTGATTTCACTTGTTTAATCATTTCACCCTCGTCTCCAGTCAACAATCAAGTGAGCCTCCAATTTGGCTGTAATGAAAGCCTGCAGCTACACCGGCCCTTTGCGGATAGGATTGAAGACCCCTGACTTAGGGTGTTGAATTGATGATTGTTCTATTTTGTTTTGATCTCTCAGTTGTGTTTAATAGATCCTTCCTAACACTCTTAATTTCATTCTTACACATATTTTGACCTCATCAAGATTTCGGTGGATTTAGTAGTGTTATAAGCTAGTGGAGTTAGCTATCCAGGCTAGTCTTTGTTTAGGCCACAGGCCTCACAAACACACCTTAGCTAGCATTCCTTTGTCTTAGCTAGCAACACAAGGCTAATCTTTGTCTCCACATGTGGCCAACACATCTTAGCTAGCAACCAAAGCTAACTCCTTTGTTCTCCTCAAATCCCACGTGGTGACCCCCACACCTCAGATAACACAAACACACACACACACATACCTCAGATAAGATTCCAATCACTCTCACACACACATAACACACACACTGTATATAATGTATTCAACTGCTATTATTCAATTTTTATCTTTGTTATAATAAATTCAATTAATTGTTAAGCTGTGTCAGTGTTGCTTCTATATTCTTTGAAGTACCCAATCTCAAAGAATTCCAAGGTGCATATGAGTTATGTAATACGGTAAGTGATCATAATAATTTGGAATATACCATAAGTTAGCTGTTTGATAATTTATTATTAAGCACCAAAATTAATGGTATTATTTAATGAGACTGATTTAATGATATTGATCACTTAATTACCAATTGCACCCACAGTGTGTAAAGGGCACACGAGGGCAGTGCTGTGTTAATGTTTAAAAGCAATCCCAAATACACCTTAATTTCAATGAACGCACTGCATACATGTCAACCTTTGGTCAATCAAACCTGTATAACCAACCTCCAAAATCCGTATAAGATGCAAATTAAAATAATTTACCTAAAATTTGAATGATAATTAACAATGATATATCCAAGTTACTTTTTATTCAATATTAATAACAATAAACCTTCAGAATGAATACAAAACTCCAATGTTCGACAAAAACATAAAGTGTCACTCTAATGTTCTGAATTGTACTCCATGACAGCTTTTTTTAGCACTCCGCACCAATACCTCACTAGGCTGCATGTCACAGCAAGTGTCTGTGTTGATCTTGCCGGAGTGCCCATTCAGAATCTTTTCAGTCACTAGTGAAAGTCGCTCAGGTGGAAATACACGTTTCAAACAAAATGTTACTTCCCGGTTGGTGGGATTCTCGCAATGCGGTGTGCGCATGATCAAAAGTGGAACGAAGTCTCGCTACCACAAAACGCGTGATTTCATAAGACTCTTTACTGGCTGTCAGTGCTTTCTGTGGTGTACAGTACATTTGTAAATGTTATGCGCTCTTTTATCATCGTGGGAATTGATTATAGCTCTAAATAAATATTGAAGTTTTTTTTAAAGAATCCATATAACTTTATTTGTACTCCCGTATACTACGTTTATTGAATCAAATCCGTATAAAATACGGACATTCCGTATAGGTTGACATGTATGGCACTGCCAAGAAAAAAACAGAACAAAACAGAAAGCTACAGTATTGCTGTACTGTAAAGACTCTTTCCAGTGTAAAAACAGGACAGTTTATAACAGTCTTCTCAGAGTTAAAGTATATTTGCAGTCAAGTGTACATTTAGATGGTATTAGGGTGTTGAGTGAATTAGGATGTGTATGGTGTAGGTATCATGCCGCCATTTTGTCTCTAAGAACTACAACTCCCAGTCCTCTTCCGCGTGACCTATGTCACGCGTGGGCGGGATCATCTACGTCAGTCCGCCATGCGCGCATAAGTCCAGGCGGAAGCTCCGCTCATGGTCTCTCGTGTCCGGATTCCAAGGAATCTAGACGCACAAAAGAGATGCTCTCAAACCCGAAAACACTTCCTTCTTGCAAGATTCACCATCCAGCGCATTCTGTGCTTAACCACTGGCCAAGGTAAAAGCCCAGAATAGCATGATCTTTAAACTCAACCTGAGTTACAACCGGTTTATTCGTATTAGAAGTGACGTCACGACTGCAGCTCAAACGCAGTTTTAATTTGTAATTAGGAGCGACCAGAATTCCTCCTGATTTAAAGTTCTGTGCACATTAATCAGAGACTTTCCTTTCATCACGAACGACGCGTCGGATCAAGAGAAGTTTTCTGTCCACGGAATCGACTCACGGAATCGACTCACGTGCTTCATGAACAGCGAAGCTCTGCAACGGCGAACATCTTCTCAGAACTTTGCTAGAGGCAAGATATTGAGTAAAATATATTTGGGCATAATAATTGAGCTAGTTTTAGGAAGTTGCTTTATTGAAAGTGTGAATTTAAACCCAGGTTTATTCATTACACTATTAGACACGCAGCGTGTCGAATTGAATTGTTCTGTTTGTTTAATCTCATTTGTTTTAATAGGCTGTGCATGTCTCTCTCTCTTTCTCTTATTCTTCTTACTAACATAATTCTCTTAACACACATTTTGATCTTATTAAGAGTTCAGGAGTTTGGTAATGTTATGAGTGTGGAATCCTTTTGTTACTTAGAAACACGTGCTCAACAGGCCTGACCAGGCCTGATACACTTTAGATAGCTTCCCTTTTGTCTTAGCTTAGCAACACGAAGCTAATCTGGGCCTACCTCGTGCTCAAACACATTTTGGTTAGCTATACAGAACTAGCCTTTTGTCTAAACACATGGTCAAGCCCCTCCTCCACACTCAACATACCAAGACATCAGATAAGAACATTCCAAATTTTATAGCTCCCTCATACACACACCTTGGCTCAGGCCTAGGGGCCTAACGCACACACCACACATACACACACACACACACACACACACACACACACATATATATATATATATATATATATATATATATATATATATATATATATGGGCGGCACGGTGGTGTAGTGGTTAGCACTGTCGCCTCACAGCAAGAAGGTCCTGGGTTCGAGCCCCGGGGCCGGCGAGGGCCTTTCTGTGTGGAGTTTGCATGTTCTCCCCGTGTCCGCGTGGGTTTCCTCCGGGTGCTCCGGTTTCCCCCACAGTCCAAAGACATGCAGGTTAGGTTAACTGGTGACTCTAAATTGACCGTAGGTGTGAATGTGAGTGTGAATGGTTGTCTGTGTCTATGTGTCAGCCCTGTGATGACCTGGCGACTTGTCCAGGGTGTACCCCGCCTTTCGCCCGTAGTCAGCTGGGATAGGCTCCAGCTTGCCTGCGACCCTGTAGAAGGATAAAGCGGCTAGAGATAATGAGATGAGATATATATATATATATATATATATATATATACACACACCTCACTGCTTGTATATATTGATTATTATTTTTATCTTTGTATAATAAATTCATTTATTATCAAAGCTGTGTGTATTCATCTTGTTGGTGTGAACAATATCCGAAGTCCCCAATCGCAAAGAATTCAAAAAGGTGCAGATTTATGTAATATAGTAAGTGATCAATAATAATTTGGAAATATACCATTATCTAGCTGTTTGGTAATTTATCCAGGATTAATGGTATGATTCACTAAATGATTCATTGAACGATTCACTAAACGATTCACTGAATGAGACTGATTCTATGGTATGATTCAATTCAAATGAGTCAAAGTAAACAATTCAATGGGATTGATTCATTTTAATTATTAACCTTCAAATTTAATGAGACTGATTTAATGATATTGATCACTTAATTTCAATAATTAACTGATTGCATCTACAGTAATTGGCGCCCCGTGTGAGGAGATTGGTTTGTTGACTTCTGGAATATTGTTCAACGACAAAAACTATCAGTTGATTCAGCAACTGCTAAGATATTCTCAGGTGTGTTAAAACGGTTAACAGTAGCGTGATAACCATATCACAAATACTCATAACCTATTCTTAATTTAGGATGAGAGAGCATTTCCAAACCAATAAACCTTAATTAATTACATAGTTAATGTTAATTAATAATGATTAATTAATAATTAACTCATTGATTAATTATCTAGTATCCAGCCTAAATAAAATGGCATCCCCTCGTGTCTCAAAAATTGAAGACAACGTTCAAGACGTGTCTCTCCTTGAGGTCATCGCAGACCTCATTCACTGCTCTGCCTCCGAAAAGGCAAACATTAAGTACACGAGTGAGAGTGAATGCCAAAACAACTTAGATAACTCAAACAAACATATGAGAGATCCAAAAGGAACAACTTTTAATGTCCAAGCGGCACTAGGTAAGCTATTCCTATCATACTTCCAAAATGCTGATTCAGAAATCAGACGCCTTCGCGGAGAGGTTGAAAGGCTGACCACCAGCAATGCCGAGCTGACAGCCGATAATAATGATTTACATAGGGAGCGTGAGCTCTTGAAGACCTCCCTTGATGATTGCACCGAACGGCTAGAGAAAGCCAAAATGGTTGCTAAGAGGGCTGCCCAGGAGCAGACCCCCCCAAGAGCAGTGCGAGGGCCATGAAAGACCCCCAACAAGGCGCCAAAGCTCAGAGCGGGAAGAGGCATCCAAACCGGACACCGTAAATGATCTGGTCGAGGACCAGACACCCTGCCAAACTCCATCAACTCGCTACTTGACTCCGTCGTTTAGCCAAGATGGAGCCATCCTGCGCTCATCCAGAGCCCAGGACCCTAGCACACCCAGGTCAGTGTGCTACAGTACCCCTGATCAATCTTCAGATGAATCAGACTATGAATCTAGTGCAAAACGGGAACAACACCAGAGTAGCTTAGATAGTGAGTGCTCAGTAGAGCCAAGAAGGTCGCACAAGGACATGCACCAAACCCTTCGCTTACGGCAAATTGACTTACTTGCCAAAGATGTCGAACAATTCGATCCCGACAATCAAAGAACTAATGTAAATGACTATTTATGAGAAATTGATCGATGCCTGATGGACCTGCCAAATGCCACAACACGTGAAAAACTTAAACTAATCTGGAAGACCTCCAGTAGTAGCGTTCGTGCCTTTTTAGGGACACTACCCCCAAACATTCGCGATAGTTATTCGAAACTTCGCAATTACATGAGGGAAGAATATGCGCCATACACGGACGAAACCTTCGTGACATTGTGTGCATTACAAATCAAACAAAAACGGTCTGAGGCGCCTCGTGAATATTACAGATGGCTACGTACTGCCTATTTCCAAGGTAGTAGCGCACCAGGGTTGGAAGAAGATAGAGGTTTCAAATCTCTCTTCTTACATAACCTCCTCCCAAGCGTGTGGACCCATGTCACACTGACGTGTTGACGAGGTCGCTATTTGATGAGGGAAATTAGGCGACTAGCCCAAATGACCTGGGAGACCATTGTCAAAACCGCAAATGGAAATGATGATGAACCCAGAGTCCTTAGGCTCCAGGATGCAAATGGGCCCCCGCTAACCTTAGAAGGAGGCGAAGCTCCAAAAGGGGGACCCCCCTGGAGAAATCCCGGTCCGAACCGCCCCTTGCTGAACCATCACAAGGGTGAGTGGAAAAATCGACAAGGTAAGGCCAGGAGGGACCGAGGGCGAGTCCACAGTGACTATGGCAATTGCCCATCACATGAAAAGGGTCATAGGGAACAAAACGGTTGGCAGCAAAACCGTCATCCCCGCTCTGACCAGAAACGGCAGAAGCGTTCCGACCGTAGCTCTAAACGTAAGGGTAGAGACGACCAACACAGTGACTCAGACCAACCTGGTGAGTTCCCCTCAGAGCTGGACTCTTTAAAAGCCCAGTTGGCTGAGATTAAAGAACTGTTACAGGAGAGGTCAGACCCCTCAACAGATAAAACAAAAGAGCCCAAGAAAAATGACAAAAAGCTATTCGCTGGCATGACTAGGCCAGGAACCACGGGTATATCTCGTGAAAGGGGGAGGAGATCCCTCTGAAACAGCAGGCGAGGGTCAGGATGTAGGGCCCCCCCCGGTGGCAAAGGCAAACACACAAAACGCACCTCTCATGTGCGCTAAAGTCTTCACCACCATTTCTCAGACACACGGCTCTCACAAGGCGACCCAATCCCAACCAAGCCCTGCAACATAAACTTAGTCAACTTCACACAAAACAAAACCGTTCCCTGTCGTGTATCGCATTAGGACATCTAGGCCTAATCAAACGCTTTCATATTGATTTCCATGATAATCGAATCAAACCTTGTTGAACAGTCCTCACTCCAAAAGGGGGTGGACGACAGCTAGGCCCATCCTGTCCACCTAGCTTGTACGCATCACTCAACCATAAGCATATACTAACATTCCCGGTCAGACTTCACCAACCCAATGAAGTAATAACCCTTCAGTATAACATGGTAGATAAAATACTAAAATCCGCTATTATTACTAGTGTGTATTCATCGCAAATACACCTGGCATATAGTCTTGGCAGTGCTATCCTCATTTTTGTGAATCCACAAGACTTAGAGATATGCACCCCCACTAAAGACGTCCACTGGGTCTGCCCAGGCAACCCATACATAACACTATGCCAAGTTAGATAAGATGGTCTGTGTCCCTGACAGCTTTAGTCGCAGTAGCGCACGCTCTCTGGCCAGACCACCCACTGCGATTACCAAACACAGAAGATTTCTAGAAGATTAGGTTTGCCAACCCAAACACTAATACTTCTTTCCTTCCTTCATTTCTTCTCTTTTCTTGTTTTTTTTTATGCATAAGAAATTGAACACTACATGTTTCATGTTCAATGTTTAATTTTTTTTTTGATGTGGTTTTGATCTAGTTAGCCCATAGTGATTATATGCCCAAAATGCCTCTGTCTTCAACTGTCTTACTGGAACTCACAAGTTTACACAGTCTTCACAGGACACCATGAACTGTGCAGAACAAGTCTACCTCAAGGACTATGGACACAGCGATGATACGATACGGTGCTCTCAGTGCTACGACTCCATCATACCCCTGAGACCAAAAGGGGGAATGTAGGTATCATGCCGCCATTTTGTCTCTAAGAACTACAACTCCCAGTCCTCTTCCGCGTGACCTACGTTACGCGTGGGCGGGATCATCTACGTCAGTCCGCCATGCGCACATAAGTCCAGGCGGAAGCTCCGCTCATGGTCTCTCGTGTCCGGATTCCAAGGAATCTAGACGCACAAAAGAGATGCTCTCAAACCCGAAAACACTTCCTTCTTGCAAGATTCACCATCCAGCACGTTCTGTGCTTAACCACTGGCCAAGGTAAAAGTCCAGAATAGCACGATCTTTAAACTCAACCTGAGTTACAACCGGTTTATTCGTATTAGAAGTGACGTCATGACTGCAGCTCAAACGCAGTTTTAATTTGTAATTAGGAGCGACCAGAATTCCTCCTGATTGAAGTTCTGTGCACATTAATCAGAGACTTTCCTTTCATCACGAACGACGCGTCGGATCAAGAGAAGTTTTCTGTCCACGGAATCGACTCACGGAATCGACTCACGTGCTTCATGAACAGCGAAGCTCTGCAACGGCGAACATCTTCTCAGAACTTTGCTAGAGGCAAGATATTGAGTAAAATATATTTGGGCATAATAATTAAGCTAGTTTTAGGAAGTTGCTTTATTGACAGTGTGAATTTAAACCCAGGTTTATTCATTACACAGACACGCAGCGTGTCGAATTGAATTGTTCTATTTGTTTAATCTCATTTGTTTTAATAGGCTGTGCATGTCTCTCTCTCTTTCTCTTATTCTTCTTACTAACATAATTCTCTTAACACACATTTTGATCTTATTAAGAGTTCAGGAGTTTGGTAATGTTATGAGTGTGGAATCCTTTTGTTACTTAGAAACATGTGCTCAACAGGCCTGACCAGGCCTGATACACTTTAGATAGCTTCCCTTTTGTCTTAGCTTAGCAACACGAAGCTAATCTGGGCCTACCTCGTGCTCAAACACATTTTGGTTAGTGTGGCAGCGGGGGCGTGGTCAAGCACCGGTCTGTGACAGGAGGGCGGAGTCAGGGAAGGTAAGTGGCAGATTCACTTCACCTGAGAGCAATTAACCTGTGTTTGTGTGTCTTCCCAGGGACCGCGCCCTATTTAGGGAGGGAGAGCGAGAGCAGAGGAGATCTCTCCCGAACCAGACACCTGATGTGTGTGTGTGCGTGTGTCTGCGTTAAACCTGTTGTGTCCCCTGAAAAGTGGAACAATAAAACTATTTGTTGAACCTGATCTCTGTCCTGCCGTCCTCTGTGCTCCACCCCCACCTAGGGAGAGCTACAGTGGTGCCGAAACCCGGGAAATGGAGCACCAACCCAGCAGCCCCATGGAATCCTCCCCGTTCACCGACCTGGTCCACGCCCTCGCCACGACTCAGCAAAGCCAGCACCAGGCGCTCGTCACACTCCGAAAGGAACAAGAGCGGCGCTTCGATGCCCTGGTGCTGGCCCAGCAAGAAGATCGCAAGGCGTTCCGGCGTCTCCTCGCGTCGGCGGGGCCCACCAGCGCTCCGGCCGCGGGCCCGTCTCCCCTCACCTTAACTAAGATGGGCCCGCAGGATGACCCCGAGGCTTTCTTCACGTTATTCAAGCAGGTCGCTGAAGCCTCGGGGTGGCCGATGGAGCAGCGCGCGGCGCGCCTCCTCCCCCTCCTGACGGGAGAGGCGCAGCTGGCTGCACTACAGCTCCCCGCCGATCGCCGGCTGGCCTACGCCGACCTTCGCCGGGCTGTCCTTCAGCGCGTGGGGCGCACGCCGGAGCAGCAGCGCCAGCGCTTCCGCGCGCTGCGGATGGAGGAAGTCGGCAGCCTGTTCGCGTTCGGCCAGCAGCTCCGGGACACCTGCTGGCGGTGGCTGAGGGCCGAAGATCGCGACGCCGAGGGAATCGTCGATCAGGTGGTACTGGAACAGTTCATCGCCCGCTTACCAGCAGGAGCCGCGGAGTGGGTCCAGTGCCACCGCCCGGCGTCGCTGGATCAGGCAGTCGAGCTGGCGGAGGATCATCTGGCAGCTGTCTCGGCGGCAGGACAGCAGATGTCGACATCTCTTCTCTCCTCTTCTCTTTCTCTCTCTCTCTCCCCTCCTTCTGTGTCCCGTCCTCGCCCCATTCCCCCACCGCGGAGGCGGGGGCCGGCACCACCCCTGCCGGCCTGCCGCACCCGCGGTGCCCTCCCGTTTCTCCCTTCTGTGTCTGTCTCTCCCCCACCTCAGGTGAGTGAGCCCCAGAGCACCGGTGCAGAGGGGAAGCCCGGGCCGGTTTGCTGGCGCTGCGGGGAACCGGACCACCTTCAACAGCAGTGCACAGCAATGGAAGTGGGCGCGGTGGTTCGGATCCCCGACGCGCCAGAGGCCGCCCTCGATCGGGCCGGAGCGTATCGCATACCGGTGAGTATCCAAGGGGCTACATATCAGGCATTGGTGGATTCTGGTTGTAATCAGACCTCAATTCGCCAAAGCCTGGTTCAAAACGAGGCATTGGGGGGAGCACAAGGGGTGAAGGTTTTGTGTGTGCACGGGGATGTTCACAGCTACCCTTTGGTGTCGGTCCATATTATTTTCAGAGGGGAAAAATTTATAGTAAAGGCGGCGGTTAATCCTCGCCTTACCCACTCGCTAATTTTGGGGACTGATTGGCCGGGATTTCGGGGTTTAATGACGCGCCTAGTAGAGAGTGGGTCCTGCCAGTTGACAGGGGGAGGTCCCGGTGTCGTTTTGGCGGGAGCAGCTGTCGCGGAGCCGTCTACGTCATCTCCGCGTCAGGGTGAGGAGCCACCGGCTCCTCCTCTCTCTATTGGGGAATCCCTCGCGGATTTCCCATTAGAGCAGTCGCGAGACGAGACTCTGCGGCATGCGTTTGACCAAGTGAGAGTAATCGATGGTCAAACGCTCCCGCCGAACGCCACCCCGTCCTTCCCCTACTTCGCGATTATGAAGGATAGGTTATACCGAGTGACGCAGGACACTCAAACTAAAGAGCGAGTCACGCAGCTTTTGATTCCAAAGAGCCGCCGGGAATTGGTATTCCAGGCGGCTCACTTTAATCCCATGGCTGGACACTTAGGGCAGGATAAAACACTAGCCCGAATAATGGCCCGATTCTATTGGCCGGGGATTCGCGGCGATGTCCGTAGGTGGTGTACGGCATGCCGCGAATGCCAGTTAGTAAATCCAGCGGCCATTCCAAAAGCGCCATTGCGCCCTCTACCGTTAATCGAGACCCCGTTTGAAAGAATTGGGATGGATCTCGTCGGGCCATTAGATCGGTCAGCACGAGGGTACCGCTTTATATTAGTTCTAGTGGACTATGCAACGCGATACCCGGAAGCAGTGCCTCTGCGCAATATCTCAGCACGCAGTATTGCAGAGGCACTCTTCCGCGTCATCTCCCGAGTTGGAATCCCGAAAGAGATTCTGACTGATCAAGGCACTACGTTTATGTCACGAACACTACGCGAACTGTATGGGTTATTGGGGATTAAGCCGATCCGCACCAGTGTATATCACCCACAAACGGACGGTTTAGTAGAACGGTTCAACCGCACCCTCAAAAATATCATTAAAAAATTCGTAAGTGAGGACGCACGTAATTGGGATAAGTGGCTCGAACCCTTGCTGTTCTCAGTGCGAGAGGTCCCTCAAGCCTCCACGGGGTTCTCCCCGTTCGAATTATTATATGGGCGTAAGCCGCGCGGCATCTTGGACGTGCTGCGGGAAAATTGGGAGGAGGGACCTTCACAAAGTAAGAATGAAATTCAGTACGTTATGGACCTGCGCGCAAAACTCCACACGCTCACCCACCTAACTCAGGAGAATTTGCGGCGGGCCCAGGAACGGCAAGCCCGCCTGTACAACAAGGGTACGCGCCTTAGAGAGTTCACACCGGGAGATAAAGTACTCGTACTCTTGCCCACGTCGAGCTCCAAATTAATCGCCAAGTGGCAAGGACCCTTTGAGGTCACACGGCGAGTCGGGGACGTCGACTATGAGGTGAGGCGAACAGACAGGGGTGGGGCGCTACAGATTTACCACCTCAATCTGCTCAAACTCTGGAACGAGGAGGTCCCCGTGGCGTTGGTGTCGGTAGTTCCGGAGAAGGCGGAGCTGGGGCCGGAGGTTCAAAAAGGGAATTTGGCATCACGTACCTCTCCGGTCCCCTGTGGAGACCACCTCTCCCCGACCCAACTCACGGAGGTCGCCCAGTTGCAGGCCGAGTTTTCGGATGTGTTCTCGCCCCTGCCCGGTCGCACTAACCTCATAGAACACCACATAGAGACACCCCCGGGGGTGGTAGTGCGTAGCCGCCCTTATAGACTACCCGAACACAAAAAAAAGGTGGTTCGGGAAGAACTTCAGGCCATGCTCGAAATGGGCATCGTCGAGGAGTCCCACAGCGACTGGAGCAGCCCGGTGGTCTTGGTTCCCAAGGCCGACGGCTCGGTCCGGTTCTGTGTGGACTATATAAAAGTCAACACGGTGTCTAAATTCGACGCGTACCCAATGCCTCGTATTGATGAGCTGCTCGATCGACTAGGCACGGCTCGCTTTTACTCGACACTGGATTTAACGAAGGGATATTGGCAGATCCCCTTGACTCCATTATCCCGGGAGAAAACGGCCTTTTCCACACCGTTCGGCTTACACCAGTTCGTCACACTTCCGTTTGGGCTGTTTGGGGCGCCCGCTACGTTTCAGCGGCTGATGGACCGGGTCCTCCGGCCCCACGCCACCTATGCGGCCGCCTACCTGGACGACATTATCGTTTATAGTAACGACTGGCAGCGGCACCTGCAACACCTAAGGGCCGTCCTTAGGTCGCTGAGACGGGCAGGACTCACGGCCAACCCAAAGAAGTGTGCGATTGGGCGGGTGGAAGTACGGTATCTGGGCTTCCACTTGGGCAACGGGCAGGTGCGTCCCCAAATTAATAAGACAGCAGCGATTGCAGCCTGCCCGAGGCCCAAGACCAAAAAGGGGGTGAGACAGTTCCTGGGGCTGGCTGGCTACTATCGTAGGTTTATACCTAATTATTCGGACGTCACCAGCCCGCTGACTGACCTCACTAAAAAGGGGGCGCCAGATCCGGTCCAGTGGACGGAGCAGTGCCAGCGGGCTTTCTCTGAGGTAAAGGCTGCACTGTGTGGGGGGCCACTTTTACACTCCCCTGACTTCTCTCTCCCTTTTATGTTACAGACGGATGCGTCGGACAGAGGGCTGGGGGCCGTTTTGTCCCAGCAGGTGGAGGGGGAGGATCGCCCGGTCCTATACATCAGCCGGAAGCTGTCAGTGCGTGAGGGGCGCTACAGCACGATTGAGAAGGAGTGCCTGGCGATCAAATGGGCGGTCCTCGCCCTCCGGTACTACCTGCTGGGGCGCTCTTTCACCCTCTGTTCGGACCACGCGCCCCTCCAGTGGCTCCACCGCATGAAAGATGCCAACGCGCGGATCACCCGTTGGTATCTGGCGCTCCAACCCTTTAATTTCAAGGTGGTCCACAGGCCGGGGGCGCAGATGGTCGTGGCGGACTTCCTCTCCCGTCAAGGGGGGGGGGAGTCGGCTGCGGGCCGGACGGCTGCCCGGCCTGAGTCGGGCGGTGGGGGTATGTGGCAGTGGGGGCGTGGTCAAGCACGGTCTGTGACAGGAGGGCGGAGTCAGGGAAGGTAAGTGGCAGATTCACTTCACCTGAGAGCAATTAACCTGTGTTTGTGTGTCTTCCCAGGGACCGCGCCCTATTTAGGGAGGGAGAGCGAGAGCAGAGGAGATCTCTCCCGAACCAGACACCTGATGTGTGTGTGTGCGTGTCTGCGTTAAACCTGTTGTGTCCCCTGAAAAGTGGAACAATAAAACTATTTGTTGAACCTGATCTCTGTCCTGCCGTCCTCTGTGCTCCACCCCCACCTAGGGAGAGCTACAGTTAGCTATACAGAACTAGCCTTTTGTCTAAACACATGGTCAAGCCCCTCCTCCACACTCAACATACCAAGACATCAGATAAGAACATTCCAAATTTTATAGCTCCCTCATACACACACCTTGGCTCAGGCCTAGGGGCCTAACACACACACACACACACCACACACCACACATAAACACACACATATATATATATACACACCTCACTGCTTGTATATATTGATTATTATTTTTATCTTTGTATAATAAATTCATTTATTATCAAAGCTGTGTGTATTCATCTTGTTGGTGTGAACAATATCCGAAGTCCCCAATCGCAAAGAATTCAAAAAGGTGCAGATTTATGTAATATAGTAAGTGATCAATAATAATTTGGAAATATACCATAATCTAGCTGTTTGGTAATTTATTCAGGATTAATGGTATGATTCACTAAATGATTCATTGAATGATTCACTAAATGATTCACTGAATGAGACTGATTCTATGGTATGATTCAATTCAAATGAGTCAAAGTAAACGATTCAATGGGATTGATTCATTTTAATTATTAACCTTCAAATTTAATGAGACTGATTTAATGAGATTGATCACTTAATTTCAATAATTAACTGATTGCACCTACATATGGCTACACTCAATGTCTGTGAAGATTCTCAGTCATCCAGGTACATAGCCACCTACAATGCAGCCATCAGAATTCTGATTCGGATTCTATGATGATCCATGAGAGGATAAATATCTGATACTCCTTATTAGTCAGACAGAACTGAGGAAGCCTTTTGGATGAGAAGTGAAACGTTTTCAAGAATCTTCAAGCAAGTCCAGTTGCTCTCTTCTACCAACCACAGATTACTATATACCTGGATGACTGAGAATCTTCACAGACATGTTTCTACGCACTTTGGGATGAGATCCCTTCGACTGGTGCGGGAGTATGAGAGGACTTCCAGAAAACTGGCAGACATCTTAGCCAGAGAGGATCGTTCATTTTTGTCAACCTGGAATGACCATCACTGAACAGAGGTGGGTGTCTAAGACATCTTTTATCAGCCACCTACAATGCAGCCATCAGCATTCTGATTCGGATTCTATGATGATCCATGAGAGGATAAATACCTGATACTCCCTATTAGTCAGACAGAACTGAGGAAGCCTTTCGGATGAGAGGTGAAACGTTTTCAAGAATCTTCAAGCAAGTCCAGTTGCTCTCTTCTACCAATCACAGATGGCTACACTCAATGCACACAGACATTATTACACACACAAACAGTAGAGGTGAGCATTTTATATGTGAACTCACTCCATGCCTTTTTGTAGGAACTTGACAACATGAGTGGGTGTTGTTGTTGTTTTTGGTTTTTTGCCACAGGCAGGCCAAGAGTGGCATTGATTTGGAGAAAATAATGGAATTTTATTTCACTGCCAACTTTAGAAATATTTTGTTTTGTAACTGTAGCAGTTCGGATGGGTGGGTGGAGCACAGAAGGACGGCAGGCCGGAGCTGAGTTCACAAAACCTGTTTATTATAGCTTTTCAGCCTTAACTACACACACACACACACACACACTCCAGTCGTCTGGTTGGGGAGCCAGCTCCCTCTGCTCTCGCTCTCTCCTTAAATAGGGCCCAGTCACTGGGGAAGACACACAAACACATCAATTAACCTCAGGTGCAGTGATTCTGCCACTTACCTTCCCTGACTCCGCCCTCCAGTCACAGACCGACACTTGGCCACGCCCCCACTGCCACAGTAACCTAAACCATGGGCGGCACGGTGGTGTAGTGGTTAGCGCTGTCGCCTCACAGCAAGAAGATCCGGGTTCGAGCCCCGTGGCCAGCGAGGGCCTTTCTGTGCGGAGTTTGCATGTTCTCCCCGTGTCCGTGTGGGTTTCCTCCGGGTGCTCCGGTTTCCCCCACAGTCCAAAGACATGCAGGTTAGGTTAACTGGTGACTCTAAATTGACCGTAGGTGTGAGTGTGAATGGTTGTCTGTGTCTATGTGTCAGCCCTGTGATGACCTGGCGACTTGTCCAGGGTGTACCCTGCCTTTCGCCCATAGTCAGCTGGGATAGACTCCAGCTTGCCTGCGACCCTGTAGAGCAGGATAAAGCGGCTAGAGATGTTGAGATGAGAGATGAGAACCTAAACCATGTTATAGGGTTCATTCGTCTGCTATGAGTCATAATGCAAAGCTACCAAGTAAGATGACACTTTCAACAGTGCAGAAATTGCCAAATAAAGTCTCATCTCATTATCTCTAGCCGCTTTATCCTTCTACAGGGTCGCAGGCAAGCTGGAGCCTATCCCAGCTGACTACGGGCGAAAGGCGGGGTACACTCTGGACAAGTCGCCAAGTCATCACAGGGCTGACACATAGACACAGACAACCATTCACACTCACATTCACACCTACGGTCAATTTAGAGTCGCCAGTTAACCTAACCTGCATGTCTTTGGACTGTGGGGGAAACCGGAGCACCCGGAGGAAACCCACGCGGACAGGGGGAGAACATGCATACTCCACACAGAAAGGCCCTCGCTGGCCACGGGGCTCGAACCCGGACCTTCTTGCTGTGAGGTGACAGCGCTAACCACTACACCACCGTGCCGCTGCCAAATAAAGTCATAAAAAATTTTTTTTTAATGTCAAGAACCTGGGCGGCACGGTGGTGTAGTGGTTAGTGCCGTCGCCTCACAGCAAGAAGGTCCGGGTTAGAGCCCTGTGGCCAACGAGGGCCTTTCTGTGCGGAGTTTGCATGTTGTCTGCATGGGTTTCCTCCGGGTGCTCCGGTTTCCCCCACAGTCCAAAGACATGCAGGTTAGGTTAACTGGTGACTCTTGACCGTAGGTGTGAATGTGAGTGTGAATGGTTGTCTGTGTCTATGTGTCAGCCCTGTGATGACCTGGCGACTTGTCCAGGGTGTACCCCACCTTTCGCCCGTAGTCAGCTGGGATAGGCTCCAGCTTGCCTGCGACCCTGTAGAACAAGATAAAGCGGCTAGAGATAATGAGATGTCAAGAACCTAATTTTGAGGTGTTTGCAATCTAACAGTTTACTCTCTACCCCTGTTTAGAGTGGCATAGCGGGTAGTGTTGCCTGCTCATAGCTGCAGGGTCCCTGGTTTGACGTTGACCTGTGTGGAGTTTCACAGGGTCTCCCTGTGTCTATATGAGATTCCTCAGGATTTTTCTGCTTTCTCCAACCTCCCAAAACATACAAGCATGTGGACTGCCAACCTTAAACTGGCCCTAGGTATTGCGGCTACCAGATCCAAATAACCAAATGTTCAGAAGCCGCGGTGGGCTAAGCGGGGGAAACAATTGTCTTACGCGCACTCAATGTGTGTGTGTGTCTGTGTGTGCGCATGTCCACACAATTACTCCCATTTCTGTAGCTTATTGCTCTCCATTTCATTTAGACTCCAGTAGTCTTTCCAATTGCAAGGCAGAGCAAAGACATCCAAATGAACAGAAGTTTTAGGTGAGTCCATGCGATGTGCTATGTGCGGTACACAAAAGATAGCCCTCCCCGTGCTCACCCCACTCCAAACTGAACTGAAGCACAGGTGTCAGGTAAAGCTAATTAAGGCTCCCAATTGCGCACCACACACGCCCAGCGCCACACCCATGTCCAAAAGTAACCAATAAAATGAAAACAACACAAACAAAATAAACCAATACCCATAAAATTAACACCATAATAAAAAGCAAAAAATAAGAAAGTATTTATGGCTCCTACACTAGGTGTGAGTGAATGTGTGTGTGTGTGTGTGTGTGTGTGTGTGCATGTTTGCCCTGTGATGGACTGGTCTCCCACCCAAGGTCCATTCCCACTTCACCCCCAGTGTTCCCAGAATAGGCTTCAGAAATACTGTGACCTTGAACAAGACAAAGAGTTTACTGAAGATGAATGAACAAATACGCCTGTTTAAAATTTCTGTAAGTCAGAGGCATCTGTTGAAATTATGAGTAGAGTACTGTATTATTGTTTCTTAAGTGGGGGCGGCACGGTGGTGTAGTGGTTAGCACTGTCACAAGAAGGTTCTGGGTTTGAGCCCAGTAGCCGACATGGGCCTTACTGTGTGGAGTTTGCATGTTCTCCCCATGTCTGTGTGGGTTTCCTCCAGGTGCTCCGGTTTCCCCGACAGTCCAAAGACATGCAGGTTAGGTTAATTGGTGGCTCTAAATTGACCGTAGGTGTGAATGTGAGTGTGAATGATTGTTTGTCTCCATGTGTCAGCCCTGCGATGGCCTGGCAACTTGTCCAGGGTGTACCCACAGTCAACTGGGATAGGCTCCAGCTTGCCCGTGACCCTGCAAAGGATAAGCGGTTACAGATAATGGCTGGATGGATGGATGTTTCTTAAGCTGTCAATTTCATTTATATTGAGAACTATAAATATCCCAAATTCCTTCCATCCATCCAACAAAACTATTGTACCATCCAAGTACCATAAAACACTGACCTAAAATATATAAAAGAAGTGCTTTGTATTGGAGTAGTATCATGGAGGCAGTTCGGGTTGGATACAAACGCACTTTAATTCAACAGTCAGACAATTCCAAAGGGGCATTCAAAATGGAGTCAAAATCAGAAACAGGTCAGGCTATCAGCAAACAGTGTCAACAGGTGCAAAAACAAAAATCAAAGTAACAAATAAACTATATTTAAAGGGATCCTCCAGCAGCTTTATTCTCAAACTTATTTTAAGTAAAAGCAGTCACAGATTTCAAAAATCAAACTTTCATTTTCAGAGACCAAATAGTGTTCAAGAAAAATGAATTTTCTTTAAAATGCCAGATGGGCTTGACATATGCAATGATGTAGTGGTCGCTTGGAGCAACTCAGCTGTTTATATTCTCTGTTTTCATCATAGTTTTGCTAGTTTTACAAGTATTTTACAGAATATATCAGGTTTTAAATAAGTATGCCTCATTCAGTACGTTTACATGCACATAGAGAGAATCGAATTTCTGCCGTTGCTCGACTGAAATCGAAGTTCAGAATGCCATGTATACACCTTAATTCAGCTGAAATTGAACCGAACTTGATTTCTCGGAATCGAGCTACACGACCTAGATTATGCGATTTCTGCCGAGCTACTTAGTGCATGTATACCCTATCGAGCTAGTAGTCGAGCTACTTACTGCCCCTTCCGGAAGTGACGAGACCACAAGCGGGAAACACAACAGCCTCGGTCGGCATGACAACAGTAGTAGCGAGCAGTAGAAGAGGTCAGGAGGAACAAACGAAGAAGAGAAAATGGCAATGTAGAGCTCTCTGAAGTGCGGGTGGAGCACAGAGGACGGCAGGACAAAGCTTCTGGTACTAATAGGCTTTTTATTGTCAGACTTTTCAGTTTAACAGCCTACTTTTATTCTTGAGAGAAGCGCGCGCTGTGTTCTAGTCCCGGGATGAGCTCTCCCCTCTGCCTCCTTAAATAGGGCGCGGTTACTGGGAAGACACACAAACACAGGTTAATTACCGTCAGGTGTAGTGATTCTGCGACTCACCTTCCCTGACTCCGCCCTCCTGTCACAGACCGGTGCTTGACCACGCCCCCACTGCCACAGGCAAGCAGAAACGTGCACTTCTGGAGCAATGAGGAGACAGAGTTCTTGCTCATTCAGCTTAAGGAGTTGAATATATTAAAATTCATGGACGGGAGAAAAACGCGCAATGGAGAACACGGAACTGATAACTTTGTTTACGCTCTTGAATAGCTCTTCTTCATGATGACAACCGGAAGTGTACCAACATGATGGGGCGTGTAGCGCCACCTGTGGCTCGGGTGCACAATACACCTCATAACAATAGCTCGATTTAAACACTGTGCATGTAGGATTGGATTTCTCTGGCACCCCTGCTGGGACCCTTTGCTCGATTACTGACAGTAGCTCGATTTGGATGTGCATGTAAACGTAGTGATTGTGTCGCATGTAAATGGCACAATAATGCGAAAAAGAAAGCACAAGCTGGAACTAGACTGCATTTCCGCATAGAAAATGCTAAATGCCAGTAATGTAATGTATGTAATGTAAAATGCAAAGTGTGCTTACTCAGCTGTAGCAAAGTGTCACTGTCAGAATCAGGATCAGACATGAGACTTCACGCTGAAAAATCTTTTTTTACATGATCTACATGGTGCTGGGTAGATTAACAGCACACTTTGTATTTTCTCTGTGGAAATGCAGTCTAGTTCCAGCTTGTGCTTTCTTTTTTGCATCACTGTGGCATTTATATGCTACACAGTGAGGCATACTTATTTAAAACCTGATACATTCGGTAAAATACTTATAAAACTAGCAAAACTATGATGTAAACAGAGAATATAAACAGCTGTGTTGCTCCAAGCGACCACTACCTGACGTCATCACATACATCAAGCCCATCTGGCAGTTTAAAGAAAATTCATTTTTCTCGAACACTATTTGGTCTCCGAAAATGAAAGTTTGATTTTTGAAATCTGCGACTACTTTTACTTATAATAAGTTTGAGAATAAAGCCGCTGGAGGATCCCTTTAACAACATTAAATCAACCGAGAGGACAAAGACTTTTAGCCTTGCGGCTGATAGAACATGGCACTGAATGCAGAAGGGTTTTGCTGTCGATGAGTCTAGGTGATGGAGTTCCTGGTGGAAGCAGATGAAAACATAAAAAGTAGTCCAATCAACTTTTCAGTAATCTATGTTCATCTGTTTTCACTGACAACAGAAGCATTAGCAAATAGCAACTTCTTGGTATAGTTCATGTAAAGGTCATGAACAGGTCCAAATCCATCATCCATGCCAACAATGTGGAAACAGTGTCTCTCAAGGCAAGGCAAGGCAAGGCAAGTTTATTTACATAGCGCATTTCATACACAGTGGCAGTTCAATGTGCTTTACAGAGGTAAAAGCAAAACAGTAAACAATAGAAAATAAAATTACATAAAATAAATGGGGAAGAAGAGAGAAAGTTCAGTAAAAACAGCAGAATAAAATGGAATAAAAGTTAAGTAAAGTTTAAGACATGCAAAGACTGTAAAAGTTACAGTAAGTAAAGTTTAAAACGTAAAGATGATGATATTTATAAATTAGCAGAAAGCATCTGAAAACGGCTTGGTCTTTAATCTAGATTTGAAGTTGCCAACAGCAGGAGCATTTTTGATGTCCTTTGGGAGTTGGTTCCATAGCTGTACTGCATAGTAGCTAAAAGCTGCTTCACCACACTTTGTTTTAGCAACAGGTTTTACCAGTAAATTTTGCTGCTGCGATCTGGTAGATCTGATTGGGTTAGGCCGCTGCAACATATCAGAGAGGTAATTGGGCCCTGTACCATTTAGAGATTTGTACAGATTATAGAAATATTATTAAGCATGCTTTTGATTTGTTCAAAATTAAAGTAGAATTGGGTTGCTAGAATGTTTAGTGAATTTCTCTAAAAGCAGTGTGAAACTGTATTACATCACTATTACTTGTCATGTCTGTGCCCACACACACTCAAGACTCCACTTCCCAGAGTTTGCAACGGCCTCCAAATATGGCTGCCGTGGACTACAATAACCAACCTGCACCTCACTGCTTTGATTAGTAAACTCATCACTGTGCAGTATAAAAGGACTCTCAGTACACACACACACACATTGCGTAGTAAGTGTTCCTGTGCCTGACTTTGCCAAGGCTTGATTATCTGTGCTGATTATGTGGTTATTGCTATTAGTCTCTGCCTTTGATATTCTGTGTGTGTCTTGTCTGACCATTTCCTGTTTAGACCTCTGCCTTTGACCATTGATTTGGATTTGTCTGCCAGCTTTGCCATAATAACCTCTCTACTGCTTTTATAACCGTCTGTTGTCTATATTACTGATGACTATCATGGTTATACCACATGATGATTTACATTTACATCGCTGGAGCCACATATTTGTCTTCCTGAAAATGGCGAAACACTTCAGTGAAAATCCTGGGGCAAAAGTAGGCTGTTTCTGTAAATGCAGTGGAGTAGAGTAGAGTTTACCACAAACAGTACTGCTTAAGTTCCCAAAGCTACTGTATTTCTAGGTATATTCTTCAAGTTGAAGAAACTGAAACAGCAAAAACCTCATTATTTTTTTTTTAATGGTAAGGAAATGAAGACTATTACCCCTTTTCCACCAGATCAGTTCCAGGGCTGGTTCACAACTTGCTCAACTTGCGAGCCACCTGAGAACCAGTTTGCTTTTCCATAGCTCGGGGTGCTAAGGGGAGCCACGTCATTACGTCACTGTATATGTCAGTTACGTCACTGCGTTTGCATAAACTTTGGCGCAAACATCAAAGCAACAACAACACGGAGAAGAAGAAGCAGCAACAACAACAATAATGGATGACTTTGCATTTGTACAGCTGCTGCTTCTGGCTTTACGGTGCTTCATTGGGATCAGAAAACGGCAGATCCAATAGGTTTGTGTTGATCGACAGGTTTTGAATGGACGGCGATTACGTTCTAGGAGACAGGTAATAACCTAATAACGTTTTGACTCTTACTTACACTGAATGTGAGATGGTTATGTTAGCCTTTGTTATGAGCTAACGTTAGCCGGTGTTATGTCGGCCTTGGTGGTCTTGCTATTGTTGTTGGTCTTAACAACTCCGTCCCCCCGCTGACGTAAGCGGTTCTTTCCTCTGGCCCAGCAAAGAGCTGGTGCTAGCCTGGAACCGGTTTTTCTGGCCCCAGAGCCAGTTCTTTGTCAGTGGAAACAGAAAACCCGGTTCCAAACTAAGCACTGGCCCCAAACCAGCCCTGGAACTGCTTTGGTGGAAAAGTCAAGTCAACTTTATTGTCAAATATGCTATACATGCTCGACATACAGCACAGATGAAATATCAGTCCTCTCTGACCCACGGTGCAAACAGGCAATGCAATAAATAAAAATAGAATAATTGAAAAAAACAAACAATATAAACAGTATAAACACTCTAGATAAGAACTAGACATAGACTAAACACTCAAACAATATAAACAGTATAAATAAACAGTATAAACACTAGATAAGAACAAGACATAGACTAAACACTCAGACAAAATAAACAGTGTAAACACTAGAAAAGGGGCATATGACTGCATGGGAGGTGGAAAATACACCATTGAGGATCAAATCTACAAAGCATTCCCAGTATAACTACCCTTAAGTGGGTCAAATCAATATTAATCCAGGGGAGTTAAGTATTTTTAATTCAATGGGCCATTCTGAAAAAGGCTGCTAAAGATTAAGGCATCACATGCTTAGTTAATAAGAGGTACTTAGTGGTCAGATTACATCATTTTGCATTGATTGGACTGCAAAAATCTTGCCACTGAAACCTCTCAGCTTCAAAATGAAAGTTAAGTGCTGTAGAGATTTGCTGACATTTCAAACAATCAGGAGAATTTGGGAAATGATTTAAGGAACTAATATCTGATTCTTTGAGTAAAATGCACAAAAAATGTATGATAATAATAATCATGTTTAGTAATATTCCCCTATAGTCCATGTAATATTTTATTACTTTCTATTTATACTATCAGCATGTTTCAAACTGAACTACATTCTCATGTATTTGCACTAAAATGAACATTTGCACACAATTGCCACTTTGCATCTGTCCTTGTCTTGTCGTTTATGTTGTTTATTGTACCTAGATAGCTCGATGTTTAGATAGCTAAATGTCTACTTAGATAGCTATAGATAGTTATTTACAGTATTGTGGAAAAAGTCTTAGGCACATGTAAAGAAATGCTGGAGACCAAAAATGGCTTAACAATAATGAAATGAAATGTTTCAACATTAAAAAAAATACTATAAACAGCAGTAAGCTATGATAAATGAAACAAAGTCAGTATATGGTGTGAGACAACCCTTTGCTTAAAAAAAATAGTAGTCTGAGGTACAGTGAGTGCAGTTTGATAAGGAAATGAGCTGTAGGTCTTACTGAGCATCTTACAGAACCAGCCACAGTTCTTCTGGACACTTTGACTGTCACACTCGCTTCTTCATTTTGCACCAAAACCCAGCAGCCTTCGTTATGCTTTCTTTTTTAATCTGAAAAGTGGCCTCTTATGGATGTAATATGCTGCTCAGATACATTTTTTTTTCTGTGGCATTTAATTTTGTGCTGGAAAACGAACATTTGGACTCTAAAATGTTTTTGTTCTAACTCGATAATGTAGAAGTCATAAAACAGAAATCTATAACAAAGTTTGTATGAATATATATATATATATATAATTTTGTAATCTTTGATTTTCTTTAGGGCGGCACGGTGGTGTAGTGGTTAGCACGGTTGCCTCACAGCAAGAAGGTTCCGGGTTCAAACCCAGCAGCCAGCGAGGGCCTTTCTGTGTGGAGTTTGCATGTTCTCCCTGTGTCCGCGTGGGTTTCCTCCGGGTGCTCCGGTTTCCCCCACAATCTAAAGACATGCAGTTAGATTGACGTGGGGCGGCCTTGGGCTGAGGTGCCCTTGAGCAAGGTACCGGACCCCTGACTGCTCCCCGGGCGCTGTAGTGTGGCTGCCCACTGCTCTGAGTGTGTGCGTGTGTTCACTGCTTCAGATGGGTTAAATGCAGAGGATGAATTTCACTGTGCTTGAAGTGTGCATGTGACAAATAAAGGTTTCTTCTTCTTTAAAACTGCACCACGGGGAGCCAGAGGGAAATTGTATTTCAGTGTACTGTATACTTGTATATGGATGCATTGACAATAAAGCTCTCTTGAATCTTGAATCCTGAATGTTGAAGTCTCAAACAGGATTGTTCAGAAGGTTTCTTAGATTCTTTTTCAATAACAACAACTCTGACGATGGCTGTAGCTATACTGTACGTCAAATCCCAGGTTTGTATTAATGTGCTTGTTCTAATGTGGTCTAATGTTATTGTTTCTATGATAACAGCTCATTCACAGGAACCTATATGGTAGGAGCTCTGCATAATTTATTATTATTATTATTATTATTGTTTTTTATTAATAATAATAATAATAATAATAAGTGGATTAATATGTTGTCATATAATGAAGAAAAATATATTATCATGAGGGTGGCACGGTGGTGTAGTGGTTAGCGCTGTCGCCTCACAGCAAGAAGGTCCGGGTTCGATCCCCATGGCTGGCGAGGGCCTTTCTGTGCGGAGTTTGCATGTTCTCCCCGTGTCCGCGTGGGTTTCCTCCGGGTGCTCCGGTTTCCCCCACAGTCCAAAGACATGCAGGTTAGGTTAACTGGTGACTCTAAATTGACCATAAGTGTGAATGTGAGTGTGAATGGTTGTCTGTGTCTATGTGTCAGCCCTGTGATGACCTGGCAACTTGTCCAGGGTGTACCCCGCCTTTCGCCCGTAGTCAGCTGGGATAGGCTCCAGCTTGCCTGCGACCCTGTAGAACAGGATAAAGTGGCTAGAGATAATGAGATGAGATGAGATATTATCATGAAGGGTCAATAAGTTTTAAGGGTCTGTAAGTTTTCCACCACGGGAAAGTCTTCAGGACCGAGGACTTTGTGTTTTCTGGTTTCTCAGAAACGTGACAAGCTGCATGGTGTTTTTTCTTTAATTAGTTTTTACCTTTTAATTTCACAAATTAGAATAGTGGGGCAGTACAGTGGTGTAGTGGTTAGCACTGTTGGCTCACAGCAAAAAGGTTCTGGGTTTGAGTCCAGTAGTCGACGGGGGCCTTTCTGTGTGGAGGTTGCATGTTCTCCCCATGTCTGTGTGGGTTTCCTCCGGGTGCTCTGGTTTCCCCCACAGTCCAAAGACATGCAGGTTAGGTCTCCCGGTGACTACCTCACCAGGAGACCACAGCACATCAGGATCAGGGATGGCATTTCTGACACGGTGATAAGCAGCACAGGAGCACCACAGGGGACTGTGCTCTCTCCAGTTCTGTTCACTCTCTACACATCAGACTTCAAATACAATTCGGAGTCTTGCCACATGGAGAAGTTCTTGGACGATACTGCAATTGTGGGATGTGTTCATGATGGACAGGTGGAGGAGTACAGGAGCCTGATACAGGACTTTGTGTTGTGGTGTAAATCCAACCACCTGCAGCTGAACACTGGCAAAACAAAAGAAATGCTTGTGGACTTTAGAAGGTCCAGGCCGACTCTGCATCCGATCTCTATTGAGGGGGTCGATGTGGAGAATGTCAGGACCTACAAACATGGGCGCCGCCAGGGGTGGAAAGGTTAGAACAATTCTAGGGGCCCAGCACTGCCATGGGGCCCTTTAAGGGGCTGATAATATGCTTTTAATGATTTTAATAAGACTTTTGAAATAACAACAATGCAATATTCCATCTGGTAAAATGAGCTAATTGAACAAGGTTGTCTATTTCTTGAGTTCTTCAACATATTGTCAATTAACCATCCCCCTTTTGCGAAATGGTACGGTCCAGTTCTGGTAGAAGCGCGATGCGTTAAATCTGTGTGCTGATCAGTGCAATGCTACTTGCTGCTGTGTCGCGGTGCAGCAGCCAGCCAGCCAGCAGTGGAGTGCGTACAGTCTATGATCGCTAAATATGAAGAGTGGCTGTCAAAAACGTAAAGAAAGGCAGCTGAAAGCTGAGAGGGACCGGAGAGGCAGGCAACTGGTCACTCAGTTTTTCCCAAAGAAAGGTAGCTATCGCTCACATGTGTGTTCAAAATATTAGCGAATGGTAAATGAACAGTATGAACGTGGTTGGATTAGCCTATCAAGAGAACACTTTTACAGTTTGTACAGTGACATTTTTTCCATTTTAATAACTGAACTGACTTGTGTGATAAACAAGATGAAATATTACGTTACGCTGGTGCTAATAACTAGTGCTAATAACCAGTTTCATAACTAATGGGGTGCCCTAAATATGCACAGATTCAGCCTCAGGGGGACCTCCGCCCTACCAAACCACTGAACCCCCCTTTGGAGAAGGAGGTAAGCAGCAATATAACTCATAAATGCTTTAGGATTGAAGTTTTTAATGAGCGAGCGCCATATACAGTTTGCTAGATTAAAGTGTTGCTAATAACGGACACCAGTCAAGTGTTTGACATGGTTACGTGTGTGGAATGTTCACACATTCTAAACCATTGGTTTCAAATTGAGGAGCTGGAGAAAGCGCAGCACACATAAAAGAGGGACAGAGGTTACAACATATGAAGAAATATGTACGTAATTGATCAAATTGAAATGTCACTCCGTGTCACTTTGAAATAAATTTATAATAAGATGTTTCCTGTCTTTTATGGGTAACATTTGTAAGGCTACTGAGTATGGAGTTCATTTAAATGCATCAAAACTTTTTTTTATGATTTATTAGCAGTCACATCACACATTTCACTACCAATTGTCCTAGCACAAGAAGGCATGTGGCAAAATCTTGAATTTTCATTTGTGATTGTAAATGCACCAGAATTAGTCACTGACCAGTTTTCATCTAGTCCCTGGTAGGTTAATACATAAAATGTAATAACAAAGTCACAAACTCAAGGTCCATGGGCTATCAAAAGTCAAATAATGACAATAGTGCAATTGTGACGAGGGTGGGCAAAGTTGGGGGGCCCAAAATTCTAATCTTTCATGGGGCCCAAAATTTCTGGCGGCGCCCCTGCCTACAAATACCTGGGTGTACATCTGGACAACAAGCTGAACTGAACAGTGAACACTGACACCCTCTACAAGAAGGGTCAGAGCAGACTCTACTTCCTGAGGAGGCTCGGGTCCTTCAGGATCTGCCAAAAACTGCTGCTGATGTTCTACCAGTCTGTGGTAGCCAGTGCCCTCTTCTGTGCTGTAGTGTGTTGGGGAGGCAGCACTAAAGCAAAAGTTTGACAACGAACCTTTTGCTTTAGGCGCTGAAATGGCTGTACAGAATGACTGAAGGCGCTCCTGCGCTAGGAAAGCTGTTTTAATGCACTCGGTGACACAAAGTGTGTTTTCCCACTCTGAACAACTGCTTTTCAGAGTACTTTGTTGAAAACTCTTTTCAGATGTGCTTATACAGTTAAACATGACCAGACATCCCAAGTCTCCTGGAAGTTCCGGGAGTCTCCTGCATATTGATAGCGGCTCCCTGATGCCCGCAAATTGGATAATATCTCCCGGAATCTAGAGCAAGTGAGCAAGAGCGTGCATGCGAAACATTAATGTCTGCATTGCGCATATGACGGAGTGCTCAAGGGAGCGTGAGAGAGACTGCATGTGTGCCTGTTCATGTAGCGCATGCTAGACAAAGAGCATACTGATTGGTTTACAGACATCCCAACCTGCAGAAACTCATCCCAATAACTCTTTCTACATGCGCATACACGCAACACACACACACACAGACACACACACACACACACACACACACACACCGCCCTTCTTACAAAACTGGGGCCAATGAAATTTATCCATCTCTGGGTATTGGCTTGCTTCCACTGCACATGCCTCTCTTTTTAAATCCTCTAATATCGACTCCCCACTGTTCAAATCAGTATTAGAATTTGAGTACACCCAGTGGCGGATTTAGCAAATTGTGGGCCCCAGGCGAAGGTATGTATGGGGCCCCCCCTCATCCGATCCGAAAAAAAAAACAATGTACCAACTGCACGGTGGATAGGCAGGTAAAGCATTGTCACATATTTCTCAGCGTCTTTTCGCTTTTTTCTTTTTCTTTGATCCGCTTGGGTAACTCCTTTTCATTTTCACATTGTTCAGACTCCTGTAACTATGTGTTTACCTTTCGCGCTGCGCAGCGTTATGGACTAGTCTATTTCATTGTGAAAGTATGGGGTGTATGTGCAGGGACAGATAACCATGAACTGGACATTTTAACTACTATTTCAACGTATTTCTTAGGAATATTCATAAAATGTACCATACTTTTGAAGTGTTCATGAATCATGATAAGGGGCTTTTTCTTTTTTTTTTTTTGAGGTTGGTTGGGGGCCCCCCTACTACGACCACTGGTGGGGGGGCCCTAAGCAGCCGCCTACCTATGCCTCCATGTTAAGACCGCCCCGAGTACACCACACAGTTTTGTTTCACTCATTTATAAAGCACGGTGAAAATGGAACAGTTCATGGGTGCATGGAAATTAACTGCAAGCAAGAACTTTGATGATTACATGAAGGCTGTAGGTAAGTTTTATTGTACATAAGTTTTTTTTTTAATTGTGCATACTAAATTAAATGTAGATGCAAGTTTAGCCCATTTTCCACTATCATCAAATATCTAAGCAAGTGTGCACTTGTTTGTATTTCCAAAGGTATTTATTTATTTATTTATTTATTTATTTATTTATTTTTGCTTTCAGTAGTGTAGGTCTGCTACTGCACCGGGTCCCTTCCTGATTCCCTTTACCTCCACCATAATGATGATATTAAGTAATCATCTTTGGATTTGCAGGTATTAGTACAGCATCCAGGAAAATTGCTAATTTGGCCAAGCCAATTCTGTTATTCAGCATCGATGATCAGGGGCTCATATCCATGAAAACTACAACCACATTCAAGACAGCGGAAATAAAATTCCGGTTGGATGAGGAATTCGACGAGCACACTGCAGATGACAGGCAGGCAAAGGTAGATTTGAGAAACTTGAAGACTTGTAAAAACTGCAGGTTTTACTGTATATTCTTTTAATATGCATCTTGTTTCAGACTGTTGTGAGACTGGTGGATGGTAAACTCATTCAAACACAGACCTGGAATGGCAAGAGCACAACACTTGAAAGAGAAGTTCAGGATGAGAAGCTGATACTTGTGAGTTGGCCTGATCGCTTAATTTGAGGTTAAAACTCCTTTTTCTTTCACATGCCCATTTACCAAAAGTGTGTGTGTGTGTGTGTGTGTGTGTGTGTGTGTGTGTGTGTGTGTGTGTGTCTTTAGAAATGCATCATGGATGACGTGGTGTGTATAAGGACCTATGAGAGAGATGAGTGACCCACGTGTACAGACCTGCTGAAAAGATAATAGCTGGTTCCAAAATGGCTCCATAATCCAAACAGCTTCTACACACCATGCCAAGTACTCAATGCCCAGGAGGCAACCAAGTGGATTTCAGCACAATAGCCAGCTACACTTTCAATAGCTTGTGGCTCTTAAAAAAAAAAAGTTGTCAATTAAAACAGTGATCCCAGTGTTATAAGACCAAACAAGATGTCAATAAAATTGAATAAAATATGCATGATGTTTGATTTTACACACACACACACACACACACACACACACACACACACACACACACACACACACACACACAGCAGTTACTAATTTGTTTAAAATGCACACTGAATCTGTAGCAGTGTATTAGTTTATATAAGGTCAAATGAAACTAGTGTTACCCATCATTTTATTACACATTAGTATCAATGACGTAAGTTATATATTATTTATGTTTAGTCTTTTGCAGCAAGCTGGATTAGGAGTAATAGGAGATGAAAAGCAAATGTTTAGTGTCTACTGATTTACAGACCAGGACACAAGGATCAGGTATTCATAGACAACCTGTAGGCTTAAGGGCAGGAGACCAGACACATGAGAAGAATTGGACAAAATAAAGCCAACCTAAAAAGGGTCTTTATTAAATAATGCAAAGAACAAAGCTTTAAAGCAAGCAGGCTTTAAAGTCGTGGGCAAGCTGGAGCCTATCCCAGCTGACTACGGGCGAAAGGCGGGGTACACCCTGGACAAGTCACCAGATCATCACAGGGCTGACACATAGACACAAACAACCATTCACACTCACATTCACACCTACGGTCAATTTAGAGCCACCAATTAACCTAACCTGCATGTCTTTGGACTGTGGGGGAAACCGGAGCACCCGGAGGAAACCCACGCGGACACGGGAACATGCAAATTCCACACAGAAAGGCCCCCGTCGGCCACGGGGCTCAAACCCAGAACCTTCTTGCTGTGAGCCGACAGTGCTAACCACTACCACTGTGCCACCCCACTATGCAAACTTCCATCCATCCATCCATTATCTGTAGACTCTTATTCTGTTCTACAGGGTCACGGGCAAGCTGGAGCCTATCCCAGCTGACTATGGGCGAGAGGCAGGGTACACCCTAGACAAGTCCCCAGATCATCACGGGGCTGACACAAAGACAAACAACCCTTCACACTCACATTCACACCTATGGTCAATTTAGAGCCACCAATTGATGATAGATAGATAGATAGATAGATAGATAGATAGATAGATAGATAGATAGATAGATAGATAGATAGATAGATAGATAGATAGATAGATAGATAGATAGACAGACAGACAGACAGACAGACAGATAGATAGATAGATAGATAGATAGATAGATAGATAGATAGATAGATAGATAGATAGATAGATACTTTATTAATCCCAGAGGGGAAATTCAAGGTATCCAGTGACATTTCCGGATTGCACAAGATCAATACAAAAACTAAATAGCATTATACGTATAAAAAAACTAAAATACAAAATAAAAAATACCAAAAGAAATAAAACATTACCAATAAGAGCAAGTAATAAAATATACAGCTCTCAGTGTGGGAGGTAGTGCAGTTGGCAGTAACCAGTCACAGTGTAAATAAGCATGTAATGAGCAGTGCAAATACTCTGTGGACAGTTACATACAAGTGCAGTGTGTTTAGTGGTGTATGGTAAATAAAAAGCATAGTATATTACATTATAGGCATAGTTAAAGTATATACCAGTACATATAGTATGTAATAGTGTGATAGTATACGATATATAATATTTAGTATATAAATTTTAAGTTTTATATATATGTCAGCATGTATAATATATAAGTAAGTAGGTGTATAACAGTATATAATAAGTATATAATAAGGTAAAGTACAACATACCAGCTTATCTACAAATATCTGTATATACCCATCTATGCATATAATGTACATCTATGTAAGCAGCAGAGAAGTGCAATGGACATGAAAAGAGCAGTGTAACTAGTCCTGAGTACAGCAGAGTCACAGAGTTTTATTTTTGCTGAGCCGGGAGGAGTTGAACAGTCTAATGGCCTGAGGGACAAAAAACTTCCTGAATCTGTCTGTGGTGCAGGGCAGGGACAACAGTCTGCCACTGAACGAGCTCCTCTGCCTGATGATGGCGCCGTGCAGAGGGTGGTGAACGCTGTCCATGATTAAGAGCAGTTTGCTCAGGGCCCTTCGCTCTGCCATTGATGTAAGGGACTCCAGCTCAGTTCCCAGCACAGAGCCAGCTTTCCTCACCAGCCTGTCGAGCCATCCAGCGTCTCTCTTCTTAATGCACTTGGTGAGACAAAGTGTGTTTTCCCACTCTGAGCAACTGCTTTTCAGAGTACTTTGTTGAAAACTCTTTTCAGATGTGCTTATACAGTTAAACATGACCAGTATGATGAAAATGTGTAACAAACTCGAAAACATGAAAATCCATGCTTAGCAAGTTGTTACTTGTCAAATATGCTCGAATGCACTCATTTCCCACAAAATCAATACAGACATCCCAACCTGCAGAAACTCATCCCCCCCCCGCATGACTTTTTTCCCATCAGCGGTGTGTGTGTGTGTGTGTGTGTGTGTGTGTGTGTGTGTGTGTGTGTGTGTGAGAGACAACACCTCCCTGAAATGAGTTTCTGCAGGTTGGGATGTCTGCATTGATTTCATGTGAAATGAGTGCATTTGAGCATAACAACTTGCTAAGCATGGATTTTCATGTTTTCGAGTTTGTTACACATTTTCATCATACTGGTCATGTTTAACTGTATAAGCACATCTGAAAAGATTTTTCAACAAAGTACTCTGAAAAGCAGTTGTTCAGAGTGGGAAAACACACTTTGTCTCACTGAGTGCATTAAGAAGAGAGACGCTGGATGGCTCGACAGGCTGGTGAGGAAAGCTGGCTCTGTGCTGGGAACTGAGCTGGAGTCCCTTACATCAATGGCAGAGCGAAGGGCCCTGAGCAAACTGCTCTTAATCATGGACAGCGTTCACCACCCTCTGCACGGCGCCATCATCAGGCAGAGGAGCTCGTTCAGTGGCAGACTGTTGTCCCTGCCCTGCACCACAGACAGATTCAGGAAGTCTTTTGTCCCTCAGGCCATTAGACAGTTCAACTCCTCCCTGCTCAGCAAAAATAAAACTCTGTGACTCTGCTGTACTCAGGACTAGTTACACTGCTCTTTTCATGTCCATTGCACTTCTCTGCTGCTTACATAGATGTACATTATATGCATAGATGGGTATATACAGATATTTGTAGATAAGCTGGTATGTTGTACTTTACCTTATTATATACTTTATTATTATACAACCCTGATTCCAAAAAAGTTGGGACAAATTACAAATTGTAAAGAAAAACAGAATGCAATGATGTGGAAGTTTCAAAATTCCATATTTTATTCAGAATAGAACATAGATGACATATCAAATGTTTAAACTGAGAAAATGTATCATTTAAAGAGAAAAATTAGGTGATTTTAAATTTCATGACAACAACACATCTCAAAAAAGTTGGGACAAGGCCATGTTTACCACTGTGAGACATCCCCTTTTCTCTTTACAACAGTCTGTAAACGTCTGGGGACTGAGGAGACAAGTTGCTCAAGTTTAGGGATAGGAATGTTAACCCATTCTTGTCTAATGTAGGATTCTAGTTGCTCAACTGTCTTAGGTCTTTTTTGTCGTATCTGCCATTTTATGATGCGCCGAATGTTTTCTATGGGTGAAAGATCTGGACTGCAGGCTGGCCAGTTCAGTACCCGGACCCTTCTTCTACGCAGCCATGATGCTGTAATTAATGCAGTATGTGGTTTGGCATTGTCATGTTGGAAAATGCAAGGTCTTCTCTGAAAGAGACGTCGTCTGGATGGGAGCATATGTTGCTCTAGAACCTGGATATACCTTTCAGCATCGATGGTGTCTTTCCAGATGTGTAAGCTGCCCATGCCACATGCACTAATGCAACCCCATACCATCAGAGATGCAGGCTTCTGAACTGAGCGCTGATAACAACTTGGGTTGTCCTTCTCCTCTTTAGTCCGAATGACACGGCGTCCCTCATTTCCATAAAGAACTTCAAATTTTGATTCGTCTGACCACAGAACAGTTTTCCACTTTGCCAAAGTCCATTTTAAATGAGCCTTGGCCCAGAGAAGATGCCTGCGCTTCTGGATCATGTTTAGATACGGCTTCTTCTTTGAACTATAGAGTTTTAGCTGGCAACGGTGGATGGCACGGTGAATTGTGTTCACAGATAATGTTCTCTGGAAATATTCCTGAGCCCATTTTGTGATTTCTAATACAGAAGCATGCCTGTATGTGATGCAGTGCCGTCTAAGGGCCCGAAGATCATGGGCACCCCGTATGGTTTTCCGGCCTTGACCCTTACGCACAGAGATTCTTCCAGATTCTCTGAATCTTTTGATGATATTATGCACTGTAAATGATGATATGTTCACACTCTTTGCAATTTTACACTGTCAAACTCCTTTCTGATATTGCTCCACTATTTGTCGGCGCAGAATTAGGGGGATTGGTGATCCTCTTCCCATCTTTACTTCTGAGAGCCGCTGCCACTCCAAGATGCTCTTTTTATACCCAGTCATGTTAATGACCTATTGCCAATTGACCTAATGAGTTGCAATTTGGTTCTCCAGCTGTTCCTTTTTGTACCTTTAACTTTTCCAGCCTCTTATTGCCCCTGTCCCAACTTTTTTGAGATGTGTTGCTGTCATGAGCCAATATTTAGCATGAAATTTCAAAATGTCTCACTTTCGACATTTGATATGTTGTCTATGTTCTATTGTGAATACAATATCAGTTTTTGAGATTTGTAAATTATTGCATTCCGTTTTTATTTAGAATTTGTACTTTGTCCCAACTTTTTTGGAATCGGGGATGTATACTGTTATACACCTACTTACTTATATACAGTATATACTAACTTAATATTATGTATCGTAAACCATCACACTATTACATACACAACCCCAATTCCAAAAAAGTTGGGACAAAGTACAAATTCTAAATAAAAACGGAATGCAATAATTTACAAATCTCAAAAACTGATATTGTATTCACAATAGAACATCGACAACATATCAAATGTCGAAAGTGAGAAATTTTGAAATTTCATGCCAAATATTGGCTCATTTGAAATTTCATGACAGCAACACATCTCAAAAAAGTAGGGACAGGGGCAATAAGAGGCTGGAAAAGTTAAAGGTACAAAAAAGGAACAGCTGGAGGACTAAATTGCAACTCATTAGGTCAATTGGCAATAGGTCATTAACATGACTGGGTATAAAAAGAGCATCTTGGAGTGGCAGCGGCTCTCAGAAGTAAAGATGGGAAGAGGATCACCAATCCCCCCAATTCTGCGCTGACAAATAGTGGAGCAATATCAGAAAGGAGTTCGACAGTGTAAAATTGCAAAGAGGTTGAACATATCATCATCTACAGTGCATAATATCATCAAAAGATTCAGAGAATCTGGAAGAATCTCTGTGCGTAAGGGTCAAGGCCGGAAAACCATACGGGGTGCCCGTGATCTTCGGGCCCTTAGACGGCACTGCATCACATACAGGCATGCTTCTGTATTGGAAATCACAAAATGGGCTCAGGAATATTTCCAGAGAACACTATCTGTGAACACAATTCACCGTGTCATCCGCCGTTGCCAGCTAAAATTCTATAGTTCAAAGAAGGAGCCATATCCAAACATGATCCAGAAGCGCAGATGTCTTCTCTGGGCCAAGGCTCATTTAAAATGGACTGTGGCAAAGTGGAAAACTGTTCTGTGGTCAGACGAATCAAAATTTGAAGTTCTTTATGGAAATCAGGGACGCCGTGTCATTCGGACTAAAGAGGAGAAGGACGACCCAAGTTGTTATCAGCGCTCAGTTCAGAAGCCTGCATCTCTGATGGTATGGGGTTGCATTAGTGCGTGTGGCATGGGCAGCTTACACATCTGGAAAGACACCATCGATGCTGAAAGGTATATCCAGGTTCTAGAGCAACATATACTCCCATCCAGACGACGTCTCTTTCAGGGAAGACCTTGCATTTTCCAACATGACAATGCCAAACCACATACTGCATCAATTACAGCATCATGGCTGCGTAGAAGAAGGGTCTAGGTACTGAACTGGCCAGCCTGCAGTCCAGATCTTTCACCCATAGAAAACATTTGGTGCATCATAAAACGGAAGATACGACAAAAAAGACCTAAGACAGTTGAGCAACTAGAATCCTACATTAGACAAGAATGGGTTAACATTCCTATCCCTAAACTTGAGCAACTTGTCTCCTCAGTCCCCAGACGTTTACAGACTGTTGTAAAGAGAAAAGGGGATGTCTCACAGTGGTAAACATGGCCTTGTCCCAACGTTTTTAAGATGTGTTGTTGTCATGAAATTTAAAATCACCTAATTTTTCTCTTTAAATGATACATTTTCTCAGCTTAAACATTTGATATGTCATCTATGTTCTATTCTGAATAAAATATGGAATTTTGAAACTTCTACATCATTGCACTGTTTTTATTTACAATTTGTACTTTGTCCCAACTTTTTTGGAATCGGTGTTGTACTATATGTACTGGTATATACTTTAACTATGCCTATCATGTAATATACTATGCTTTTTATTTACCATATACCACTAAACACACTGCACTTGTATGTAACTGTCCACAGAGTATTTGCACTGCTCATTACACGCTTATTTACACTGTGACTGGTTACTGCCAACTGCACAACCTCCCACACTGAGAGCTGTATATTTTATTACTTACTCTTATTGGTAATGTTTTATTTCTTTTGGTATTTTTTTTTTTTTTTTTTGCATTTTAGTTTTGTTATACGTATAATGCTATTTAGTTTTTGTATTGATCTTGTGCAAACCGGAAATGTCACTGGATACCTTGAATTTCCCTTCTGGGATTAATAAAGTATCTATCTATCTATCTATCTATCTATCTATCTATCTATCTATCTATCTATCTATCTATCTATCTATCTATCTGTCTGTCTGTCTGTCTGTCTGTCTGTCTGTCTGTCTATCTATCTAATTGGTGGCTCTAAATTGACCGTAGGTGTGAATGTGAGTGTGAATGGTTGTTTGTGTCTATGTGTCAGCCCTGTGATGATCTGGCAACTTGTCCAGGGTGTATCCTGCTTCTCGCCCATAGTCAGTTGGGATAGGCTCCAGCTTGCCCACGACTCTGCACAGGATAAGCAGTTCTGGAGAATGGATGGAAGTTAGAATAGTTGTTTTTACTTTTTAACTTTGTCTTGCGGATGTCCCAAAACATGAAATGTAACAATACAGGGATAAAAAGAACACCATGTTGTTTATTAATGAACTACAATTTTAATACTTGACAAATTGCTTACAGTATAAAAGAAATAAAACAGGCCTGACTTTCCCAAAAGCATCGCAGCACAAAGATCATTAAATGATAGACTGAGCAGTACAATGAACGCTCTCTCTCCTAGCTTAGATGCTCTTAGTGATAAGAGGCTTTTGGGAAACCCACCCAGTTTGGGATGCGTTATTACTAAAAAAAAAAACTACTTTGGGTAGGAATGGTCCTGAAATCTTTTATTCCTCATGTGTAATTACTTTTATAATCATATTTGCTAGATTTGAAGACATTCATCATATCATTGGAAGCCTGCTTGCTTTAAAGCTTTGTTCTTTGCATTATTTAATAAAGACCCTTTTTAGGTTGGCTTTATTTTGTCCAATTCTTCTCATAACATGTGTCTGGTCTCCGGCCCTTAAGCCTACAGGTTGTCTATGAATACCTGATCCATGTGTCCTGGTCTGTAAATCAGTAGACACTAAATATTTGCTTTTCATCTCCTATTACTCCTAATCCAGCTTGCTGCAAAAGACTAAACATAAATAATATATAACTTACGTCATTGATACTAATGTGTAATAAAATGATGGGTAACACTAGTTTCATTTGACCTTATATAAACTAATACACTGCTACAGATTCAGTGTGCATTTTAAACAAATTAGTAATTGCTGTGTGTGTGTGTGTGTGTGTGTGTGTGTGTGTGTGTGTGTGTGTGTGTGTGTGTGTGTGTGTGTATAAAATCAAACATCATGTATATTTTATTCAATTTTATTGACATCTTGTTTGGTCTTATAACACTGGGATCACTGTTTTAATTGACAATTTTTTTTTTTTTAAAGAGCCACAAGCTATTGAAAGTGTAGCTGGCTATTGTGCTGAAATCCACTTGGTTGCCTCCTGGGCATTGAGTACTTGGCATGGTGTGTAGAAGCTGTTTGGATTATGGAACCATTTTGGAACCAGCTATTATCTTTTCAGCAGGTCTGTACACGTGGGTCACTCATCTCTCTCATAGGTCCTTATACACACCACGTCATCCATGATGCATTTCTAAAGACACACACACACACGCACACACACACACACACACACACACACACACACACACACACACACACACACACACACACACACACACACCTGCATTCCTTTGCAACATTTGGTAAATGGGCATGTGAAAGAAAAAGGAGTTTTAACCTCAAATTAAGCAATCAGGCCAACTCACAAGTATCAGCTTCCCATCCTGAACTTCTCTTTCAAGTGTTGTGCTCTTGCCATTCCAGGTCTGTGTTTGAATGAGTTTACCATCCACCAGTCTCACAACAGTCTGAAACAAGATGCATATTAAAAGAATATACAGTAAAACCTGCAGTTTTTAAAAGTCTTCAAGTTTCTCAAATCTACCTTTGCCTGCCTGTCATCTGGAGTGTGCTCGTCGAATTCCTCATCCAACCGGAATTTTATTTCCACTGTCTTGAATGTGGTTGTAGTTTTCATGGATATGAGCCCCTGATCATCGATGCTGAATAACAGAATTGGCTTGGCCAAATTAGCAATTGTCCTGGATGCTGTACTAATACCTACAAATCCAAAGATGATTAATTAATATCATCATTATGGTGGAGGTAAAGGGAATCAGGAAGGGACCCGGTGCAGTAGCAGACCTACACTACTGAAAGCAAAAATAAATAAATAAATAAAATAACTTTGGAAATGCAAACAAGTGCACACACAAGTGCTTAGATATTTCATGATAGTGGAAAATGGGCTAAACTTGCATCTACATTTAATTTAGTATGCAGCAATTTAAAAAAAAAAACCTCATGTACAATAAAACTTACCTACAGCCTTCATGTAATCATCAAAGTTCTTGCTTGCAGTTAATTTCCATGCACCCATGAACTGTTCCATTTTCACCGTGCTTTATAAATGAGTGAAACAAAACTATGTGGTGTACTCAAATTCTAATACTGATTTGAACAGTGGGGAGTCGATATTAGAGGATTTAAAAAGAGGCATGTGCAGCGTAAGCAGGCCAATACCCAGAGATGGATAAATTTCATTGGCCCCAGTTTTGTAAGAAGGGTGATACATGTGTGTGTGCGCATGTAGAAAGAGGAACAAAAATCACAAGTCACATCATAATATAAAACAGTTCAAAAGATCCCAATATATAGTACTGTGCAAAAGTCTTAGGTACATGCAATGAAATGGTGTAGAGCAAAGATGCCTTCAAAAATAATGAAATGAAATGTTTCTACATGGGAAAAAAATTCTACAAATAGCAGTAAACAGTAATAAATGAAACAAAGTTCATATTTGGTGCAACAACACTTTGCTTAAAAAAACAGAACTTTCAAGCACTGCTTGTGCAATTTTATAAGGAACTGAGCTGTAAGTTTTATGAGCATTTGTGCAAGAAGCAGCCATAGTTCTTCTGGACACTGACACTTATTTTTGCAGCAAAACCCAGCAGCTTTCATTATGTTTTTTTGTTGTTGTTGTTTTGTCTGAAAAATGTCTTGTGTAATATGCTGCTTTCTTTACTGACAAACATTTTTCTGCAACATTTAATTTTGTGCTGGAAAACTAATGTTTGGAATCTAAAATGTTTTTGTACTGACTTCTTAATGTACAGCCCCAATTCCAAAAAAACTGGGACGTTGTGTAAAATTTAATGAAAACAATTCAATGATTTGCAAATCATGGAAACACTATAATTCATTGAGAACCATACAAATACAAGATATCAAATGTTGAAATTGAGAGATTTTATTCTTTTTTGAAAAATATATGCTCGTTTTCAATTTAGTGTCAGCAACATGTTTCAAAATGTTGGGACAGGGGCAACGAAAGACTGGAAAAGTTGTGTAATGTTAAAGAAACTCATCTCATCATCTCTAGCCGCTTTATCCTGTTCTACAGGGTCGCAGGCAAGCTGAAGCCTATCCCAGCCGACTACGGGCGAAAGGCGGGGTACACCCTGGACAAGTCACCAGGTCATCACAGGGCTGACACATAGACACAGACAACCATTCACACTCACACCTACAGTCAATTTAGAGTCACCAGTTAACCTAACCTGCATGTCTTTGGACTGTGGGGGAAACCGGAGCACCCGGAGGAAACCCACGCGGACACGGGGAGAACATGCAAACTCCACACAGAAAGGCGCTCGCTGGCCACGGGGCTCGAACCCGGACCTTCTTGTTGTGAGGCGACAGCGCTAACCACTACACCACCGTGCCGCCCTGTTAAAGAAACTAATTGTGTTAATTAATCCAGAGAGGCGGAGTCTCTCAGAAGTAAAGATGGGGAGGGGTTCACTACTCTGTGAAAGACTGCGTGGGCAAACAGTGCAACAATTTAATAATAACATTCTTCAACATACAATTGCAAAGAATTTGTGGATCACATCTTCAATGTAAACACAGTTTGTCACTGCATCCAGAAATGCAAGGTAAAACCATATATAAACAATATCCAGAAACACCGCCACCTTCTCTGGGCCCGAGCTCTTTTATGATGGACTGAGGCAAAGTGGAAAATTGTCCTCTGATCTGAAGATTCAAAATTCTTTTTAGAAATCATGGACACCACGTCCTCCAGGCTAAAGAGGAAAGGGACCATCCAGCTTGTTATCAGCATACAGTTCAAAAGCCATCTGTGATGGTATGGTGGTGCATGAGTGCACATGACATGAATAACTTGTACATCTGGGAAGGTATCATTAATGCTGAATGATATATACAGGTTTGGAGCAACATGCTGCCATCCAGATGATGTCTTTTTAAGTGAAGGCCTTGCTTAATTCAGCAAGACGATGCCAAACCGCTTTCTGCACATATTAAAACTGCATGGCTCCATAGTAAAAGAGTCCGGGTGCTAAACTGGCCTGCCTGAAGTCTAGACCTCTCTCCCATTTAAAACATTTGTCACATTATGAAGCGTAAAATACGACAATGAGACCCCAAACTATCGAACAATTGAAATTGAATATCAGGCAAGAATGGGACAACATTCTTCTTTCAAAACTACAACAACTGGTCTCCTCAGTTCCAAAATGTTTACAGTGTGTTGTTAAAAGTAGAGATGATACAACACAGTGATAAACGTGCCCCTGTCCCAACTTTTTTTGAAACCTGTTGCTGGCATCAAATTCAAAATGAGCATATATTTTTCAAAAAACAAATTTCTCAGTTTCAACATTGTTGTTTTTGTACTATTTTGAATGAAATATAGGGTTTCCATGATTTGCAAATTATCACATTGTTTTTATTTGCACTTTACACAGCATCCCAACTTTTTTGGAATTGGGGTTGTAGAAATAATAAAATAAAAAGCTACAACAATGTTTGCACTAAAAAAATTTAAAAAATTGGGTGCCCAAGACTTTTGCACAACACTGTCTTTTACTTACACACACACTTATCTTCTTTAGCCAATCTGTCTGAAGGTGGGAGGAAACAAGAGGACCTGGAAGAAACCATGTGGACACATGGAAACATGCACAGAAACTTCATGAGTTCCAGTTATTGACAAACACATTATTCAGAACCAATGAGTCAACAATCAAGAATCAAAGTGAATACAGGGATTTGGCAAGGTTTAAGTGTTTGATAAAACACTTAAGCAAAACCTTTAGCAAATGACAAAAATCTTTATGTCTGACCAGTAAGGCTGCATATTGTTAAAGGCCATAGGCAACGGTCGGAGGTGGAACGTAGAATATCAACTTTATTGTCTAGAAGAACGACCCAAAAAGTGAATTCAATCTTCCTAGTGTCTAATTTGCACCCTTAAATTGAATAAAACGGTTAAAATATACTGTTTTGCCCAATTTCCGAAGGTTTGTTTACATCTCACTTATGCGCACTTTCACCACCAGGGGACCGCCGTCATGACGTCATTTAAGCCAAACAGACCAGGAGCAGCTCTGTGTTTACTTGTGAACCGAGTACACGTGTACAGACCTTGGTCATGAGAGATTGTGTAAAATGTCTGAAAGCGATAGCGATTTTGAAGTAGGAACTCTCCAAATTGAATCAGAGCATTTTTTAAGGATTTTCCACTAGGAGACCAACTGGTCTGGGCAATACAATCACAGGCCCCAGAGTCCATGCGGCTGCACCGCTGTGCAGAGCCTAATCTAGGAATTTGAAAATAGTGGACAGATCCCTCACTAGTTGTAGAAACAGGGGACAGAAAATATTAACATGGTTAAAAATATCCCTCATTTGTTCCAGTTAGTGGGGACAGAAAAATAAGTAATACATTGGTAGATATTTTCAAGAGTATGTCTATAAACAGGGGTGGCACGGTGGTGTAGTGGTTAGCGCTGTCGCCTCACAGCAAGAAGGTCCGGGTTCGAGCTCCGTGGCCGGCGAGGGCCTTTCTGTGTGGAGTTTGCATGTTCTCCCCGTGTCCGCGTGGGTTTCCTCTGGGTGCTCCGGTTTCCCCCACAGTCCAAAGACATGCAGGTTAGGTTAACTGGTGACTCTAAATTGACCGTAGGTGTGAGTGTGAATGGTTGTCTGTGTCTATGTGTCAGCCCTGTGATGACCTGGCGACTTGTCCAGGGTGTACCCTGCCTTTCGCCCGTAGTCAGCTGGGATAGGCTCCAGCTTGCCTGCGACCCTGTAGAACAGGATAATGAGATAAGATGAGATCTATAAACAGAACAGTTTTAATAATAAAACTAAATACATGTAACAAACATTCATATCAGATGTTAGTCTATATAATATCATAATTATGGCACTATACATATCCTTTAATACAGTGTGTGGCAGCGGGGGCGTGGTCAAGCGCCGGTCTGTGACAGGAGGGCGGAGTTGGGGAAGGTAAGTGGCAGAATCGCTTCACCTGAATGTGATTAACCTATGTTTTGTGTGTGTTCTCCCCAGTAATCCGCGCCCTACTTAAAGAGGGAGAGTGAGAGCGGAGGGGAGTCAGTGATTATCCAGAGGAGACGACAGTCTGTGTGTGTGCGCGCGCGAGTCACTCTCTGAGCTATTGAAGTTAATGTTAAGCTGAAAAGTTTGGCAATAAAAGCCGATTGTTGGCATCCTGATCTCTGTCCTGCCGTCTTCTGTGCTCCACCCACACATTGTACCCGCTACAGTGGTGCCGAAACCCGGGAAGGTGGAGCACCTGTCCTGCAGCCCCATGGAATCCTCCCCGTTCGCGGACTTGGTCCACGCCCTCGCCACGGCTCAGCATAGCCAGCACCAGGCACTCATCACGCTCCGGAAGGAGCAGGAGCGCCGCTTCGAAGCCCTGGTGTTGGCTCAGCAGGAAGACCGAGAGGCGTTCCGGCGCCTCCTCGCGTCGGCGGGGTCCACCAGCGCCCCGGCCGCGGGCCCATCTCCCATCACCTTGACTAAGATGGGCCCGCAGGACGACCCCGAGGCGTTCATCACGTTGTTCGAGCAGGTCGCCGAAGCCTCGGGGTGGCCGATGGAGCAGCGCGCGGCGCGCCTCCTCCCCCTCCTGACGGGAGAGGCGCAGTTAGCCGCACTACAGCTCCCCGCCGACCACCGGCTGGCCTACGCCGACCTTCGCCGGGCTGTCCTCCAGCGCGTGGGGCGCACGCCGGAGCAGCAGCGCCAGCGCTTCCGCGCACTGCGAATGGAGGAAGTCGGCAGTCCGTTCACGTTCGGCCAGCAGCTCCGGGACGCCTGCTGGCGGTGGCTGAGGGCCGAAGATCGCGACGCCGAGGGGATCATCGACCAGGTGGCGCTGGAACAGTTCATCGCCCGCCTACCCGCCGGAACCGCGGAGTGGGTCCAGTGCCACCGCCCGGCGTCGCTGGATCAGGCCGTAGGACTGGCGGAGGATCATCTGGCGGCTGTCCCGGCGGCAGGACAACGGATGACATCATCTTCTCTCTCCTCTTCTCTGTCTCTCTCTCTCTTCCCCCTCCTCCCGTGTCCCGTCCTCGCCCCATTCCCCCACCACGGAGGCGGGGGCCGGCTCCACCTCAGCCGGCCCGCCGCACCCGTGGTGCCCTCCCGTTTCTCCCTTCTGTGTCTGTCTCTCCCCCCCCCCCTCAGGTGAGTGACCCTCAAACCACAGCTGCAGAGGGGAGGCCCGGGCCGGTTTGCTGGCGCTGCGGGGAACCGGGCCACCTGCAGCAACAGTGTGCCGCAATGGAGGTGGGGGCGGTGGTGCGGATCCCCGACGCGCCAGAGGCTGCCCTCGATCAGGCCGGAGCGTATCGCATACCGGTAAGTGTACAAGGGGTGACATATCAGGTGTTGGTGGATTTGGGTTGCAACCAGACCTCGATCCGCCAAAGCCTGGTGCAAGACGAGGCATTGGGGGGAGCACAAGGGGTGAAGGTGTTGTGTGTGCACGGGGATGTTCACTGCTACCCGTTGGTGTCGGTCCACATACATTTCAGAGGGGACAAATCCATAGTAAAGGCGGCGGTTAATCCTCGCCTTACCCACTCTTTGATCTTGGGGACTGATTGGCCGGGATTTCGGGGGTTGATGGCACACCTAGTAAAGAGTGGGTCCTGCCGGTTAGCAGGGGAGGGTCCCGGTGTCGTTTTGGCTGGAGCTGCGGTCGCAGAGCCGTCTACGTCATCTCCGCGACAGAGTGAGGAGCCCCCAGCCCCTCCTCTTTCTATTGGGGAATCCCTCGCGGATTTCCCACTGGAACAATCGCGAGACGAAACTCTGCGACACGCGTTTGACCAAGTGAGAGTAATCGATTGTCAAACGCTCCAGCCGAACGCCACCCCAACCTTCCCCTATTTTTCCATTTTAAAGGATAGGTTATACCGAGTGACGCAGGACACTCAGACGAAGGAGCATGTCACCCAGTTGTTAATTCCAAAGAGCCGCCGGGAATTGGTATTCCAGGCGGCTCACTTTAATCCCATGGCGGGACACCTCGGGCAGGATAAAACACTCGCTCGGATAATGGCCCGATTCTATTGGCCGGGGATTCGCGGCGACGTCCGTAAGTGGTGTACGGCGTGCCGCGAGTGCCAGTTAGTAAATCCAGCGGCCATTCCAAAATCGCCATTGCGCCCCCTACCATTAATCGAGACCCCGTTTGAAAGAATTGGGATGGATCTCGTCGGGCCATTAGATCGGTCAACACGAGGGTACCACTTTATATTGGTTCTGGTGGACTATGCAACGCGATACCCGGAAGCGGTGCCTCTTCGCAATATCTCTGCACGTAGTATTGCAGAGGCCCTCTTCCACGTCATCTCCCGGGTCGGAATCCCGAAAGAGATTCTGACTGACCAAAGCACCTCGTTTATGTCACGAACACTGGCCGAACTGTATGGGCTACTGGGTATTAAGCCGATCCGCACCAGCGTGTATCACCCACAGACGGACGGTTTAGTCGAACGGTTCAATCGCACCCTCAAGAATATTATCAAAAAATTCGTAAGTGAGGACGCACGTAACTGGGATAAGTGGCTCGAACCCTTGTTGTTTGCAGTGTGAGAGGTCCCCCAAGCCTCCACGGGGTTCTCCCCGTTTGAATTATTGTATAGGCGTAAGCCGCACGGCATCTTAGATGTACTACGGGAAAATTGGGAGGAGGGACCTTCACAGAGCAAAAATGAAATTCAATATGTTATTGACCTGAGTGCAAAACTCCACACACTCACACACCTAACCCAGGAGAATTTGCAGCAGTCCCAGGAACGGCAAACCCGCCTGTACAACAAGGGCACGCGCCTTAGAGAGAGAGTTCACTCCGGGAGATAAGGTACTCGTCCTGTTGCCCACGTCGAGCTCCAAATTAATCGCCAAGTGGCAAGGGCCCTTTGAGGTCACACGGCGAGTCGGGGACGTCGACTATTTTGTTAGGCGAACGGACAGGGAGGGGGCGCTACAGATCTACCACCTCAATCTGCTGAAGCTCTGGAACGAGGAGGTCCCCGTGGCATTGGTGTCGGTAGTTCCGGAGAAGGCGGAGCTGGGGCCGGAGGTCCAAAAAGGGTCATTGGCATCTCGCAATTCTCCGGTCCCCTGTGGAGACCACCTTTCCCCGACCCAACTCACGGAGGTTGCCCAGTTGCAGGCCGAGTTTTCGGATGTGTTCTCGCCCCTGCCCAGTCGCACCAACCTCATAGAACACCACATAGAGACGCCCCCGGGGGTGGTAGTGCGTAGCCGTCCTTATAGATTACCCGAACACAAAAAAAAGGTGGTTCGGGAAGAACTTCAGGCCATGCTCGAAATGGGCATCGTCGAGGAGTCCCACAGTGACTGGAGCAGCCCGGTGGTCTTGGTTCCCAAGGCCGACGGCTCGGTCCGGTTCTGTGTGGACTATAGAAAAGTCAACGCGGTGTCTAAATTTGACGCGTACCCAATGCCTCGTATTGATGAGCTGCTCGATCGACTAGGCACGGCTCGCTTTTACTCGACACTGGATTTGACGAAGGGATATTGGCAGATCCCCTTGACTCCATTATCCCGGGAAAAAACGGCCTTTTCCGCACCGTTCGGCTTACACCAGTTCGTCACACTTCCGTTTGGGCTGTTTGGGGCGCCCGCTACATTTCAGCGGCTGATGGACCGGGTCCTCCGGCCCCACGCCACCTATGCGGCCGCTTACTTAGACGACATCATCATTTATAGTAATGACTGGCAGCGGCACCTGCAACACCTGAGGGCCGTCCTTAGGTCGCTGAGGCAGGCGGGGCTCACTGCCAACCCGAAGAAGTGTGCAATTGGGCGGGTGGAAGTACGGTATCTGGGCTTCCACTTGGGTAACGGGCAGGTGCGTCCCCAAATTAATAAGACAGCAGCGATTGCGGCCTGCCCGAGGCCCAAGACCAAAAAGGGGGTGAGACAGTTCCTGGGGCTGGCTGGCTATTATCGTAGGTTTATACCTAATTATTCGGACGTCACCAGCCCGCTGACTGACCTCACTAAAAAGGGGGCGCCAGATCCGGTCCAGTGGACGGAGCAGTGCCAGCGGGCTTTCTCTGAGGTAAAGGCTGCACTGTGTGGGGGGCCACTTTTGCACTCCCCTGACTTCTCTCTCCCTTTTTTGTTACAGACGGATGCGTCGGACAGAGGGCTGGGGGCCGTTTTGTCCCAGCAGGTGGGGGGAGAGGATCGCCCAGTATTATACATCAGCCGAAAGCTGTCAGTGCGTGAGGGGCGCTACAGCACCATCGAGAAGGAGTGCCTGGCGATCAAGTGGGCGGTCCTCGCCCTCCGTTACTACCTGCTGGGGTGCTCTTTCACCCTCTGTTCAGACCACGCGCCCCTCCAGTGGCTCCACCGCATGAAGGATGCCAACGCGCGGATCACCCGTTGGTATCTAGCGCTCCAACCTTTCAACTTCAAGGTGGTCCACAGGCCGGGGGCGCAGATGGTCGTGACGGACTTCCTCTCCCGTCAAGTGGGGGGGGGGGGAGTCGGCTGCGGGCCGGACGGGCGCCCGGCCTGAGTCGGGCGGTGGGGGTATGTGGCAGCGGGGGCGTGGTCAAGCGCCGGTCTGTGACAGGAGGGCGGAGTTGGGGAAGGTAAGTGGCAGAATCGCTTCACCTGAGTGTGATTAACCTATGTTTTGTGTGTGTTCTCCCCAGTAATCCGCGCCCTACTTAAAGAGGGAGAGTGAGAGCGGAGGGGAGTCAGTGATTATCCAGAGGAGACGACAGTCTGTGTGTGCGCGCGCGAGTCACTCTCTGAGCTATTGAAGTTAATGTTAAGCTGAAAAGTTTGGCAATAAAAGCCGATTGTTGGCATCCTGATCTCTGTCCTGCCGTCTTCTGTGCTCCACCCACACATTGTACCCGCTACACAGTGATATAAAAACCATATCAGCAAACACTTATCCACAGTTTATAGTATTGCACAAACATTATGATCAGATCTGAACTTTAAAAATGTAAAGATTTTAGATCAAAAACTATATGAAGAATTATATACTGCAAAACCTTACAAATATGACTAGTTTTCTGTTATATGACTAGGTTGCTGTTTTACTATAAATCATGTGACTAGCCTATTTTTACCAATTTGACCACCAGTAGTATAATGTTGCATTTCAAATATGACTAGGTTAATATTACATCATTTGATACAGTTAAGTCTAAAATCCATGTAGTCTTGCCACTATTAATTAATAATAAGATGAAAAATCTCACTTTCTGAATAAAATAAAATCACTATCAAATATTTAAAAATGCTATCATATTTGTTTTGTTCAGACCACCTTTCATGGAAGTGAAAAACATTAAACAATCTACCTATGTTTAAACTAGATTTTGACATAAATGACTGGAGATAATCTCAAAATTCAGACTTCCTAAAAATTATATAATCTCTATCATTTACAATCTTACAGTACCTACAATTACACAAGAACAGATTAAATATATTACATAATATTTTTAAATAAAACTTACATAATACCAAACATTATCAAACTAATTGTATATTGGCATTAGGAAAATAATATCAAATTCAAACTTCAAAAACCATTTTCAATCAGAATCAAATGACTTAGTATGTCTTCACACTGTCATATAATTACTCTAAGATCATATTTGTACACAAACTTATATATGTCTTATATATCAACTAAGCACCTTTACTATTTGAATATGATTAATAACATAATACTAAACTGAATTAAACAAATTACTCCCAAACAACAAACAAAAAAATCAACTAGCATTCATGTAGAACTTATCTTTAAACTAGTTTTTGACATAGATGACTAGAGATAATCCCAAAATTCAGACTTCCTAAACAGTATATTATCATGATAATCTCTTATTATTTACAGTAATGTTACAGTACCTACCATTATACAAGAACAGATTAAATCTATTTCATAATATCTTGTATCGGGTTGTGTAATGTCGGCTGGATTAGTATCTGTCACTTCTGTGTCTTCGTTTTGTTTCCTTTTTTCTTTTTTCGTCCAAAGGTCTTTCAACGTGACCACGCGTTTTGACATTGTTATGTTTGGATGAGACAGAACGATATGCCATGTGCTTTTGGGTATTTTTAAAACACTTCACATGATTGGTTGAGATACACTGTCTTCCGGTTCAGTGACCAATGATATAATAGTTCACAAAACTGTTTTACCCACTAAATAAACCATTCGGAATACTTCGGTCCTTTCCAATTGGTGTGTAAACAACGCGATATTTACCGCAGTGCTTGCTAGCTGGTGCTGACAAATTGATACGCACAAGATTCAGTAAAACGCGACTACACGCTCTCTACTTATAAATGGGCGACAAAATGAATAGATACATGATATCACTCTCGTGCCCAAAAAGTGGATGTGCGACAGACAGATAAAAAAACGCGTATTATTGCGTATTACGCGCCCTAGATTAGGCTCTGCTGTGGCATATTCTGTGATGCAAATTGCCGCATTACGAATCCTCGTTTCAGCCAGCATAATATCAACATAGTTAATGCAGTGCCAAGTTTTCCTTGTTAAATGTATACTTACATGGTACTTGGTTAATTAATTGCAACTGATTGAACCAAATGATAAGACATAACTTGGTTTAAAGTTTGGTCTCCCAGTGAAGCTGGTTTGGCATTGACTAGGAAACCAAATCTGGCCACTGTAACTATGTTAAAAAATGCTCTGAATTAAATATCGAGAGGTGAAACAATATATATATGTATGAACCTATGGCCGTTGCGAAGCAATCGGTGAATGTGGCTCACTGGTTTGACCGTACGGCCTCAGAATTGGACAGCGACTCGGCCGACTCTGATCGCGGTGACCCCGGACCTCAACAAGACTCGCGCCCAAATGATTTATCCAGGTAATTATGATAAATTCCTACTTTTGTGTAATACTAAATAAGAGCCCTTTTGAAGAATAATTAAACCGCCCTCCGTAGTGGATATAGGTAACGATTACTTGACAGTGCACCGGTAGGCCACATTAGCCTGCCATCCGCGGCATTATACTATTTATAGCCTACTCTAAGCAAGGAAATATCCCTTTGTCTCATTTCCACAATGACTGCACAGGATCCCTCAGGATTCTTGACTTGTCAATTGCAAGCAAAAGTAAAAAAGTTTACCTCCAATCTTCTCCTTTTTGCTTGAGCATTGCTGCTCCGTTTCTTCTTTGACCACTTGATTTTGTTTCACGCGCACAATCCACCCTCTCCGCCTCGTCTCCTCTTCCGGAAAAAAACAACCCTCTGGCTTCACGCACACAATCCACTCTCTCTGCCTCGTCTCCTCTTCCAGAAAAAGCCAATCCTCTCGTTCTGCCTCTTCTTTTTCAGAAAAAGCCAATCCACTCTCTCTGCCTCTTCTTCTCTCTCGGAAAAAGGTAAAAACTTCTTCCTGAACCGGTCCCGTTGTTACAGTTCACTGCACAACAATAAGGCATGGGTTTTTCTTTGGAAATTCCTGAACGCACATCTGCACTCAAGCCGAACGGCAATGTAAGTAAACGGAAGTGGACTCAAGTCAAGCGGTTTGTTTGGCTTAAATGACGTCACGCGCTGAGTGGTCACGAAAATAGCCGAACAGAAATTTGCCAAGATCCACGCTAACTTATTTTAATTATTACTTATTAACAATACTTCTTGGGATCAGAAGAAAATTACAGAGGGTTTAACAACATATAAAGTTTCAAACATGCATAAAATTAAAACCGTTGCCTATGAGCTTTAAAGCTGGTATCAGTTCTGGGGTTAGAGCTATGACACTGTACTGCACACTTTACAATACAGTATTCACATTATGGGTTGATTTATGACACACAGTGGCCATGTCAGAGCTGGAGTAGGACTGACACACTGCATCTCTCACATAGTGTACAGCTGTCATACTGTGAGAATGTAGCCAGCTCTAATCCTGATTCAAGGAATTTTACTAAGCATGCTGGATTAGCATTTCTGGCTGAGTTGTACACTTTCATGAGGTTATTAAATGTTTTTCACATGTAGATGAAAATACACTACCGTTCAAAAGTACTTGTATTTTTATATTATGTACAAGATCATTTTTATATTGAATAAATCAAATCAAACTCGACTAGCGCTCTGTCTGACAGGTGTCACGGTCTGATCGTGCGCTGGTATAAATTTACCATGTGCATGCGCAGACTGATTTTTTTCCCGGTCAACTTCTGGGAAGTCTAAATTGACCATTTCTTGCTGCGATTTTGTACCGAGCATTTCAACACATTTATGGACTAATAGAACGCGAATTGTGACTACAATTGTGAGATTTGATTATCAGTAGACAAGAATAGTTTGGATTGAATTTTATTAGTATATGTGTAAATGAAGTTAATAAAGTTGTTCAAAACACTTTAAATTCTGACTTCATTCTTTCATATAGACTACCATTCAAAAGTTTGGGTTCACCCAGACAATTTTGTGTTTTCCATGAAAAGTCACACTTTTATTTACCACCATAAGTTGTAAAATGAATAGAAAATATAGTCAAGACATTTTTCTGGCCATTTTGAGCATTTAATCGACCCACAAATGTGATGCTCCAGAAACTCAATCTGCTCAAAGGAAGGTCAGTTTTATAGCTTCTCTAAAGAGCTCAACTGTTTTCAGCTGTGCTAACATGATTGTACAAGGGTTTTCTAATCATCCATTAGCCTTCTGAGGCAATGAGCAAACACATTGTACCATTAGAACACTGGAGTGAGAGTTGCTGGAAATGGGCCTCTACATGGGCGCCGCCAGGGGGGGAAAGGTTAGAACAATTCTAGGGGCCCAGCACTGCCATGGGGCCCTTTAAGGGGCTGATAATATGCTTTTAATGATTTTAATAAGACTTTTGAAATAACAACAATGCAATATTCCATGTGGTAAAATGAACTAATTGAACAAGATTGTCTATTTCTTGAGTTCTTCAACATATTGTCATTTAACCCTCCCCCTTTTGCGAAATGGTACGGTCCAGTTCTGGTAGAAGTGCGATGCGTTAAATCTGTGTGCTGATCAGTGCAACGCTATTTGCTGCTGTGTCGCGGTGCAGCAGCCAGCCAGCCAGCAGTGGAGTGCGTACAGTCTATGATCGCTAAATATGAAGAGTGGCTGTCAAAAACGTAAAGAAAGGCAGCTGAAAGCTGAGAGGGACCAGAGAGGCAGGCAACTGGTCACTCAGTTTTTCCCAAAGAAAGGTAGCTATCGCTCACATGTGTGTTCAAAATATTAGCGAATGGTAAATGAACAGTATGAACGTGGTTGGATTAGCCTATCAAGAGAACACTTTTACAGTTTGTACAGTGACATTTTTTTCCATTTTAATTACTGAACTGACTTGTGTGATAAACAAGATGAAATATTACGTTATGCTGGTGCTAATAACTAGTGTTAATAACCAGTTTCATAACTAATGGGGTGCCCTAAATATGCACAGATTCAGCCTCAGGGGGACCTCCGCCCTACCAAACCACTGAAGCCCCCTTTGGAGAAGGAGGTAAGCAGCAATACAACCCATAAATGCTTTAGGATTGAAGTTTTTAATGAGCGAGCGCCATATACAGTTTGCTAGATTAAAGTGTTGCTAATAACGGACACCAGTCAAGTGTTTGACATGGTTACGTGTGTGGAATGTTCACACGTTCTAAACCATTGGTTTCAAACATATTCCCTTTTGGCAGAACAGTACACACAGCTTTCTACCGAACACATAACAATCCATGGGATTTCCATAGGTATTTTGATGCTGGGTAGAAAACTTTTTCTATGATTTATTAGCAGTCACATCACACATTTCACTACCAATTGTCCTAGCACAAGAAGGCATGTGGCAAAATCTTGAATTTTCATTTGTGATTGTAAATGCACCAGAATTAGTCACTGATCAGTTTTCATCTAGTCCCTGGTAGGTTAATACATAAAATGTAATAACAAAGTCACAAACTCAAGGTCCATGGGCTATCAAAAGTCAAATAATGACAATAGTGCAATTGTGACGAGGGTGGGCAAAGTTGGGGGGCCCACAATTCTAATCTTGCATGGGGCCCAAAATTTCTGGCGGCGCCCCTGGGCCTCTATACACCTATGGAGATATTGCACCAAAAACCAGACATTTGCAGCTAGAACAGTCATTTACCACATTAGCAATGTATAGAGTGCATTTCTGATTAGTTTAAAGTGATCTTCATTGAAAAGAACAGTGCTTTTCTTTCAAAAATAAGGAAATTTCAAAGTGACCCCAAACTTTTGAACGGTAGTGTAAGTAGGCTAGCAATAGATTGGTACAAGAAATAAGCATTCAAATTAAGCTTCAAAGGTTAACCATGTGTGTTTGCAAGCCATGTTGATAAGTTAAACCTTTAAGATAAACTTTATTCATCCCTCTGTGTAGGCTAGCCTATGAGGCAACACTTCTAGACCAACTGGACACAAGATCTGTTATTCCAGTCAGTCTTAAGGCAATTAAGCTTCCTATTATTATTATTACCATTATAATCACTGGAGTTCAAAGTCAGCCTCTCACCTAGTACATAGCTAGGGTTACAGTGGGGGACCAGTCCTCTGGTAACCACAAGAGTTTGACTCCCTACTCACATCTCTCTTGCAGCATGCCTCACCAGATAGCAGTAGATGGCACCATTTTCCTGATGGTCTCTGGTATGACCCAACCACGAGTAGAACTCACCATCTCCCAGTCAAGAGGTGGACATGTTAACCACTAGACCAACTTGCAGTCAATCACTGCAGTTATGAGGGTACTTCAAAAAGTTCTCAGCCTCACCCAGAAAACGTCACAGGAGAAATATTGTTCTTACATTATTTTTCAATGCAGTCTCCTTTAGCTACAATGCACTCGGTCCACCGATGTTCATGTTCCTTGCAGAAGAAGGCCACATCTTGAGCCTCCAGATCCTCCTCAGCAGCATGGATGACTTCATCATCAGTCTGAAAATGGTGACCACATGTGTGGGATTTCAGTTTGGGAAACTGAAGTCAGACGGTGCCAGGTCAGGTGAGTAAGGTGCATGGGGCAACAGTTCAAAGCCACATTTGGCTGCTTCTGTCCCTGCTACCTGTGCTGTGTGGATGGGTGCATTGTCCTGGAGCAACAGCACACCAGCTTAAAGCTTTCCTCTCCTCTTTTATTTGATTGCTTCTTTCATTTGAGTTTTTTTGGACAGTGATATAAGGCTTCATAGTGTATAGTTATGCCCCAGAATGGGAGTTACGCTCCTTGTTTTTGGGTGACGCCGAGAGCTTTTTGAAGTATTCTCATTGTACTGTTTTCTTCATACAGTATTTCTGCTGCTATTTATTGTTATTACCAATTTATACTTTTGTCAGTTATATCAGTTCTATTAATATTGGCCTTGCTGATATGCTCCATTTGTTTGTTGTTGCTGCTTATATTTTTAATTTTCTTTTTTTGTGACCAAATGTTTTATTTGAATAAGAACACGAGTTACAACTGAAAACACAACTCTTTAATTGGACAATAAAGACAGTACAAGAATTGACAGTAACAAATAATTACTACTACTAATAATAATAATAATAATAAACAACAACCTTGCACGTAAATAAGGTGCAAACAAACGAAACCAAAAAGACATGAGGGAAAGAGGAAAGAAAGAAAAAAAGGAAAAAGGGCACCACCTCCCAACCCAGCACTACACTCATTAGGTACGCTCACTCAAGTCTACTAGCAACCTATAGATTGTATATCTCTAATGCACTCACTCACTCACTCACTCACTCACCCACCCACTCACTCACCCACCCACCCACTCATCCACCCATGGGAAACAAGGAAATTAAGAGTCTCACAAAAAGGCATCAAGTAAGGAAAGAGTTCATCCTATAGTAAGTTCTTTCACCGAATCAGCTGCTGCGTGCCAATTGTTTACGGTAGCCTCACTAGCGCCATTAACTCTAGCAGTTGACAGTTCTAAATAAATTACATCCAGAAAAGTAAGGGCCCAGTGTCTAATGGTGAGAGAATGGGGAGGTTTCCATCGCAATGCAATCAACTTCTTGGCAGCTGTCAGGCCGGCTACAACAGTGCACTTTTTAAGTTTAGTAATATTCATCTCTGACAGACCGTTTAGCAGAAGGACAGGTATGGTCACTGATACCAAGTCAGATAACTTAGCTGCCATTTTAGACCAGAACTGCGAGACAGGAGGGCAATTCCACATCATATGCAAAAAAGTGCCAGAGGCTTTCATAGAACATAGGCTATACAAGGGATTAGTTGTCAACTTAATACAATGGAGCTTGCAAGGGGTTAAATATGTTCTGTGTACAACCCCGATTCCAGAAAAGTTGGGACAAAGTACAAATTGTAAATAAAAACAGAATGCAATAATTTATAAATCTCAAAAACTGATATTGTATTCACAATAGAACATAGACAACATATCAAATGTCGAAAGTGAGACATTTTGAAATTTCATGCCAAATATTGGCTCATTTGAAATTTCATGACAGCAACACATCTCAGAGAAGTTGGGACAGGGGCAATAAGAGGCTGGAAAAGTTAAAGGTACAAAAAAGGAACAGCTGGAGGGCCAAATTGCAACTCATTAGGTCAATTGGCAATAGGTCATTAACATGACTGGGTATAAAAAGAGCATCTTGGAGTGGCAGCGGCTCTCAGAAGTAAAGATGGGAAGAGGATCACCAATCCCCCTAATTCTGCGCCAACAAATAGTGGAGCAATATCAGAAAGGAGTTCGACAGTGTAAAATTGCAAAGAGTTTGAACATATCATCATCTACAGTGCATACTATCATCAAAAGATTCAGAGAATCTGGAAGAATCTCTGTGCGTAAGGGTCAAGGCCGGAAAACCATACTGGGTGCCCGTGATCTTCGGGCCCTTAGACGGCACTGCATCACATACAGGCATGCTTCTGTATTGGAAATCACAAAATGGGCTCAGGAATATTTCCAGAGAACATTATCTGTACACAATTCACCGTGCCATCCGCCGTTGCCAGCTAAAACTCTATAGTTCAAAGAAGAAGCCGTATCTAAACATGATCCAGAAGCACAGACATCTTCTCTGGGCCAAGGCTCATTTAAAATGGACTGTGGCAAAGTGGAAAACTGTTCTGTGGTCAGACGAGTCAAAATGTGAAGTTCTTTATGGAAATCAGGGACGCCGTGTCATTCGGACTAAAGAGGAGAAGGATGACCCAAGTTATCAGCGCTCAGTTCAGAAGCTTGCATCTCTGGTATGGGGTTGCATTAGTGTATGTGGCATGGGCAGCTTACACATCTGGAAAGACACCATCAATGCTGAAAGGTATATCCAGGTTCTAGAGCAACACATGCTCCCATCCAGACGACATCTCTTTCAGGGAAGACCTTGCATTTTCCAACATGACAATGCCAAACCACATACTGCATCAATTACAGCATCATGGCTGCGTAGAAGAAGGGTCCGGGTACTGAACTGGCCAGCCTGCAGTCCAGATCTTTCACCCATAGAAAACATTTGGCGCATCATAAAACGGAAGATACGACAAAAAAGACCTAAGACAGTTGAGCAACTAGAATCCTACATTAGACAAGAATGGGTTAACATTCCTATCCCTAAACTTGAGCAACTTGTCTCCTCAGTCCCCAGACGTTTACAGACTGTTGTAAAGAGAAAAGGGGATGTCTCACAGTGGTAAACATGGCCTTGTCCCAACTTTTTAGAGATGTGGTATTGTCATGAAATTTAAAATCACCTAATTTTTCTCTTTAAAATGATACATTTTCTCAGTTTAAACATTTGATATGTCATCTATGTTCTATTCTGAATAAAATATGGAATTTTGAAACTTCCACATCATTGCATTCCGTTTTTATTTACAATTTGTACTTTGTCCCAACTTTTTTGGAATTGGGGTTGTATATAGTTAAAGTGGATCTGCTTGTGGTCTGGGCTGCAGGAAGCCTCCCTAATATTTGCCCAGACCTGTGACCATTCAAAATCAGAATCAAGATTGGGGCAATCATGCCTCCACATTCTGTCAAGTGGTAATTCATTATAGGAGGCCTCCAGGAAGAAGTGATATAATGCACTGACCGTACCTCTATTTTTAATTCGTGTGATGAGTAACTTGTATAGTGGGTGGATTGGTAAAGATTGTTGCCTCGGGGCACCATGTGCCAGTAGAGATAATCTAAGCTGCAGATAGAAAAAGAACGAGCATACAGGCAAATTATATCCGTCTCTAATATCTTGAAAGGTACACAGCCCAGAGTCACTATAAACATCATCTAAAGTTCGAATATGACTATTACTCCAGGCAGAACATGAAATAGGTCTTCCTCCAATCAAAAGGCCTAGGTTGTTAAAGATCGGTGTAAGTGTATGCCACTTGCAGGAGATCTTGCATTGAAGTTCAGCCGCACGCCATGTCTGAATAAGTTGTGAAACTATTGGGCCAAAATGCAACCGACATTGCTTATTGGATATATTAGCAAAGAGAACCTCCAGCAAGTTCCAGAGTCTCACACAATTTTCCTCTAGCCTACGCCAGGAAACTGATGCATTAGTCATGCCATACAAGTAATGGCTTAAGCATGAATGACCAGAAATAAAACTTAGTTAGGTACCGATAAGCCACCACTGGTCACGCCTCTTTGTATAGCTGACAGTTTGAGGCGCGGGCGCTTCCTGTTCCAGATAAACCGTGAAATACTAGAATGTAATTTGTTCCAATAATTGACAGGAGGGGAGAGGGGGATCACTGAACTGATAAAATTTATTCTGGACAAAATATTCATTTTGACTATAGAGACGCGGGCTCAGAGAGTTGGGGAGACTAATCCACCTGTCCAAGTCTGCTTTAATTTCATTCAGTATGTCTAAGTAGTTGTGCGTTACAATGCAATTCAAGGATGGGAAGATTTGTATCCCGAGAAACTTAAAGTCCTGGACAACTGGAATGTCAGCTGCAAATTGCAACCTCCTAGCCAAATCATTAAAAGGAAGTAATGAGGACTTGGTCCAGTTGATTTTAAAACCAGAGAGACAACTAAATTCTTCACAAATGGATAGCAAGTTAGGTATAGATTGTAGTGGTTTCTCCATAAAGACCAAAACAGCATTGGCATATAAAGACAAGTGGTGATGAATGTCGCGAACTGAAATAGGATGCACATTGGGAGACTGACGAATCATCTGAGCAAGTGGCTCAAGAGAAAGTGCAAAAAGTGCTGGGCTCAGGGGACAGCCCCATTGGAATGATCAAGTGACTGGAAAAAGCGCAGAGGCTAGTTGGCCAGTGAGTACCAGGGCTGAGGGATTTGAGTACAAAACCTTAACTCATATGAATAAAGTTTCCACCGAAACCCATTTTTTCTAAAACCGCCCACAAAAAGGACCACTCCAGCCTGTCAAAGGCTTTCATAGCGTCAAGGGACAGAACTGCAGCTGGGGCTGTTTTGTCTACTGCAGCATCAATTATATAGAGGAGTCGTCTGACATTGTCCTCAGCTAGCCTAGACTTTATAAATCCAGTTTGATCGCAGCTGACTAATGTTGGCATGTGATTCTGAATGCGTCGGGCCAGCACTTTTGCATACATTTTAAGATCTGCATTTAATAAACTGAGTGGTCTATAACTACTGCAGTCTACAGGGTCCTTGTCTTTCTTTAAGAGTAAAGATATCAGGGCTATATTGACATCTCTTGAAAAACTGCCTTTGTCTATAGATATCATCATGTCTAGAAATAGCAGGCCTAGCTTGTCCCAGAATTCCACGTATACTTCTGGTGGTATTCCATCAAACCCTGGTGATTTGTTTCTTTGCATGTCAAGAGCCACTGACTTAAGTCCTTCCAACGATATGGGTGCATCAAGTCGCATAGAATCAGTTGCTGCCAACTGTGGTAGATCTACAGTGGTGCTTGAAAGTTTGTGAACCCTTTAGAATTTTCTATATTTTTGCATAAATATAAGCTAAAACATCATCAGATTTTCACCCAAGTCCTAAAAGTAGATGAAGAGAACCCAGTTAAACAAATGAGACAAAAAACATTATACTTGGTCATTTATTTATTGAGGAAAATGATCCAATATTACATATCTGTGAGTGGCAGAAGTATGTGAACGTCAAGGATTAGCAGTTAATTTGAAGGTGAAATTAGAGTCAGGTGTTTTCAATCAATGGGATGGCAATCAGGTGTGAGTGGGCACCCTGTTTTATTTAAAGAACAGGGATCTATCAAAGTTTGATCTTCACAACACATGTTTGTGGAAATGTATCATGGCACGAACAAAGGAGATCTCTGAGGAGCTCAGAAAAAGCATTGTTGATGCTCATCAGGCTGGAAAAGGTTACAAAACCATCTCTAAAGAGTTTGGACTCCACCAATCCACAGTCAGACAGATTATGTACAAATGGAGGAAATTCAAGACCATTGTTACAGTACCCTCCCCAGGAGTGGTCGACCAACAAAGATCACTCCAAGAGCAAGGTGTGTAATAGTCGGCGAGGTCACAAAGGACCCCAGGGTAACTTCTAAGCAACTGAAGGCCTCTCTCACATTGGCAATGTTAATGTTCATGAGTCCACCATCAGGAGAACAGTGAACAACAATGGTGTGCATGGTAGGGTTGCAAGGAGAAAGCCACTGCTCTCCAAAAAGAACATTGCTGCTCATCTGCAGTTTGCTAAAGATCACGTGGACAAGCCAGAAGGCTACTGGAAAAATGTTTTGTGGACGGATGAGACCAGAATAGAACTTTTTGGTTTAAATGAGAAGCGTTATGTTTGGAGAAAGGAAAACACTGCATTCCAGCATAAGAACCTTATCCCATCTGTGAAACATGGTGATGGTAGTATCATGGTTTGGGCCTGTTTTGCTGCATCTGGGCCAGGACAGCTTGCCATCATTGATGGAACAATGAATTCTGAATTATGAAAGCGAATTCTAAAGGAAAATGTCAGGACATCTGTCCATGAAATGAATCTCAAGAGAAGGTGGGTCATGCAGCAAGACAATGACCCTAAGCACACAAGTTGTTCTACCAAAGAATGGTTAAAGACGAATAAAGTTAATGTTTTGGAATGGCCAAGTCAAAGTCCTGACCTTAATCCAGTCGAAATGTTGTGGAAGGACCTGAAGCGAGCAGTTCATGTGAGGAAACCTACCAACATCCCAGAGTTGAAGCTGTTCTGTACGGAGGAATGGGCTAAAATTCCTCCAAGCCGGTGTGCAGGACTGATCAACAGTTACTGGAAACGTTTAGTTGCAGTTATTGCTGCACAAGAGGGTCACACCAGATACTGAAAGCAAAGGTTCACATACTTTTGCTATTCACAGATATGAAATATTGGATCGTTTTCCTCAATAAATAAATAACCAAGTATAATATTTTTGTCTCCATTTGTTTAACTGGGTTCTCTTTATCTACTTTTAGGACTTGTGTGAAAATCTGATGATGTTTTAGGTCATATTTATGCAGAAATATAGAAAATTCTAAAGGGTTCACAAACTTTCAAGTACCACTGTAGCTGATCAAGGAAGTTGTGACACCTCTCTATATCTAACTCTCTCTGATTGGTATAAATTAGAATAAAACGTGCGAAAGGTCTCACTCACCTGCTTTGGTTCAGTTACAATTTTTCCCGCCACAGACCTGATAGAAGGGACATCAGCAAAGTATTCATTTGTCCTGATTTTGGAGGCTAGAAGGTGACTGGGTCTAGACCCCTGAAAATAGTAACACTGTCTAGACCTATGTATTAGGAATTCTGACTGTTACTTTAAAATATTATTAATTTCTTTTTTAATGATGTCACGTTGTAATTCAATCTGTTGGGAGTAGTTACCTTGTAAGGTCAAATCTATTCTGGCCAAGTCAGCTTCCAGAGTTTGTAATTTAGCTGTTCTACCCTTACGCAAATTTGAGGCAAAATGGATGGCGTTGCTGCGTGTAAACCCTTTGACGGCATCCCACAAAATTCTGGGGTCATTAACTGAGCCTAAATTAAAGTCCAAAAAAAAAATCCTCTAATTGGTGTAGAAACTGAGATTTATAATCATTGTTTTTTTAACAAGGTGGTATTGAAGCGCCATCTAGTAGCACGCTTGGATAAGCAGCCCAAGGTTGCACAACAAAATACCCCTTTATGGTCTGATAAATCAATAGGCAGCAAAGCAGCATCGTGAATTTTCTGAAAAAGTTGTGGTGAAGTGAAAAGAAAATCTATCCTTGAGAATAATTTATGTCTGTCCGAGAAAAAAAAGAGCAGTCTTTCACTGTAGGGTTAAAGGAACGCCATGCGTCTATTAAACCAAGAGTCTCCACCCAGGATCGTAGAGCTGCAGTTACTAGCTCCTGAGCCTTAGAGGCACTCATGTTAGATCGATCATCTGTATGCCACACTGCATTCATGTCGGCCCCCATGACAAAAGAATATTCAGTTAATTCTAGCATTCTCTTTGTAAGCATCATAAAAAACCTTCTCAAATTTGTTTGGAGCATAAGCAGAGATAATAGCGACCTTCCTCCCATACAGTTCCACCTTGGCCATTACTATCCTTCCTGCAGTGTCCGTCCATATATCCAGCACCTTAATTTTGAGATTACATTTACATATGATAGCCACTCCTTTATTTTTTGATTCAGCTGAAGAGGAAACAACTGTGTGGTAAAACCTGTTAGCCATGCAACCAGAGTCTGCTTAACAGGTGTGTCTCCTGTAGAAGAGCCAGATCAATTTTCCGGTGATGCATAAAAGTAAGGACACCGGTTCTCTTATGTGGTGTATTTAACCCGTCACAATTCCAAACCAAAATAGACATCACCCATTATTGCGTGGTGGTCTGAAAGTAATCCACCATGTACCTGATGATAAAATATCGTGCCAGCAGCTATGGAAAACTGACTCACCAATATGAACACAAAATGAACATACCTCTCCCCCAGTGAGAAGTTTAAGCTTCCATTCCTGTTTCCCAGAATATGATAGGAGCAAAGACGACAGTTTCCCCCACAATATCCCCTGGTGGTGCCCAGTAAACAAAACACGTAAAACCCAATAAACAGTAAAGCAAAAAAATAACTAAACCAAAAAAATAATGAAACACTCATATGTTGATCCGTGATCTAGAATGGATATGGGGCCACAAAGGATCAAACCTAACCTCAAACCCGGCACTTAATAAACTGAACCGTTGAATCAGGCTGGTAGAATGAGCTGCATCTAGCAGAAGTAACTGAGTTTAGGGTTCAGGAATTAAAATAGGAATCAGCTATCCTCTCTGGATGCCCCGGCACCCACCCACCCACACACACACACACACACACACACCTTAAATAGGTGAGCATGAAACAGTGAGGCCGGGAGAAGAGCTAAAAACATGACATCAGATAAAATATGGATCGTCACTGAGCAATAAACATGGTCTGTGTCCATTATGAACAGAGAGATAGAAATGAGAAAGTGCGATGGTTAGTCTCCAATAAATGGGCATAACATTGCCACATCATTTCTGGCACTAATGATTAACTAGTTAACTGTCGGCTAACCAGGTACCTGAGCAAACAAACAAACTCAATGTCACAGTCAAAAACTCAAGATTATAGTGGCGGTATGCTTAGTTCTGTCCTTTGAGAAAGGTAACGGAGCCTACAAAGCGCCAGCAAATAAATGTTATTTACCAGCTGGAAGGTCCGTATGGTGAAATACCGTGACCAAGGTCTTGAAAGTACTGAGCGAGGCCCTCTGGGCTGAGGTCAGTATTCAAGGCCGAGGTCACTGTATTTCACCATACGGACTGACCTTAAGCTGGTAAATAATATATTTATTTTTTTCTTTACCAAATTCTAACAGAAAACGAGAGCACCCGAAAGGGAAAACCAAGCCGTGCCGCCATTTTGAATCCTCATTCACGGCTGTAATGCAAATTGCTTCCTCCTCGGTATACAAGTGCACTTCCATGGCAGGAAAAAAAACTACATTTTGCCGCCTATGTAGTCCCCTATTTATACAAAATTGAGTCATTCAGGATTCAGCCATGTTTTTGCTTGACGTTAGCAACAGTTACAGGTTTTTAGCTTTCTCATGAAATGTTCTCTTTTATTTCTTCTTCCTCAAGGTAGTAAAACTCACTTTTGCTGTCAACACTGTCGTTACCACTATCCATGCTGTAAAATTAATGCTATTCTCCTGAGAAATACGAAAATAAATGTTGACAAAAATTGCTACTATATTTGTTGTTGTGAACGAGCGAGTCGCCAGAGGTCCGTAACTGGGGTCCGTAACTGGGGTCCATACTGTAGGATACGGACCCGCTCGCCAGCCAATCAGAGCGCAGAATTTGATGGAAACCAGACCGCGAAAAAAATTTAAATAATTATGGACCAAAAGGATTGTAAAATAACTGCTAATGCAGGCCAGGCTAAAGTAAGTCATATCTCTCTAATCATGAAAACAAAGAAAAAAAAACCCTGTCAAACACATTATATTAACAAATCAGTGCTGTGACAGAGACGCCGGGTGATGTTCAACAGTGTAATCTGGGCACGGTGTAGAATAATTCAGTTTCGAAGAGCCGTGGTTAGCGGACAGCTTCGCCCAATTGTACAGGCACCGAGTCGTCATTCCCAGCCACAGGTGGAGCTCGCAATGCTGGGAGGGATCTGATGAAATCCTTGGCCTTATCCAGACACTGGAAAACCTCCATTTTGCCAGCAGCTTTGACTTTCAGCGTGGTGGGGTAGAGCAGGAAGAACTCTACTCCTTTTGCTCAGGCCATATTCATAGCTTGGGAGAAAGCTTGCCACCGCTTGATGGTGTAGCCACTGTAGTCAGGTAAAAAGCGAACCGACCGTCCGTTCACTATGAGCGGGGATTTCTTTGCGGTGCGAAGAATAAGCTAGCACGTTGTGTACCGGAGTGTATTAAAGACTAGGGTGCGAGGACCAGATTTGTTTCTGTTGTTGTCACTGTACACACAGTGGGCTCGCATGATCTCGCCATCCAGATTACCCAGGGTGGGGAACCACTTCAGCAGTGAATTCATGAGGAACTGCACCGTGTTGGACCCTTCGAGCCCTTCTGGTAGCCCGATGGTGCGAATGTTGCATCGCCTGCTCCGATCCTCCATGTCAACTAGCTTAAGTTGCATCGTCTCCATCGTGGCCTCCTGGCTAACTAGCTTTTCAGAGTTACTCTCAACATCTGACCGTATTCTACCCAGCTCCACATCAACGGTGCCGATACTCTTGGTTAGAGATAAGTCTGCCTGAATGGCTGTTAATTTTCCCTCTGTGTCTTCTCCCATCTGCTGGAGTTTGTCAAAACGTGCCTCCAGGAAGCCACGTTGTTTCTCAAGCACAGCCTCTGCTATGGCCTCCATGTCAGACATCCCTCTTGTCTTTACAGCAAGGCCTGGCTCAAATTTCTTGCTTGAATCAGACATGGCGTATTTACAATCAGTAGTGCAGTCAAATAAGAAAAATAATAGTTGTCACAACTATAAATATAAGTAAAAATGGCAACACCGGGTTGAGCAGATTCGACCCAAGCTGCTATCTTGTCCAGCTGATCACGTGATTCCATATTTTTAATTTTCTTGTGTATTTTGTATATATTGTGTTTTTCTCAGTTTACTTCATTTTATCCAGCATCCACAGGTCAAGGTATGTAAAAGTAAGAATTTCATTCTGTGGGTCTGTGTGAAAGAATGGGGGAAAAAAATGCAACCCCTTTGCGCCAGCGCCTACATACAGTGCCATGAGAAAGTTTGGGCACCCCGTCTGAGGTTGTACAATAATTGACTCTGTCTCCACAGAAAAACACCCTAGTGGCATGTCCTTCCTTTGCCCATCAGAGCCAAGTGCTGGGTTGTTTTGCAGACACTGATTTTAATTATTGGTGTATTCCTTTGTATGAAATTAAATCAAATGTGAAAAATAGGCTGTGCAAAAGTATGGGAACCCTTGACATTTTGTTGCTTTGAAAACCTGTAACTAATCATCACAGAGTAATTGAAAACATCAAGTTGGTTAAGTGAGCTCATTAAGCCTTGAACTTAATAGGCAGGTGCATCCAATCATGACAAAGGCTATTTAAGGTGGCCAAATGCCAGTTCTCTTTCTCTTTGACTGTCCTCTGAAGAGCTGCAAGATGGGGGCCTCAAAACAACTTTCTCATGACCTCAAAACGAAGATTATAGAGCAGTATGGACTAGGGGAAGGCTACAAAAAACTTTCCAAAAGATTTCAGCTGTCAGTGTCTACCGTGAGGAACATTGTAAGAAAATGGAAAGCCACAGGCACAGTCCTTGTCAAGGCCAGAAGTGGTAGGCCAAGAAAAATTTCAGGGAGGCAAAGACGAAGGATGCTGAGAATTGTTAAAAACAACCCACAGACCACCACCAGAGACTTGCAAAGGGATCTAGCTGCAGATGGGGTCACTGTGCATAGGGCAACAATACAGCGCAATTTGCATGAGGAAAGACTGTACGGGAGAGTGATGAGGAAGAAGCCCTTTCTTCGCAGTCGCCACAAATTGAGTCGCTTGAACTATGCAAAAGCACATTTGGACAAGCCAGTATCCTTTTGGAATAAGATCTTGTGGACTGACGAAACAAAAATCGAGTTATTTGGTCACAACAAGAGGCAATACACATGGCGTAAAAAGAACACAGAATTCCAAGAGAAACATCTGCTACCCACAGTGAAATTTGGTGGAGGTTCCATCATGCTGTGGGGCTGTGTGGCGAGTACTGGTACTGGGAACCTTGTTAAAGTTGACGGTCGCATGGATTCCACTCAATACCAGCAGATTCTTGAGGATAATGTGCTAGAGTCTGTAACAAAGTTGAAGTTGCGCCGGGGATGGATGTTTCAACAAGACAATGACCCGAAACATTGCTCAAAATCCACTCGGGCATACATGCAGAGGAACAAGTACAATGTCTTGGAATGGCCATCCCAGTCCCCAGATTTGAATATCATTGAAAATCTGTGGGATGAATTGAAGCAAGCTGTCCATGCTCGTAGACCTTCAAACCTCAAGGAATTAGAGATGTTTTGCAAGGAGGAGTGGGCCAAGATGCCTTCGTCCAAGATCCATACACTCATTGGTGGCTATAGAAAGCGTCTAGAGGCTGTAATTTTTGCAGAAGGAGGCTCCACTAAATATTGATGGAATGTTTCTGTTAGGGTGCCCAAATTTATGCACGGGCCTATTTTTGTTTTGCTGCATATTGCACTTTTTCTGTTAGCCCAATAAACTTCTCTTCAATGCTGAAATATGTCTGTGTCTTTTATTTATTTCATATGTCAAGACTAAGTTGTAGAATCAAACACCCAATTATATATGAATGAAAAATACTGGGATTTGTCAAGGGTGCCCAAACTTTCTCATGGCACTGTACATAAGGTCTCAAATATTTGTCATAGCATTGGCTGGTGTTTGTTATTGATACAATGCTCTGCTATGTTTGTGTCCAGAATCCAGATGATAGAGCTCACAGCAGAGTTTTAACTGATCAGATGTGATATAGGTTATGTTATATTTTCTATTGATATGCTTAGAATGGGGTGGCACAGTGGTGTAGTGGTTAGCGCTGTCGCCTCACAGCAAGAAGGTCCGCGTTCGAGCCCCGTGGCCGGCGAGGGCCTTTCTGTGAGGAGTTTGCATGTTCTCCCTGTGGGTTTCCTCCGGGTGCTCCGGTTTCCCCCACAGTCCAAAGACATGCAGGTTAGGTTAACTGGTGACTCTAAATTGACCGTAGGTGTGAATGTGAGTATGAATGGTTGTCTGTGTCTATGTGTCAGCCTCGTGATGACCTGGCGACTTGTCCAGGGTGTACCCCGCCTTTCGCCCGTAGTCAGTTGGGATAGGCTCCAGCTTGCCTGCGACCCTGTAGAACAGGATAAAGCAGCTAGAGATAATGAGATGAGATGCTTAGAATGTGAGTGGAAATGTTTCTGCTATTAGGAACACTGAGATAATTCATCAAAAGTCTATCATTTTCAAACTAAATATGATTTTTAAAAATCTGGAATTTTCTAACTTTAAATCTTTAATGCTGCAATTCTTATGTTATATAGCCAAAATACAGATACTGTTCATTCTTTCAATTGTTGTAAAGAGACTTTGAAAAAAAAGTAAAAATAAACCCTCTGAATGACAGCAATGTTACAGCAACACACAAAACAAATGGTTCCCAATATCAAACATCTGTCTCAAAATATAAATGTCGATATTACTAATAAATAGTTCATTTAAATCACATTAACAGTCATTCATTCATCTTCAGTGAGTCCTTAATCCTAGTCTGGGTTGTGATGGCTCCAGAGTCTATTTCTGGAACGTTGGGCTCAAAGCAGGATAATTCACCCCAGATGGGACTGTACCATGGCACCATACACACACTCATTCACACCTAGTGGCAATTTAGCAATCGCCATCCTTCCTACCTGCATGTTCTTGGACAGTGGGAGAAAACCACAGGATACAGAGGAAACCTACATATGCATGAGGAGAGCACAGGAATCTCAGACACTAACTCCAGCTCAGGATTAAACCAGAGATCCTGGAACTGTGAAGCAGCAATGCTACCCTCCACCTCCCTGCAGCCCATATACACTTATTCTTTATTATTTGCTGACTTTTCGCCCGGGCGGCACGGTGGTGTAGTGGTTAGCGCTGTCGCCTCACAGCAAGAAGGTCCTGGGTTCGAGCCCCGGGGCCGGCGAGGGCCTTTCTGTGCGGAGTTTGCATGTTCTCCCCGTGTCCGCGTGGGTTTCCTCCGGGTGCTCCGGTTTCCCCCACAGTCCAAAGACATGCAGGTTAGGTTAACTGGTGACTCTAAATTGACCGTAGGTGTGAATGTGAGTGTGAATGGTTGTCTGTGTCTATGTGTCAGCCCTGTGATGACCTGGCGACTTGTCCAGGGTGTACCCCGCCTTTCGCCCGTAGTCAGCTGGGATAGGCTCCAGCTTGCCTGCGACCCTGTAGAAGGATAAAGTGGCTAGAGATAATGAGATGAGATTATGAGACTTTTCGCCCACTCTTTAGTTTAGGCTTACTGTGTTAATAGGACTCAGTAAAGGTAATGAATCTTCATGATTCAAACAGTATCCATACAGGACAAATCAACCAAAAGCTACACGCCCCTTTGATACATCCTGCAGCATCTGAATGGTAAAATTATTGTAGGGCTACATATGATTTATTATTACGATGATAACAGACACATTCATTATGGATTCTATCAATATTCATCGGAGATTTGTGATATTTGATTGGTTGGGAAAACTGTTAAGTTGTTGTGTGTCCAGTAGGGGGCATTGTTCCTGCACAAGAAACATGCTTTTTAAACACACCTGACTGTCTGTCCTCAATGCCTCACTGTCCTCCATTGAGGAACATGAGGCATTTTCTGGGTCTGATAAACATCCTCCTAACTAGTCTTAATTGGAGATGGGAACAAACTGCAAGCCAAACTGCTGACAACCGAGGGGTTTAAACCTCACCACTGCCCTAACGTTAACATAACTCATTCATATATATCACATACATACAGTAATGTGCAACAGTCTTAGGCCCCCTCTTTTTCATAAAAAGCAAACAAAACTTTGTTATAGATTTCTATATTATCAAGTCAGTACAAAAATATTTTAGAGTCCAAACTTGCATTTCCCAGCACAAAATTCATATACAGAGAAAAAAGTTTGTATCTGAGCAGCATATTACATAAGAAACCACTTTTCAGATAAAAAAGAAAAAGAAAAAATGAAGGCTACTGGGTTTTGCTGCAAAATGAGATGAGTGTGACAGTCGTAGTGTCCAGAAGAACTGTAGCTGGTTCTGTAAGATGCTCAGTAAAACCTACAGCTCATTTCCTTATAAAACTGCACTCATTGTACCTGAGACTACTATTTTTTTTTCAAGCAAAGGGACATCTCACAACAAATATTGACTTTGTTTCATTCATTATGGCTCACTGTTGTTTATAGTTTTTTTTTTAATGTTGAAACATTTCATGTCATTTTTAAAACCATTTTGGTACAGCATTTCTTTACACGTGCCTAAGACTTTTGCACAGTACCATGTGTGGCACACACACACACACACACACACACACACACACTATCCACATTCACTGGATATGAGCAATCGCGCGCTCTGATTGGTTACTCTACTACTAGGCTATCAGCTCACATACCGTGAGTAGAGAAAAACAAAATGGCAGAGCGTGTTGCTGAACCAACTGAGGACGAAATAAAAACTCTACTTGAAAACAAAACCCCAAAAATTATCAAGTATTTAAAAGAAACAGAAATAGCTCAAAGAATATAGCCCCCCCCCCCCCCCCCCCCCCTTATCGGCTGTTCCATACTCCAGCCCAATCGGTGGCGGTAATGCACCTTTAAGTTGGTTTGCCAACTGCCAAAAAACCCTGAACAACAAAACCCCAAAAAAATAAAAATAAAAAATATGGAATGAAAGTCTCTTTATTTTTTCAAAAATTACAGCATTTTTCACAAATTGCTAGTCATTTCACCAGTTTGTTTCCATTCTAAGCAGAAATTATTTTGTTGGACAATTTGTGTATTTTATTTATCTAATTTGCAAAAAATAAAAATGCTCCGTTTCTCAAAATCCAGTGAATGTGGATAGAATAAAAAACAGTCATTCCACTCAATCTCATCGTACATGGCTTATAGGCAACTCAGTGCTACGCACCTCATCGGCTATCAGCTCATGTACAACTCGATTTCATGGAATAACTGTTAAATATATATACAGTACAAGGTTTGTGCTATATTGGTGACAGCTTTTTTTTGTACAAATCCACCTGATACTCAATACTTCATATTGTTATGCCGCTTTTCCACTACAAACGCGGCTGAGTCGGGCTGAGCCGTGCCGTGCTGAGTTGGGCTGAGTCGAGCTGAGTGGGGCTGTTGGAGTTGCATTTCGACTACAACCGCGCTGAACCGTGCTGGCTGGAAGTGGGTGGACACATTGGGTGGAGTTAGCGAAAGTGGGTGGACGTCACGTGATGTCGTTAAGCAGCGCAAACAGTGACATCAGTGATCTTTTAAGCGGTAGTCTCACGACCCGGATAGTAAACAATAAACATGGAGGACATGGAGTCGTTAGTGTTGCTGGTCTTGGTGTTGTGGCTTGTTGTCACCGACAACGCCAACAGATACTGGCAAGAGCGTATAGATGAGGCGAGGCGCATAAGGCTTCAGAAATTCTCGTAATTCGTAATTATTATTCTTCCGGGTTTACGGTGTTTACAGATCCCAGCGTGCTCGCGGGGCGTGTGTTGGCATGTGAGGACACTCCTCCTCACCAATCAGTGCATAGGGGAGTGTCTGCTCACGCCCCCAGCCTCACTCGGCTTGCTTTGGCTCGCTTCAGCCCCACTCCAAAACGGTGCGAGTTTTAGGGGCTAAGCAGGGCTGAAGCGAGCCGAGTCGTGCTGTTCTTTGGTAGTCGAAACGCGAGCCGTGTCGGGCTGAAGTGAGCTGAAGCGAGCTGAAGTGAGCTGAAAAAGGGTAGTGGAAAAGGGCCATTACTCCTTGTGGTGCAGTAAGAAAACTCAGAACCAGCATCATCACAGCCCTGTACATTACAACACACACTGATCTATATGCTGAAGTACACAGTGCAGGTGATGGGCAGTTATGTAGGATGGACAGTTGATGATGTCAGCAGGATCATTTGGAGGTAATAAAATGATCTACAGTGGTCTTGCACTTCCATGGTCTCATACAGGGAACATGAGTCCCCTGCTTGATGACTGTCAGAATATAAAAACACAGCCTTCAATTTAAGAATAAAGCAGAGGGTGAATTCAACTGCATATTATTCTAGTAGGTTTCTAGATTAAAGCCCTCTGGGGGTGTGCAGTTAAAGGAAAATAGTCAACATGGGGTGGTGTCACGTGGTCCTTATTACCCTAGAGTTAATGATTTTTAATAACTGTATACCCCAGAGCCCTTTATTCTAGAAACTTGCTAGAATAAGCTACAGTGGAAATTCTCTCTCTCTTTCCATAGCTTTTACAAATCCTGTTACACCCTAGAGAGTCATTTAGACCCATTTCATATTGAGACCAGCTTTTTGTACACATGCATGCATGAGTATTGAACATGTGCTTCCTGTTGTATGAAAAGTAAAGAGACTTTGAGCTCAGCGCCATCAGACTGGCAGAAACATGCTGAGAGTTGCAGACATTAAGTGGACTGATTAAGTGGATTACTCAAACATTCCAACCTAATTAATAATGCAAAAGTATAATGGTAAAAGTATACAAACCAACCTCAGTCCCTGAGTATTAATAACACTTAATATTTTGTGATCAACAAAATGGTAGTATCAGAATGCAGACACTTATAGATGTATGTGCAGAGGAGAGTGGGGAAGTAGACTGTAGATGAAGCCAAAACGAGAGACAGAGGCAAGGCCAGGAAACAAGCAAGGGTCGGGTGATCAGCGAACAACGTAGAATAGGTGGGACGAAGGTCATAAACAAAATAGGGCAAATGTTTTACCAAATGTTTTCTATAGGTGAAAGATCTGGACTGCAGGCTGGCCAGTTCAGTACCCGGACCCTTCTTCTATGCAGCCATGATGCTGTAATTGATGCAGTATGTGGTTTGGCATTGTCATGTTGGAAAATGCAAGGTCTTCCCTGAAAGAGACGTCGTCTGGATGGGAGCATATGTTGCTCTAGAACCTGGATATACCTTTCAACATTGATGGTGTCTTTCCAGATGTGTAAGCTGCCCATGCCACATGCACTAATGCAACCCCATACCATCAGAGATGCAGGCTTCTGAACTGAGCGCTGATAACTTGGGTCGTCCTTCTCCTCTTTAGTCCGAATGACACAGCGTCCCTGATTTCCATAAAGAACTTCAAATTTTGATTCGTCTGACCACAGAACAGTTTTCCACTTTGCCACAGTTCATTTTAAATGAGCCTTGGCCCAGAGAAGACGTCTGCGCTTCTGGATCATGTTTAGATACGGCTTCTTCTTTGAACTATAGAGTTTTAGCTGGCAACAGTGGACGGCACGGTGAATTGTGTTCACAGATAATGTTCTCTGGAAATATTCCTGAGCCCATTTTGTGATTTCCAATACAGAAGCATGCCTGTATGTGATGTAGTGCCGTCTAAGGGCCTGAAGATCACGGGCACCCAGTATGGTTTTCCGGCCTTGACCCTTACGCACAGAGATTCTTCCAGTTTCTCTGAATCTTTTTGATATTATGCACTGTAGATGATATGTTCAAACTCTTTGCAATTTTCCACTGTCGAACTCCTTTATGATATTGCGCCACCATTTGTCGGCACAGAATTAGGGGGATTGGTGATCCTCTTCCCATCTTTACTTCTGAGAGCCGCTGCCACTCCAAGATGCTCTTTTTATACCCAGTCATGTTAATGACCTATTGCCAATTGACCTAATGAGTTGGAATTTGGTCTTCCAGCTGTTCCTTTTTTGTACCTTTAACTTTTCCAGCCTCTTATTGTCCCTGTCCCAACTTTTTTGAGATGTGTTGCTGCCATGAAATTTCAAATGAGCCAATATTTGGAATGAAATTTCAAAATGTCTCACTTTTGACATTTGATATGTTGTCTATGTTCTATTGTGAATACAATATCAGTTTTTGAGATTTGTAAATTATTGCATTCCGTTTTTATTTACAATTTGTACTTTTTCCCAACTTTTTTGGAATCGGGGTTGTACTTAAGCATTTGCTGCATGCAATGACTGCCAGGATGACCCGTGGCCAGTGATGAGTGGACCCATGTGATTAGTTGACCTCGAAACCACTTGGCAATGTAGAGTAGACCAGGTGGGAGGTTATATGAAAGAGCTTGCAGCTGAGAATTCCTTATCTCTCTGTCTAGGTCCCAGGTGATGGACTATACAAAACATTGAGATGGGAGGATTGCCAGGATCTTGATGTGTGGAACCAAAACTTCATGAGAAAGCATCGGCTTTCATGTTCTTGGAACCAGGGCAGAATGAAATTGATCCAAGTGAAGAATAATGCCCATCTGGCCTGGCGAGGGTTTAGCCTCTTGGCTGTCTTGAGGTATTCAAGATTCTTATGGTCAGTGAGGATAACAAAAGGGTGAGTGGCCCCTTCTAGCCAATGCCACCACTCTTCTAGGGCTAGTTTAATGGCAAGCAGTTCTCTGTTGCTGACATCATAGTTCCTCTCTGCAGAAGAGAATTTTTTTTTTTTAGAGAAGAAAACTATAGGATGGAGTTTCTGTTTCTCACAAAAGCACTGAGACAAAATTGCCCCTACTCCCATGTCGGATGGATCCACTTCTATGGTAAAAGGTTTAGTGAGATCTGGATGCTGGAGGACCGGAGCAGAGGTAAAGGCCTGCTTGAGACATTGGAATGCTTCCTTGGCCATTGGGTTTCACTGGAGGTGCTTTGGTCCCTTCTTCAGCAAGGTGGTTAAAGGGGTTGCTATTGTACTGAAGCCCCTAATGAACTGACAATAGAAGTTTGCAAATCCCAAGAACTGCTGAAGCTTCCTTATGGAGGTAGGTGTGGGCCAGGACAGAACCATGGAGACCTTAGCGGAGTCCATGCTAACTCCCTCGGCGCTGATAATGTATCCTGGGAAGGAGATACGAACTTGATGAAACTCGCACTTCTCTGCCTTGATGAAGAGGTGGTTCTCTAGAAGGTATTGAAGAACTGTTCTGACGTGCTTCTGGTGACTCTTCATCTGGGGAGTAGATCAGGATGTCATCTATGTACGTGATAGCATATCTATGTAGCATGTCATTGATTAGGCAATGGAACACGCTAGGTGCCGAAGAGAGAGAAAAAAAAAAACGGCATCACCCGGTACTCAAAATGGCCGACGGTAGTGCTAAAAGCGGTCTTCCACTTATTGCCATTTTTGATCCTGATCAGATTGTACGAGCTGCATAGAGCCAATTTTGAAAAAATCTTGGCTGATCGCAGTTGTTCTAGGGCTGCGGGAACAAGAGGAAGGGGTTAAGGGTATTTGACAGATACCTGGTTCAAACCTCTATAATCAAATGCATAGCCAAAGTCCACTGCGTCATTTCTCCATGAAGAAGCCAGCAGAAGCTGGAGATTTGGACAGTCGGATGTATCCTTGCTTAAGGGCCTCCTGAATGTATTCCTCCATGGCAGCATGTTCTTTCTGGGACAGGGAATATATACGTCCCCATGGTGGTGACATGCCTGGCAGTCAACAATGCAGTCATAGGGTCGATGTGGTGGTAGTCCGCATGCCTTTCCTTTGCTAAAGACCTCCTGCAGGTCCACGTAACACTCAGGAACTCCGTCCAAGAAGTCTGGTTGAGGACTCTTCACAGTGGTGGAGGAGAGGTTGACTTGGGGATGAGAAATACAGTTTTGAAAACATGTAGGAGACCATTGGAGAATTTCTTTGTTCTGCCATGATATCAAAGGATCATGAAGCTGAAGCCATGTATAGCCGAGAATGAGATTGTGACTTACAGTGGTGGTGACATAAAGGGAGATGTGCTCAGAGAGTGTAGAACTCCCACTTGGATGTGAATTGATGTGGTCCGTGTGGTGACGAAACCATCTCCTATGGGTCCTCCTTCAGTGGTCCTAATGCTGTGTGCGCTTTGCAGAGGGGTTGTGGGCAGGTTGAATTTCTGCATGATTGCGTGGCTGATAAAGTTCCCTTCTGCCCCTGAATCAATAAAAGTACAAAGGATGTGTGTGGAGTCTGTAAGCTTTATTAACACAGGAACCTTAAAGGACTTGGAATTAAATTCTCACCAGACTTAGTGCATGTAGAATCTTCTGCTGGAGCTTTACGGGAAGGATGAATGGGATAGTTGTTCAGCTGATGTTCAGAGTTTCCACAGTAGAGGCACAAACCCTCCCTTCTCCTCCTTTCGCACTGGGAGAGAGATAGCCGGGTGTGTGAAACTTCCATGGGCGAACTGTACTTGGAAGTAGGGATTGGTTTAGCACTTTCCTGAATGGAGGGTCAGTGTGCCAACAGATGATCAAGTCGAATTGCTAAATCAATAAGAGAATCCAGGGTGAGCTGTTCATCTCAGCAGGCTAGTTCACTCAGAATGGTGGGGCACAGACCTTGGCAAAAAACGGCTTTCAAGGCGGGTTCCTTCGATCCGCTGGCTGCTGCTAATGTTCTGAAGTTGAGAGCATATTCAGCCACACTGCAGGAACCTTGCAAGATGGTAAGCAGACTTTCTCCTATTTCAATCCCTTCAGGTTCATGGTTGAAAACTCTTAAAACAGAGAGGAACTGCTCATAGGAAGTTGTCTGTTCACGGTCCTTGTTCCAAATCGCACTAGCCCAGCGCAGCACTTTGCCCGTAAGAAAGGAAAGAAACTTAGCGATTTTGTGTTTATCAGAAAGGTTAGGCATGGTAGCGAAATACATGGAGCATTGAAGTAAGAAACCTTTACAGTCGATAGCGTCTCCGGCAAATCTCCCCGGCAACAGAAGCTGTAGCGTGGGGCTTGGAATGGACTCGGGGCACAGTAGGAGGGCCTGCAATACCACGGTTGCTAGCTGTGTCATACAGGTGTTGAGATCTGCTAGCATCTATTGATGTTCTCCCAGTAAGCATCCCTGAGCATTCAGAGTAGTCTGCTTCACCTCTTCCGCTACATCCATACTAGCGTTCTGACAGGATACTTCGCAGGCACTTACGGATGTATGTGCAGAGGAGAGCAGGGAAGTAGACTGTAGACACAGCCAAAACGAGAGACAGAGGCGAGGTCAGGAAACAAGCAAGGATCAGGCGATCGGTGAACAACGTAGAATAGGTGAGACAAAGTTCGTAAACAAAATAGGGCAAGCAAAGGTCAGAAAATCAAGAGACAGTCAGAAAATGCAAGGCTTGTTATGTACTGGAGGCAACAGAACAATATTTCACATTGGAGTGGTGTGAGAGAGTGGCTTAAGTAGGGGGAGAGCTAATTAGGGAAATGCATGACAGCTGTAATTAGTACTCTGGTGACAGAGGGCGCTGTGGTTCTTGGGGATTGTAGTCCTGAGTGTCCATGTTTGTAGTTTGTGTACTGACAGGTAGCCTATATTATATGATGCTTTATATACTGTATTTATAGCTAACTGTACATGAGATGGTGGGTATGTACATGTCTGTGAGCCTTGTGCATGTACAGATGGTCAGCTCTGGGCCAAAAGGCTTTGTAAAAACTCTCATACCGCAGCCTGATTAAATGTAGTGGTGCAGGTGAAATATGAATGATAAGCTAGTGGAATACATGGAATAGAAAAAAGAAGTTATTATCCACCATTAGAGATTTTAGATGAATATTTCTGTTCTGGAAGAGCTAAGGATGATGACAGTTTTGTTCCTAGCACAATACTGCTCTGTTTTAACTTTATTCCTCAAACATGCTTCATTATGAAATTTAAAGTTTCAGATTTTTTTACCCAGTATTTTTTGTTGTTCATATGCAGCTAGACTTAAACATTTCTTACCCATGATTCATATTTTTAAAAAATTACTTTCTATTCATTTGTTTGCTTTTTAAATAGGATATCACATAATGCTGATGTATGTAGAGCATCTAACAGAACACCGTTTTAGATTCAGCCACGGAAACTGTGACCCCTTATAGTTTTGCTGTATTTTAAATTGAATATTTTGCTCTGATTAATCGATTGGCATCCTTGATTGTACTTAACAATTTAGCCTAAAAGATATACTTTATGCAGTGGCGGTTGGTGGTAAATCCTTTGGGGAGAACAGTTAGGTCCATAAATATTTGGACAGAGACAACATTTTTCTAATTTTGGTTCTGTACATAACCACAATGAATTTTGAACAAAACAATTCAGATGCAGTTGAAGTTCAGACTTTCAGCTTTAATTCAGTGGGTTGAAAAAAATGATTGCATAAAAATGTGAGGAACTAAAGCATTTTTTAAACACAATCCCTTCATTTCAGGGGCTCAAAAGTAATTGGACAAATTAAATAATTGTAAATAAAATGTTCATTTCTAATACTTGGTTGAAAACCCTTTGTTGGCAATGACTGCCTGAAGTATTGAACTCATGGACATCACCAGACGCTGTGTTTCCTCCTTTTTAATGCTCTGCCAGGCCTTTACTGCAGTGGTTTTCAGTTGTTGTTTGTTTGTGGGCCTTTCTGTCTGAAGTTTAGTCTTTAACAAGTGACATGCATGCTCAATTGGGTTGAGCTCAGATGACTGACTTGGCCATTCAAGAATATTCCACTTCTTTGCTTTTATAAACTCCTGGGTTGCTTTGGCTTTATGTTTTGGGTCATTGTCCATCTGTATTATGAAACGGCAACGGCAGTTTGGCTGCATTTGGCTGGATTTGAGCACACAGTACGTCTCTGAATACCTCAGAATTCATCCGGCTGCTTCTGTCCTATGTCACATCATCAATAAACACTAGTGACCCAGTGCCACTGGCAGCCATGCATGCCCAAGCCATCACACTGCCTCCGCCGTGTTTTACAGATGATGTGGTATGCTTTGGATCATGAGCTGTACCACGCCTTCACCATACTTTTTTCTTTCCATCATTCTGGTAGAGGTTGATCTTGGTTTCATCTGTCCAAAGAATGTTCTTCCAGAACTGTGCTGGCTTTTTTAGATGTTTTTTAGCAAAGTCCAATCTAGCCTTTTTATTCTTGAGGCTTATGAGTGGCTTGCACCGTGCAGTGAACCCTCTGTATTTACTTTCACACAGTCTTCTCTTTATGGTAGATTTGGATATTGATACGCCTACCTCCTGGAGAGTGTTGTTGACTTGGTTGGCTGTTGTGAAGGGGTTTCTCTTCACCATGGAAATTATTCTGCGATCATCCACCACTGTTGTCTTCTGTGGGCGTCCAGGTCTTTTTGCATTGATGAGTTCACCAGTGCTTTCTTTCTTTCTTAGGATGTACCAAACTATAGATTTTGCCACTCCTAATATTGTAGCAATTTCTCGGATGTTTTTTTTCTGTTTTCACAGCTTAAGGATGGCTTGTTTCACCTGCATGGAGAGCTCCTTTGACCGCATGTTTTCTTCACAGCAAAATCTTCCAAATGCAAGCACCACACCTCAAATCAACTCCAGGCCTTTTATCTGCTTAATTGAGAATGACATAACGAAGGAATTGCCCACACCTGCCCATGAAATAGCCTTTGAGTCAATTGTCCAATTACTTTTGGTCCCTTTAAAAACAGGGTGGCACATGTTAAGGAGCTGAAAGTCCTAAACCCTTCATCCAATTTTAATGTGGATATCCTCAAATGAAAGCTGAAAGTCTGGACTTTATATACATGTCCATTATATAACTATAACTTGAATATGTTTCAGTAAACAGGTAAAAAAACAAAATTTGTGTCAGTGTCCAAATATATATGGACCTAACTGTATACACAATACACAATATACAATTTAAAAGTTTATATATAAATTTTGGCATTTGAATCTGAACTGTGTTTCATCTGAATAACAACAATGGTACATAGAAAAGTTGTATCCCTTTTGTTCAAACCAAAAGAAACACACTAAACTTTCATTTTTGTCATCTGTCCTTTTGTGTAATTTGTACTTTGATTAAGAAGAAGAAGAAGCCTTTATTTGTCACACATACACTCAAGCACAGACTTAAAGCAGATATGCAGAGCCTTTATTTTTAAATAAATTTCTGAGTGAATAGTCTCTCCATCCTTGACTCTGGTATGCTACATAAATGGGAATTTAAAAAATATATATTTTTGAGAGTTAAAATCGGCCGCAAAGTTGGCATTCGAGCTGCCCCACTGAGCCAGCCAGCCCTGAGTGTGTGACGTCACCGAGGTAACTGGTTTTAAGGCCGAGGCCTTTGACAGTCAAGTCAAGTCAAGTTTATTTGTATCGCGCTTTTAACAATAAACATTGTCGCAAAGCAGCTTTACAGAATTTGAATGACTTAAAACATGAGCTAATTTTATCCCTAATCTATCCCCAATGAGCAAGATTGCGGCGATGGTGGCAAGGGAAAACTCCCTCAGACGACATGAGGAAGAAACCTCGCTATAGACCAAAGTCATATAAATAAAAATTTATGGTGAAAGTAAGAAATACCGTTACCGACTTGCTCAACTAAGACTGATTTGACTTCATTGATTGTGGGTTGACTCTCATTAAAACAGGATTAAAACAGGCATTATAACTTATTCAACATACATGTACATGCATGCATTTTCACTGATAAAACGTAAAAGGCTAATTAAATAATCAGATGAACTGAGACAATCACATTCTGAAGCAAATTAAATAATCTTATACCGGTAACTTAAACACACAATACAAGTTACATGTATTAATCTAAATGCAGGTAAACAATGTGTATCGTTTTTGTTGTTTTGTATCCAAATGAGAGTCGGAGCTTACCCGTCTGTGTTCTCGCTTCTTGAAGGCCGATCTTGTGGCCGATTGTTTTGAAACAATCTGACTTTCAGTTGTTCGTTCAGTTCTCTGTTCATTCACTTCTTCCATGTAAGGGCGAAATGGCAGGAATATCCAGTTTAGAAATAAGACGGCTGCTCCACTCATTCTCCATTTTCTCCATTACTGAGTACTCCGCCATTACTACTTGGCTCAGGCAATTACTAAAACCTGGGACTGAACGGGATGCCACTGGTTTTAGCAACAACCGTGTGGAGGTCACTGCCCGAGCGATATGTCCCGTCCCGTTTCATCCCGGGTTTTACCAACAACCCTCGGCTTGCTCCAGGAGAACTGGTGCAACTGAACTCACTTTCCTTTTAAAAAATTAATAAATAAATAAATAAATAAATAAACACTTTCCTTTTCTTGTTTTCTTTTTCTTTAATTGTTGGTACTGCACCCTCTTTCAATATGGGCTTATAGCCAATGCTCCTCAACAGATCAGAGGTCTCATACGAGTCTTCAGTAAAATGTGCAGAACAGAGGAGAGACCACTTTGTAGCCGCCCAATATGCCCGTGAACTTCTTGCAAAGCGCGTCCAAATCTTTGCAGTTTGAACATTCTTGGGCCATGAATGCAACATAAATCCACCTTCTGTCATGTTGCTGCATGGGCCAGCAACACATCTATGTGGCATGGCAATAAATTAGCTCAAAATGGAAGCTCGAAGTTGCAGTCAGCTCTGTGTTTTAGTATAGCGGAAATGGCGATGAGACCGATAGACTTCCTGCTGTGACGTTACGGACGTCAAGGTCATTCACTCGGACCGCTACCTATAGGAATCACTTTAATTGTAAAAATGACTCTATTAGATTTATTATTAATGCTTAAAACTATTCCTATGACATTCTTGAAGTCTCAAGGCATTTATAAATGAAAGTGAGGCCATGGCTCTGCGTGTATGCTTGAAGCACACAGCAAAATTCCTCCTCTGCATTTAACCCATTTGAAATAGTGAATACACACATACACACACAAGTAAGCAATGAGCACATACACATACTCAGAGCGGTGGGCAGCTATGCTACAGCACCCAGGAAGCAGTTGGGGGTTAGGTGCCTTGTTCAAGGGCACTTCAGCCCAACCTCAGGCCATGGCTGCCCAATGTTACACTGTGTAAGTCACATGACATGACTGTTGCTGATTGGCTGCATGAACCTACAGCACTGGGCTCATTTCAGTTAGCCCATAGCCTTGCTTCATATCTGTGTGGGTTGTTTTGTTGTTTTTGTTGTTGTTGTTTCTTTTTTGTATGATCACTAGTGGACCTGCTATACTTGGTTTAAAAAAAATCACAAATAATCCTCCTTAAAATGTTAACTTTTGTTAACGGCAGATAAGATGATGTGAGTACTCAGAATATGAAACTTTATATTGATTTTTCTTTTACCTTCAAAAGACAGGGGCTGGTATTAATAGGCTCGCAGGGCTAACCCATGACTGTACACTCTCAAAAAATAAAGTACTTTATTGTATCTTTAGGGGTACACTGGCTTGTCACTGGGGCAGTACCCTCTGAGGTACTTACACTACCATTCAAAAGTTTGGGGTCACCCAGACAATTTTGTGTTTTCCATGAAAAGTCACACTTTTATTTCCCACCATAAGTTGTAAAATGAATAGAAAATATAGTCAAGACATTTTTCTGGCCATTTTGAGCATTTAATCGACCCCACAAATGTGATGCTCCAGAAACTCAATCTGCTCAAAGGAAGGTCAGTTTTATAGCTTCTCTAAAGAGCTCAACTGTTTTCAGCTGTGCTAACATGATTGTACAAGGGTTTTCTAATCATCCATTAGCCTTCTGAGGCAATGAGCAAACACATTGTACCATTAGAACACTGGAGTGAGAGTTGCTGGAAATGGGCCTCTATACACCTATGGAGATATTGCACCAAAAACCAGACATTTGCAGCTAGGATAGTCATTTACCACATTAGTAATGTATAGAGTGTATTTCTGATTAGTTTAAAGTGATCTTCATTGAAAAGAACAGCGCTTTTCTTTCAAAAATAAGGACATTTCAAAGTGACTCCAAACTTTTGAACAGTAGTGTATTTGTATCCTTTAAATACTGCTATGTAACATACAGTACTGTGCAAGTCTTAGGCACATGTAAAGAAATGCTGTAGACTAAAAATGGCTTAAAATAATGACATGAAATGAATGTTTCAACATTTAAAAAATACTATAAACAGCAATAAGCCATAATAAATGAAACAAAGTCCATATTTGGTGTGAGACGACCCTTTGCTTTAAAAAAAAAATAGTAGTCTCAGGTACAATGAGTGCAGTTTGATAAGGAAATGAGCTGTAGGTTTTACTGAGCATCTTGCAGAACCAGCTACAGTTCTTCTGGACACTTTGACTGTCACACTTGCTTCTTCATTTTGCAGCAAAACCCAGTAGCCTTCATCATGTTTTCTTATTTTTAATCTGAAAATGGTCTCTTATGTAATATGCTGCTCAGATACAAATTTTTTTTCTCTAACATTTAATTTTGTGCTGGAAAATGAACGTTTGGACTCTAAAATGTTTTTGTACTGACTCGATAATGTAGAAGTCATAAAATAGAAATCTATTACAAAGTTTGTATGAAAAAAATAGGGTGCCTAAGACTTTTGCACAGTACTGTGTATGTCCCACTTTGGAGCTGAAAAGGTATGCATAGTTACCTTGAGGTCAAATAATGAGCCCTCGGAGCTACATTAGTGCAGATTGTACCTTGGGGGACAGAAATGGACTCCTACTGTACCCCTGTTTCTGACAGTGTATGTGTCAAATATATTTCAATGTAAAATAAGTTAGATGTGTGGGTGTCAATAATAATAATACCTTTGCAAATTCCATAATATTTTAGTATCAAGTCACCCACAACCGCCCCCTCCAGAGAAGCTCTGCTTTCACTGGTAACATTATTTGACGGGATGTCTCTCATTCAACTTATTAGCTTATGGTTTATGAAGCGTTGTTCTCTTTATATCGCTTGAGTGCGAATGATCTCATCTCTATGTTAACACTTTGTATGAAAAAGAATCGTCTGGGGTTGTTGTTGTGTTTTTTTGTTTGTGTGTTTGTTTGGTTGGTTGGTTGGTTGGTTTTTTTGACTGCTCTTTTGCCTCTCAATTTGTCCCATTTGCTTGTGTTATAATAAAACTGCCTCTTCTGGTTTTGTTTTGTTTTTTAATATGAATACATCTATTTACGGGCGGCACGGTGGTGTAGTGGTTAGCACTGTCGCTTCGCAGCAAGAAAGTTCTGGGTTCGAGCCCAGCGGCTAGCAGGGGCCTTTCTGTGTGGAGTTTGCATGTTCTCCCTGTGTCTGCGTGGGTTTCCTCTAGGAGCTCCGTTTTCCCCCACAGTCCAAAGACATGCAGTTAGGTTAACATGGGGCAGCCTTGGGCTGAAATGCCCTTGAGCATCCACTGCTCTGTGTGTGTGTGTGTGTGTTCACTGCTTCAGATGGGTTAAATGCAGAGGATGAATTTCACTGTGCTTGAGTGTGCATGTGACAAATAAAGGCTTCTTCTTGCCTTCTTCTAAGCTTACTCTGTCTCAGTCTCACAACTACACATTCAGCTTCTGGCTTTCACATTAATGGCACTGATATATTGTCCAAATATTTGTGAGGCATGAATCACCAGCTCATCCAAGGCTCTGTGAGACATCTAGAGAAGTGTAAACTGCAGATTGTATTCACCTTTCTTTATGCTTCTTTTAACAAGCACCTGCAATCCCACTTGGACCAGAGGAGAATAATTGCTTTGTGCAGGAGGATGAACCATTATCTGCACAACACACCTGCAAACACATGCCACCACCACACCACACCACACACACATCCTTACATACACACAAGCAGACAAATAAATTTTGTTCACTAACCTGAAACGAATTCTATTACACAAATACACACACACACTGAGTGACATGCACTGAATATGCACTGTATAAGATGGCTCAGAGCATGCAACTGTTTGTCTCAAGTAATATCCTAAACCAATCAAATCATTTAGTGTTGTATCAGACACATACACACACACAGTGTGCGGCAATGTGACTGTTGGATACAAGAATAAAAGAAACGTCTGTCAAGGTTGTAAAACAAATTCATGTGTTTCATGATGCAGTATTTGGAATACACACCATCATTGTTCAGCCATCTGTTCCTGGAACCATGTCATTGAGCAGGTGCTGGTTCCAAATGTCAAAAAAAAAAAACCTGGCAGTTATCCAGGATCCCTAGAACCACTGTTGTATCCTATCTAGTGTTGTAGCCTAGTGTCCTGTCTCAGCCCTCCTAACTGCCAGGGGTGCTGTGAAGCACCTGAATAATGTATGCCAAATATTTAATGTGGAACAGGACATTTGGGACATTAGGACTACACAGAAATGTGCTTAGAGTTGATGTTTCACTTCTGGGAGAGGTGTTGTAAACTTTCACAAGGAGCCAGTAGGCCAGACGTCCTGGAATGCAAAGGCTCTAAATAAGGCCCATGAGGAGGAGATGCACTTCGTAAAGCAGAATGTCACAGTATGGACTGGGTGTCCAACATGTATAAGCCATGGCAATGATGTCTACCACCCAGTGGAGCAGGCTTTGTTTAGACAAGGAAGCCCCCTGTGCCTTTCCTCGTGACAGATGAACAGTTAGTCGGATGATTAAATGGCCCACCATTGGGTCTGAACAATGCCATAGGGTGCATACAGAGTGAGAAATGCTCTTCAGGCTCACCCTCTCACTGCAAATACTGATTCACAAAGTGGGGTGATATGAGAGACCCATTTTTGCAAATGTTTGTACTTCTGAGAGTTTGTCTTCAAGACTCAGTGTTCTGATGTAGTCTCTGTCCAGTGTGTTGTGTTTTGACTATAAAGTGCCTTGCCAGTAGGCCCACCCTTCATGGCCATGCTTCACAGGATTCCTTAGAATTGAGGAGCAATGTCTAAAGCCTGATTCATTACATAAGTGGGTGTGGCAGCGGGGGCGTGGTCTAGCATCGGTCTGTGACAGGAGGGCAGAGTCAGGGAAGGTAAGTGGCAGAATCACTACACCTGTCGTTAATTAATGTGTTTGTGTGTCTTCCCAGTGACCGCGCCCTATTTAAGGAGAGAGAGCGAGAGCAGAGGGGGCTCTCTCCACAACCAGACAGCTGATGTGTGTGCGTGTGTCTGAGTGTGTGGGAAGAGAGATAAAAGCTGAAAAGCTAAATAAAAGAGAGTTTTGTGAAAGCAGTTCTGTCCTGCCATCCTTCTGTGCTCCACCCACCTACACGAACTGCTACAGTGGTGCCGAAACCCGGGAATGAGCACAGAAGACAACAGCCCCATGGAGTCCTCCACCTTCGCCGACCTGATCCACCGCTAAGAGTGGGTCCAGTGCCACCGCCCGGCGTCGCTGGATCAGGCAATCGAGCTGGCGGAGGATCATCTGGAGGCTGTCCCGACGGCAGGACAGCAGACGACCTCTTCTCTCCTCTCTCTCTCTCCTCCTCCTGTGTCTTCTCCTCATCCCATTCCCCCACCGCGGAGGCGGGGGCCAGCGCCACCTCAGCCGGCCCGCCGCACCCGCGGTGCCCTTCCGTGTCTCCCTTCTGTGTCTGTCTCCCCCCCCCCTCAGGTGAGTGAGCCCCAGAGCACTAGTGCAGAGAGGAAGCCCAGGCCGGTTTGCTGGCGCTGCGGGGAACCGGGCCACCTCCAACAGCAGTGCTTGGTAATGGAGGTGGGCGCGGTGGTTCGGATCCCCAACGTGCCAGGAGCCGCCCTCGATCGGGCCGGAGTGTATCGCATACCGGTGAGTATCCAAGGGGATACATATCAGGCATTGGTGAATTCTGGCTGTAATCAGACCTCAATCCACCAAAGCCTGGTTCAAGACGAAGCATTGGGGGGAGCACAATTGGTGAAGGTGTTGTGTGTGCACAGGGATGTTCACAACTACCCTTTAGTGTCAGTCCACATTTTTTTCCGAGGGGAAAAATTTATAGTGAAGGCGGCGGTTAATCCTCGCCTTACCCACTCTTTAATTTTGGGGACTGATTGGCCGGGATTTCGGGGTTTAATGACGCGCCTAGTAAAGAGTGGGTCCTGCCATTTGACAGGGGGAGGTCCCGGTGTTGCTTTGGCGGGAGCAGCTGTCACAGAGCCGTCTATGTCATCTCCGCGTCAGAGTGAGGAGCTGCCGGCTCCTCCTCTCTCTATTGGGGAATCCCTCGCGGATTTCCCATTAGAGCAGTCGCGAGACGAGACTCTGCGACATGTGTTTGACCAAGTGAGCGTAATTGATGGTCAAACGCTCCAGCCGAACGCCACCCCGTCCTTCCCCTACTTTGCGATTATGAAGGATAGATTATACCGAGTGACGCAGGACACTCAAACTAAAGAGCGAGTCGTGCAGTTTTTAATTCCAAAGAGCCGCCGGGAATTGGTATTCCAGGCGGCTCACTTTAATCCCATGGCTGGACACTTAGGGCAGGATAAAACACTAGCCCGAATAATGGCCCGATTCTATTGGCCAGGGATTCGCGGCGATGTCCGTAGGTGGTGTACGGCATGCCGCGAATGCCAGTTAGTAAATCCAGCGGCCATTCCAAAAGCGGCTTTGCGCCCTCTACCGTTAATCGAGACCGCGTTTGAAAGAATTGGGATGGATCTCGTCGGGCCATTAGATTGGTCAACACGAGGGTACCGCTTTAAATTAGTTCTAGTGGACTATGCAATGCGATACCCGGAAGCAGTGCCTCTTCGCAATATCTCAGCATGCAGTATTGCGGAGGCACTCTTCCGCGTCATCTCCCGAGTTGGAATCCCGAAAGAGATTCTGACTGATCAAGGCACCTCGTTTATGTCACGAACACTGAACGAACTGTATGGGTTATTAGGTATTAAGCCGATCCGCACCAGCGTGTATCACCCACAAACGGACGGTTTAGTGGAACGGTTTAATTGCACCCTTAAAAACATAATTAAAAAATTTGTAAGTGAGGACGCGCATAACTGGGATAAATGGCTCGACCCCTTGCTCTTTGCAGTGCGAGAGGTCCCCCAAGCCTCCACGGGGTTCTCCCCGTTTGAATTATATGGGCGTAAGCTGCGTGGCATTTTAGATGTGCTGCGAGAAAATTGGGAGGAGGGACCTTCACCAAGCAAAAATGAAATTCAATATGTTATTGACCTGAGTGCAAAACTCCACACACTCACACACCTAACCCAGGAGAATTTGCGGCAGGCCCAAGAACGGCAAACCCGCCTGTACGACAAGGGTACGCACCTTAGAGAGTTCGCACCGGGAGAGAAAGTACTCGTACTGTTGCCCACATCAAGCTCTAAATTAGTCACCACGTGGCAAGGACCCTTTGAGGTCACACGGCAGGTCGGAGACGTCGACTATGAGGTGAAGCGAATGGACAGGGGTGGGGCTCTACAGATTTACCACCTCAATCTGCTCAAACTCTGGAACGAGGAGGTCCCCGTGGCATTGGTGTCGGTGGTTCCAGAGAAGGCGGAGCTGGGGCCGGAGGTTCAAAAAGGAACATTAGCATCACATCCCTCTCCGGTCCCCTGTGGAGACCACCTCTCCCCGACCCAACTCGCGGAGGTTGCCCAGTTGCAGACCGAGTTTTCGGACGTGTTCTCGCCCCTGCCCGGCCGCACTAACCTCATAGAGCACCACATTGAGACACCCCCGGGGGTGGTAGTGCGTAGCTGCCCTTACAGGTTATCTGAACACAAGAAAAAGGTGGTTCGGGAAGAACTCGAGGCCATGCTCGAGATGGGCATCATCGAGGAGTCCCACAGTGACTGGAGCAGCCCGGTGGTCTTGGTTCCCAAGGCCGACGGGTCGGTCCGGTTCTGTGTAGACTATAGAAAAGTCAACGCGGTGACTAAATTCGATGCGTACCCAATGCCTCGTATTGATGAGTTGCTCGATCGGCTAGGCACGGCTCGTTTTTACTCGACACTGGATTTAACAAAGGGTTATTGGCAGATCCCCTTGACTCCATTATCCCGGGAAAAAACGGCCTTTTCCACACCGTTCGGCTTCCACCAATTTGTCACACTTCCTTTTGGGCTGTTTGGGGCGCCCACTATGTTTCAGCAGCTGATGGACAGGGTCCTCCGCCCCCACGCCACCTATGCGGCCGCGTACCTAGACGATATCATTATTTATAGTAATGACTGGCCGCGGCACCTACAACACCTGAGGGCCGTCCTTAGGTCGCTGAAGCGGGCGGGTCTCACAGCCAACCCGAAGAAGTGTGCGATTGGGCGGGTGGAAGTACGGTATCTGGGCTTCCACTTGGGCAATGGGCAGGTGCGTCCCCAGATTAACAAGACCTGCCCGAGGCCCAAGACCAAAAAGGGGGTGAGATAGTTCCTGGGGCTGGCTGGCTATTATTGTAGGTTTATACCTAATTATTCGGACGTCACCAGCCCGCTGACTGATCTGACTAAAAAGGGGGCACCAGATCCGGTCCAGTGGACAGAGCAATGCCAGCGGGCTTTTTCTAAGGTAAAGGCTGCACTGTGTGGGGTGGCCACTTTTACACTCCCCTGACTTTTCTCTCCCCTTTATGTTGCAGACGGATGCATCGGACAGAGGGCTGGGGGCCGTTTTGTCCCAGTGGGTGGAGGGGGAGGATCGCCCAGTCTTATACATTAGTCGGAAGCTGTTGGTGCGTGAGGGGCACTACAGTACCATCGAGAAGGAGTGCCTGGCGATCAAGTGGGCAGTCCTCGCCCTCCGGTACTACCTGCTGGGACGCCCTTTCACCCTCTGTTCGGACCACGCGCCCCTCCAGTGGCTCCACCGCATGAAGGATGCCAACGCGCAGATCACCCGTTGGTATCTGGCACTCCAACCCTTTAACTTCAAGGTGATCCACAGGCCGGGGGCACAGATGGTCGTGGCGGACTTCCTCTCCCGTCAAGGGGGGGGGGGGGGGGGAGTCGGCTGCAGGCCGGACGGCTGCCCGGCCTGAGTCGGGCGGTGGGGGTATGTGGCAGCAGGGGTGTGGTCTAGCATCGGTCTGTGACAGGAGGGTGGAGTCAGGGAAGGTAAGTGGCAGAATCACTACACCTGCCGTTAATTAATGTGTTTGTGTGTCTTCCCAGTGACCGCGCCCTATTTAAGGAGAGAGAGCGAGAGCAGAGGGGGCTCTCTCCACAACCAGACAGCTGATGTGTGTGCGTGTGTCTGAGTGTGTGGGAAGAGAGATAAAAGCTGAAAAGTTAAATAAAAGAGAGTTTTGTGAAAGCAGTTCTGTCCTGCCATCCTTCTGTGCTCCACCCACCTACACGAACTGCTACAGTGGGGGTTTCTCATGAACCAGCTAAGGACTTGAACACATGGCTCTGTACATTTAGGGCTTGCACAAAGCCAATAGAACTTGTGGGCTTCTAGCTTATTAGCCGGGTTGTGGCAATTTCAGGGTGCCATATGGTCTGTCTATCTGGTTGTGCTGGTTTCTAATTTCTGAAACTGTTGCCCTTCTCTCCCTGGCATCATTGAGCACAGGCCCAAAGAGTGACCCTATTACATGACATGACATGGCATTACATGACATTACAGGCATTTAGCAAACACTCTTATCCAGAGCGACATACAACAGGACCCTGACATACCCAAAGCAGTGGGCAGCCTGGGGAGCAGTTGGAGGTTAGGTGTCTTGCTCAAGGGCACTTCAGCCATCCTGATGCTTCTCTAACCTTTAGGCCATGATTTCCCCACATAGGGGAGAGCGGGGTAAGATGAGCCACTTTTTACATTTTTCATCATAACTACATGTTAAAGCCATTTTTGCTTCCAGTCTACACACCATACCAAATTTCAAAGTGTACTGTTACTATCTGAGCAAAAAACAATTGATAAGCTCTTATGGTTAGAGTGATATTACCTCTTGAAAAAAAAATGTCAAGTGGCTCAACTTACCCCATGCACGGGGTAAGATGAGCCACTGTGTGGGGTAAACTGAGCCAACACAAAACATGTTAGGTTAACAAAGTAAACAACTTTTATTATTAGAAATGCAATCAATGAATCAAGTCAAGTCAATCAAGTGGGGGATAGGGCCGTTGCATAGAGAAGGGGAGATGAAGAGAGAGGTGATAGAACGAGATGGGATAGGGAGGGATAGATAGATGGATAGAGAGAGAGATATGCATAGATAGATAGAAAGAGGGATGGTTAGAGAGGGAATGAGAGATATACTATATTATAGAAATTACTAAAACAGTAGAGCAGTGCCAAAAAATCTTATTTCTTTCAGTAGGTTAAAACATTGCTAAAACATGCAGCAATCATTCCATCAATCATTTCATCATTATTCATTGTTCCAAGCGTTCAAATTGCAAGGGAACACCATTTGCCTCTCCCTCCGTGCTGTCCCCCCAACAGTAAAGGGGCGGGGCAATTTTTTCACAATATCCTGTCTTGACAGGACAGCCTCATCTTTCTCTTTGAAGACAAAGGTTGGCTTTCTTGCAGAGCCATGGCATGACCGACTTCTTTTGAGAAATCTTGCCTCTATTTCGAAGACATCCAATTTGATTATCTGGCCAATGAAGAAATGCACTTTCACCAACTTGGTATAACCTGTCTCTACCTCTCCATTCTTTATCTTTTCAATGAACCTAGTCAGAGTCATCCTGTCCAAATGCATATCCCTCGCCACAGCCCGAATAGGCCTGCCTTTCCTGACTTCCTCTGCGGCTCTCTCCAAAACTGCACGGGACTGTGCGGCCCTGTCTGTTTTTCTTTTGTATGAGTGTGGCATCATGCACATCTGTAATAACAGAGGGCATTATTTTATTTATTAAAAACGTTTTAAACATATTATTTATATTAACATGTTATTTATTTGTTTGTTTATTTGTTGTTGTTGTCATATATGACCAGCAAATGTGAAAACTTAAGTGTCATCCATATTGGGTAAGCTCAGCCACCAATGGGGTAAGTTGAGCCAGTGGCTCAACTTGCCCCACATCTAATGGCTCATCTTACCCCGTGGCCACCATTTTGTAGAAAAATGCTAATAAAGGGGATTAGGCTAATCAAAATTATTTTTATTAGCATTCATATCATAGCTTAGAAAGCCACTAACTTAACCCTAATGTGTCTAAATATTATTCTACTTTTGTCTTCTCTAAATCACCTTCACTGTGGACAAACATGGAATTGACTTAGAAAGCACAAAAACACATTTTTATAAATATCTCCCTCACCTAGTTTGACATGTGGTGCTCCTCTCCACAAGTGTAAGTAAATGGTCCCCCCCCCCCCCCCCCTTTGAATGTGGTCACATGGTCACATTTGTTTACTGTTTCTTAGAAACAGGGGGTGGCTCATCTTACCCCCTGGCTCATCTTACCCCGCTCTCCCCTATATAGAGTTGGTTTCATAGTTTTGTAAATTTGTCCGGCAGCATGACTCTGTCTACCACACTTGGTGTTGTCCAAAAACAAGATGGGTAAAAAGATACCCTGTGTCTTTGCCTAGGTATTTTTATTGAGGAAACATAGCTGCAGATTGGACTGATACTTGTATGCATAAGCAATGTTATAAGACCTCAACATAATATCATCAATGAATACATTCATTGCTTGGGCAATTTGTCATTGTGAACACTGCTTTTGTCTGTTATACCACCTGAAGGCCTACCTGCAGGTAAACAATCCTGTTATTTAAAGCATGTGCAATGGAGCCCTTTCTCAATTTTTGCATCACTGTGCAACTTGAAATTCTTTATAACCATGCAAAAGAATACATTCACTGTTCATCAGGGTAGCTGTCATTCCCTGCTCGGAGCCTGCTAGCAGTGTGAACTGGTAGAGGCTAATTTAGATTCATTTTTGGATGTTGTTGGAGTTGACCACTATGTTCGACATGCTTAGCCAGACACCTGCTAGCCAGAAGACTTACTATCAGGGCTGTTGGGCAGTTGGCAGAGATACAGGGAAAATAGAGGGAATGGAGGAGATTGCAACCCCAATCATCGTATGCATGTTCGAAGAGTCCAGCTAACTTCATAAGCTCAGTGGTGGAGAGCTTGATATAGTGTGGCAGAATCATTCAACCATGCTAATGGCATTTATTCACAGGCCCATAGGTCATAGACAGTAGGGAATAGTTAGGTCAGAGACATAACCAGTTGCCATACTGAGCAATAGAACAGTTCATAGCTAATGCACTTAACCAGGAAGAGCCAAAGAAAAAAATGTTCCCTCAATTCAGTATTCCTACACATGAACTCAGTGTAGTCTTCTCAACTTGGAGTTCCTTCCAGTTCAGGGAATTGTGTCAACTCAACATGGTTGCACTAAACAAAATAGCACTTCTTGTTTTTCAATGAGTTGTGCTGAATATCCTTTGGATCACTTAACATATGAATATATGCTTTTGTTAAATCTATAAGATTGACTATACTGTTCACTGTTTGAGAAGGAAAATATACACCACTCATCATAGGTAGCTGTCTAGCTTGTTGCTCACAAAAAAACAAGCATGGAGGTGTCCATGTTTTTCCACCCACTTTGTACCTCAAATGCACAGAGGTTGAAAATGAAGTCATTCTGAACTCCAATGTACCATTTCTGAGGTAAGTCAAATGCAACACTACTGAACTGAAGAGATAAAAAGGATGATAGCAGTCTGTTGCCAACTTTGGAGAATGTAGTGGAAGTCGGAATCCCAAAAGTAACCAAAAATACACTTACACAAAAGAAGTTACCTTAAAGCACTTTTATGGCACAAAGCAATACCAGTGCTTGAGTGATTCAGGAAAGCACTAGAGTCTTCGACAAACAACACTGGTTTTAAACAATCTGTCCTGGTACAATGTTCCTCCCCAGAACCGGCCCAAAACACAATGGCAACTCCTATTAAAATCATTGTAGAATAACCTTTCTTTGTTTGAACACAGACTTCTGATTGGCTGCCCAATACAAACCTCCCATTGGCTAAGGCACAGACCCCACTCAGTTTGAAATAAAACAGACGCCCTTGTAACTTTCCACCAAATGACACCTGAAGCTTTATGTGCTTCTGCAATGATTACAAACAGTAGTAAAGAAAACATAATCATGATTGCACACAAGATCCTCTAAATATTCAAACTCATAAATTGTTCCTAGGCTCGGCTAATGGTGGCTATTGACAGAAAAAATCGCCTAACTAGAGGATCATTGTGGCAGTTCCTGATGTGGGTGGAGCACAGAAGCACGGCAGGCGAGTTGATGGTCACACACAAACTCTTTATTACTACTAGCTTTTCAGCTTTCATTCATTCATTCATTCATTCATTCACTCACTCACTCACTCACTCTACACACACACATGCATTGTGGTCAGGAGGGAGCCCCTTTTCTCTGCTGTCTCCCTCCTTTTATGCTCCATCCCTGTAACAAACACACACGCCCACACACATTAATTGACAGCAGATGGAATGACGTAGCCACTTGCACTACCGTTCAAAAGTTTGGGGTCACCCAGACAATTTTGTGTTTTCCATGAAAAGTCACACTTTTATTTCCCACCATAAGTTGTAAAATGAATAGAAAATATAGTCAAGACATTTTTCTGGCCATTTTGAGCATTTAATCGGCCCCACAAATGTGATGCTCCAGAAACTCAATCTGCTCAAAGGAAGGTCAGTTTTATAGCTTCTCTAAAGAGCTAAACTGTTTTCAGCTGTGCTAACATGATTGTACAAGGGTTTTCTAATCATCCATTAGCCTTCTGAGGCAATGAGCAAACACATTGTACCATTAGAACACTGGAGTGATAGTTGCTGGAAATGGGCCTCTATACACCTATTGCACCAAAAACCAGACATTTGCAGCTAGAATAGTCATTTACCACATTAGCAATGTATAGAGTGGATTTCTGATTAGTTTAAATTTATCTTCATTGAAAAGAGCAGTGCTTTTCTTTCAAAAATAAGGGAATTTCAAAGTGACCCCAAACTTTTGAATGGTAGTGTACCTTCCCTGACCCCCATTCACAGACTGCTGCCTGGCCACGCCCCCACTGCCACAATCATAAATTCAAGCTAAGTCAAAGTTCCTCTCATACCAGAATCTGGTCTTCCCAAGCAGTCTCCTGTCCCAATACGAACCAACTCTTTAAGGCGTATGGGTGCAGCACCAATCTCCATAGCCCTCAGCTTCTCACCTATATAGCTAGGGTTACAGTGGGGGAGCTAGTCCTCTGGTAACCATGAGAGTTTGACTTCCCTACTCACATCTGTATTGCAGCATGCCTTATCAGACAGTAGTAAGTACCATTTTTATGATGGTCTTTGGTATGACCCGACTGCGAGTAGAACTCACGATCTCCCACTCAAGAGGCGGATACGCTAACCACTAGGCCAACTTTCAGCCTTCAAGCTAAGTAATACAACATAATTTCTCAGTGAGCTTAGGAAAATATTTATAACAGGCTAATGCACCTTAGTGTTTCAGGCCTCAATTATTAGAATGAGAAAGTACTAACTTTCTAAACTGGCTAACAAAAATACATTCCACAGTTTGAACTGTTGATCCTTGTAACACAGACAGCCTGGCTCAAAGATAACCATGGCCACTGAAACAGGAATCTAAGTACATTTTGAAGTGCTACAGCATACCAAAAACACTAATCTTAAAGCATATCTGCAGAGCCATGGCCTCATTTTTGTTTATAAATGCCTTGAGACCTCAAGAATGGCACAGGAATAGTTTTAAGCATTAACAATAAATCTAATATTGTAATTTTTACGATTAAAGTGATTCATATAGGTAGCAGTCTGAGTGAATGACCTTGACATCCGTAATGTCACAACAGGAAGTCTATTGTCTCATCGCCATTTCCGCTATACTAAAACACAGAGCTGACTGCAACTTCGATCCTCCATTTTGAGCTAATTTATCGCCATGCCACGTAGATGTGTTGCTGGCCTGTACAGCAACATGACAGAAGCTGGATTTACGTTGCATTCATGGCCCAAGAATGTTTAAACTGCAAAGATTTGGATGCGTTTTGCGAGAAGTTCAAGGGCACATTGGGCGGCTATGAAGTGGTCTCTCCTCTGCTCTGCACATTTTATTGAAGACTCGTACGAGACCTCTGATCTGTTGAGGAACATTGGCTATAAGCCCATATTGAAAGAGGGTGCAGTACCAACAATTAAAGGAAAAGAAAACTACAAGAAAAGGAAAGTATTTATTTATTTATTTATTTATTTATTTTAAAAGGAAAGTGAGTTCAGTTGCACCAGTCCTCCCGGAGTGTGAGCCGAGGGTTGTTGGTAAAACCCGGGATGAAACGGGACAGGACATATCGCTCGGGCAGTGACCTCCGCAAGGTTGTTGCTAAAACCGGTGACGTCCCGTTCCATCCCGGGTTTTAGTAATTGTCTGAGCCAAGCAGTAATGGCGGAGTACTCAGTAATGGAGAAAATGGAGAATTAGTGGAGCAGTTGTCTTATTTCTGCGCTGGATATTGCTGCCATCTCGCCCTTACGTGGAAGAAGTGAATGAATAACTGAAAGTCAGATTGTTTCAAAAACAATCGGCCACAAGATCGGCCTTCAAGAAGCGAGAACACAGACGGGTAAGCTCCGACTCTCATTTGGATAAAAAAAAAAACCACACTTGTTGTTTACCTGCATTTAGATTAATAAATGTAACTTGTATTGTGTGTTTAAGTTACCGGTATAAGATTATTTAATTTGCTTCAGAATGTGATTGTCTCAGTTCATCTGATTATTTAATTAGCCTTTTACATTTTATCAGTGAAAATGCATGCATGTACATGTATGTTGCATAAGTTATAACACCTATCCTGTTTTAAAGGACCCATGGCATGGTGGTTTGTTGATGCTTTAAACGGGCTCGTGAAGGTTTCCGGATGTTATATCCGCAGGCTTTCTCGAAATGAACCCTCGGCATGTAGATATAGCCTCCTGGGAGAAAGCCCCATTTCAGCCCTTTTCCCAGTGCGTCGTTTTGCTAATGAGAAGCATGGAGGCGGGGAAGGGTAGAGGGTGGGGGCGGGCCATGGGGGGAGGGGGAGGGGCTTGACCAAGCTGCGCACACACATACTCGCTGCTATCAGCACCTGTAGCCACGCTGCTAAGACAAAACCCCGTTCTCCCTTGGACTCCTTTCGTAAACTCAACGTGACACAGAGAACAGAGAGTGAGAGTGTTCGGAGTGGTAGTTTACAAACGTATAATACCCTAGGCTTGAACACGCACTCCATAACCAAAGAGGATAGAAGCAGCAACTACAGCAACATATTGCTTATCCAACAGAAGACATGCATTGCGTAGCAATAGTCAAACATAAGCTCATAAGTTACAGTCAATTTCCAGACTAAACTCAGTTTAACAGAGCATGCTGCATGCTTTTTGGTTTTGTAGCGCAGAGTACCTGGCTAACTGCAGGAAGCGGTTAGCTGCACAGCTAATATAGCCATTGCAAGGCTAACGCACCGATTTTAAAACACGGCAAAACGACTTAACAATTATACACTTACTTGTTCGGTGTTTGTGGCTGATGCGGCAGGGATGCTTGGTACGGACCCAGGCTTCAGTGACAGTTGATGTGCAAAACCTGCCCTGTACTGTCCCAAGTTGTGGAAACATTCATCAGGAAAATGCTTCCGATAAACATACACCGTCTTAGGTAGACTCGACGGCATATTATTGGAGTAAATAAAATTAAGCCACTGCGTCTTCAGGGGCTCTCCCGTCGGCAGTAAAAACAGACTCCTTTCTGTGTTGTCACATCCATGTACAGCGCAATTTCCATGTTTCGCTCGCTTAGGTGGTGCCATGTTGTTGTGTCCTCTATGGTCTCCTCACTACAAAATTGAAGTGACGTATCTATGGTGGCAACTTTTGAGCTGGGCGGGCAATCCATACAGTGGGTGGGAATCCAGAGGGGGGGCATGGGGATCATCTCCCTTGCTGACGTAGTAAAGGGAAGAGCCTATCAACGCGCCATTTTGACGCGCCATTCTCAAATGTTGACAAAGGGTGGGCATAGTTTGGTTTACACATTATGACATTTCTAGCCACTGGGGTGACTTAAGAAGGTCAGAGGAACTCATTTTAACATTAAAAAACCTCAGAAAGTGAAAATTTCATGCCATGGGACCTTTAATGAGAGTCAACCCACAATCAGTGAAGTCAAATCAGTCTTCTTTGAGCAAGTTGGTAACGGTATTTCTTACTTTCACCATAAATTTTTATTTATATGACTTTGGTCTATAGATGTAAAAGGCCTCGGCCTTAAAACCAGGTCCTGGGGGCGTCGTGGCTCAGGTGGATAAGGTGCCATATCATAAATCCGGGGACCTGGGTTTGATTCTGACCCGAGGTCATTTCCCGATCCCTCCCTGTCTCTCTCTCTCTCTCTCCTGCTCATTTCCTGTCTCTACACTGTCCTATCCAATAAAGGTGAAAAAATATATTTAAAAAAAGCGGTTCCTGCTGTGATGTCATGCACTCAGGGCTGGCTTGCTCAGCAGGGCAGCTCGAATGCCAACTTTGCGGTTGATTTTAACTCTCAAAAATATATTTTTTATTCCCGTTTATGCAACATACAAGAGTCAAGGATGGAGATACTATCCACTCAGAAATTTATTTAAAAATAAAGGCTCTGTGTGTCTCCTTTAAGGTATAAAATAATCCTTCGAGGACTGATTACCTGTAGCTCTGGCCATAGTCACAAGCTGGTAGCTGATAGTTACATAGTGCAAATGAGGTCCTGCAGTTGTATGAGGTGAGAAGAAGAGGAGACCAACATGGTTAGTTATACCCTTCTTGCTTGGTGATTTGTTTGTTACTTGCGAAAATCTGAGATTTTTGCAAGTATGTTGATCTGTCCATTTGTTTGTTTGTTTGTTCGTGCTCTAGTGTTGTCATTTCTTGGCCAATCTTCACCAAAATGCACAGGACAACTCACTAGGGTCACACAAAGACATCCTTAGTTTTTGGTGGGTCAAGGTCACCAAGGTCAAATCTTTTAAAAACACCTAATCGGCCATAACTTCCGAACCAGCATTCGTATTGAGATGGGACTGGTGGCGTTGGAAAGCATTTTCGAATCCCTTTCGAGGACACCATTTATGTTTTACATGTGACATCATCTTGAGGTCGAAAAATGAGGTCATATTTTGTGAGATTTTTGACAAATTTGACCTTGACCTCAAAAACGTATTTATAAATTTGATATCGATACTCTGACCATGACTTAGCATTCTGGGCCTAATTCTAAGGTGATATACAAAATATGGGGTCAAAATGTCAAAGGTCAAGGTCACAGTACCGGTTTTTAGTGCCAACATTTCAAGTGCCTATAACTCAGAAAGTTGAACTCAGAATTTGATGAAAATTTTTTTGTAGGTTCTCCATTAACAGCCCTTTTGATCAATAAATTAAAATCTTGAGTGAACTTGATAAGGACATCACAAAAATCACATCATATTCCATCGAATTCTCATTATAATCATTCTGTCTGTCCATCCATCTGTTCACCTGTCTATCCATCTGTCTGTCCGTCACACTTTGAGGGGAACTACTTTGTGAACACCATAACTACCCAAAGGAACAATGGTGTATGTGGGTGTATAACATTGTAGTTGTGCACCCATATGAGACATTTGACCTTGACCCAAATATGACCTAGTTTGAACATCACGAAAAACACTTAAAATATCATGAAAATCGAGCTGACGGATACTACTTTGTGAACACCATAATTACCAGAATAAACAAGGGTACAGCCTAGTAAGTGGTGCCAATGGACTTGGGGAACATTGTAGTGTGGGACATTTGACCTTGACCCAATTATGACCTTGTTCGAAGGTCACAAAAATCAACTTGACGGGTACTATTTTGTGAATACCATACTGTCAGAAGGAACAATGTTGAGTGATGGCAATGGACTCAGGAGACGTCGTAGTTGTGCTGCAGAACAACCATTACCTGTTTTGATTGCCACGCGTGACCTGCCCATATTGTTGCCCTGTGCAACATAGCTCCTTGTTTTTCTTTCTTTTTCTGTTGCTGTTAACATGATTGATCTATAGAGGTCAATGAGTGTAAAACAGTGCTGTTAACACAATAGCTCCTGAACCGCTGTTCCAATTAACTTTAAATTTTCAGGAAAGATTATTTTATAGAACCCTAAACTCCCTATTGATTTTGGGTACTTATCAATCAGAACTGAATGATCTGTGATTTTCACAAGTATCGTGTTCTGCATGACTTTTCATTTGTTTGTTTGTTTGTGGTACAGCATCAAAAAGGATGGCTTAGAAATGAGGCTCCTATTTAATGAAACATTACATTACATTTCAAAAACTTGCTCCTTGAAGATGCAGACTGTTTACAACGCTAACACTGAAACAGATAATTTGATATAAAACACACTAATCGAATAAAGCATCAGCATGTTAACAAATCTGTTACATTTTATTGGAGGTAAAATAAACAGCCTTTCAAATTCTTCATGAATAAACCGTGTTTATCTAACTGTGTTCTGCAAGGATGAGCTAGGGTTCATTTGTTTCAACAAATACTGCAAAAGAGCCATCTAAAATCATTCTAGAATAAAAATTATTCTACTTTATTATTTCATTATTGGACACTCAGCCATTATTATTTCTGTGCTTTGGTGGTGTTTTATGGAAAGCTGTGTGAGGGAATTTTTAATGGATGAACATTATTATTCTCTGTGTTTCTGTGTGTTGAGCTCAAGTGGCCTATACTGAGAAAGATGTTTTTTCCTATGTTGTAATCGCTTTTCTGTGGCCTTGGTGGTAATGAGCAGGGTGCTTGAGTTCATCCTAGCTTGCATCTTCTCATGATGTAACCACCTTTCCTGACCTTGGTGGTGATAAGCAGGGTGCCTGAGTTCTCATAACTACGCATCCACCCGCACGCCAGGTGCACGCTCTAACAAAGCTTCATAGAAAATCTTGAGCCAATCACGTGAAGACACAAGCAGTGAGCGAATGCTTTCAGAGTATAATAGATAACATTCCTAAAACACAACTCAGAGTGCGCGTACTCTCGGCATCATCAGAAGTGATGTCTTCTTCTATTCTTCTCTTTCCTTTCCTATTTTATATATCTTTTATATGATCTACTATAATAAATGACTGAAAAGACAACTGTTAGCGTTCTGAAGTGTTATTAGAAATTTCCATTACAATTTGGCGTCCCCTGGGTGGGCCCTATGCGTCTGATCCTCGGACGACGGAACACTCCCAAGGCTACGGTGCGGAGCTGAGAACTCGGACGAGAGACCAGACCGTCAGGGCTCACCGAACCAGTAAGTGATAACTTTGCATTCTTGTGTAAAGAAATTAGTGGAAACAGTATTTAAAGAATGATACAAGAAATGGACAGAGATTTGTCCTAGTATTTAAAGAATGATATAAGAGATGGACAGAGATTGTCCCAGTCAAGGAAGACTGATATAAGAGACGGACAGAAGTTTGTCCGAGCCCAGGAGGACTGCTAAACTGTGGTACCATCAATATGTTTGCAGACAACGGATAAAACACAATTTTGAGACAATAAACTGCGAGTAGTTTATTGGGTTGTGTTAGAGAATTATCCGCCTAAGTGACGACTGGGTAATCGCTCGCCTACTTGAGGAGGGGAAGTACGGGTGCGTGTTTCGACGGATTCACGTTCAGCGATTCGTGGGAATTGAATCTTGCTCCCTTTGTTCTGTGTGAACAACTGGCCCGTCTGGGGAACGGGATAGAGAGGTTCGATCGCGAAAACGCAAAGACACACCGGTGTGCACGCAAAATATTGATGAATCAACAGAGTACTGTCCTCCTCCAAATTCTGAAACAGAGAAACAGCTTTTGTACACATGCGCGAGTTGTCTTTGAGGTTGTTGTGCTAAATGATACCTACTTTGGTTTAAGGCAAATGTCAGATAAATTGTTTACTAATAAGAACACACCTAAAAGATTATTGTGTTGCATTTTTGGACATAGTCCAACTTGCTCTTCTTGTGATTCTGAGAAAAAAAACTCAGCCATTGTTGTCATAACCTATTGATATAACAGTGTACAATGAGGAACAGAAACAGTAAGTTAGGGAAAGAAAAGAAAAAGCAAGTAAGTGTGAAGCTACATGTGCTATAATAAGAATTGTCTGTTCCTATGACAGCCCAAACATCCAGTTTATGAAATCCTCGTATGGCGAGGATTATTTGGCACAGTTTGATATATGGGTAAAGGACTTAGGATTCCCTGAAAAGGGCAGTTTTAGTCCCAGGCAGATAGGACAGTTAGAAGAAAGTTGAAACAGAAGGAAAAAGAAGAGTCTGCAGATAACGTTAAGTTCTTAGGGGACTGGAGGGCGTTTTCTGCATGGAAAGAAGAAACACTTAAGAGAGAGTACAAAAGAGAGAAACGACAGGCAGGACTCTCACCCTCTTCTCAGTGTTTGAAATTTCAGATGGACCCTGACCTGGAGTCTGCCCCACCACCCCGACACACACTGCCTCCTCAGCAAGGCGGAGCATCATTCCCACAAGCGCCTCACCCACAGAGAAGGGGAGAAGTTGAGACGAAGGAAAAAACTGAGCCTCTGGAATCTCCCCCAGCCTACCAGCTGCCTCCAGTATCAGCACCTCCCCTCGCTTCTCCATCACACATGAGATCCGGTCTTACATATGGCGATGGAAAAGATACTCTCCTGGACCTGACCACGTGCTCACCAGTGGGTCCACAAGGCTGTAACCTAAAGTCTGAAGTTCTTCATCTTCCAATGGTGGAAGTGGCTGGAGCTGATGGCGTGCTTTTAGTCCACAGACCCTGGATGACAGCTGATATCAAGGAAAGCATGGCTTCTCTTCCCAATGTGAGAGAGGTAGGAGGAAAGAGATTTGGTAACGAACTGTTGATATTTTGCAGAAAATTCCGACCGACCACCCATGAACTTCGCTGCCTAATCATGACCAAGATGGGTATAGATTGGAACAAAGTTTCCAAAGAGTGGCCGGAAGCTGACCAGCGAATGACTGCACCAGACTGGAGCGCGGCTGGCAATAGTGAGTATAGAGATACCATCACTGCTCTCTGTGCTCGTCTGGATAGTGCTTTTCCTTTGAACATAGACATGACTAAGATCAGTATGTGTAAGCAAGAAGATGGAGAAGTGGTGTCAGCATTTCTCACCCGTCTCACCGCCACGCACGAGAAAACAGTGGCCTGACCAGACCCGTGAACCTGGCTGCAGTGGAGGGCACTCCTGAGCCTCACCAAGATCGAGCAGTATGCTGTGCATGCAGAAAAGCTGCTGAAAGAGAAGGAGAAGACAAAGTCGACACAAAGAGACCAAGATCTACACGCCGCCACTCTCACTCTTTCCAGACTGTTCAGCCTGGAGAAAAAGGAACAAGAGGAGGAAGAGGTCGAAGTAAGGGCCGAGACAGGACAACCTGGAGTGACTCGTCCTGGATAAAAGGTGCAACCTGCTACAACTGCAATCAAAAGGGACACATTGCTCGAAATTGTCTCCACAGTAACAGGCAGAAGCCCCGTGAGGAGTACAGCAAAGCAGACTGATGGGCGGACTCCGGGAACGGGCCCCACACAGAGAACAGGGGAGGTAACACACACACACACACACCTGATGATACACACACACATAGACAGGAGCATTCACATAACGTTAAACACATTAGTAGCAGCACCTGCATGCAACAGCAAGACTACACAGAAACGCCGGATACACCAGTCCAGATAGATACACCTGAAGTTGCATTAAGTTTGTTAAAATACACAACTACTCCTTTTTCTAAAACTCCCTTGTATGCCCCTCACTGTGTGTGGGCATGTGTTAGCCTTTCTAGTAGATTCTGGAGCAGGACACTCAGTGATACAACATGGGGTACTTCCAGTAGACCCACCGCCCAGCTCAAATTCTATTCAGACGATGGGCATCTCAGGATGACCTGTAACCAAAACTTTCTCGGTCAACCTCCCGTGTGAAAGCGAGGGAGGAATAGTTACGTCCCACTCATTCCTCATCTCACATACATGTCCAGTAAATTTGTTAGCACGTGATTTAATGTGCAAATTAGAAGTAAATCTCACATCCACTCCAGATGGACTAACTATTGAAGTAAGTGAAATGTGCGGTGTGCAGTATGGGTTTGGAAGCCCCCTGTATGTGTATGTCTGGCAGCTCTGCTCAGATCAGCTCACACAAACTCCAAAACACCTTGTACAGCTCGCACACTTGAACACCTCATCAGTTGACACAGATTATATGAAAGAGGAAGATTTGCATTGTACAGCACATGTTCACCAAGGGCAAGATGTAGAGTTTGAAAAGACTTGGTTTGCAGACCCCATGCACGTGAAAGATTGACCCTCAAACTATGTATTGGTCTAAACATTATTGCGCTGTGCAGGTCCATTTTACTCGTTGTCCAAACAGCTGCATCAATGCTCATCGCAGTGTTCTCAAACATGTTATAAGCAGCCTCAGAACAGAGGACTTTGAGGTTGACTGCTGCCAACATGATTTCTTAGACATCATTAATTCTATTCCCCATGTCTCATTAGCAAGGCCACGAGCCACCCATTGGAAAGACGTGGGGAAGTGGGTCAGGAAGTGTGCAGTCGATGGCAATGAATGGTCCCAAACAGAGGACCCTAGTGTGTTGTTTTGTCAAAGGCTTGGGGTCTACAAACAGTCATGCTATGTGTGTGCATGTTAAGCGCAGCGTAATATTAGCCACTGATGACCAGGGTCCTGGGAACCCCAGCCGTAGTGGCCTGTTTGTCTCTTTTTCCACAGGCATAACTCCAGCAGAGGTGCACCCCAAATTGGCGGGAGTTCCAAATTCCGTTTGGGCGAAGGGTAAACGTGATGTGGGCCTAATAAAGAATGCTGAACCAGTGGTGATCACCCCCAAATCAGATTTCAGTCCTAAACAGACCCAGTACCCACTCAAACCAGAAGCAATTGCAGGTATAAAACCGGTCTTTGATTCGTTGCTGAAGGCAGATGTAATTGTCCCTTGCCAGGACTCTCCAGTGCGCACTCCTATTTTTCCAGTTAAGAAGGAAGAAAACCGTCCCAGCCCGATGAGTGGAGGTTTGTCCAAGATCTGCAAGCAGTCAATGCTGCGGCTGTCCCGCACACGCCTGACGTCCCTAAAGAGCGCTCTGCAGACCACACCCACTCTGGGACTGCCTGACCCCAATAAATCATTTGTTCAAACTGTCGATGAAAAGAAGGGTTTTATGACCTCTGTTCTTTTGCAGAAACACGGGGATAGATTGAGACCTGTAGCCTACTTCTCCAGCAGGCTGGATCCAGTGGCGACTGGACTTCCTGTTTGCCTGCGTGCAGTTGCTGCAGCTGAAAAGGCGGTAACTGCCTCCAGAAATATTGTGGGGTATTCTAACCTCACCCTTTTGGTCCCACATGCTGTCTCCCTGCTTCTGTTGGAGAAAAAGACGTCACATTTGTCAGCACAGAGATGGTTGAAGTATAACACAGTCATACTTGATATGCCTAACATCACTGTGAAACGTTGTACTGTTCTGAATCCTGCCTCTCTTCTCCCTACAGAGGACGATGGAGAGCCACATGACTGTGTTGCTCTCACTAACGATTTTTGCTCCCCCAGGGCAGACTTAAAGAGCGACCCTTTGGAAAATCCAGACATGATCCTCTATGTGGATGGTTCAGCCTCCAGAGACCCAGAGACGGGAAAGAACAAAGTAGGTTTTTGCCATGGTCTCAGATCACGAGGTCCTCAAGGCGTCGTGTCTGCCCTCAAACCTGTCAGCACAGGCCGCAGAGCTCTGTGCCCTCATTGAGGCATGCAAATTGGTGGCAGGGCAATCTGTCAATATTTTTACAGACAGTAGGTATGCATTTGGCGTTGTGCACGATTTTGGCACCATTTGGAAACATAGAAATTTTCTCACTAGCACAGGATCTCCCATTGCACATCATAAACTGGTCTCTGAGTTGTTGGATGCTGTTCTACTCCCTAGAGCTATTGCTGTGTGTAAGTGTGCTGCCCATACTAACAATACTGATCTTGTGTCTCAAGGGAATGCCAGGGCGGACGTGGCAGCTAAGTGTGCAGCCTCGGCTTCCAGTTCACCCTCTAACCTTGCCTTTCCTCAGGCTTCTACCCCTTGTTTACAGCTAGCGGACCTTCAGAGCACTGCCATCCAGGACGAGAGACGAGTCTGGAAATAGGCAGGCTGTATCCTTGCAAACTTGGTCTGGGTTTGTCCCTCGGGCTGTCCCTGTCTACCAAAATACATGTTCCCTTTCTATTCAAAATTGGCACATGGGCTCACCCATGTGTCAAAAGGGGGGATGGTAGCAGAAGTAACAAAGAGATGGTTCACAGAGGGGTTTTCAAATTATGCTGCGAAATTTTGCAAGCAATGCTTGATATGTGCACAACATAATGCAGGTCAAGGTATCAGACTAACTCAAGCAGCACACCCAATACCAGACAAACCATTTGATCACCTCCAAATGGACTTTATTGAACTGACACCTAGTGAAGGGAAAAGGTATTGCCTGGTAATAGTTGACATGTTTTCAAAATGGGTAGAAGTATTCCCCACAGCTAAACAAGACTCAGAGGCGGTAGTCAAAGCACTCCTGAGAGATGTAATTCCTAGGTGGGGTATACCTAGCAAAATCTCAAGTGACAGTGGAACACCATTTGTTAATGCAGCCCTAAAGAAAATAGGAGCATTCCTAGGGATAGACCTGAAACAACATTGTGCCCATCATCCTGCCAGTGCAGGAGCAGTAGAGAGGGAAAATGGGTCCCTTAAAAATAAACTAAGCAAAGCTTGTGCAGAAACAGGGCTAGGATGGACAAAGGTCCTCCCTGTAGTACTCACACAAATGAGGATGCAAACTAGGCCTAAACATGGGTTAAGCCCATTCGAAATTCTGTTTGGACGAGTACCCAACATGGGGATAGGGCCAGCTCAAGGAACACCGCTGGACACCACACTGTGTGATGATGCAATGTTGAATTACTGTGCAACGTTGTCCTCTGCTTTGAAATCTATCCACAAACAGGTAAAAGAAGCACTTCCCAAACCCGCTGAGGGACCTCTGCACGATCTACAACCAGGGGATTGGATCGTGGTGAAGGATTTCCGACGAACCAAGTGGAACAAGCCACGGTGGAACGGCCCATTCCAGGTCCTGCTCACGACCCCAACGGCAGTGAAAGTCACAGGCAGAGTGACGTGGATCCACGCTAGCCACTGCAGGAGGGTTCCTGAACCGGCTGAGCAGGAGGAAAAGAAGGCCTAAGTGACCAGACGCTGACTAAAGCTTGTGAGGAAGAAAGGCATCACTGCATGGAACAGTGCGAGTATCACATCAATCACGCACGCACCCTCAATAGGGAAGAGTATTTCAGTGTCTAGCTGATAGATAAGTCTAGGGTTTTGAGTTTCCTCCAAGTCCCGGTGAGGTGGGACGAGGGCTGATAGGGCGTGCCCGCCCTCTGAGCACCAATACACGTCAAGAAGGGCAAGGGTTAACTCGGTAACATCATTGAGGCACTGAACAAGATGCGCAAGGTTGCTGAACAATCATAAGCAGATGAACATGGAGGAGTTGAAGACAGCTGATTGTGTTGGTTCAGTGGATGGAAGACTCTGATTCTATCCACCATACTGGTCCTGGGCTTAGCGATTGTGATGCTATGTTTGCTCCCTGTTTTCTGTCAATGTTGTATGTCTGTGTTTCAGAGGCAGCTGACAAATATTGGTTACCAGATGGTGAAAATAGACTCAGATGACTTGCCTGACTGGCCTCCAAACTCAGATGAAGACTACAACCCACCGTTCGATGACATCAGCACAGTTGACATGAAACTAGTCCTGACTTAAAACACTTTCATTATGATTGTTTCCTGTTCTATTATTCCTGATCTATGTATATGGCTTGCTAGCATTTATTTAAGATGTCTGTCTTATAAAAACAGCCTTAGCATTATCCCTGTACACTCAATGACGTGTTAAGTTGAATCTCTCTGAGAACTCTTATCACTGAAACTGTGTACAGTTCTTTTCTTTCCTTTTAGTAATTTATCCTATAGGATAAAAAGGGGGGAATGTGAGGGAATTTTTAATGGATGAACATTATTATTCTCTGTGTTTCTGTGTGTTGAGCTCAAGTGGCCTATACTGAGAAAGATGTTTTTTCCTATGTTGTAATCGCTTTTCTGTGGCCTTGGTGGTAATGAGCAGGGTGCTTGAGTTCATCCTAGCTTGCATCTTCTCATGATGTAACCACCTTTCCTGACCTTGGTGGTGATAAGCAGGGTGCCTGAGTTCTCATAACTACGCATCCACCCGCACGCCAGGTGCACGCTCTAACAAAGCTTCATAGAAAATCTTGAGCCAATCACGTGAAGACACAAGCAGTGAGCGAATGCTTTCAGAGTATAATAGATAACATTCCTAAAACACAACTCAGAGTGCGCGTACTCTCGGCATCATCAGAAGTGATGTCTTCTTCTATTCTTCTCTTTCCTTTCCTATTTTATATATCTTTTATATGATCTACTATAATAAATGACTGAAAAGACAACTGTTAGCGTTCTGAAGTGTTATTAGAAATTTCCATTACAGCTGTCAGCAGTTAATGTTGTCCAAAAAAATTTTATTCCCCTTATACTACCATATTTGCCTTTACCAACAAATTTGCAACTATTATTATTTTGCATTTATTAAAGAACACTTTGCCATAGTTTTATTCATTTATAATTTAATGCTGTGGAACATCCATGGGAAAAAAATTATTTTCTGTTATCACTTAAGTTATAGAAGTTTTAAGTATTATAGCAGTCTTTTCCTCTACTGGCTTTTCGTTTTGTTTTGTTTCTTCCTCTCTTGAATAAAATGTGAAAAATGTGAGGGGAGTCGAGTGAATGAACAGCACTTTCCCCTCCTTCTGTATCATGGCTGAGGTGCCCTCGAGCGAGGCACCTAACCCCCAACTGCTCCCCAGGTGCTGTAGCATAGCTGCCCACCAGTGGCGGCTGGTAGTCTTTCAAACAGGGGAGGCTGGTCGGTTACGATATTTCCAGATTTTAAAAGAAAAAAGAAAAAAACACATCAATTTTGCCCATACTCTTGCCTCTGATCTGGCTGATTGTTGGCAGGGTCACAAACTGTGAAATAACAGGTTCTTTTGGCCCATTAGCCTACTGTCCAATATACATGATGGTGGTGTTGGGGGGGTGGTGTATATTTTAACATTTTATATTTTAAAATTGTGGCACGTTGTTTAAAAATTGATCATTATTGAAAGCAGCTCTTTGTCAGGAACCTCAGCAGTAACAGCAGAGTGTTCTGGAATAGGCACAAGCACTGACCTTGGGGAGCCAAACATAGAGCTGGGTGCCACACATTTCATTCAGTGACACTTTTCCTATATTTTACTTATTTTGACTGAGAAATGTTTTATTGACAATTTTGATAACCCTTCACTTTTAATCCAGGTCTGTAGTGTGAAATGTTCTCGGCTGTGTTTTTGTTTAAAAATGTTTTCCAAATTGTAGCTGTGTTTAATTCATATCCAGAAAAATATATATTCCAATATAATATACTCAGCATAAACATTTTAAATAGATTCTATATTTTTGGTCCATCCATGACATATTACTAAAGTAGCCTATTTACTGTTGTTGATGTGGGTCACTTGCTGTTAGCCAATTCAATTTCTCGTACCAGGAGAGCTGAAAGGAACGAGTATTATTCCCTACCTTTTTCACCAAGTCAGTTTGAGGCGTTGGTCTACCCTGCTCTTTAATTTTAATTTTTTCCTCGAAAGGAAGACTGGCAAATGGCTTCGCCAAAATTAAATCAGCAATGCTTGGCATCCGTGCGCAGCTTTCTTGCTAGCTGACTAGCCCCCTCAAGTTCAAGTTCAGTCACTCAAATAAACGAAATTTCTGGAAATAAGATAGCAAACTTGACAACACTATATTTATACTTTATTTACAATGAAAATATATACAAACTAAAAAAGCTGGTAGAAACCGTATGTAATGAATGAAATCAAAATGTAAGCTGATCTCTTACAATACACCACAGCACTTGCGAATCCGCATGGGACTGAACTGAAATTCACCGCTGCCTGTCTATATTTGAAACGAGCTGTCAATCAAAGTAAATATCCGGCCGCTTTCACCAATCACCAGTCTCCTTGCGGAAAGCTTGTCCCTCCCACTGTGAGACTGGGAGTCTGTGGGCGGGCATTTTCGCAGTATTTGTCCAATAACCATCTTGCATTTTGATATTGAAAGCGCATAGCTCCCAAATGCCATTGAAGTCCACTGAGGCTGGGAGTCCGTGGGACTCCGTGGGCGGGCGTTTTCACAGTATTTGTCCAATAACCGTCTTGCATTTTGAGATTGAAAAGTGCATAGCTCCCAAATGCCATTGAAGTCCACTGAGGCTGGGCTGCATCGCACTGTCACGAGGGGGAAAAACTCACACACACATTAGGCGAACTGGGGAAAGTTATAACGGAATGATTTCGCACTGTAGTTGGGTTGAGCACATATATTATTTCTATGATTCTGGATCTGAAATGGCAATGTTATAAGGTCGGCTATAACATAAGCCTAGCGCAATTCATCCTACACGATGTTCGTCATTTTTAGAGGAGGCTGAGCCTCCCTCGTTGTCTTAGAGCAATCGCCCGTGCTGCCCACTGCTCTGGGTATGTGTATGTTCTCATTGCCCACTTGTGTGTGCATGTATGTGTTCACTGCTTCAGATGGGTTAAATGCAGTGGAGGAATTTTGCTGTTCTTGAGTGTACATGTGACAAATAAAGGCTTCTTCTTCTAAAATAGAGCTTGTCAAGAAACTGCAAAGCTTAAAAATTAAAGTTATAACTTTCGCTCTGATCATTACAAAGCACTGGCACTGGAGATTCCTTCCAAAAATGCTAACATCTCACAGAAAGCCTAGACATAGCAACAATTATACACAGGGTCTGCTGTACAAGGACTGTGAGTTGGTGTTGCAATTCGGATGGGTGGGTGGAGCACAGAAGGACGGCAGACCAGAACTGAGTTCCCAAAAACTCTTTATTTTGCACTTTTCAGTGTACTATTCACTCTCCCAGCCACGCACGCACACACACAAGTCGTCTGGTTGGGGAGAGAGCTCTCTTCCTCTGCTCTCTCTCCTTGTATAGGTCGCGGTCACTGGGGAAGACACACAAACACATGTTAAGTGACATCAGGTGCAGTGATTCTGCCATTTACCTTCCCTGCCTCTGCCTTCCGGTCACAGACTGATGCTTGACCACACCCCCGCTGCCACATACCCCCACCGCCCGACTCAGGCCGGGAGGCTGTCCAGCCTGCAGCCGACTCCCCCCCCCCCCCCCCCCCCCCCCCCCCGACGGGAGAGGAAGTCCGTCACAACCATCTGCACCCCCAGCCTGTGGATCACCTTGAAGTTAAAGGGCTGGAGTGCCAGATACCAATGGGTGATCCGCGCGTTGGCATCTTTCATGTGGTGGAGCCACTGGAGGGGCGCATGGTCCGAACAGAGGGTGAAAGGGCGTCCCAGCAGGTAGTAGTGGAGGGCAAGGACCACCCACTTGATGGCTAGGCACTGTCTCGATGGTGCTGTAGCGCCCCTCATGCACCGACAGCTTTCTGCTGATATTCAGCATTGGACGGTCCTCCCCCTCCACCTCCTGGGACAAAACAGCCCCCAGCCCTCTGTCCGACGCATCCGTCTGTAACATAAAGGGGAGAGAAAAGTCAGGGGAGTGTAAAAGTGGCCCCCCACACAGTGCAGCCTTCACCTCCGAGAAAGCCCGCTGGCATTGCTCCGTCCACTGGACCGGATCTGGTGCCCCCTTTGTAGTGAGATCAGTCAGCAGACTGGTGAGGTCCGAATAATTAGATATAAACCTACGATAGTAGCCAGCCAGCCCCAGGAACTGTCTCACCCCCTTTTTGGTCTTGGGCCTCGAGCAGACCGCAATCGCTGCTGTCTTGTTAATTTGGGGACGCACCTGCCCATTGCCCAAGTGGAAGCCCAGATACCGTACTTCCACCCACCCAATCGCACACTTCTTCGGGTTGGCTGTGAGCCCCACTCGCCTCAGCGACCTAAGGACGGCCCTTAGGTGTTCTAAGTGCCGCAGCCAGTCATTACTATAGATTATGCTATCATCTAAGTACGCGGCCGCATAGGTGGCGTGGGGGCAGAGGACCCTGTCCATAAGCCGCTGGAACGTAGCGGGCACCCCAAACAGCCCAAAAGGAAGTGTAACAAATTGGTGTAAGCCAAACGGTGTGGAAAAGGCCATTTTTTTCTCAGGATAGTGAAGTCAAGGAGATCTGCCAATAACCCTTTGTCAAATCCAGTATAGAGTAAAAGTGAGCCGTGCCTAGTCGATCCAGCAACTCGTCAATACGAGGCATTGGGTATGCATCGAATTTAGACACCGCGTTGACTGTTCTATAGTCTACACAGAACCGGACCGACCCGTCGGCCTTGGGAACCAAGACCACCGGGCTGCTCCAGTCACTGTGGGACTCCTTGACGATGCCCATTTCAAGCATGGCCTCGAGTTCTTCCCGAACCACTTTTTTTCTTGTGTTTGGGTAGCCTGTAAGGGCGGCTGCACACTACCACCCCTGGGGGCGTCTCGATGTGGTGTTCTATGAAGCCGGTGCGGCCGGGCAGGGGCAAGAACATGTCCGAAAATTCGGTCTGCAACTGGGCAACCTCCATGAGTTGAGTCGGGGAGAGGTGGCCTCCACAGGGGACCGGAGAGGTATGTGATGTCAATGTTCCCTTTTGAACCTCCGGCCCCAGCTCCGCCTTCTCCGGAACCACCGACACCAACGCCACGGGGACCTCCTCGTTCCAGAGTTTGAGCAGATTGAGGTGGTAAATCTGTAGCGCCCCACCCCTGTCTGTTCGCCTCACCTCATAGTCGACGTCCCCAACTCGCCGTGTGACCTCAAAGGGTCCTTGCCACTTGGCGATCAATTTGGAGCTCGATGTGGGCAACAGTATGAGTACTTTATCTCCCAGTGCGAACTCCCTAAGGCACGTACCCCCGTCATACAGGCGGGTTTGCCATTCTTGGGTCTGCCATAAATTCTCTTGTGTTAGGTGTGTGAGTGTGTGGAGTTTTGCGCGCAGGTCAATAATGTATTGAATTTCAGTTTTGCTCGGGGAAGGTCCCTCCTCCCAATTTTCTTGCAGTACATCTAGGATGCCGCACGACTTACGCCCATATAATAATTCGAACGGGGAGAACCCTGTGGAGGCTTGTGGGACCTCTCGCACTGCAAATAAAAGGGGTTCGAGCTATTTATCCCAATTGTGTGCATCCTCACGAACAAACTTTTTAATTATATTCTTGAGTGTGTGATTGAATCGTTCAACTAAACCGTTCGTTTGTGGGTGATAAACGCTGGTGCGGATCGGCTTAATTCCCAATAACCCATACAGTTCGCTCAGTGTGCATGACATAAACGAGGTGCCTTGATCAGTCAGAATCTCTTTGGGGATTCCAACTTGGGAGATGACGCGGAAGAGCGCCTCCACAATACTGCATGCTGAGATATTGCGAAGAGGCACTGCTTCCGGGTATCACGTTGCATAATCCACCAGAACTAAAATAAAGCGATACCCTCATGTTGACCGATCTAATGGCCCGATGAGATCCATCCCAATTCTTTTGAATTGGGTCTCGATTAATGGTAATGATAGAGGGTGCAAAGGTGCTTTTGGAATGGCCGCTGGATTTACTAACTGGCATTCGTGGCATGCCGTACACCACCTACGGACATCGCCGCAAATCCCTGGCCAATAGAACTGGGCCATTATTCAGGCTAGTGTCTTATCCTGCCCCAAGTGTCCAGCCATGGGATTAAAGTGAGCCGCCTGGAATACCAATTCCCGGTGGCTCTTTGGAATCAAAAGCTGTGTAATCGGCTCCTTAGTCTGAGTGTCCTGCGTCACTTGGTATAATCTATCTCTCATCATGGAGAAATAGGGGAAGGACAGGGTGGCGCCTGGCTGGAGAGTTTGACCATTGATTACTCTCACTTGGTCAAACGCATGCCGCAGAGTTTCGTCCCGCGACTGTTCTAATGGGAAATCCGCGAAGGATTCCCCGAGAGAAGGAGGAGGAACCTGCGGCTCCTCGCTTTGACGCGGAGATGACGTAGACGGCTCTGTGACAGCTGCTCCCGCCAATGCCACACCGGGACCTCCCCCTACTGAACTACAGCAGGCCCCACTCTTCACTAAATGCCTCATTAACTCCCGAAATCCCGGCCAATCAGCCCCCAAAATTATTGAGTGGGTAAGGCGAGGATTAACCGCCGCCTTTACACTAAATTTTTCCCCTCGAAAAAGAATGTGGACTGACACTAAAGGGTAGTTGTGAACATCCCCGTGCACACACAACACTTTCACCAATTGTGCTCCCCCCAATGCCTTGTCTTGCACCAGGCTTTGGTGGATTGAGGTCTGATTACAGCCAGAGTCCACCAACGCCTGATATGTATCCCCTTGGACACTCACTGGTATGCGATACGCTCCGGCCCGATCAAGGGCGGTTCCTGGGGGTAGTCGGGTGATGAACTGTTCCAGTACCACCAGATCGACGATTCCCACGGCGTCACGGTTGTCAGCCCTCAGCCACCGCCAGCAGGCTTCCCGGAGTTGCTGGCCAAACGTGAACGGCCAGCTGACTTCCTCCAGGCGCAGAGCACGGAAGCGCTGTCGGTGTTGTTCAGGGGTGCACCCCACACGTTGGAGGACGGCCCGGTGGAGGTTTGCGTAGACCAGCTGGCTGTCGGCGGGGAGCTGTAGCATGGCCAGCTGCGCCTCACCTGTTAGCAGGGGGAGGAGGCACGCCACGCGCTGTTCTACCGGCCAGCCCAAGGCCTCTGCTGCCTGCTCAAAGAGCTTGAGGAAGGCCTCGGGGTTGTCGTGCGGGCCCATCTTGGTTAGGGTGAGGTGGGGAGGGCCCGCGGTGGTGGAGGTGGTGGACCCTGCTGACGCGAGGAGCTGACGGAATGCCTGACAATCTTCCTGCTGCACCAGCACCAGGGCCTCGAACTTTTGCTCCTGCTCCTTCCGGAGGGCGCCTAGTGCCTGGTGCTGGCTCTGCTGGGCCGTGGCGAGGGCGTGGACCAGGTCCGCAAAGGGGGAGGACTCCATGGGGCTGTTCTTCTCTGTGCTCCAATCCCAGGTTTCGGCACCACTGTTGCAATTCAGACGGGTGGGTGGAGCAAAGAAGGACGGCAGGCCAGAACTGAGTTCCCAAAAACTCTTTATTTTGCACTTTTCAGTGTACTATTCACTCTCCCAGCCACGCACGCACATGCATACACACAAGTCATCTGGTTGGGGAGAGAGCTCTCTTCCTCTGCTCTCTCTCTCCTTATATAGGGCGCGGTCACTGGGGAAGACACACAAACACACGTTAACTGACATCAGGTGCAGTGATTCTGCCACTTACCTTCCCTGACTCTGTCCTCCGGTCACAGACCGACACTTGACCATGCCCCCGCTGCGACAGTTGGCCTAGTGTTTAGTGTGTCTGCCTCTCAACCAAGATGTTGCAAGTTCTACTCGCGGTTGGGTCATACCAAAGACCATCATAAAAATGGTACCTACTGCTATCTGGCAAGGCACACTGCAATACAGATGCGAGTAGGGAAGTCAAACTCTCACGGTTACCAGAGAACTAGCCCCCCACTGTAACCCTAGCTGTATAGGTGAGAGGCCAAGGGGTATGGAAATGGAGATCGGCGCCGTACCCATGCACCTCAAAAGAGCTGGTTAGTACTGGGATAGGAGACTGCTTGGGAATACCAGATCCTGGCGTGGAAGGGACTTTGACTTTGACTGCCTTACAAGTCCCTGTGTAAGTTGTTACCATAAAAACAGCTTATTAGAAGGAGAGTATTAATATAAAGCCAGCACTATTGTCAGAGTTGTGCTGTTACAGAAAATTAATCAACACCTTCTGACCAATCAGAATCAAGAACGGAACAGTGGTTGGTGTAAGTGGTGGTAGAATTTTACAGTTCTTGCTGCAATCTACTGTTTGATCAGATTGTGGAAGTACATTTTAACTTTCAATCCCGGCTTATTATTCAGTTATTCCTGTTACTGTAATGAATTATTCAGTAATTAGAATGATGCCACTAGTGAATTAGTTATGATGGTGAGGACTGTAAGTCTGTACTCGCCACCAGGTTCTGGAAACTGAAGGGGTTAACAACTGCAGCCATTATATATGTAGCACAATGCCAGTGTGAGCTACGGTAATGTTTGCAATCTCTGCTGCCATGTTCTAATACTTTATTATCTTAAATGAAGTGTGTTAAATGCCTCACAGGGCTCAAGTCAATATACACTTCAGGAGCAGAATTTGTTCAAATGTGTTCTGCTCAGAAAGGGTTTTACATCACAACGCCATCTGTACATAACAGCTGATATTCTGAATGTATAAGTCAACTACATTGTGCTTGCAGCCTGCCAAAAACCTTCCCACAGAAATTATATCCACAGCATGTTCACAGAACCCCAAATCTTTATTCACCAAATTTTGCACATAGAGAAATGAGGGGAAAACACAGTTTATGCAGCAGAAGATGCAGGCAGGCATATTTTGAGAGGAAACCATGAACAAAACAAAACAAAACATGGAATGCATATTCTGTCTCCATCTCATGTTGCTTCCAAAGAGAACGGTCAAAGAAGCTTAGCCACCGTAACATGGACACACACACACACACACACACACAAACAAACACTCGTTCAGAATCACACAAACAATTAGTCACTCCTCCTCAATGGCTGATTTTAGGAGAATGAAATTCAACCAGCAAAAGTTTTACATAAGTTAAAAGCAGAATATATGGCAGAATAACGATGGCATTTGAGATGATGGAGTGTCCTGCTGGAAAAAAAAAAGCTAAATCAAGTGTGTCGGTGTTCAGAAAATGAAAGCCAGTGTCAACACTAGGTGGGGAAGTCAAAGTGAGAAAAAAACATGCTCTTAGGAGTAATATAAAAACGGCATGTAAAGAGACGGAACATTTTGCATTTTAAGATTAAGTCCAGGAGTTGGCTCAGGAGAACGTGTTAAGCTTGAACAAGGTTGTTTCATTCAGTAGATGGAAGAAGTGCAATGTCATGATTATATTGTATATAAGCATAAATACACTGTACGGTTTGTTGTATATTTGTGTGTGTGTGTGTGTGTGTGTGTGTGTGTGTGTGTGTGTGCTGAGAGTGTCCCAGTGTGTCTGTTTGTGTTCGTCACAATAAGACCAACCATCATTTAGTCCAGAACTCCAGAATCTTCCAACTGAATAAATAAACAAATGATATCGCTAATCAAAAAGAATTAGTCTCAAATACTTCGATAAATAAATTAATAATGATGCTGTGTCATTGATAAGTTTGATACATTTGACATACATTTGGCGTGTGGTATTGTTTAATCTAAAAGTTATATGATATATTTACAAAATAATCTGTCATAATCTATGAAATCAAGCCAGACCATTTAAACGGTATAGGAGAATGTTACTTGCTAGACTATAGTACTGACTCTGTGTGTGTGTGTGTGTGTGTGTGTGTGTGTGTGTGTGTGTGTGTGTGTGTGTGTGTGTGTGTGTGTGTGTGTGTAACAGGAGGATAAGTGAGCTGATGAGCGGAGTGAGGAAAAGTGTGGAAAAGATGCCTTCATGCCATGAGTTCTTCTCTCAGCTCCTTGTTTCTGCGAACCACAGCAGCGCGTTGCTCCTGACAGAAGCACAAAAACAGCAACAATCACATAATGACAGCAAATAAATATCACACCACCAAGGCCTTCGTACTCTATATGACCTAATTACACTAAAACAATTGGTACATTCTTTAATATGTGTATTTATATCTGTTTACTGATCCAAATATCTGTATCTGTACTGCGGTTTAAACCTGAAGTAGGTGTGTCCAACACCAAATATGGAATTTTGTCTTTTTCTTTTTTAAACAAAGGTGGACATGGGACAGCTTATGCAAATATTATACTTTCTGATTGTACATACAATACCTGTGACATTTTCTAACAAATTTAGTTGGTTCCTTTTCCCAAAATATAAACCAAGTACTAGCTAATAATTTAAACCACTATAACCCCAGGCTGGATGAATGAACGCTGTAAATGTATTGTTCACATTCGTGTAAATGAATGTAGACTTTCTTTCTCCTGTGAGCTTCATATCTGCATGAAAGTCGGAAACCTCCTGCTAGCTTGACTTTGTCCACCTTCTATTTGTTTCAGTGTTTGTGTCTGTTTCAAACGCATTTGCTGTTCATTCCAAATAATGCATCTGTATACATGTGATCCCGACAACTTATTTTATGTCCCTGAATCACACAGATGACTGACAGCTTTCTATCACCTTTGGGCAATTTAGAGTCACATGTCAATCAGTGATTTCAAAATATAACTACAAAAAAATCTGAGAAAATTGTAGCACTAACCCAACATGTTCAACTATTTGGCACTAAAAGCTTTAAGTATAATCAAAGCCTGGCTAACTGGTCACATGGTGTCCGTGTCATATTTTACCTTCTCATGCAGGCGCTCCAACATGGCTGCCAGGTGAGCCCTGCGGTTCTCAGAGTTTTGCTCCATTTTTAAAATGAGCTTTTCTTCAGCCATCCTGCTAAAGTTGTTGTTTTCCTCCATGGCTTTGAAGAGCACGTCCCGCTCGTGCTCCCGTTTCTCAGCCAGAGATTTCAGCACTTGGGCCTCTTGAGACTAAGGAGAGAAGCAAACTATAAGCAAGCATGCTATAAGCAATGCAAATAAACAATAAACTAGTGACTACATGAAATGAATAAATAACATAGAGTTTAGCAAATTCAGCACAATTCCTTCGCTACGTATTTGCTTACCCTGACAAAGCAATATCTGGGTCCTGATTCAACATCAGAATGCACAGCATGAGCTAATCTCTCTCTGTCAATATTTATATCGCAATATGAATGCTAACATATCAGTATTACGTAATACCGAATCGCAAGAACTCACTTTCCTGCGGTCTTCGGCAGCCTCCAGTTTCTTCTGAATGTCTTCCAGAGAGATGTCCCTCTTCTTGGGAGGGGATGTGATACTGTGCGCCACATCTGACACTGGAGAGGGGGGCTTCAGGATCACCTCGAAGGCCTGACCTGAGGCCCGTTTATTTATGGGCTTCACCTCCATGTCTGCAGGAAAATCACATGTGAAATGATTGTGTTCTCTGTGGTTTGAAGTCTTACTTGTGTTATAATAATAATAAATAATACCCAACCGAATTCCTCATCCAAACGCATTCAATTAAGATACAATTATGATTAAATATGAATTATGTCATCCAAATCAGGTTGCATAATGTAAATGAAGTCAATAAAGCTAAGCATGGAAGCCAATATAAGACTGAAGCATATCTTACAGTCTGTCTTGGAATCCAGGTTTTTCTGTGTCCTCGGGTTAAAACAGGAGCATATGAGCGAGAACATGGACAGCTCCTTCATCTTTTCTTTGTATGCTGTGAGAAAAGAGCAATTAAATATGCATCCATAAGTGCAAAGTGTCACAAAATACTGCATTGAATGAGTGTTTTACTCACGCATGTGTTCCTGAGCATCCAGTTTTACATTATTAAATAACATTGATTTTATATTAATGATCTTATTTGATAGGAGGTGTTAATCATTACTATAACTTGCTTATTGAAAAACAATATAAGTACAGGGCTTTCATATTTACTTTAGTTTAATGTAGCAGTATTTCAGTGATGGTCCCACACACAACCTGATACATTCCAGTTAGTCCAGTTAATTCGGTTAATTTCACAATGAAATATGAAGCTTTCACAAAGCGCAAAGTGCATATTCCTTTACCAAGTGCACATTTAAGGCTTTCCAAAGTCTTAAAGCACAGGTGGCTCAACTACAAACGGATTATGAACATTTTGAAGCTGGAGCTCACAGTCTCATGAAATATGCAGGAGAGACTAATGATGGTGGTCATTTCCTGTCATTTGTAGAGTTTTACAGATTGCAGGCACATCCTATAAACTCCATTATCTAGGGGAACAGAACAAAGCTAAAACATTTTCCACAGCAATGAGACACTAGACAAGAGTAAGGTGGAGATCATCTGTGGTTTCTGACTTCCTGCACCATGAGCTAGTCTTTTGCTTTATGGCCAATCCCACCAATCCCAGCACAGAAGGCCAACAAGACAAACGAGCAAACACATGGTCCCCTGTGCACGGATGTCCACTAGTGTCCACACAGCTTAGATAATGATTTGCATGGAGCAGCAAAGGCCACCATGATGTGCAGTGTTCCGTTGCTGCAGGGCTGGCCAGCCTCCCAATCTGTGGTCTGCTTGGCCTGCTGCTACTCCTCAGCAATTTTCCTCAGTGGACAATACAGGCAGGTGCATATATATATATATATATATATATATATATATATATATATATATATATATATATATATATGATAAAACAGTATAGGTTGAGGTTTGATCCTATGTTGCTGCCATCTGGGTTGTAAAACAGTCACACCCATTATTTACAGTCAAGCTTTCAGTAAAACCTGATGCTTGATCCATTGATGTCTGAGCTTCCTTTGAAAAAAAAAATAGGCGAATGATATTTTCATTTTAATTTGTTAACCCTAGGTTCGTTCTCTATTGTCGATATAAAGAATTATAGGCTAGATGTAACCGCTGTCATTCAAAAATGTCTTACGGTACTCTTTAAATAATTGAGTAACAAATTAGTTGCACATAAACCAGAAACATCAAACCCATTTCTTACATCTGATGCATTTCAGTAAATGTTAGACATCTGTTTCATCTATGAATCAGATACCTCCTAAATCAAGAATGCAGAATGTATAAGCAGGCCTATAAGAATGTATAAGCATGTATATTTCTCTGCAGCTATGAACACAGTATAGGATCTGATTAGCAGCCTTTGGCAAAATAACACATAAAGCTATCAGAGGCCATGGAGTGCACACACACACACAATGCCAGGCGGGGACCACAGACGCACTCAGTCTGTCATAACGCATTATGAATAGGCTATAAAACGCACGACGCGCGGTTCGAGTGTTAAAATGATCTAAAAGGTGCATGAATGTTGGACATAAAGCTGTATTTATGTGCACGGTTTGTGCAAGAGCAGTTGTAGAGGAGAAGATGCCGGGTGTCTTGGGTGGGGTCTTTCTGCATTATGCTGGGGAGGGAGCTGAGGCAGGTGCGCCATTCTGCACGCACAAACGGATAAAAAATACATCTTCTAGACAGATATGGCTGTATATATCGTTTTACACCTAACACATTAACACATCTGGGCTGATATAATAGAATATTTCCTCTAGCCTATAGCTCAAGGTTGTTTGTGAATACTAGGCTATTAAATCATTAATGATAATTTAAAAAAAAAACCCAGAATTGATTAAATATGATGTCAGTGCCCTGTGTATGATAGTGCATTATAGCTGAATAGGATTTGTCGGGTTTGTGTGAGTCTGTCACATCAGTCAGAGTCGAGAAATGATAGCTTAATAATATAAATATTCCATGATGAGGATGTGATATAAAAAGAGCACACTTACCCACGGCGATTTTGTCCATTGTCCTGGTTTGGGTGAAGTGTTCAGGGGCTGCGGTTTGTGCCGGTGGTGTTGAGGAGATGCTTAAGGCACTGAATCAGCAGAGCACAATGCGATCCGGCAGAGAGTGAGCACTAATAAGCACTGGGAGCGGTTCAGTGCTCAGCATCTCCACACGAGAGCAGATTGGCCATCGCCACTTTACGTAAAAAAGGGCAGGCGTTTAAGCGAATAGCTTACAGAGCTCAGAGTTAGGATCTTACAGATGTTACAGATGTTTCCTTCCTGCTGTTGCCACCGACCAGTGTAAATCAGCATGCCAGGGGTGGGAACCTGGATCTACACCTAATTAAAATATTTTTGACATCTCGTTTTTGTTTGTTTCACAGCTACTATCCTATTATAATAAGAGCATTAATTTTTTTCCCCCCAGATCTGTTGGTGTAAAGGTATTATCCTGGTCTATTGTCACAATGGATCTAAAACCTAGCCCATGACACAATATGGGGACACACCCTGACTAGGACACCAGATCATCACAGGATGCCATGCACACACACACACACACACACACACACTGTGAAAAATGTTTACACTACCGTTCAAAAGTTTGGGGTCACCCAGACAATTTTGTGTTTTCCATGAAAAGTCACACTTTTATTTACCACCATAAGTTGTAAAATGAATAGAAAATATAGCCAAGACATTTTTCTGGCGGGCGGCACGGTGGTGTAGTGGTTAGCACTGTTGCCTCACAGCAAGAAGGTCCTGGGTTCGAGCCCCGGGGCCGACGAGGGCCTTTCTGTGTGGAGTTTGCATGTTCTCCCCGTGTCCGCGTGGGTTTCCTCCGGGTGCTCCGGTTTCCCCCACAGTCCAAAGACATGCAGGTTAGGTTAACTGGTGACTCTAAATTGACCGTAGGTGTGAGTGGTTGTGTGTGTCTATGTGTCAGCCCTGTGATGACCTGGCGACTTGTCCAGGGTGTACCCCGCCTTTCGCCCGTAGTCAGCTGGGATAGGCTCCAGCTTGCCTGCGACCCTGTAGAACAGGATAAAGTGGCTAGAGATAATGAGATGAGATGAATGAGACATTTTTCTGGCCATTTTCAGCATTTAATCGACCCCACAAATGTGATGCTCCAGAAACCCAATCTGCTCAAAGGAAGGTCAGTTTTATAGCTTCTCTAAAGAGCTCAACTGTTTTCAGCTGTGCTAACATGATTGTACAAGGGTTTTCTAATCATCCATTAGCCTTCTGAGGCAATGAGCAAACACATTGTACCATTAGAACACTGGAATGAGAGTTGCTGGAAATGGGCCTCTATACACCTATGTAGATATTGCACCAAAAACCAGACATTTGCAGCTAGAATAGTCATTTACCACATTAGCAATGTATAGAGTGGATTTCTGATTAGTTTAAAGTGATCTTCATTGAAAAGAACAGTGCTTTTCTTTCAAAAATAAGGACATTTCAAAGTGACCCCAAACTTTTGAACAGTAGTGTACATGTTCTGTGCATGCCAGTAAAGTATAGGCTACTATAGAATTGACAGTAAATGGCTGCAAGACATACAGTATAAAATACACTGCACAAAAAAAATTGCCGTAAATTTTACAGTAATTTACTGGAAACCTGCACTGTAAAAAAAAAGGACATGTTTATGGTATTTAAATAATACTTCAGTGTCTTCTACGAAAAAGACATGGGTGTATATGGAGGATGCAAGAAAACACACATGTCTATTATAAAGACACCGGCGTCTATCAGTAGACACAAGACATGTCTTCCAGGCATTGCTAAATACCCTAGACATGTCTTCCAAGTATTTTTAAATACCCAAGACATGTCTTCTAAGTGGGGCAGCATGGTGGTGTAGTGGTTAGCACTGTCGCCTCACAGCAAGAAGGTCCTGGGTTCGAGCCAACGAGGGCCTTTCTGTGTGGAGTTTGCATGTTGTCCATGTGGGTTTCCTCCTGGTGCTCCGGTTTCCCCCACAGTCCAAAGGCATGCAGGTTAGGTTAATTGGTGGCTCTAAATTGACCATAGGTGTGAATGGTTGTCTGTGTCTATGTGTCAGCCCTACGATGACCTGGTGACTTGTCCAGGGTGTACCCCGCCTCTCACCCATCATCAGCTGGGATAGGCTCCAGCTTGCCTGCGACCCTGTAGGACAGGATAAGCAGCTACAGATAATGGATGGATGGATGTCTAAGCCCTTTTTATTTACAGTGTGGGTTTATTTACAGTAAATATTGACTAAACATCCACCCATCCTTTATCTATACTGCTTATCCATTGGAATCGAGGGGAAGCTGGATGCTAGTCCCAGGGTACACCCTGGGTAGGTCGCTAATCTGTTGCAGGGCTAACACAAAGACAAACAACCATTCACACTTGCATTCACACTCATGGGCAATTTAGAGTAGCCACATGACCTTTTTGCCACTTGAGTTTTTTCTAATCTGCATGTCTTTGGAGTGTGGGAGGAAACCCAGAGTACCTGGAGGAAACCTACGCAGGCATAGAGAGAGCATGCAAACATCGTCGTTACTGCCAAACTCGATCCGTTTGAGGTGAACCATGTTTGGTTGACTTGGCCAGAACTGCAGCAGTAGGGTGGCCAATTCCTTTCTGTGCATTCACACATTCATACCAAAGGGCAATTTAGAGGAGACAGTTAACCTAACCTGCATGTCCTTGGACTGTGGGGGAAACCAGAGCACCCAGAGGAAACCCACGCAGACATGGGGAGAACATGCAAACTCCACACAGAAAAGCCCTCGCCAGCCGCTGGGCTCAAACCCAGAACCAATTCTTGCTGTGAGGCAACAGTGCTAACCACTGCACCACCATTAATTATAAGCATTTACAGTAAAGTTTTAGTGATGCTGGGATTTGAACACACAACCTGCTGCTCTGTGTCTCAAAGCCTTTACCACTGAGCTGCCACCACAATTAGCTCAACTAGTGGCGATTGATTCAACCACATTGACCACTGAATTAACTCCATTAAAAGACTGCAGTGAATCATTGTGAGCTAGCCATGCTAGTTGCTGCAGCTCAGTGGTTACTGCTTTGTCTAATCCAGGGGTCTTCAATCTTATCCACAAATGCCCAGTGTGGCTGCAGGTTTTCATTCCAACCAAGCAGGAGATCACACCCAAACTGGTTTAATTTCCAAACAACTATGAACTGTGCCATCTGTTTGGGTGGAATGGAAGCCTGCACCCACAATAGTCCTTGGTGGATAAGACTGAGGACCCCTGGTATTGCCAATCCAATCCAATTGGTGGGAGGAAACCCACAGGAACAGTAGGAGAACATGAGAAACTCCACACAAACACTCAGAGATCTCCACCCAAAATCAGGAACCAACAGGGGACCCTGGAGCTGCGCACCTACTGCACCAGTGTGCTACTCTAACTTACTCTCACTCGCTTTCTGGAACTGCTTATCCTGGTCAGGGTCATGATGGATCCAGATCCTATCCCAGGAACAATAGGAGCGAGGTGGGAACACACCCTGAATGGGACACTGTTCCATCATAGCACTGTGCTGTTATATTTATATTTATTTACTTTAAAATATTACAGAATCAGATAATAGGTGATTCCTGACCCACAGTCATCTGTTTCCACATACAGTAGAACACAGACCTTATTAAAGGCCATGTCACACACATGATATACACCAGAACAATTGAGCCACTTTTGATTCAAGACTGAAACGCGACACCTGCATTAGATGCCAAATATCCCAAAATCCTTTAAAGTGTCTGCTTACAGAAATCTGGACTCAAATGCTGTCTGAGGAAGTCGGTAAATCTCCCTCCCCTTAATAATGTTGCATCATAGGGTGAGTCATCCATGTGACATGATCAGCATTTTCAGTTTGCCAGTAACCAGTAACCAGGCCAATTAAAACTGGCATTATGCAGTGATACATAATCATGATTACATCAGGATTACAAAACATTTTATTGTGTACTCTGTTCTTCGTGAAAACATAAAATAGACTCAATCCTGCTGTGTCATGGACATAGTGAAGCGGTGTAAAGATCGCTTCACTTATCACAGATAGAGCAAGGATCATGATCAGAGCTACAGCTCTCTGTTCATGATGTTCATCTCTCTTCTGTACAGTGCAGCATGTATCCAATGCTCTTTCACACTGTCTCTACAGTCTGCTGATGGTTGACTGACAAATCCTGAAATGTCACTGAGGGCACTTCAAACATGCCACCAAACACTGCAGAAATAGCAAAACAGCAACTCGATTCTGTTCTATTAGGTTTCTATTCTCATCTCATTATCTCTAGCCTGTTCTACAGGGTCGCAGGCAAGCTGGAGCCTATCTCAGCTGACTGCGGGTGAGAGGCGGGACACCCTGGACAAGTCACCAGGTCATCACAGGGCTGACATAGAGACACACAACCATTCACACTCACATTCACACCTACGGTCAATTTAGAGTCACCAGTTAACCTAACCTGCATGTCTTTGGACTGTGGGGGAAACCAGAGCGCCCAGAGGAAACCCACACGGACACGGGGAGAACATGCAAACTCCACACAGAAAGGCCCTCGTTGCCCGCTGGGCTCGAACCCAGGACCTTCTTGCTGTGAGGCGACGGCGCTAACCACTACACTACCATGTCACCCTCTATTCTATCCCATTTTGTTTTATTCTATTCACTTATTTTATTCTATTGTTTTATTCTATTCTATAGAATAAATTCCATTTTGTTTATGCTATTCTATTATTCTGTTCCATTTTGTTTTATTTCATTCTATTCAGTTTCTATTTGAATCACCTATTCTATTCTATCCCATTTTGTTTTATCCATCCATTCATTATCTGTAGCCGCTTATCCTGTTCTACAGGGTCACAGGCAAGCTGGAGCTCCAGCTGACTACAGGCAGGAGGCGGGGTACACCCTGGACAAGTCGCCAGGTCATCACAGGGCTGACACAGAGACAAACAACCATTCACACTCACATTCACACCTATGGTCAATTTAGAGCCACCAATTAGCCTAACCTACATGCCTTTGGACCGTGAGGGAAACCGGAGCATCCGGAGAAAACCCACAAGAGAACATGCAAACTCCACACCGAAAGGCCCTCATCGGCCGCTGGACTCAAACCCAGGACCTTCTTGCTGTGAGGCGACAGTGCTAACCACTACACCACTGTGCCACGCCCATTTTGTTTTATTCTATCATATTTGGTTTCTGTTCTATTCTTCTATTCCATTCTTCTATTCTCTTTTATTCTATTCTATTATCCTATTCCATTTTGTTTCAGTCTATTCTAATCTCTTTTGTTCTACTCTATTCTAATCTTCTATTCTGCTTGAGTCTAATCATTTCTATTCTATTTTGTTTCATTCAATTCTATTATATTCTGCTTTATTTTACTGTCTCCTATTCTAATCTTCTCTGATTTTTTCTAGACTTTTTAAACTCTATTCTATATTGCCTTAAGATTCTCTGTTTATATTCTAAAAAAAAAAAAGAAACAAATATTATTAATTTCAGGTGGCATGGTGGCACAGTGGGCTCAGGGAACCTGGTTCACTCTCGAACTCTTTCCATCTGTGTGGAGTTTAGCATGTTCTCCCTGTGTTAGCATGCACTTTCTCTGGGTTTTTCAGGTTTCCTCCTAATGTCCAAAAACATACCAGTTTGGAGATTGGTGTGAATGTGTGTGCATGGTTCCCTGGAATTGACTGATGTCCCATTCCTGGTGAATTTCCCAGCTTATGCCCAGGATAGGCCCTGGATCGACTGCAACCTTGACCAGGATAAAACAGTTCCTCGAGATAAATGAATGACTCAGTACCGAGTTCACACAGTGTGTGTTATATGTTATTATGCCCCAGCATGGTTGAATATGTGAATCTGGTTGGTCAGAAAGTGTTGATTAATTGTCTGTAACAAGAATAGGAGTGCCAGCTATAATTCAGATCAAAAGGTGTGTATTAATACACTCCTTTCCATACTGTCATTTCTATAGTAACTGCTCATTCACAGACACTTGTATGGAGGACAATCCTGATCAACTCAGCCTAATAGTAAAAGGATTAAAGAACAAAAAAAAACAAAACATGTAGCCTATAATGGTTGATTCTGGTGAAGATTTATGTAAGAAAACGTTTAATGAACATAACAGGAAACAAAGGTTCTTCTTCTACCTCTTTTTCTTCTTCTTTGAGGTTTCACGACAACTGGCATCCACAATGTTGCATTACTGCCATCTACAGTTTTTTTCTACATCATTGTCACTTCATTTTAAAGTCGTCTTTCCAGTCCAGTTGTTCTTAAAAATGTAAATAACCATTTCCTCCCCTTAGCAGCGTCTCCACATTTTAATATACTTTTAGTGATGTCCTCTACCCGTTCTATTTTCTGTAGCTCTGTCATCATTATTTGCTTCTCATACCTAAATTTCCTGCATGATGTAAGGATATGCTCAACTGTCTCAGCTTCATGGCACTGATCACAGAAACCTATTGTATGTTTTCCCGTGATGTTAAGTGTTAAGATTGCTGTGTCCAATCCTCAGCCTGCTTATTATTATTTGCTCTTTCTGGTTTGATCCCTTGCTTCTCAACATACCTACTTTGTTTTGGATTGAGTGCAAATGTCTCTTTTTTTGTTTCATTATCCCATTGCTGTTGCCAGTGTTGATTTACCTTTCTCCACACTATGCTTTCCCCTCTGATTTTTATAATTTGATGCAAACTTCAACAGTTTCTTTTTTGACTGCTTCCTTTGCTAGTTTGTCCGCTCTTTCGTTCCCCCAGATGCCTGAATGTGCTAGTGCCCAAATGAATGTGATATTTTTCCCTTGATTAAACATTCTTGAATTGGTAAACAAGATGTCATAAAGCAGATCCTGATGACTTCTGGTTGAACCTGTCTTAATGACTTGTAAGTGCTGACACAGAATCACTACACATTAATATATTTCTGCAGTCAACTTGTTCAGTCCATTCTAATGCCAACAATATGGCAGACAGTTCCACTGTATATACACTCAAACCATCAGCAGTTCTCTTACTAATTTCCACCTGGTAATTGGGCACAGCAACTGCAGAACCTGTTGCATCTGTTTGCAAATCCTTTGAACCATCTGTAAAAATCTGAATATTGTCTTCATTCCATATAACTATAATGTTCACTTATTAGATCTGCATTCTTATTAACTTAATCCTAAGTAATTCCATATCCACACAGGTCTAACAGGCCACACCACAGTTGAATAAAACTCTGTCATATACTCCAAAATCTTTTGCTATATGATCTCCTGTCCAGCCAAAGTGTGGCATGGTGGTGTAGTGGTTGGCACTGTCACCTCACAGCAAGAAAGCCTTTCTGTGTGGAGTTTGAATGTTCTCCCCGTGTCTGCATGGGTTTCCTCCGGGTGCTCCGGTTTCCCCCACAGTCCAAAGACATGCAGGTTAGGCTAATTGGAGACTCGAAATTGACCATAGGTGTGAATGGTTGTTTCCCAAACCCAGAAATGGGAGGGTTGTGGCAGGAAGGGGGGCAGCATGGCGATGTAGTGGTTAGCACTGTCGCCTCACAACAAGAAGGTTCTGGGTTCGAGCCCAGTACCCGACGGGGGCCTTTCTGCGTGGAGTTTGCATGTTCTCCCTGTGTCCGCGTGGGTTTCCTCCGGGTGCTCCGGTTTCCCCCACAGTCCAAAGAGATGTAGGTTAGTCTAGCTGGTGGCTCTAAATTGACCGTAGGTGCGAATGGTTGTTTCCCAAACCCAGAAATGGGAGGGTTGTGGCAGGAAGGGGGGGCAGCATGGCGATGTAGTGGTTAGCACTGTCGCCTCACAAGAAGAAGGTTCTGGGTTCGAGCCCAGTACCCGACGGGGGCCTTTCTATGTGGAGTTTGCATATTCTCCCCGTGTCTGTGTGGGTTTCTTCCGGGTGCTCCGGTTTCCCCCACAGTCCAAAGACATGCAGGTTAGGCTAACTGGTGACTCTAAATTGACCGTAGGTGTGAATGGTTGTTTCCCAAACCCAGAAATGGGAGGGTTGTGGCAGGAAGGGGGGCAGCACGGCGATGTAGTGGTTAGCGCTGTCGCCTCACAACAAGAAGGTATTGGGTTCGAGCCCAGTACCCGACGGGGGCCTTTCTGTGTGGAGTTTGCATGTTCTCCCCGTGTCCGCGTGGGTTTCCTCCGGGTGCTCCGGTTTCCCCCACAGTCCAAAGACATGCAGGTTAGGTTAACTGGTGACTCTAAATTGAGCGTAGGTGTGAATGTGAGTGTGAATGGTTCTTTGTCTCTCTGTGTCAGCCCTGTGATGACCTGGCGACTTGTCCAGGGTGTACCCCGCCTTTCGCCCATAGTCAGCTGGGATAGGCTCCAGCTTGCCTGCGACCCTGTAGAACAGGATAAAGCGGCTAGAGATAATGAGATGAGATGAGATGGAGTTTTTTTCCCTCTAGCGTTGACGCTTAGTATTAGTCAGAGTTATGACATCATTACCCAGAATCCTACTCGGCTGACCTTCAGTGGGAGGAGACAGAGGGGAATTATAAGCATGGCTGCGGGGATACTAACTAGAGGTGAAACATATATTTCTTAAAAGGTTTAGCTATAAGACTTGAGATGGAGTCAGTGATCGCGTGTGAGTTTTGTATTTTGTTCCTGTAGATGAGTGTCTGCTCGCTCAGTGTGTGTGAGACTGAACACACCACAGCCAGGAGGGAAGGAGAATGGAAACGCTAAATAACTCTCTCATTCCTCCACTAACCCGGGCATGTCTTTAAGATAGCCGACACTGAGGCGTTTCTGAGTTTAATATTCAGTGTATCTAATAAATATATACTGTGTGAGTAATATTGAAACCCCATGCTAATCAGCCAGTTAGCACTTCCGGTATTTTAATTCGGGGTTGTTTTACAATCAGGGTACGCAAGCTAAAAATCACATTTAACACTTATTATCTTCAATATCAAAAGGCTTGACTAAATAAACTTGGTTGTTTATTGTAGCCCTGTGATGGTTCTATTTACCATGCAAAAAAATTGGTGATAACGTTATTTTTGGTGAATGTATGACAATATATGTCATATTTAGCAAAATTACTCGTGTCATTTAGAAAAGGTGCTTTTTTGACCACAGGTAGCTCCAAAAGGGATGCACTTACATCATTCTTTATACCATAAAACACATATTTGGTTCCATATCATTGGAAACATGTTGAATGCCAGTAAGTTTTCAGACTATTTTGATCAAATTAGTATGTAATTGTGTCAAAAAAAAAAGTCCTCTCAGAGACAGCTAATTTTTCAATATAAAATAACATATCTAAAATGATTATTTTCATCCTAAAATGTGGTCAAGATATTGGGACATAAATATAACACAAAGCTTACAAGCCTTACACTACCGTTCAAAAGTTTGGGGTCACTTAGAAATGTCCTTATTTTTGAAAGAAAAGCACTGTTCTTTTCGATGAAGATCACTTTAAACTAATCAGAAATCCACTCTATACATTGCTAATGTGGTAAATGACTATTCTAGCTGCAAATGTCTGGTTTTTGGTGCAATATCTCCACAGGTGTATAGAGGCCCATTTCCAGCAACTCTCACTCCAGTGTTCTAATGGTACAATGTGTTTGCTCATTGCCTCAGAAGGCTAATGGATGATTAGAAAACCCTTGTACAATCATGTTAGCACAGCTGAAAACAGTTGAGCTCTTTAGAGAAGCTATAAAACTGACCTTCCTTTGAGCAGATTGAGTTTCTGGAGCATCACATTTGTGGGGTCGATTAAATGCTCAAAATGGCCAGAAAAGTGTCTTGACTATATTTTCTATTCATTTTACAACTTATGGTGGTAAATAAAAGTGTGACTTTTCATGGAAAGCACAAAATTGTCTGGGTGACCCCAAACTTTTGAACGGTAGTGTATATTTAAAAGCACTATGGAAGTAGTGGATTCTGAATTGTCAAAAAAAAAAAAGTCCTCTCTGAGGCCCTCTGCATGCTCTTTCGACAAGGCTTTCGCAGATAGCTTTTCGCAGACAGTTGTAATTTATCGTTGAGCGGGGAGTAATAGGCGTGCGCGATGTTATTCACCGCCACAACGCAAGGGGGCGCGAAGTCGCGAAATCGCTAGGAGTAGTTGGTGGGTGTGGTTAGTGGAGTGTTTATCCTCCGGTTACTTATAATGACTAGAACTGGAGTCGTATAGATGTACGTACTTCCTCAATTCCTCGATCAACCGCTCTTCATGCTGCTCCATCTTCGCTCGTGTTTTTAAAAATGGCGGTCGTGAAAACAAAACAAACCGGGAAAGTAGGGAAGCGGAAGTGCGTGTACAGCAGATGTAGAGTGGACCAATCAGAGCCCTCTTGTCTGCGACGCTGTCTGCGAGGCTTCTGCGGTGGTCACAGTTTTTTGGGGGGGGCTACGCAGATGCCATCTGCGACGCCATCTGCGAGGACTGGGTTGTCAGCATAAATTGGCCTTGAGAATCACTTCATTTGTTTCTCCCAGCCCTGCTTAAAGCTACACTTAATCTTCTTTATCTTATAGCAGATTATACAAAACTACCATACACACACGTCAAAAAATTACCTGAAATCTGTTCTTTAACTTGTCCTTCACTTAAAAACTGGTACAAGAACCAGTTTGAATCAATTTGAATTTTGGACCCCTGTGACACAAACTTTGTACCCTGATTGTAAAACAACCCTTAGTAAAAGCTGCTGTTCTTCTCGAGCTAGCTTGTTTTATTTGATTTATTTCTCCATAAAACCCTGTGCTCAGGTCTTAAACACACGAAAAGAAATGTTGTCGAGCCAAGATGCCTTCAAAAATATTGAAATTAAATGTTTCTGCATTTAAAAATGCTATAAAGATTAGTATAGAGTACTAAATGAAACAAAGTCAGTATGTGGTGTGAGACGACCCTTTGCTTTAAAAAAAAAAATAGTCTGAGGTACAATGAGTGCAGTTTGATAAGGAAATGAGCTGTAGGTTTTACTGAGCATCTTACAGAACCAGCCACAGTTCTTCTGGACACTTTGACTGTCACACTTGCTTCTTAATTTTGCACCAAAACCCAGCAGCCTTCATTATGCTTTCTTTTTTAATCTGAAAAGTGGTCTATTATGTAATATGATGCACGGATACAAACTTTTTTTTCCTGTAACATTTAATTTTGTGCTGGAAAACGAGCGTTTGGACTCAAATGCTTTTGTACTGACTTGATAATGTAGAAGTCATAAAATAGAAATCTATAGCAAAGTTTAAAACTAGGAGGCCTAAGACTTTTGCACATATCCATCCATTATCTTTAGCCGCTTTATCCTGTTCTACAGGGTCGCAGGCAAGCTGGAGCCTATCCCAGCTGACTACGGGCGAAAGGCGGGGTACACCCTGGACAAGTCGCCAGGTCATCACAGGGCTGACACATAGACACAGACAACCATTCACACTCACATTCACACCTACGGTCAATTTAGAGTCACCAGTTAACCTAACCTGCATGTCTTTGGACTGTGGGGGAAACCGGAGCACCCGGAGGAAACCCACGCGGACACGGGGAGAACATGCAAACTCCGCACAGAAAGGCCCTCGCCGGCTACGGGGCTCGAACCCGGACCTTCTTGCTGTGAGGCGACAGCGCTAACCACTACACCGCCGTGCCGCTAGGTATATACAGTGCCTTGAAAAGGTATTCATACCCCTTGAACTTTTTCACCTTTTTCCACCTTACAACCACGAACTTAAAAGTATCTTGAGATTTTATGTGATAGACCAACACAGAGTAGCACATAATTGTGAAGTGAAACAAAAATGATAAATGGTCTTCAAAATTTTAAACAAATAAAAATCTGAAAAATGTGTTGTGCATTAGTATTCAGCCCCCCTGCGTCAATACTTTGTAGAGCCACCTTTTGCTGCAATTACAGCTGCAAGTCTTTTGCGGTATGTCTCTACCAGCTTTGCACATCTAGACACTGAAATTTTTGCCCATTCTTCTTTGCAAAATAGCTCAAGCTCAGCCAGATTGGATGGAGAGCGTCTGTGAACAGCAGTTTTCAAGTCTTGCCACAGATGCTCAATGGGATTTAGGTCTGGACTTTGACTGGGCCATTCTAACACATGGATATTCTTTGATCTAAACCATTCCATTGTAGCTCTGGCTGTATGTTTAGGGTCATTGTCTTGCTGGAAGGTGAATCTCCTTCCCAGTCTCAAGTCTTTTGCAGCCTCCAACAGGTTTTCTTCCAGGATTGCCCTGTATTTAGCTCCATCCATCTTCCCATCAACTCTGACCAGCTTCCCTGTCCCTGCTGAAGAAAAGCATCCCCATAGCATGATGCTGCCACCACCATGTTTCACAGTGGGGATGGTGTGTGCAGGGTGATGAGCAGTGTTAGTTTTCCGCCACACATAGCGCTTTGCATTTAGGCCAAAAAGTTCAACTTTGGTCTCATCTGACCAAAGCACCTTCTTCCACATGTTTGCTGCGTCCCCTACATGGCTTCTTATGCCTGTCTTTCAACAATGGCTTTCTTCTTGCCACTCTTCCAAAAAGGCCAGATTTGTGGAGTGTACGACTTATAGTTGTCCTGTGCACAGATTCTCCCACCTGAGCTGTGGATTTCTGCAGCTCCTCCAGAGTGATCATGGGCCTCTTGGCTGCTTCTCTGACCAGTGCTCTCCTTGCTCGCTCTGTCAGTTTAGGTGGACGGCCATGTCTTGGTAGGTTTGCAGTTGTGCCATACTTTTTCCATTTTTGAATGGATTGAACAGTGCTTCTTGAGATGTTCAGAACTTGGGATATTTTTTTATAACCTAACCCTGCTTTAAACTTCTCCAGAACTTTATCCCTGATCCGTCTGGTGAGTTCTTTGGTCTTCATGATGCTGTTTGTTCTTCAGTGTTCTCTAACAAACCACTGAGGCCTTCACAGAACAAGTGTGTTTATGCTGAGAGTAAATTACACACAGTAGGACTCTATTAACTAATTAGATGACTTCTGAAGGCAATTGATTGCACTGGATTGTATTTAGAGGTATCAGAGTCCAGGGGGCTGAATACTAATGCACACCACATTTTTCAGATTTTTATTTGTTTCAAATTTTGAAGACCATTTATCATTTTCGTTTCACTTCACAATTATGTGCTACTCTGTGTTGGTCTATCACATAAAATCTCAATAAAAAACTTTTAAGTTCGTGGTTGTAAGGTGGAAAAATGTGAAAAAGTTCAAGGGGTATGAATACTTTTGCAAGGCACTGTATGTATGTATGTACACACACACACATTATATATAACACACACACACAGTCAAGCCGGAAAGTCTGCACACCTCTTTCATCTTCTCCAAGTTTTATTACGTTATGGACTTATTCTACAATAGATCGAGTTCATTTTTTGTCACAAAATTCTACACAAAATAGCCCATAATAACAAAGTGAAAGCAGGTTTTTAGACATTTGTGCTAATTTATTAAAAATCAAAATGTGAAATATCATATGTGCACACCCTTTGATATGACACCCAAACGTGAGCTGAGGTACATTTTGTTTGACTGTTACACTTGCTTCTTAATTTTGCAGCAAAACCCAGCAGCCTTTATTTTGTTTTTGCTCTGAAAAGTGCTCTCTTGCATAACATGCTGCTTTCTTTACTGAGGTACAAACATCATCTGAAACTAAAACTAATGTTTGGAAATCTAAAATGATTTTGTACTGACTTAAAGCAAGGCTGCCTTTCGATTTCATAAAAATCGGTGAACTTTTGTTCCCTCTGAAATTTGGTCATTGTGATGTATGTTCATATCTGTAATAGCTGACAAAATGTCAGGCCATTCTGTGGCTGGGAAGTTATTTAATTTGAGGGGATTCCAGAGCAAATAACGTGCATGAAATCGCTCGCTTCACGCAGTCAAGCAGACAGAGGAAGTCCGTGTGTGCATGCGCAGGTTTACCTTTGACCGTGCACTGACAGTTCCATCATTCTGTCGCTAAATGAACAGCTGATCACACCGAGGTGCTCGCTGACCGCCGATATTTATTAGTTTGTTCCTGTGTTTCCTTTCCTTCTCAACATAATGTGTTTTCTTCTCGCTTTTCGTTACTGTAGTCGGTCTTTCACGTTTCATTCCCACACTCACGTCCTCCGTTTTTCTCTCCTGTTTCAAATTTGTATCCCACAAAACCTTGCGTGAATGGGGAAAGCCTACCAGGTGATGCATGGTGTAATGTATCTTGAATTGGGTCATGGTGAAGCAGGAAAAAATAGCAGAGAATGTAGGGCCACGTAGCCCTAAATTAATTAATTGTTCTCTTAAAAAAAAAAAAAAAAGAATAAAATTGGAAGTCTGTGATTTGAATTGAGTAGTTTTCAGTCCACTAAACAAAAATAATTGGTTGTTAGGGGAATTTCTTTTCATGACCTAAACTTGAAAAATCTGAAAGGCAGTCTACCTTTAATATCTCATCTCATCTCATCATCTCTAGCCGCTTTGTCCTGTTCTACAGGGTCGCAGGCAAGCTGGAGCCTATCCCAGCTGACTACGGGCGAAAGGCGGGGTACACCCTGGACAAGTCGCCAGGTCATCACAGGGCTGACACATAGACACAGACAACCATTCACACTCACATTCACACCTACGGTCAATTTAGAGTCACCAGTTAACCTAACCTGCATGTCTTTGGACTGTGGGGGAAACCGGAGCACCCGGAGGAAACCCACGCGGACACGGGGAGAACATGCAAACTCCGCACAGAAAGGCCCTCGCCGGCCACGGGGCTCGAACCCGGACCTTCTTGCTGTGAGGCGACAGCGCTAACCACTACACCACCGTGCCACCACCTTTAATATCAGTCATAAAATAAAAATCTATAACAAAGCTTGAACTAAAATAAAATAGTGCTTGCACATTACTGTATCTTCTCTTTATGTGATCTCTCTGTGTTGGTTTTGTGTCCTCAGTAATCCGCGGTGTGAGGAGTGCTCAGCTGGTGGGAGCTGCGTTTTCCTCCAACAGCCACACATTCACCACTGCTGCCAAACCCACACCTGCTTTTCACAACGAAAATGCTGGTATGGAGCTCTATTCAAACATTTGCACTTGTATTGATCAGAAATGATGTAAATACCACGATTAGAAATGTGATGAGTAAGGAATACAATTATGATGGGGCATCGTGGTGCAGGAAAAAAAATCAACAACAGTGGGATGGAGTGATGCGTAACCACCCCAAGCAGCATGTCCTGAAGTGTTTTATTCAGCTTATACCACAGCAATTTGGGAACAGTTACAATTTTCATTATTAATGAATGACACATCATGCCGCTTAACAACTTGGTTATCTTTAATGTTGTGGAATGTTCACAAGACAAGTTATGCTATGTTCAGACTCTCAGTTCAAATCCGTTTTTTTGTTTGTTTTTCATATCCAATTTGAATCCGATGTACCTGATTGACTGTCCACGTTGCACTGATCAGCCATAAAATTAAAACCACTGACAGGTGAAGTGAATAACATTGATTATCTCATTAGAATGGCACGTGTCAAGGGGTGGGATATATTAGGCAGCAAGAGAACAGTCAGTTCTTGAAATTGATGTGTTGGAAGCAGGAAAAATGGGCAAGTGCAAGGATCTGAGCGACTTTGACAAGGGCCACAGATGCCCCTTTTCCACCAAAGCAGTTCCAGGGCTGGTTCGGGGCCAGTGCTTAGTTTGGAACCGGGTTTTCTGTTTCCACTGACAAAGAACTGGCTCTGGGGCCAGAAAAACCGGTTCCCGGGTAGCACCAACTCTCTGCTGGGCCAGAGGAAAGAACCGCTTATGTCAGCAGGGGGGGAGAAGTTGTTAAGACCAACAACAAACGAAAGGTCGCCATTTTTAAGCGCCAAGAAGCAGCAGCTGTACAAACGCGAAGTTATCCATTATTATTGTTGTTGCTGCTGCTTCTTCTTCTCCATGTTGTTGCTGCTTCCATATTCACGCCAAGGTTTATGCAAACGCAGCGACGTAACTGACGTATACAGCGACGTAATGACTTGGCTCCCCTTAGCACCACGAGCGATGGAAAAGCAAACTGGTTCTCAGCTGGCTCGCAAGTTGAACGAGTTGTGAACCCGAACCAGCCCTGGAACTGATTTGGTGGAAAAGGGGTAATTGTAATGGCTAGATGACTGGGTCTGAGCATCTCCAAAATCGCACATCTTGTGGGGTGTTCCCGGTATGCAGTGGTTAGTACCAACCAAAAGTGGTCCAAGGAGGGTCAACTGGTGAAAAAGTTAATGCTGGCTAAAACAGAAAGGTGTTAGCGTTAACGTTTTCAGCAGTTTGTGCTACAGTAGCTCTTCTGTGGGATTGGACCATATGGACTAGCCTTTGTGCCCCATGCGAATCAATGGGCCTTCAACACCCATGACCCTGTCGCCGGTTCTCCTTCCTTTTACAGCAGCGCGCACAGTTTTCTATGGTGCATTATTTATATCAGTGCAAACGTTAAGGCAACATATCCTTCTCAACAAAGACGACAATTTTAATTACAGAATGAAAATTTAAACAATGTGGCAGAGACAACTCTATGGCCAACTGAGGAATATATAGTTCCAGTCAAAAGTTTGGACATGCCTCCAAATTCAATGTTTTTTCTTTATTTTTATTAATTAAAACACTTGCATGTTAAAGTAATGATGAATGTCGTTTCTATTTCCTTAGGTGAGCATTTCTTGACATGATATGGATGACTACAGTTGTGGATTAGGGCTATTTACTGTATTTTTATTATTTACTGTTTGATCTATATTTATTTAAATGAGTTATTTCTTTTTCGTTACTGTATTTTATTTGTATGGCTCTTTGGACTATCCTGTAGGGCAAGTGATTTGTGTGTTAGGCACTTATAAGCTAAGCTTCAGCCTAAACCCTTTTCAGTCAGCCACAGAACTGTTGTATTTGTGGTGACTAAATTGGCTTGTATTGTACATATACTGCTGCTGCTGTTGCTGACTGAAATAAATAAATTCATTCATTCATTCATCTTGGACACATTAAGAAGGTAAGAAATTGCACTAATTAACTTTTGACGAGGCACCTGTTAATTGAAAAGCATTCCAGGTGACTACCTCATGAAGCTGGTTAAGAAAATGCCAATCGTGTACAAAGCGTCATCAAAGTAAATGGTGGCTACTTTGAAGAATCAAAAGGGGTGTTCACACGGCACATATTTGCATCGATGCTGCACCGATGTATTTTGTTGCGATATATCTTACAGCGGTGTAAATTTTGTGGAGCGTTCACACGTCACAAACCTGCTTACTAGAGAGAAGCGTGTTAGCACCGGTGCAGCCCCACTTGCGTTCACACGGCAGTTTTTGCGACCGTGCTATACGATAGTAATAATGCGGAAATGAAATATGCGCATGCCTGAAAATGTACTTCCTTTTCCCGGTTGTCATGGCATCACCAAGCGCCGGGAAAACAACGTGGATGAAGACACCAGTGTTGCCAGATACTGCTGACGTTTTCCAGCCCAAAATATGTTCAAATCCGCTAAAATGCACTTAAAACCGCCCAATATGGCAACACTGGAAGACACGCAGTTCTGTTGTTGTTGATATTCGCCATTTTGGAAGCACAAAATACCAGGATGTAAATTATGCAATGCCCGTATGTAATCAACTCTCCTCACGCGTAGCGAGTCTACCCCTGTAGCGTTCAGACGTCCCATTTTATATCGGTGCTGCCCCGCAAACTAGCATTTACTCCGGAGTAAATTTCTTAAACCACCTCCCGAGCAGGGTTAGATTTGCACCGGTTTAAGCAGCTTTCAGGGGCTACACCGGTATAACTTTGTACCATGTGAACGCTCTACCGGGGCAGCCCTGGTGCTACACCAGAGTAAAAGTTGCCGTGTGAACACCCCTTAACATATGAAACATGTTGGGATTTTTTTTACCACTTTTTTTGCCACATAATTCCATGTATGTTCCATGTTGTTTCATAGTTTTGATGTCTTCAGTATTGTGCTACAATGTCTCATCTCATCATTATCTCTAGCCGCTTTATCCTTCTACAGGGTCGCAGGCAAGCTGGAGCCTATCCCAGCTGACTACGGGTGAAAGGCGGGGTACACCCTGGACAAGTCGCCAGGTCATCACAGGGCTGACACATAGACACAGACAACCATTCACACTCACATTCACACCTACGGTCAATTTAGAGTCACCAGTTAACCTAACCTGCATGTCTTTGGACTGTGGGGGAAACCGGAGCACCCGGAGGAAACCCACGCGGACACGGGGAGAACATGCAAACTCTGCACAGAAAGGCCCTCGCCAGCCACGGGGCTCGAACCCAGGACCTTCTCGCTGTGAGGCGACAGCGCTAACCACTACACCACCGTGCCGCCCGTGCTACAATGTAAAAAAGTCAAAATACAGAAAAACCTATGAATGAGTAGGGGTGTCCAAACTATACAGGGGGCTGCAAAAGTAGGTATACAGTAAGGATTATACGCGAACAGCAGCAGCAGGACGATTTCTACTTTCAGCAGGATGGGGCGCCACCACACTTCGCACTCGATGTACAGTACGTGCACTACTTGACAGAATTTCCCAACAGGTGGATTGGACGTCAGGGAGCTGTTGACTGGCCACCACGTTCGCCGGATCTCACCCCATGGACTTCTTTTTCTGGGGATGTGTAAAAGATAGGGTTTTTGCACACAAGCCACGTTCTGTTGATGCCACGATTCAGTTCATACGGGAGGCTTGCCAGGAAATTGATGCTGATAAAAACCTTTGTGCCAGAGTGTGCATGGGTGTCCACACTCGACTAGTGGAGTGTGTGAATGCCGGAGGCAAACAGTTTGAACGTCTGAGGGATTAATATGTTTATTATTGATTTGTTTGTATAATCAATAAAATAACGTTTTGTTCATTACTGTATATCTACTTTTGCAGTCCCCTGTATAAATAAAAATATACATTAGTATTTTGTCTCTTATTTAAAGTCTTCTTGTTCCTTAAAATGATGCCCAAAAAAGTACAGTGAACATGTTTTAAGAGAGGAATTTCTGGGGAGGTTGCAAACAAGAATAAACAGTTATTAGCCCCTTTTTTTTTGTTAAACAATAAACTGGAATCCAAAGGAATGTTAAAAATTAACTTCTGAATAAACCAGTTTGTATTTATACCGTGTTTGTATGCTTACCCTTGTTCATGGTCTTTTCTCGCAGATGTGAATGATAAGATCATGAACTTTCCTCTGACCCAGCCGGACTTCTTCAGTGTGTCTGAGCTCTTTAGTCTAAAGGACCTGTTTGAAGCCCGAGTCCACCTTGGCCACAAGAAAGGCTGCAGGCACAGGTAGAACAGAAGTGTTCATATTTTATAAGTGTAACACACAGCCTGTCTCATACTCTCTGTGTCTGTCTGTCTGTGTCCTCTATTGAATTGTCCTGTCTCTTTTTGTCCCTCTCTGAAGATTGATGGCACCCTATCTGTTTGGTACACGCCTGGATGTCGACATCATTGACCTGGAGCAGACAGTTTCCCACCTACAGCTGGCACTGAACTTCACAGCACATGTGGCTTACCGCGGTGGCATCATACTTTTTGTAAGCCGCCGGCGCCAGTTCACACACCTGACCGAATCTACGGCGCAACGATGTGGCGAATACGCTCACGCCCGCTACTGGCAGGGAGGTGTGCTCACCAATGTCGGTGCCACTGGGGTGCGCCTGCCTGACCTCATTATCTTCCTCTGTACACAAAACAGTGTCTTCCAGACACACACTGGCGTACGCGATGCTGCCAAGATGAACATTCCCACAGTGGGCATCGTCGACTCAGACTGTGACCCAAGCCTCATCACGTATCCAGTGCCGGGCAATGATGATACTCCGGTTGCGGTGGAGCTGTACTGCCGTCTGTTCAGGATGGCTATCAACAGGGCGAAGGACAAGAGGAAGCAAATGGAGCTGATTAAGGGAATATGAACAAGAGCGAGTGAGCGAGTGTGTCAAGAGACACAAGTTTAATGCAAGTTCTGCATTTCTGTCTGAATTTTTTTTTTTGGCAGCTGTTTATCACATTTCAGAGATTATTGTTGAGCATCTAGTTCTTGGTCCTTGTTGATATTTTTTCTTCCCCTCAAGCACATCACTGATAGATATGGCTAATTATCAAACCCAACACCACCTCTGGGTGTGTCCGAGCAGGAATTCACTAAAATGAGGAATGTATTGTGTCCTCAGGTTTGGGTTGGAAAGCCACTGTAACCCAACTCTCACAACACGGAGGTAAAGCAGAAATGTAGACCATCTTTGAGACACAGAGGACTGAGAAGATAATCCCTATGTTAGAGATCCCAGTATACATCAACTAGTCAAAGATACTGAAAGGCTCCAGAATTTTTCCTGTATCATGTGGAGTAGATGTACTATTAAAAGTTTGGGTTTCATCACAAAGCATAAACAAGTCTTCTGAGTAAATCTTGTGGCGTGTGGGTTTTTTTTTTTTGTAGTTCTACAACAAAATCATCTGAACATTCCATTAATTCACAAGTTCCCAACCATGGTGCTGGAGAAAGCCCCTGTCCTGCACATTTTAGTGTTTTTCCAGCTTGAACACAGTCAGGAAGGGGTTGTTTGGTGAGTTGAATCAGGTGTGTAGGGAAAGCACAGTGGGTACTCCAGGACCAAGGATGGGAACCTGTGTATTAACACATTTATCTTCAGTCATGGCTTTATGCTGCTCAGGGTCATCGTAGATCAAGAGCCTATCTTCATGTTAGGATGCCAGTTCATTGCACACACATTCACACCATTTTTGGACAGTAGGAGTCTCATCACATCGCTCCTGTGGAGGATGGCCCCGTACGGACTGTCGAAAGTCACACTTGGAAGATGCTCTGGACGCTTACAGTAATGCTGTTATGGCTGAGGACTACAGTTAACTTGCTAACTTTAGGACTGCAGTTGTCATGAACAGTTTTGCACTCAAGTTTCCATAAGTTGAAGAGTTACATCATCAACGAAACTGACTTCATGTTAAAACTGTTAATGTTATAATCACATCTGTCGTCGCCCAAATGAGGATGGGTTCCCTTTTGAGTCTGGTTCCTCTGGAGGTTTCTTCCTCGTGTCGTCTGAGGGAGTTTTTCCTTTCACCACAGGCTTGTTCATTGGGGATAGATTAGGGATAAAATTAGCCCATGTTTAAAGTCATTCAAATTCTGTAAAGTTGCTTTGCGACAATGTCTATTGTTAAAAGCGCTATAGAAATAAACTTGACTAGGAGGAACTGGAATGTGTGCATATTTGCAAAAATATTTGAGAGTGTGCTGGAATCACTGAAACGCCATGCAGACGATAACCTGAGCTGCCTTTAATCTGAATCAGTAGTATCGAAATAGATAATTTGGTACAACCATATAACAGGGTTACCGTACCTTCTTAAACATCAAATTCAAGGACCCAACACAGCATAGTCTGAGAAACGACTCAAGGTTAGTTACTGTTAGAACACTAAGAATTTTTATAATGAGAACTAGCAGACTTTGTAAAAGCTCACAGACAGCAGTATCGTGCTGTTACAGTGATGGGAGACGATGTGGTCTCTTGCCTTCTCCAACACAGCACAGCAAAACAATGTGTAAGTTGAGTGATAAAGAGAGAAGTTGAGGAGCTAAGTAACTGCTTATTTATTTCATTAGCACCAGGTTCACAACACAAAACATTTTTCTTGAATATGACCAACTGAATAGATAAACGCCACCTGCCTCAAGAATGTGCAACGGTCACCATCATGTGCGTGCATGAGTGAGTGAAGTCAAATGATGCAGGTTAAACAGTGGCAAGAAAACTAACATTAAGCGAAATATGTGGATGTAACTCCATGTTGTAGTTCTTAACAAAGGTTTGCCAAAGTTAATCCTGAGCCCACATGGTTATATCAACTAAGAAGAAGAAACCTTTATTTATTCGTCACATGCACACTTCAAGCAGAGTGAAATTCATCCTCTGCATTTAACCCATCTGAAGCAGTGAACACATGCACACACACCCAGAGCAGTGGGCAGCCCAGAGCACCCAGGGAGGGGTCAGAGGTTCGGTACCTTGCTCAAGGGCACCTCAGCCCAAGGCCGCCCCACGTCAACTGTGGGGGAAACCAGAGCACCCAGAGGAAACCCACGCAGACACGGGGAGAACATGCAAACTCCACACAGAAAGGCCCTCGCCGGCCGCTGGGTTCGAAGCCAGAACCTTCTTGCTGTGAGGCGACCGTGCTAAACACTACACCACCGTGCCGGCCTAATGAATGACGGCACTTGATGCAGTGCCGTCTGAAGGTCTTCAATTTGTTTTTGCACAAAATGTATAAATTCAAGGACTTTCAAAGAGCCATGTCTATTTGTGCATATTTGCAAAAACTTGGGCCTTTTTTCCCCCTCAAATTCACAAACTTTCAAGGAACCATGGTATTAAAGAGTACTATCTTCTACTATGGGTGGCGCGGTGGTGTAGTGGTTAGCGCTGTCGCCTCACAGCAAGAAGGTCCGGGTTCGAGCCCCGTGGTCGGCGAGGGCCTTTCTGTGCGGAGTTTGCATGTTCTCCCCGTGTCCGCGTGGGTTTCCTCCGGGTGCTCCGGTTTCCCCCACAGTCCAAAGACATGCAGGTTAGGTTAACTGGTGACTCTAAATTGACCGTAGGTGTGAATGTGAGTGTGAATGGTTGTCTGTGTCTATGTGTCAGCCCTGTGATGACCTGGCAACTTGTCCAGGGTGTACCCCGCCTTTCGCCCATAGTCAGCTGGGATAGGCTCCAGCTTGCCTGCGACCCTGAAGAAGGATAAAGCAGCTAGAGATAATGAGATGAGATGTGCATGGGTTGTTTTGAAGTCCAAGCTGTACAGTATGTCCCAGAATGGATGGGAACCTGTGTATTAACACATTTATCTTCAGTCATGGCTTTATGCTGCTCAGGGTCATCGTAGATCAAGAGCCTATCTTCATGTTAGGATGCCAGTTCATTGCACATACATTCACACCATTTTTGGACAGTAGGAGTCTCATCACATCGCTCCTGTGGAGGACGGCCCCGTACGGACTGTCGAAAGTCACACTTGGAAGATGCTCTGGACGCTTACAGTAATGCTTTTACGGCTGAGGACGACAGTTGACTTGCTAACTTTAGGATTGCGGTTGTCATGAACAGTTTTGCACTCAAGTTTCCATCAGTTGAAGAGTTACATCATCAACGAAACTGACTTCATGTTAAAACTGTTAATGTTATAATCATGTCTGTTGTCACCCAAATGAGGATGGGTTCCCTTTTGAGTCTGGTTCCTCTGGAGGTTTCTTCCTCGTGTCGTCTGAGGGAGTTTTTCCTTGCCACCGTCACCACAGGCTTGTTCATTGGAGATAGATTAGGGATAAAATTAGCTCATGTTTAAAGTCATTCAAATTCTGTAAAGTTGCTTTGCGACAATGTCTATTGTTAAAAGCGCTATAGAAATAAACTTGACTAGGAGGAACTGGAATGTGTGCATATTTGCAAAAATATTTGAGAGTGTGCTGGAATCACTGAAACGCCATGCAGACGATAACCTGAGCTGCCTTTAATCTGAATCAATAGTATTGAAATAGATAATTTGGTACAACCATATAACAGGGTTACCGTACCTTCTTAAACATCAAATTCAAGGACCCAACACAGCATAGTCTGAGAAAGGACTCAAGGTTAGTTACTGTTAGAACACTAAGAATTTTTATAATAAGAACTAGCAGGGGTGGCACGGTGGTGTAGTGGTTAGCGCTGTCGCCTCACAGCAAGAAGGTCCGGGTTCGAGCCCCGTGGCCGGCGAGGGCCTTTCTGAGCGGAGTTTGCATGTTCTCCCCGTGTCCGCGTGGGTTTCCTCCGGGTGCTCCGGTTTCCCCCACAGTCCAAAGGCATGCGGGTTAGGTTAACTGGTGACTCTAAATTGACCGTCGGTGTGTGAATGGTTGTCTGTGTCTATGTGTCAGCCCTGTGATGACCTGGCGACTTGTCCAGGGTGTACCCCGCCTTTCGCCCGTAGTCAGCTGGGATAGGCTCCAGCTTGCCTGCGACCCTGTAGAACAGGATAAAGCGGCTAGAGATAATGAGATGAGATGAGAACTAGCAGACTTTGTAAAAGCTCGCAGACAGCAGTTAAAACAGAGAGAGAGGCTTGAATGTGTCAAGACTTCTCAATTGCGCTGTTATAGTGATGGGAGACGATGTGGTCTCTTGCCTTCTCCAACACAGCACAGCAAAACAATATGTAAGTTGAGTGATAGAAGTTGAGGAGCTAAGTAACTGCGTATTTATTTCATTAGCACCAGCTTCACAACACAAAACATTTTTCTTAAATATGACCAACTGAATAGATAAACGCCACCTGCCTCAAGAATGTGCAACGGTCAACATCATGTGCGTGCATGAGTGAGTGAAGTCAAATGATGCAGGTTAAACAGTGGCAAGAAAACTAACATTAAGCGAAATATGTGGATGTAACTCCATGTTGTAGTTCTTAACAAAGGTTTGCCAAAGTTAATCCTGAGACCACATGGTTATATCAACTAAGAAGAAGAAACCTTTATTTATTCGTCACATGCACACTTCAAGCAGAGTGAAATTCATCCTCTGCATTTAACCCATCTGAAGCAGTGAACACATGCACCCAGAGCAGTGGGCAGCCCAGAGCACCCAGGGAGGGGTCAGGGGTTCGGTACCTTGCTCAAGGGCACCTCAGCCCAAGGCCGCCCCACGTCAACTGTGGGGGAAACCAGAGCACCCAGAGGAAACCCACGCAGACACGGGGAGAACATGCAAACTCCACACAGAAAGGCCCTCGCCGGCTGCCGGGTTCAAACCCAGAACCTTCTTGCTGTGAGGCGACCGTGCTAAACACTACACCACCGTGCTGGCCTAATGAATGACGGCACTTGATGCAGTGCCGTCTGAAGGTCTTCAATTTATGTTTTTGCACAAAATGTATAAATTCAAGGACTTTCAAAGAGCCATGTCTATTTGTGCATATTTGCAAAAACTTGGGCCTTTTTTCCCCCTCAAATTCACAAACTTTCAAGGAACCATGGTATTAAAGAGTACTATCTTCTACTATTGGCACTCAAAGCTGTTTCAGTGACATCCATAATTTCAGATCAACTAAGAGCATGATCCTTATCCTGTACGACACTGAGCAGTTGTTTGGTTTGATTTTTTTAAACAAGATTTCAATCGGGGCGGCACGGTGGTGTAGTGGTTAGCGCTGTCGCCTTACAGCAAGAAGGTCTGGGTTCGAGCCCCATGGCCAGCGAGGGCCTTTCTGTGTGGAGTTTGCATGTTCTCCCCGTGTCCGCGTGGGTTTCCTCCGGGTGCTCCGGTTTCCCCCACAGTCCAAAGGCATGCAGGTTAGGTTAACTGGTGGCTCTAAATTGACCGTAGGTGTGAATGTGAGTGTGAATGGTTGTCTGTGTCTATGTGTCAGCCCTGTGATGACCTGGTGACTTGTCCAGGATGTACCTTGCCTTTCGCCCGCAGTCAGCTGGGATAGGCTCCAGCTTGCCTGCGACCCTGTAGAACAGGATAAGGCGGCTAGAGATAATGAGATGAGATTACTGAGTAAACTTTAAGGAATGAACATGACTGTTCCTGGACACACTTTAGGCCACTCGTAAAGCAGTGACCAAGACAACAAACCCAACCATCAGACGTTGGTATGGATGGGTGGGGCCAAGCATGGGGAACATGTTTGAGGCCCATGGAGTGTTATTCCTGTTACTGGAGGCTGTGAAATATTTGATGTTTTACATTTCAGTACAGAGATGCTACTCATGACACAACAACTTGGTTTAGTCTTTAAATAATAGCTCTGAATTTTATTATATGCATTATTTCAAATAACAGACAGCATCAAGCAAAGAGTGTCATAAAATCTCAAAATATTCAAATGTTTCATTAGCAGTGTTCAGGAGTGAGACTGCTAGCAAAGGCAAGACTGGATAAATCATATAAAATCATACCGAGATGTCTTTAAAACTTTGGCTTGTTTATATTCCAGTGTTATGAATGTAAAAGCTAATTTCTCTGGAAGGCATTAAGCTTCTTTTTGATGTAATGGCCAACGAGGATCTGTGGCCTTTGTTGGTAGCTGAGCAGGACATCATGAGAACTGGTCAGCTGGTCTCCTTTCTGCCGGTCCAACAGGGTCACACACACCACAGCCGCTGGGAAACAAGTCGAAACGAGACTTTACAACTATGCAATGTTGCATCTTTGAAATAAGAAACATTTAATATACGAAGGATGGATATTGGGATCAATCTCTCTTCTCTTGGGGAGAGATGAATGTAAATTAGGTTCTTAATGTTGCTGGGCTTCTGTTGCACTGCATGTTTTTCAAATTTATTTTATGAACATAATCCAACTATTTAAATATTAGGCTCAAATAGATACAATACTAATCTGGCTATTTTAGGTTATTTTTATTGTTATACCAGAGCATTTTTATTCCTGACTTTCCAGGGACAGAACTCTAAGTCCCAGGTAAATTATTTATAGGCCTGAGTTATGAAGGTTTGGATTAATCCCATTCAGCTAAACTGGCTTAATAAATATAGGAACTTAATCATGAACAACACTTTAATAATACGTGAAATGTGATGTTCTATAACCCACTAGTTGCAAAAAAATGAAGGCATGTTAAAGATAAAGCTCTTTACTGTTTAAACAGCTGCAACTGGAACCTCAGAACCACATCAGATGTCCTTATGGAGCCTGATTTAAAGAGGTTTTTCTTCATTTCTTTACACTTATGTTCATATAGCTTTGTTTTCTCATTTCTCTTCTCCCACTTTATTTTAAATTTTAAGATCTTTATCTAACCACATAATCCTACAAATTGAAATAAACTTTCGGCTGCAGCAAGAATGATTCTTCTTAGCTTTACACTGAACTCCAAAATATGGCCGTTTTCAGACAACGTTTCCCTCTGATGAGTTTTAAAGTAAAGGTTCTACCTCTTATATTACTGAGTTTGCACATAGCACCAAAAACAGTAGATTCCATCTCAATGTTGCGGACTCCTGCTGCATACGCCTCGGACAGGTAGTTTTGTTTTTCCTCTTCAGTGTATGAACAGAAAGCCCCATCCAAACGAGCTTGACCTGCATCAATGCAGGGAGTGAGACAGACAGACAGAAATGTTAAAGCTGACAAAATGGGTGTAAAAAGAATGTATATACAGTATTGCTCACTCGACCATACCTTCATAGAAGTCCAGAGTGCACATGGTGTTCCCAATGACAGTCTCAAACTCTGCCAGCTCTTTGCCGCACTGTAGCAGCTCCTCTGCCAGCTCGATGTTCAGCTCCGTGCTCCTCACCACTGTCTTACCCAGGACCGCCTGCTCAAAGCGGGGCAGGAACATGGCATCCACCGGCTCTTTGGTGACCACAACTGTGCCTGGCTGCAGACCTGAAAAAGACACCAAGGCGGCCAGATTTTAGTGTCTTCACTCTTGTATATTCTAGATATAAAGCCCTGCTGCTTCCTTTAATGATTACATACATAATAACAGTGTTCATGCATAAATCTAATATTAGTAAAATATTCTGGGTGCAACAGAACAGATGCTGGCTAGAGTCAAACGTTTTGTATTTGTTACTGCTTTATTAAGAGAACTGGTGTGTTAGAAAAGTGTACCTATTCCACCAGACGTCCCAATGCGTATGATCGTGACGTCAGTGCAGCGGGAATGATAGAGGAGTTTGATAAGCTCATGTAGCATTATTGAGATTGAGGAAATGCCCATGCCATGCTAAAACACAGAGACGTTAAACTCAACAATGCAGAACTACTCAGATTGATATTTAAAAAATTAAAAACACAAACTATTGTGTTAAAAGAACACTGCAAGTATCAAATCTCTGAGTCTTTTTCCTTTGACATTTGATGACTTACACTAACAGACAGCACAGCTCCTACTTTGTACATGACATAGCGATCGGTTCCCTCACAGATGTTTGGGTACTCTCCTTTTGGGTGTTCTTGGCCCAGCTCTTTAGCGATGTACTCTATGAAAGATTTCATCCTCCATGGACTTCCCCCAACACATACAAACTACAAGAAAAGAAAATGCAATTTGGTTATGATCCAAGAAGTCATCTCAGTTGCAAGGAAGAAAACCAAGGAAGTTGGCCACACCCTGGAAAACTAAGCAATATAATAGCATAGTGCAACACAATGTGATCATTTATTAACTTACTTTAACATCCCCAAACTGTTCTGGGAAGTCATGAGTGGCTGTACCCAGGTTGAGATGGTACAGCATGTCTTCTTTCATGGAGCTCAGATGAGGATTGTTAACGCATATGGACCTATTAATGAATAAATGTATGAATAAATGGAAACCTACTAATTAAACAGGCAGTATTACTGATGTAAAGGAAAACTCCACCCTGAAACACATGAAATGTGTTTATATTAAAATATTTGTGATTCTGGTGCGAATTAGTTGGTTCCTGCTGTATTTTCATTACTCCTATAAAAAGTTAAAGGTTTTGTGCTATGCTGGCATCGCAGGGGGGCACTGCTAATGCTGGTACAATAGAAAGAAAAAGAAATCAGTGATCTGAAACATCAAAGATAATGGTCAGGTTTCATTCCAAAGGCTTATTTTCTCAGTCACCATTTTCCAGTAACGTTCGGTGTAATATAGATGAGAAATAGATGTAGTGGACACAACAAATGCAGGACTCAAAGGTCCAGAATGCAATACAACAATAAGAGGATGCGTCAAGTTAGGACAAAGACACGGCTTGGCTGGTTAGTGATTTACGAGGTGACGTGCAATGGTGTTGACAGCAGTATTAGCATGAAAGTTGGAACCTAAACGGAGTGTACAGATGAGGAAGAGAGAGATGGACAGATGAAAGGACTAAAGTGCTGCTGCATTGCTCTCTTTAATAGAAAGAGATAAATCTAGGGATAAATCCCACTGGCACCACTATCAGCAGGTAGTCCAATGGCATTATGGGTAATGTAGGAAACTTACTTGTACTAGTGAAAACAGACCAACATTGTGGTGGAAGAAATAACTCACTGACAACACTAAAGGTCATGTTAATTACAAAAAAAAAAATCACAAATCATTCAAGGTGGTTTCTTCCATTAAGGTTTAATAAATCTGAATATTTAAGCACAACGACTGTATTAAAGTGTTTATACAATGCCAGGAGAAGAAGACACAAATTCCACCAGATTTTGCCAACAAATTTCCAGCATCTGGCCTGAATATGAAGATCAGGAATGATGAACAAGCCTTGAAGTGTGACATAATCGAAGAACACCAACATGACATCTGGGATGCCCCACAACACCCTGATGAAAATTCTAGCAGGTCAGAATTGTTTGGATTTTTTTCACCCAGTCTAACAACTCCTACAACATGTTCCTTGATAGCCATGATTGACAATTTTTTGACAGTCCTCCCCAACGACATGCAAGGACTTGACCGATGATTGGTCAGGGACAAACTTGTAGTGTTGACAGTCTCCTGACCAAGACATGGCAAGAATTTATGGCACTATGATCGCCTAATCTGACATGGTGACCATTGTGAGTGACAAAAATATCATGGAATCTGATCCAGGCATAAGCAAATTGTCTGGAGAAAACGAGTTTTGGGTGCATTTGTCATTGGCTCTTGAAAACAGCTGAATAAAGAACAGTGAATAAGACTAGGAGCATTTCTGTGATCAGTACTGACCTCAGGTCAATACATTCCTTTATATATATAAAAAAAAAAAAGATTATGTCCAGGATTGGGTGGCACGGTGGTGTAGTGGTTAGCACTGTCGCCTCACAGCAAGAAGGTCTGTGTTCGAGCCACGTGGCCGGCGAGGGCCTTTCTGTGCGGAGTTTGCATGTTCTCCCCGTGTCCGCGTGGGTTTCCTCCGGGTGCTCCGGTTTCCCCCACAGTCCAAAGACATGCAGGTTAGGTTAACTGGTGACTCTAAATTGACCGTAGGTGTGAATGTGAGTGTGAATGGTTGTCTGTGTCTATGTGTCAGCCCTGTGATGACCTGGCGACTTGTCCAGGGTGTACCCCGCCTTTCGCCCGTAGTCAGCTGGGATAGGCTCCAGCTTGCCTGCGACCCTGTAGAACAGGATAAAGCGGCTAGAGATAATGAGATGAGATGTCCAGGGTTGTCTGTTTAATCTTCATAATCTGATTACGGCTTCAGACCGACCATTTCTCCACATCTTTTAAAACCTCTCTTTATTATAGACCATAAAATCCAGTCCAAGTTGAGTAGGTCTAGTTTTGACTTTAAGGAGCTGTTTATGGTTGAAATTGAAGAACAGATTAATGTTTGAGTTTATTACTCACCTTTCACTCTCCTCTCCATTTCTCTCACTGTCGAAACCCAAAGACATTTTCTTCTTGTACTCGCAAAAGACACAGAGATCCAACAGGACAGCGATGTGGACCACAAACACACAATGTCAGAATCAGAATTAGAATCAGAATTAGAAACAGAATTAGAATCAGAATGAAGTTTATTTGCCAAGTACATTCTCACATACAAGAAATTTGCTTTGGTGATTGGTGCTTGAACAGTTAAGATAGAAGAATTTTAATATATAGATTTAGGCACTGCCTAAAAGCGGAGTTCCCATCTGTTTCTGGGTTGTAGAATTTCCTTAGATTTCTAGTCTCTTGTTTTATTTCTTTACCGGCTAACACTGGCCACTAGGCAGCATGTTTGACAGGCAATTACTAACACTGGCCACTAGGTGGCGTGTCTCATCTCATCTCATTATCTCTAGCCGCTTTATCCTGTTCTACAGGGTCGTAGGCAAGCTGGAGCCTATCCCAGCTGACTACGGGCGAAAGGCGGGGTACACCCTGGACAAGTCGCCAGGTCATCACAGGGCTGACACATAGACACAGACAACCATTCACATTCACACCTACGGTCAATTTAGAGTCACCAGTTAACCTAACGTGCATGTCTTTGGACTGTGGGGGAAACCGGAGCACCCGGAGGAAACCCACGCGGACACGGGGAGAACATGCAAACTCCACACAGAAAAGCCCTCGCCAGCCACGGGGCTCGAACCCGGACCTTCTTGCTGTGAGGCGACAGCGCTAACCACTACACAACCGTGTAGGTGGCGTGTGTGACAGGCAATTACTAACACTGGCCACTAGGCAGCATGTCTCATCTCATCTCATTATCTGTAGCCGTTTTATCCTGTGCTACAGGGTCGCAAGCAAGCTGGAGCCTATCCCAGCTGACTACGGGCGAAAGGCGGGGTACACCCTGGACAAGTCGCCAGGTCATCACAGGGCCGACACATAGACACAGGCAACCATTCACATTCACACCTACGGTCAATTTAGAGTCACCAGTTAACCTAACCTGCATGTCTTTGGACTGTGGGGGAAACCGGAGCACCCGGAGGAAACCCACGTGGACATGGGGAGAACATGCAAACTCCGCACAGAAAGGCCCTCGCCGGCTGCTGGGTTTGACCCAGAACCTTCTTCTTGTGAGGCGACCGTGCTAAACACTACACCCCCGTGCCGGCCTAATGAATGACGGCACTTGATGCAGTGCCGTCTGAAGGTCTTCAATTTCTGTTTTTGCACAAAATGTATAAATTCAAGGACTTTCAAAGAGCCATGTCTATTTGTGCATATTTGCAAAAACTTGGGCCTTTTTTCCCCCTCAAATTCACAAACTTTCAAGGAACCATGGTATTAAAGAGTATTATCTTCTACTATTGGCACTCAAAGCTGTTTCAGTGACATCCATAATTTCAGATCAACTAAGAACATGATCCTTATCCTGTACGACACTGAGCAGTTGTTTGGTTTGATTTTTTTAAACAAGATTTCAATCAGGGGCGGCACGGTGGTGTAGTGGTTAGCGCTGTCGCCTCATAGCAAGAAGGTCCGGGTTCGAGCCCCGTGGCCGGCGAGGGCCTTTCTATGCGGAGTTTGCATGTTCTCTCCGTATCCGCGTGGGTTTCCTCCGGGTGCTCTGGTTTCCCCCACAGTCCAAAGACATGCAGGTTAGGTTAACTGGTGACTCTAAATTGACCGTAGGTGTGAATGTGAGTGTGAATGGTTGTCTGTGTCTATGTGTCAGCCCTGTGATGACCTGGCGACTTGTCCAGGGTGTACCCCGCCTTTCACCCGTAGTCAGCTGGGATAGGCTCCAGCTTGCCTGCGACCCTGTAGAAGGATAAAGCGGCTAGAGATAATGAGATGAGATTTCAATCAGGTCCAGCAGGGGCCACCTGTAGCCCTAGTGAGCCCTTTTAAATTCCATATTACTGAGTAAACTTTAAGGAATGAACATGACTGTTACTGGACACACTTTAGGCCACTTGTAAAGCAGTGACCAAGACAACAAACCCAACCATCAGACGTAAAGGGAAAAATATGCATTCGTGTGCAGTTTTCAGAGAACAATAATAGTTTGAGTCAGCACACTGAAAAGAAGAGTGTTGGTATGGATGGGTGGGTCCAAGCATGGGGAACATGTTTGAGGCCCATGGAGTGTTATTCCTGTTACTGGAGGCTGTGAAATATTTGCTGTTTTACATTTCAGTACAGAGATGCTACTCATGACACAACAACTTGGTTTAGTCTTTAAATAATAGCTCTGAATTTTATCATATGCATTATTTCAAATAACAGACAGCATCAAGCAAAGAGTGTCATAAAATCTCAAAATATTCAAATGTTTCATTAGCAGTGTTCAGGAGCGTGACTGCTAGCAAAGGCAAGACTGGATAAATCATATAAAATCATACCGAGATGTCTTTAAAACTTTGGCTTGTTTATATTCCAGTGTTATGAATGTAAAAGCTAATTTCTCTGGAAGGCATTAAGCTTCTTTTTGATGTAATGGCCAACGAGGATCTGTGGCCTTTGTTGGTAGCTGAGCATGACATCATGAGAACTGGCCAGCTGGTCTCCTTTCTGCCGGTCCAACAGGGTCACACACACCACAGCCGCTGGGAAACAAGTCGAAACGAGACTTTACAACTATGCAATGTTGCATCTTTGAAATAAGAAACATTTAATATACAAAGGATGGATATTGGGATCAATCTCTCTTCTCTTGGGGAGAGAAGAATGTGAATTAGGTTCTTAATGTTGCTGGGCTTCTGTTGCACTGCATGTTTTTCAAATTTATTTTATGAACATAATCCAACTATTTAAATATTAGGCTCAAATAGATACAATACTAATCTGGCTATTTTAGGTTATTTTTATTGTTATACCAGAGCGTTTTTATTCCTGACTTTCCAGGGACAGAACTCTAAGTCCCAGGTAAATTATTTATAGGCCTGAGTTATGAAGGTTTGGATTAATCCCATTCAGCTAAACTGGCTTAATAAATATAGGAACTCAATCATGAACAACACTTTAATAATTATTGAAATGTGATGTTCTATAACCCACTAGTTGCAAAAAAATGAAGGCATGTTAAAGATAAAGCTCTTTACTGTTTAAACAGCTGCAACTGGAACCTCAGAACCACATCAGATGTCCTTATGGAGCCTGATTTAAAGAGGTTTTTCTTCATTTCTTTACACTTATGTTCATATAGCTTTGTTTTCTCATTTCTCTTCTCCCACTTTATTTTAAATTTTAAGATCTTTATCTAACCACATAATCCTACAAATTGAAATAAACTTTCGGCTGCAGCAAGAATGATTCTTCTTAGCTTTACACTGAACTCCAAAATATGGCCGTTTTCAGACAACGTTTCCCTCTGATGAGTTTTAAAGTAAAGGTTCTACCTCTTATATTACTGAGTTTGCACATAGCACCAAAAACAGTAGATTCCATCTCAATGTTGCGGACTCCTGCTGCATACGCCTCGGACAGGTAGTTTTGTTTTTCCTCTTCAGTGTATGAACAGAAAGCCCCATCCAAACGAGCTTGACCTGCATCAATGCAGGGAGTGAGAGAGACAGACAGAAACGTTAAAACTGACAAAATGGGTGTTGTTACAAAGGGCTGACCTATGCTAGAGTACCTATTCTATTAATGTTATTATTAGCCAATCAGAGAGCGCCTCCTCCCGTGCAGGTATGTGAAGGACGCCTGCCACTTTAATATTCCAGAGAAAGTTCGGGGTGAGGTCGCCATTTTAGACTGATGAGTCAGCAGTGTTTCTAGGTTTACTAATGCCGCTTTTCCACTACCAACGCGGCTGAGCCGTGCCGTGCTGAGTCGGGCTAAGTCGAGCTGAGTGGGGCTGTTGGAGTTGCATTTCGACTACAACCGCGCTGAACCTTGCTGGCTGGAAGTGGGTGGACACATTGGGTGGAGTTAGCGTAAGTGGGTGGACGTCACGTGATGTCGCTAGGCGGCGCAAACAGTGACATCAGTGATCTTTTAGGCGGTAGTCTCATGACCCGGATAGTAAACAATAAACATGGAGGACATGGAGTCGTTAGTGTTGCTGGTCTTGGTGCTGTGGCTTGTTGTCACCGACAACGCCAACAGATACTGGCAAGAGCGTATAGATGAGGTGAGGCGCATAAGGCTTCATAATTCTCGTAATTCGTAATTCTTCTTCTTCCGGGTTTACGGTGTTAACAGATCCCAGCGTGCTCGCGGGGCGTGTGAGTACACTCCTTCTCACCAATCAGTGCACAGGGGAGTGTCTCCTCACGCCCCTAGCCCCACTCAGCTCGGTTTGGCTTGCTTCAGCCCTACTCCAAAACGGTGCGAGTTTTGGGTGCTAAGCAGGGCTGAAGCGAGCTGAGTCGTGCTGCTCTGAGATAGTCGAAACGCGAGCCATGTCGGGCTGAAGTGAGCTGAAGCGAGCTGAAGTGAGCTGAAAAAGGGTAGTGGAAAAGGGCCATTAGTGCCTTGATTTATGCCATTGGTTTCTTGTGTGTGTCCAGAAATGTAAGTACACTTACTTATTTGCTGTTTATAAGACAGATATTATGTTTAAACATGGCTTCATATAATTCGCGGAGGTAAATTTCTACCGCGGAATTTAGCACGAGTTAACCGCGTGGTTATAGTCTTTAATGTTTTATTTAACGTCTTGATATTGTGTATATTCATGCTTATGCTGTTGATATATGTGTAAAACGGACTTTCGTAGTAATTATTTGGTAGATTATGGGGGGAACAGTACCGTTTTGACTTACTATGTTTATAACTTGTAGTAGAGCATTTTGTGTTTAGCTCACTGAAGGTCAGGCTATTCATATTTCTCTGTAAAGCTATGGATGCTAATTTCTTATGTCATTATGCTTAGGAGTAATTGTTTTCCTCTATGTCATTTCTGTTTCCCTTTCAGAACAACTACACACACACACACACACACACACACACAAACTAATTAAAATGTCATTATTGAGTTCTTATTAATAAATCCCAAAGAACCTTATCTTCCACATCTTCAATTGTGCATTCTTACTGATGCCCCTCAGTGGCCACAACTTTCCGCAAAGAACATATCATTCAGTAAAACAGGTGTAAAAAGAATGTATATACAGTATTGCTCACTCGACCATACCTTCATAGAAGTCCAGAGTGCACATGGTGTTCCCAATGACAGTCTCAAACTCTGCCAGCTCTTTGCTGCACTGAAGCAGCTCCTCTGCCAGCTCGATGTTCAGCTCCGTGCTCCTCACCACTGTCTTACCCAGGACCGCCTGCTCAAAGCGGGGCAGGAACATGGCATCCACCGGCTCTTTGGTGACCACAACTGTGCCTGGCTGCAGACCTGAAAAAGACACCAAGGCGGCCAGATTTTAGTGTCTTCACTCTTGTATATTCTAGATATAAAGCCCTGCTGCTTCCTTTAATGATTACATACATAATAACAGTGTTCATGCATGAATCTAATATTAGTAAAATATTCTGGGTGCAACAGAACAGATACTGGCTAGAGTCAAATATGTTGTATTTGTTACTGCTTTATTAAGAGAACTGGTGCGTTAGAAAAGTGTACCTATTCCACCAGACGTCCCAATGCGTATGATCGTGACGTCAGTGCAGCGGGAATGATAGAGGAGTTTGATAAGCTCATGTAGCATTATTGAGATTGAGGAAATGCCCATGCCATGCTAAAACACAGAGACGTTAAACTCAACAATGCAGAACTACTCAGACTGATATTTAAAAAATTAAAAACACAAAGTATTGTGTTAAAAGAACACTGCAAGTATCAAATCTCTGAGTCTTTCTCCTTTGACATTTGAAGACTTACACTAACAGACAGCACAGGTCCTACTTTGTACATGACATAGCGATCTGTTCCCTCACAGATGTTTGGGTACTCTCCTTTTGGGTCTTCTTGGCCCAGCTCTTTAGCGATGTACTCTGTGAAAGATTTCATCCTCCCTGGACTTCCCCCAACACATACAAACTACAAGAAAAGAAAATGCAATTTGGTTATGATCCAAGAAGTCATCTCAGTTGCAAGGAAGAAAACCAAGGAAATTGGCCACACCCTGGACAACTAAGCAATATAATAGCATAATGCAATACAATGTGATCATTTATTAACTTACTTTAACATCCCCAAACTGTTCTGGGAAGTCATGAGTGGCTGTACCCAGGTTGAGATGGTACAGCATGTCTTCTTTCATGGAGCTCAGATGAGGATTGTTAACACATATGGACCTATTAATGAATAAATATATGAATAAATGGAAACCTACTAATTAAACAGGCAGTATTACTGATGTAAAGGAAAACTCCACCCTGAAACACATGAAATGTGTTTATATTCAAATATTTGTGATTCTGATTAGTTGGTTCCTGCTGTATTTTCATTACTCCTATAAAAAGTAAAAGGTTTTGTGCTATGCTGGCATCGCAGGGGGGCACTGCTAATGCTGGTACAATAGAAAGAAATCAGTGATCTGAAACAAAGATAATGGTCAGGTTTCATTCCAAAGGCTTATTTTCTCAGTCACCATTTTCCAGTAATGTTCAATGTAATATAGATGAGAAATAGATGTAGTGGACACAACAAATGCAGGACTCAAAGGTCCAGAATGCAATACAACAATAAGAGGATGCGTCGAGTTAGGACAGAGACACGGCTTGGCTGGTTAGTGATTTACGAGGTGACGTGCAATGGTGTTGACAGCAGTATTGGCATGAAAGTTGGAACCTAAACGGAGTGTACAGATGAGGAAGAGAGAGATGGACAGATGAAAGGACTAAAGTGCTGCTGCATTGCTCTCTTTAATAGAAAGAGATAAATCTTGGGATAAATCCCACTGGCACCACTATCAGCAGGTAGTCCAATGGCATTGTGGGTAATGTAGGAAACTTACTTGTACTAGTGAAAACAGACCAACATTGTGGTGGAAGAAATAACTCACTGACAACACTAAAGGTCATGTTAATTACAAAAAAAAAAAAAAAAAAAATCACAAATCATTCAAGGTGGTTTCTTCCTTTAAGGTTTAATAAATCTGAATATTTAAGCACAACGACTGTATTAAAGTGTTTATATAATGCCAGGAGAAGACGACACAAATTCCACCAGATTTTGCCAACAAATTTCCAGCATCTGGCCTGAATATGAAGATCAGGAATGATGAACAAGCCTTGAAGTGTGACATAATCAAAGAACACCAACATGACATCTGGGATGCCCCACAACACCCTGATGAAAGTTCTAGCATGTCAGAATTGTTTGGATTTTTTTTCACCCAGTCTGACAACTCCTACAACATGTTCCTTGATAGCCATGATTGACAATTTGACAGTCCTCCCCAACGACATGCAAGGACTTGACCGATGATTGGTCAGGGACAAACTTGTAGTGTTGACAGTCTCCTGACCAAGACATGGAAAGAATTTATGGCACTATGATCGCCTAATCTGACATGGTGACCATTGTGAGTGACAAAAATATCATGGAATCTGATCCAGGCATAAGCAAATTGTCTGGAGAAAACGAGTTTTGGGTGCATTTGTCATTGGCTCTGGAAAACAGCTGAATAAAGAACAGTGAATAAGACTAGGAGCATTTCTGTGATCAGTACTGACCTCAGGTCAATACATTCCTTTATATATAAAAAAAAAAAGATTATGTCCAGGATTAGGCGGCACGGTGGTGTAGTGGTTAGCGCTGTCGCCTCACAGCAAGAAGGTCCGGGTTCGAGCCACATGGCCGGCGAGGGCCTTTCTGTGTGGAGTTTGCATGTTCTCCCCATGTCCGCGTGGGTTTCCTCCGGGTGCTCCGGTTTCCCCCACAGTCCAGAGACATGCAGGTTAGGTTAACTGGTGACTCTAAATTGACCGTAGGTGTGAGTGTGAATGGTTGTCTGTGTCTATGTGTCAGCCCTGTGATGACCTGGCGACTTGTCCAGGGTGTACCCCGCCTTTCGCCCGTAGTCAGCTGGGATAGGCTCCAGCTTGCCTGCGACCCTGTAGAACAGGATAAAGCGGCTAGAGATAATGAGATGAGATGTCCAGGGTTGTCTGTTTAATCTTCATAATCTGATTACGGCTTCAGACCGACCATTTCCCCACATCTTTTAAAACCTCTCTTTATTATAGACCATAAAATCCAGTCCAACTTGAGTAGGTGTAGTTTTGACTTTAAGGAGCTGTTTATGGTTGAAATTGAAGAACAGATTAATGTTTGAGATTATTACTCACCTTTCACTCTCCTCTCCATTTCTCTCACTGTCGAAACCCAAAGACATTTTCTTCTTGTACTCGCAAAAGACACAGAGATCCAACAGGACAGCGATGTGAACCACAAACACACAATGTCAGAATCAGGATTAGAATCAGAATTAGAATCAGAATTAGAATCAGAAAGAGTTTATTTGCCAAGTACATTCTCACATACAAGGAATTTGCTTTGGTGATTGGTGCTTGAACAGTTAAGATAGAAGAATTTTAATATATAGATTTAGGCACTGCCTAAAAGCGGAGTTCCCATCTGTTTCTGAGTTGTAGAATTTCCTTAGATTTCCAGTCTCTCGTTTTATTTCTTTACCGGCTAACACTGGCCACTAGGCTGCGTGTATGACAAGCAATTACTAACACTGGCCACTAGGCAGCGTGTCTCATCTCATCATCTCTAGCCGCTTTATCCTGTTCTACAGGGTCGCAGGCAAGCTGGAGCCTATCCCAGCTGACTACAGGCGAAAGGCGGGGTACACCCTGGACAAGTCGCCAGGTCATCACAGGGCTGACACATAGACACAGACAACCATTCACACTCACATTCACACCTACAGTCAATTTAGAGTCACCAGTTAACCTAACCTGCATGTCTTTGGACTGTGGGGGAAACCGGAGCACCCGGAGGAAACCCACGCGGACACGGAGAGAACATGCAAACTCCACACAGAAAGGCCCTCGCCGGCCACGGGGCTCGAACCCGGACCTTCTTGCTGTGAGGTGACAGCGCTAACATACATTATACATGTATGACAGGCAATTACATTAGTAATTGCCTGTCATCCACCACCGTGCCTAGGCGGTGTGTATGACAGGCAATTACTAACACTGGTATAGTGGCAGGCATGCACAGGACCGAAACCATGAGAAAACAACTCGATGGGTTTCTTTATGTATTCACACTATGTCTATGGGGCTCCGAGCTCTGCTAAAAAACAAAACAAAACGACAAAGTAGTTATATACATAGAATAAAAAATAAGAATCTAAAATATACAAATTTGAAAAGTGGGCATATTTCAGGAGTATGTGCATGGGTTGTTTTGAAGTCCAAGCTGTACAGTATGTCCCAGAATGTGCAAAAATAGGTCACAGGATGAAGCGTCATAACATGAATGTTTGAAAAATAAGAGAATATGTGCAATAGGTTAAATAAATAGCCAAGCTGTACAGTGTGTGTCGGAACACAATAAAAGTTCATAGAATGAAGGTGGACAAAGTCAGAGGAAGTGCATTAATGTTACAGATTGAAAAGAAAGAAAGCACAACTTTTATTCATCACACACTTCTGAAATTTCCTCTCTGCATTTAACCCATCTGAAGCAGTGAGCACACACACATACCCAGAGCAGTGGGCAGCCATGCTAACAGCGCCCAGGGAGCAGTTGGGAGTTAGGTGCCTCACTTAAGGGCACCTCAGCCCAAGGCCATCCCATATTAACCTAACCGCATGTCTTTGGACTGTGGGGGAAACCCACGCAGACACGGGGAGAACATGCAAACTTCACATAAAAAGGCCCTCACCGGCCGCTGGGTTCAAACCCAGAACCTTCTTGCTGTGAAGTGACCGTGCTAACCACTACACCACCGTGCCGCCCAAGTGTGAGTTTAGAATCAGTGGGGGTCTTTGGCCTTACTGATGAGGCCAGGTGCAGTGGGGAAAAAGCTGGCCTTATGGCATGAGGTTTTGGTTCTAATGGACCACAACCTTCTATCAGAGGGGAGTGATTCAAAAAAGTTTGTGTCCGGGGTGAGAGGGGTCAGACTGCTCAAAAAGTTAATGCTGACACCTTTCTGTTTTAGTCAGTATTAACTTTTTCAGCAGTTTGTGCTACAGTAGCTTTTCTATGGGATTGGACCAGATGGGCTAGCCTTCGTGCCCCATGCGAATCAGTGAGCCTTCGACACCCATGACCCTGTCGCTGATTCACCAGTTGGCCTCCCTTGGACCATTTTTGGTAGGTACTAGGAACTCCCCACAAGATGTGCCATTTTGGAGATGATCAGATCCATTCATCTAGACATCATAATTTGGTCCTTGTCAAAGTCGCTCAGATCCTTATGCTTGCCCATTTTTCCTGCCTCCAAACACATCAAGTTCAAGAACTGACCGTTCTCTTGCTGCCTAATATATCCAACCCCTTGACAGGTGTCACTGTTATGAGATAATCAATGTTATTCACTTCACCGGTCAGTGGTTTTAATTTTATGGCTGATCAGTGTGTGTATTGTAAATGATCAGAGCTGACCTGTGTGTCCATGTGGCAATCCTCATTTTCAGGCTTATTCACATTGGTTCCTATAGTAATGACATTGCGCCCGAAATTAGGAGTGGGTTCCATCAATAAACCAAAATGAAGGGTAATGAAATGGGCTTCCTTATTTATAACATGACAATATGGAGCTGCTGCACGTTTTATAAAATTAATTAGACAGTATGAGAGATGGAGGAGGCTTGCATGCTCCACTTTATTTCATGCACCACCAAGCTAGCATGTGTCCTATACGTGTGATGTAAACATGAACTTTATGTAGCATCAAAAGAAAAAACACCTGAATTTAATCAGAGCAGTCCGACCTAAACAGATTTGCAAAATTGCAATTTGACTCATACTTTAAACCACAGAGTATGAATGTACATACACTGACTGTCTGAACATAGCCTTAGTTTCTGTTATCATTTACATTATAGCAGCTATAAACAGGCCTTGCCTCACCTACTTGTTTAGTTTTTCTCTTTTGAAATTCTTCTTTAGCAGTCCGGTCTCAAGAGACCATCATTGTCGCACTCCTGGAGTGGGTTCTGGAGTGGCCTCTCCAGGGCGCAAAGCCTGGGCAAAAGGTATGGAGATCCTGGACTGCCCAAACATCAGAATCCCCCTCTCAGCCTTGATGGTGGTAAGCCAAAGGAATGCAGAGCATGACGTTTGGCACCATCTTGGCTGCAGGTTTGAAATCAGGGTGCCTTCCCCTAGACAGACTGCCTTCCCAGGCAAACGAGCTTCATCTACCCATGTGCTATTTACCCATAACTGGAGGTCTGGTTCATAAGCATCAGAGTGTGTCCACATGCCGGTGGGCCATGCATGCCAAATGTCTGGGGGCCAGACCTCCTCCAAGCTTCCTGCAGTTTAGCCTGGGGCCTTGCAGTACCCAGTTTCCATCTGTAACCATGTGGAGGCACTGCATAGGACTTACTGTGGAGAGGTTATGTACTGGCAGGAGAGACTTACACACTCGGCTCTCTTTTCACAGTGCTGCACAGCAGCTCCGCTAGCCAGCAGTGAGGGCTGAAAGTGAGAGGTGGCAAGTACACAGGCGCTATGCCTACACGCTAGACGCATCACACAGCCATTTACATACAATCTTTTGAAATAAAATACAAAAAAAAAAACCACAGCTTGTTATTTTTAATCATGACACCAGAAAGAGTAAAGCCCTCTGTCTTGAAGACTCTTCTGTGGTGGAAACATCTAACAAAGCTTCACCAAATCAATAAATGTTTGTCAATGTTAAATAACAAGACTTTGTAAAAGCTGTTCTACAACCCTGATTCCAAAAAAGTTGGGACAAAGTACAAATTGTAAATAAAAACGGAATGCAATAATTTAAAAATCTCAAACTTATTGTATTCACAATAGAACATAGACAACATATCAAATGTCGAAAGTGAGACATTTTGAAATTTCATTCCAAATATTGGCTCATTTGAAATTTCATGACAGCAACACATCTCAAAAAAGTTGGGACAGGGGCAATAAGAGGCTGGAAAAGTTAAAGGTACAAAAAAAGAGCAGCTGGAGGACCAAATTGCAACTCATTAGGTCAATTGGCAATAGGTCATTAACATGACTGGGTATAAAAAGAGCATCTTGGAGTGGCAGCGGCTCTCAGAAGTAAAGATGGGAAGAGGATCACCAATCCCCCTAATTCTGCGCCGACAAATAGTGGAGCAATATCAGAAAGGAGTTCGACAGTGTAAAATTGCAGAGTTTGAACATATCATCATCTACAGTGCATAATATCATCAAAAGATTCAGAGAATCTGGAAGAATCTCTGTGAGTAAGGGTCAAAGCCGGAAAACCATACTGGGTGCCCGTGATCTTCGGGGCCTTAGACGGCACTGCATCACATACAGGCATGCTTCTGTATTGGAAATCACAAAATGGGCTCAGGAATATTTCCAGAGAACATTATCTGTGAACACAATTCACCGTGCCATCCGCCGTTGCCAGCTAAAACTCTATAGTTCATAGAAGAAGCCGCATCTAAACATGATCCAGAAGCGCAGACGTCTTCTCTGGGCCAAGGCTCATTTAAAACGGACTGTGGCAAAGTGGAAAACTGTTCTGTGGTCAGACGAATCAAAATTTGAAGTTCTTTATGGAAATCAGGGACGCCGTGTCATTCGGACTAAAGAGGAGAAGGACGACCCAAGTTGTTATCAGCGCTCAGTTCAGAAGCCTGCATCTCTGATGGTATGGGGTTGCATTAGTGCATGTGGCATGGGCAGCTTACACATCTGGAAAGACACCATCAATGCTGGTTCTAGAGCAACATATGCTCCCATCCAGACGACGTCTCTTTCAGGAAAGACCTTGCATTTTCCAACATGACAATGCCAAACCACATACTGCATCGATTACAGCATCATGGCTGCGTAGAAGAAGGGTCCGGGTACTGAACTGGCCAGCCTGCAGTCAAGATCTTTCACCCATAGAAAACATTTGGCGCATCATAAAACGGAAGATACGACAAAAAAGACCTAAGACAGTTGAGCAACTAGAATCCTACATTAGACAAGAATGGGTTAACATTCCTATCCCTAAACTTGAGCAACTTGTCTCCTCAGTCCCCAGACGTTTACAGACTGTTGTAAAGAGAAAAGGGGATGTCTCACAGTGGTAAACATGGCCTTGTCCCAACTTTGAGATGTGTTGTTGTCATGAAATTTAAAATCACCAAATTTTTCTCTTTAAATGATACATTTTCTCAGTTTAAACATTTGATATGTCATCTATGTTTTATTCTGAATAAAATATGGAATTTTGAAACTTCCACATCATTGCATTCCATTTTTATTTACAATTTGTACTTTGTCCCAACTTTTTTGGAATCGGGGTTGTACTTTATATTAGCCTGAGATTATGTGGAGTGTCCTCCACACACGTCCTTGTAAATAAGTTGCATAGAATAAGTAGATTTAATAAGAAATCTGAGATTCGCATTGTGTTTAGATCAACTGTCAGAGCTGCTGTTGCAGAAAGTTAATCAACATCTTCTGACCAGTCAGAAACGTCTGTGTATGGTATAATTAGTTACACAATGTGTTCCATGATATTCAACATCTGTAACAAGGTCATAATTGACAATTCAAGGCACATTTTGGTTTGGCAGCATTTCTGAGCAGCTTTTTGACACTCCTGAGTAGAGTTAGTACCAAGCCTGTACTGACCCGAAACACCGGATCAGAATACATCCAGATGGATTGATCCACTGTTGTAGTCTATGCCATGAACTTGTGTAATATTGAACATCATAATACAAATGTTGCTAAGGATACCTTCTTAAAATCACATTGGCATTGCATCCCTCTCTGATGTTTTACTTTTTTTTTGGCAACAGAAGCATTCAGAGAGAGGCACTGTGAAGACATCAGTCTTGGATAAATATTCGCTATAACCTGATACTCAGTGCTCTGATAGAAATATAGTATCAATAATGAAACTTGTGGAAAAGCAGCACACACACAGTTTTCTATGGTGCATTATTTATATCAGGGTAAATGTTAAGGCAACATATCTGTCAGGGTGCAGGCACTTACAGATGCAAGCGCAGGGGAGAGCAGGTGCATTGCAAACTGGTAACCAAATCCAAAACAGCAATCTGAAGACGTAGTCGGGGACAGGCAAGGGTCAGTCAATTTACAAACAGAACGTCAAAGGGCAGGTGAGTAAATGAAGTTTGAAATAAACATAAACAAGGTCAAAAGCAGTAGAAGTCAGGCAGAAAGAAGGCTCGGTATGATCAGGCACCAGGACGCAGAACGATATTTCACAGTGAGCACTTGTGAATACTGGGCTTATATAGGGAAATAATCATGGAGAAATCGGGAACAGGTGTACTTCATAGAATTCCAGAGCTGAGGGGCACAGTGGTGCTTGGGAGTTGTAGTCCAGAGCGGCCATGTTTGGAGGCTGCTCCGAACTCAGGTTTTCAGTGCTATTACTGACTGAATAGAAGGCTACAGGATGTAGCTTAGGCTTATCCCTGAAACACTTAGATAGCACCCCTCCCACTTCTGTCTCAGAGCTATTTACCTCTATGATGAAAGGTTTAATAGGGTCTGGGTGCTGAAGAATGGGAGCTGACGTGAAAGCGGTCTTGAGCTGGTTGAAGACTTCTTCAGCAGTTGGGTTCCACTGGAGACATCGTGGCTCCTTCTTTAGCAGGATGGTGAGAGGAGCTGAACCCACGGATGAAGTGACACTAAAAATTTCCAAATCTCAGGAAGCGTTGCAGTTCCTTCATAGTAGTGGGCATGGGCCAGGAGGTGACCACTGAGACTTTACTATGGTCCATGCTAACTCCTGTGCTGATGATGTACCCAAGGAATGAGATCTGGTTAACGTGAAACTCATAGAGGTGGACAGTAATGAAGTACATTTATTTGAGTACTGTACTTAAGTACACTTTTTGAGTATCTGTACTTTACTTGAGTATTTTTTTTTTTTTGAAACTTATGACTTTAACTTCACTACATTTGAAAGACAAATATTGTACTTTTCACTCCACTACATTTCTGTCAAGGTCCTCGTTACGCGTTACTATGAAGCAGCTTTGAAAGTGAATCTTTTCTTTTCAAAAATGTGATTGTTTTTTTCGCAGGTGACACTGAGACAGCCGATCGGTAACCACTAGGGTCACGTCACGTCCATAGGCTGGATAAAATCAAGGTCAATGATTTCTCAACAGCGTTATTTGAACTCGATCAGTTGAAGGCAGAATGGAAGGAGGTGGTTTTTCTGGAGAATGCACACACTCATGGCCATACCTAGAACCCATGTTTCAGTTTTCTGAAAGGATTAAAGATTCATTTTGTTTTAAATGTTTGCTTTGTTTGCCTAAAACAAGCCACATCACGTCCTACAAAAACTTGCTGTCCAACCTACGGAGGCATACTGAGGTATATAAACGTTTTATTCCAAGAGAAAGCTTGCAGTGAAGTTGTCTGCACTTTTAGAACTAGCGATAACGTTGCAATAGCTATGCATTCTGGTTAGTCACATGACTTTCTATGGATTTGCCCACCAAGTTGCCATCACCTTGTCCACAGCTAACATCTACACATAGCTAGTTAACTTGGACACTGTTAGTTAGCATGTAAAAACGGAGTTACGCTAACATGAATCATCAGTACAAGAACAAGATCATCGGTACCCCTCAGCCCTTCCTTACGGACATCTATCACTCCCGTCTCACCCGCAGAGCCATCAGCATCGCTGGTGACACCTCCCACCCTTCACACTCACTCTTCAGCCTCCTGCCCCCAGGGAAAAGGTACCGGAGCCTCCGGGCCCGTTCCACAAGACTGCTAAACAGGTTCATCCACCAGGCTGTCAGGATGCTGAACTCTGTCCACTACCTACCCCTGGTCTGTAACACATTCATTCACACAAGAAAACTACCTCATCCATTTGCACATCACACCACAAACATTAACATTACTGCTGTATCTGCTGCTATTGCTCATTTGCACTACTGTCATATACACCTCATGAGCTGCTCTTCTAGCACCTTCTCCATTATTGTACTGTATTGCACTACTGCTATTTTGTACAATGATTTTAGAGTGTATTTTTATCTGTATTATCTATATTTATCCTGTGATGACCTGGCGACTTGTCCAAGGTGTACCACGCCTTTCTCCCGTAGTCAGCTGGGATAGGCTCCAGCTTGCCTGCGACCCTGTAGAAGGATAAAGCGGCTAGAGATAATGAGATGAGAGATGATATCTATATTTATATATATATTGTTTTTCTTAATTTTTTTATCTATATTATCTATATTTATAAATATTTATATATTGTTTTTTTGTGCGCGTGTGTAATCTTTATCTGTTTTTTACAAATAAGGTGAGAGAGAAACAGCATTTCGATTCTCTTATATGACCTGGATATATAGCGAATTGACAATAAAGAATCTTTGAATTTAACACTGTCGCCTCACAGCAAGAAGGTCCGGGTTTCGAGCCCCGTGGCCGGCGAGGGCCTTTCTGTGTGGAGTTTGCATGTTCTCCCCGTGTCCGCGTGGGTTTCCTCCGGGTGCTCCGGTTTCCCCCACAGTCCAAAGACATGCAGGTTAGGTTAACTGGTGACTCTAAATTGACCGTAGGTGTGAATGTGAGTGTGAATGGTTGTCTGTGTCTATGTGTCAGCCCTGTGATGACCTGGCGACTTGTCCAGGGTGTACCCCGCCTTTCACCCATAGTCAGCTGGGATAGGCTCCAGCTTGCCTGCGACCCTGTAGAACAGGATAAAGCGGCTAGAGATGAGGAGATGAGAATCTTTGAATGAATAACATTAACTTATCTGAAGTCCTTTCAGAAATATGTTTTAGTATAATCTTGCCAAATAAACAAAACGTAGAAATCTTTCTTTTCTAGTAGTGTTAGTTACCCAATATGATTTCGAGTCTGAAAAGAGTTTGCTAGCCTGTCAGGTGGAGCGTCACTGACTAATAAGCTAGCTTAACATTAAACCACCATGATGCGTTCATTTTGTACAGTAGGTTGCTTCAGAGGCATTAGGTTTTGTAAGCATTGTGGCAATAATACAACAATGCATTGACAGAAAATGTAATTTTAATACTTGAGTATTTTTAAAAGCAAGCACTTCAGTACTTTAACTTAAGTAAAAATTTGACTGGACAACTTTCACTTGTATTGGAGTAACATTTGACCAGTGGGATCTGTACTCTGACTTAAGTAATGAAGTTGGGTACTTTGTCCACCCCTGGAAACTCACACTTCTCAGCTTTTACATAGAGGTGATTCTCCAATAACCGGGCAAGTACTGACCTTACATGTTTGTGATGTGAGCCATTTTCGGGGGAGTAGATTAGAATATCACCTATGTAAGCAGTGATGAAGTGTCCCAGCATGTCTCCGAGGACATCACTGATCAAGCATTGGAAAATGCTGGGAGCGCAAGAAAGTCCATAAGGCATGACCACATATTCGATGTGCCCAGACATTGTGCTAAAGGCGATCTTCCATTCATCACCTTAACGAACTCTGACCAGGTTGTAAGCACTTCGAAGGTCCAACTTGGTGAATATTCTAGCTAACCGTAGCTGTTCCAAGGCTGATAGCATCAGGGGAAGCAGATAAGGGTATTTGAGTGTGATCTGGTTTAAACCTTGGTAGTCGATGCAGGGGCGAAGGCCCCCTCCTTTCTTTTCCACAAAGAAAAAGCTGGTTGAAGCTGGAGATGTGGATGGTCTAATGTACCCCTGTTGTAGTGCCTCCTGTACATACTCTTCCATGGCAACTTGTTTGGTGATGGACAGAGGATATGCGTTTGTGAGATGGAGTCGTACCTGGGAGGAGGTCTATGGCACAGTCATATGTTCAGTGAGGAGGCAGGCCACTAGCCTTACCCTTGCTGAAAACTTCTTTGAGATCATGATAACAAGGAGGAACATTGTCAATGGTACCTGGCAGCGGGCTCTCCACAGAGGTGGATGAAAGAGAGACTTGTGGAAGTTTCAGGCAGTTCTGGAAGCAAGATGGGGACCATTGCAGAATCTGTGTTGCCAGAATATTAGGGGATCATGAAGCTGGAGCCACGGGAACCCCAAGATGAGAGCATGCTGAGCTGTGTGGTGACCAAGGTGATGTGTTCTACATGCAGAGCCCCAACCTGGATTTCAAGAGGTGACGTGCGTGTTGTAATGAGCCCGTCACTGATGGGGCCCCCATCAATGGCCTTAAGGTTTACTGGTCACTGGAGTTCTTCTATGGGCAGGTTGTACTTCTGGACAATCTCAGTACTGATAAAATTACTGTCTGCCCCTGAGTCTATGAAGGGAGAGAGAACATGGATCAAGTTTGGGAGCTTTAACAGTACTGGCATCTTGAGAGAATGCGGTGTGCGAATGAATTTATGCCTCACCAGTCTGGGCGGACAGGTTTCCTGGCAGGTGAGACCCTCCCTTCTAGGGTTTGGTAGCAAATTGGACACTTGGCTATCAGATGGCTGGACTCACTGCAGTTAAAACATAGCCCTTCATGATGCTTCCTATCCCTCTCAGAGCATTGCAAAACAAGCATGGGAGACACTCATGGAGAATGAGTGGACCAGCCGTCTGATTTTTCCACTGGATATGCTTGCCTCAGCAGCAATATCTCACCCTTACATGGAAGAAGCGAATGAACGGAGAACTGAACGAACTGAAAGTCAGATTGTTTCGAAACAATCAGCCACAACATCGGCCTTCAAGAAGCGAGAACACAGATGGGTAAGATGCGACTCTCATTTGGTTACATCACAAAAACACTCGTTGTTTACCTGCATTTAGATTAAAACATGTAACTTGTATTGTGTGTATAAGTTAGCGGTATAAGATTATTTAATTTGCTTCAGAATGTGATTGTCTCAGTTCATCTGATTATTTAATTAGTCTTTTACGTTTTATCAGTGAAAATGCATGCATGTACATGTATGTTGCATAAGTTATAACACCTATCCTGTTTTAATGAGAGTCAACCCACAATCAGTGAAGTCAAATCAGTCTTAGTTGAGCAAGTTGGTAACGCTATTTCTTACTTTCACCATAAATTTTTATTTATATGACTTTGGTCTATAGCTGTCAAAGGCCTCGGCCTTAAAACCGGTTACTGCTGTGACGTCACTCACTCAGGGCTGGCTGGCTCAGCGGGGCAGCTCGAATGCCAACTTTGTGGTCGATTTTAACTCTCATATATATAAAAATTAAATTTTTATTCCCATTTATGCAATATACAAGAGTCAAGGATAGTGATACTCATCTCATCTCATTATCTCTAGCTGCTTTATCCTGTTCTACAGGGTCGCAGGCAAGCTGGAGCCTATCCCAGCTGACTATGGGCGAAAGGCGGGGTACACCCTGGACAAGTCGCCAGGTCATCACAGGGCTGACACATAGACACAGACAACCATTCACATTCACACCTACGGTCAATTTAGAGTCGCCAGTTAACCTAACCTGCATGTCTTTGGACTGTGGGGGAAACCGGAGCACCCGGAGGAAACCCACACGGACATGGGGAGAACATGCAAACTCCGCACAGAAAGGCCCTCACCAACCACGGGGCTCGAACCCAGACCTTCTTGCTGTGAGGCGACAGCGCTAACCACTACACCACCGTGCCGGGATGGCGATACTATCTACTCAAATTTATTTAAAAATAAAGGTTCTGCGTATCTCCTTTAAGGCAGGGCTGCCAACTTTTCAAAATTCCTTGGAGTGAGATTTTTTTGGGGGGGGGGGGGGGGGGGTTTGACGGCAAAATTTTCCGCACACCATGCAGTAAGTGGGAATTTTGTATTCAGTTTGATATTCACTTGTCCCCCTGCATTCTGGTGTTTTGTTTGTGGGTCGTTCAGCTGGAGATGGACAATTGGGGGGGGGGGGGGGGGGGGGGTGTTTGAGATTTTGGATTTAGTAGATGTTCCTGCATTCTGGTGGATTTTTGGAGTGGCCTGCTGTGCCATACCTACATTCTTACACACCCTGACTTGCCAGGCCTTCAGCTTGTGGCCAACAAAAGCACCAAGTTTTGGCTTAAAAGCCCCCACACTAGAAAACTACAGATGACCGCCAATGTTCCTGTAGCCCTATAGACCTGTGTTTCAGATTTAAAGGCAAGTTCATGTTTGAAAATATTTCATCAGCTAAGCCTAAATACCTTCTGAATTGAAACTAAATGTTAAGTTTTTAATAACTGTTGCAAAAAATAAGATTGTCCCTCACTGACTATTCATTATGCATTTAAGGGCTTTCCCCACCACTGGGTTCAGCAGAAGATTGGCATGGGGAAAAATATTAACAGCAAAAGAACAAATAAAATGCTTAAACAGTAAGCAAAATGTGCATGTGCTACAAGAAACATTAAAATGATTAAGTTTGAACAGTATTGAAACACAAAAAGCTGAACCTTGGCCATAGGTGGGACTGTGCACACAAAGTTGGGCTTAAAAATTTTGGTCATACTTAAATAAGCTATATTAATATATTTCTTATTAATTTATTTCTTATCTATGTTTCTTATTAGTAATAGAGCATTCATCAGGGCCTGTTATCTGACAAATATTCTCTACCTGTTTTGCCCTCTTTGAAACCCTGTCTCCTCAGTATATTGTTCTCTGTCTTTTTTTTTTTAATTATTCACAAGTTCAAGTTCTTTGATATTACAGGTGACCATGCTTTATTTACTTTAACTGAGCAATTACATACATCATAAATAATTAAAAATAAATACCCTATAAATAAACAATAGGTATGGTGGCTAATGGCTCTTCTTGCATTTGTAATATTATCTCTTACTTGCTTTATTTTACAACATTTCCAGTATGGCTTCAAATAAAGTCAAAGTATGATAACATACAGTAAACAAACTAAAAATGCGCCTTAATAACCGTGTGCTAAGGAGATGGTCTCCCGTGCTGCTTGTTGGGGAAGATAGAGGCTGTGGCACGGCAGGAGGCCTATAATGATTTCACATGCCTAGTACACAGCTCTCGATATGGCATTAAATATTCTCACAACACTTATAGGCTAAAACGATTCAGAAACTTTATATAAGTTCATAATTACGCCAGTAACGCCACACATTGGCGTGCATATGTACAAACCTGTCTGAGACACCCGTCTTCAACTCGGATACCTTCTTCTCCTTCCTCCTCCTCTAAATTGACGGTAGGCAATTATCCAACTTCCGGCGAGTGCAGCATCATTAGATGCGCCACCTACCATAGGGGAGTGTGTACAGAAGGGAACACCTCTCTGCCTGTTTAGCCGTGCGTAAGGCATAATTGATCTATCGCAAGTGGTTGGCGCGACGCAATGGGTAGCCTAGATCAGATAGATAAACTAGATTTTTTTCTAGCATGAGAAATCGGAGGTATGGCGTGTGTGTGAAGACAATCAAATGCGTGTGTCTCACGCTCATTGCGTGAGAGTTGGCAGCCCAGTTTAAGAGCTTCTTAAAATTCTTATTTCAGAATACGTGTAATCCTCTGCCTGATGGAGAAAAATGGTATGTGCCCACAGTAACATCTGTGTTATGGATTAAATGTTTTAAGAGACTTTTTTGTTGTGAGAAACCTGAAAGTGTTTTTTGAGCATGGAGAAAGTGTATCTGGGGCAGAGAGTGTCTCAGACAGCACCAGTGTGCATTTATGAAGCTTCTCTAATAAAATCAACCCATCTCTCTCACTAAGTCTTGGTGCCTGCTTGCAATTCTTTACTGAAGGGGAAACAGAAAATTTACTTCAATCTAACAGGTGCAACAATGTAGCAAATACACTCACGCCCACTACTGGCAGGGAGGTGTGCTCACCAATGTCAGTGCCATTGGGGTGCGCTTACATAATCTCATCTTCCTCTGTGCACAAAAGTGTCTTCTAGACACACACTGGCATATGCAATGCTGCCAAGATCAACATTCCCACAGTGGGCATCATCGACTCAGACTGTGACCTCATCACGTATCCAGTGCCAGGCAATGATGTTACTCTGGCTGCAGTGGAGCTGTACTGCCATCTGTTCAGGATGGCTCTCAACAGGGCAAAGGACAAGAGGAAGCAAATGGAGCTGCTCAAGGGAACATGAACAGAGAGAGAGAGAGTCTAGAAACACAGAAGTTCAAAGCATGTTCTGCACTTGTGTCTTTTTTTTTTTTGGCAGCTGGTTGTCATATTCCAGAGCTTATTGTCTGAGCATCTCGTTCTTGGTCCTTGTTTGTTTTATTGATTTTTTCCTCCCCTCAAGCACATCACTGATACATTCGGCTAATTATCAAACCCAACACCACCTCTGGGTGTGTCCGAGCGGGAATTCACTAAAATGTGGTGTATTGTCCTCAGGTTTGGGTTGGAAAGCCACTGTAACCCAACTCTCACAACACAGAGATAGAGCAGAAAATGTAGTCCGTCTTTGAGACACAGAGGACTGGGAAGAGAATCCCTGTGTTAGAGATCCTAGTATACATCAACAACTAGTCAAAGATACTGAAAGGCTCCAGAATTTTTCCTGTATCATGTGGAGTAGATGCATGATTAAAAGTTTGGGTTCCATTATTAAGTATAAACAAGTCTTCTGAGTAAATCGTGTTTATTGTGTGTGTGGTGTTTTTTTTTTTTATTTAAAAAGTTCTACACATCATCTGAACCATCCACTAATTCATAATTTCCTAGCCGTGGTCCTGCAAAAAGCCCGTCCCGCACATTTTAGTGTTTTTCCAGCTTGAACACACCCAGGAAGTCAGGACACACACACACCATTTTTTGGAAAGTAGGAGGAAACTGGAGAATGTGCTAGAATCACCCAAACACCATGCAGACGATAACCTGAGCTGCCCTTAGTCTGAACCAATAATATAGAAATAAAGATTGACAGTTTGGTACAACCATATTAAAGAGTACCATCTTCTACTATTGGCACACAAGGCCGTATCAGGGACATCCCTAGTTTCAAATCAACCAAGAGCATGATCCGTATCTGCATTCGTGTGCAGTTTTCAGAGAACAACAATAATAGTTTGAGTCAGCACACTGAAAAGAAGAGTGTTGGTATGGATGGGTGGGGCCAAGCATGGGGAACATGTTTGAGGCCCATGGAGTTTTGGAGGCTGTTAAATATTTGATGTTTTACATTTCAGTACAGAGATGCTACTCATGACACAACAACTTGATTTAGTCTTTAAATAATAGCTCTGAATTTTATTATATACATTATTTCAAATAACAGACAGCATCAAGCAAGGAGTGTCATAAAATCTCAAAATATTCAAATGTTTCATTAGCAGTGTTCAGGAGTGTGACTGCTAGCAAAGGCAAGACTGGATAAATCATATAAAATCATACCGAGATGTCTTTAAAACTTTGGCTTGTTTATATTCCAGTGTTATGAATGTAAAAGCTAATTTCTCTGGAAGGCATTAAGCTTCTTTTTGATGTAATGGCCAACGAGGATCTGTGGTCTTTGTTGGTAGCTGTGCATGACATCATGAGAACTGGTCAGCTGGTCTCCTTTCTGCCGGTCCAACAGGGTCACACACACCACAGCCGCTGGGAAACAAATCGAAAAGAGATTTTACAACTATGCAATGTTGCATCTTTGAAATAAGAAACATTTAATATATGAAGGAGGGTGTGGCAGTGGGGGCGTGGTCAAGCGTCGGTCTGTGACCGGAGGGCGGAGTCAGGGAAGGTAAGTGGCAGAATCACTACACTTGGTGCAAATTAACCTGCGTTTATGTGTCTTCCCCAGTGACTGCACCCTATTTAAGGAGGAGAGCGAGAGCAGAGCGGTCTCTCTCCCGACCAGAACACGTGTGTGTGGCGTGTGTGTATATGTATATAAGTAAATGTATAGAAGTTGAAGAGCTGATAATAAAAGAGTTATTGAGAACTCAGTACTGGCCTGTCGTGCTTCTGTACTCCACCCACCTAGAACACTTGCTACAGTGGTGCCGAAACCCGGGCAGAGCGCAGGAGAGAACAGCCCCATGGAGTCCTCCCCCTTCAAGGACCTGGTCTATGCCCTCGCCACGGCCCAACAGAGCCAGCACCATGCGCTGGTCGCCCTCCGGGAAGAACAGGAGCGAAGGTTCGAGGCCCTGGTGCTGGCGCAGCAGGAAGATCGCCGGGCGTTCCGGCACCTACTCGCGTCGACGGGGTGCACCTACTCGCGTCGACGGGGTCCACCACCTCCACCGCCGCGGGCCCTTCCCACCTCACCCTGACGAAGATGGGCCCACACAACGACCCCGAGGCCTTCCTCATTCTCTTTGAGCAGGCAGCAGAGGCGTGGGGTTGGCCGGTGGAACAGCGCACGGCGCGCCTCCTCCCCCTCCTCACAGGCGAGGCACAGCTGGCCGCGCTACAGCTCCCCGCCGACAGCCAGCTGGTCTACGCAGACTTCCGCAGGGCCGTCCTCCAGCACGTGGGTCGCACTCCGGAGCAGCAGCGGCAGCGCTTCCGCGCGCTGCGCCTGGAGGAGGTCGGCCGGCCGTTCGTGTTTGGCCAGCAACTCCGGGATGCCTGCCGCCGGTGGCTGAGGGCCGACAACCACGACGCTGAGGAGATCATCAATCTGGTGGCACTGGAGCAATTCGTCGCTCGACTTCCAGAGGGAACCGCGGAGTGGGTCCAGTGCCATCGCCCGGCATTGCTGGATCAGGCCATTGAGCTGGCGGAGGACCATATGGCGGCCATTCCAACGGCAGGATAGCGTGTCTCCCCTTCTCCCCTCCCCTCTCTCTCCTTCTGTTCCTCTCCCTCGCCCCATTCCCCCACCGCGGAGGCGGGGGCCGGCTCCACCCCAGCCGGCTCCCCGCACCTGCGGTGTCTTATCTTCTCCTACTTCCGTGTCTGTCTTTCCCCCCCCTCAGGTGAGTGATATCCGGAACACCGGTGCAGAAAGGGAGCCCGGGCTGGTGTCCTGGCGCTGCGGGGAGCTGGGGCACCTCCAGCATCAGTGCTCGGCGATGGAGGTGGGCGCGGTGGTCCGGATCCCCGACGCGCCAGGAGCCGCCCTCGATCGGGCCGGAGCGTATTGCATACCGGTGAGTATCCAAGGGGATACGTATCAGGCTTTGGTGGATTCTGGCTGTAATCAGACCTCAATCCACCAAAGCCTGGTGCAAGATGAGGCATTGGGGGGGAGCACAATTGGTGAAGGTGTGTGCACGGGGATGTTCAAAGCTACCCTTTAGTGTCAGTTCACATTCTGTTTTGAGGGGAGAAATTTATAGTAAAGGCGGCGGTTAATCCTCGCCTCACCCACTCTATAATTTTGGGGACTGACTGGCCGGGATTTGGGGAATTAATGAGTCATTTAGTGAAGAGTGGGTCCTGCCATAGGTCAGCAGGGGGAGGTCCCGGTGTCGCGTTGGTGGGAGCAGCTGTCACAGAGCCATCTACGTCAGCTCCACATCAGAGTGAGGAGCCGCCGGCCCCTCCTCTCTCTCTCTCTCGGGGAATTTCTACGGAGCAGTCGCGAGACGAGACTCTGCGGCATGCGTTTGACCAAGTGAGAGTAATCGATGGTCAAATGCTCCAGCCAACCGCCACCCCATCCTTCCCCTACTTCGCGATTATGAAGGATAGATTATACCAAGTGACGCAGGACACTCAAACTAAAGAGCAAATTACGCAGCTTTTGATTCCGAAGAGCCGCCGGGAATTGGTATTCCAGGCGGCTCACTTTAATCCCATGGCTGGACACTTAGGGCAGGATAAAACACTAGCCCGAATAATGGCCCGGTTCTATTGGCCAGGGATTCGCGGCGATGTCCGTAGGTGGTGTACGGCGTGCCGCGAATGCGAGTTAGTAAATCCAGTGGCCATTCCAAAAGCGCCTTTGCGCCCTCTCCCATTAATCAAGACTCCGTTTGAAAGAATTGGGATGGATCTCGTCGGGCCATTAGATCGGTCAACACGAGGGTACCGCTTTATATTAGTTCTAGTGGACTATGCAACGCGATACCCGGAAGCAGTGCCTCTTCGCAATATCTCAGCACGCAGTATTGCAGAGGCGCTGTTCCGTGTTATCTCCCGAGTTGGAATCCCGAAAGAGATTCTGACTGATCAAGGCACAGTGTTTATGTCACGTACACTAAAGGAACTGTATAGGTTGTTGGGTATTAAGCCGATCCGCACCAGCGTTTATCACCCACAAACGGATGGTTTAGTTGAACGGTTCAATCGCACCCTCAAAATATAATTAAAAAAATTCCTAAGTGAGGATGCGCGTGATTGGGATAAGTGGCTCGAACCCTTGTTGTTTTCAGTACGAGAGGTCCCACAAGCCTCCACGGGGTTCTCACCGTTTGAATTGTTATATGGGCGGAAGCCGCGTGGCATTCTAGATGTGCTGCGGGAAAATTGGGAGGAGGGACCTTCACATAGTAAAAATGAAATTCAATACGTTATTGACCTGCGCGCAAAACACACACTCGCCCACCTAACCCAGGAGAATTTGCGGCAGGCCCAAGAACGACAAACCCGCCTGTACAACAAGGGTACGCGCCTCAGGGAGTTCGCACCGGGAGATGAAGTAATCGTACTGTTGCCCACATCAAGCTCTAAATTAATCGCCAGGTGGCAAGGACCCTTTGAGGTCACACGGCGAGTTGGGGACGTCGACTATGAGGTGAGGCGAACGGACAGGGGTGGGGCGTTACAGGTATACCACCTCAATCTGTTAAAACGTTGGAGCGAGGAGGTCCCCGTGGCGCTGGTGTCGGTGGTTCCTGAGAAGGCGGAGCTGGGGCCGGAGGTTCAAAAGGGAAAATTGGCATCACCCACCGCTCCAGTCCCCTGTGGAGCCCACCTCTCACCGACCCAGCTCGCGGAGGTCGCCCGGTTGCAAACAGAATTTTCTGACGTGTTCTTGCCCCTGCCCGGCCGCACCCACCTCATAGAACACCACATTGAGACGCCCCAGGGGTGGTAGTGCGTAGCCGCCCTTACAGACTGCCCAAATACAAGAAAAAGGTGGTTCGGGAAGAACTCAAGACCATGCTCAAAATGGGCATTGTCGAGGAGTCCCACAGTGACTGGAGCAGTCCGGTGGTCTTGGTACCCAAGGCCGACGGGTTGGTCCGGTTCTGTGTGGACTATAGAAAAGTCAACACAGTGTCTAAATTCGACGCGTACTCAATTCCTCGTATTGATGAGTTGCTCGATCGACTAGGCACGGCTTGCTTTTACTCGACACTGGATTTGACAAAGGGTTATTGGCAGATCCCCTTGACTCCATTATCCCCGAGAAAAAACGGCCTTTTCCACACTGTTCGGCTTACACCAGTTTGTCACACTTCCTTTTGGGCTGTTTGGGGCGCCCGCTACGTTTCAGCGGCTGATGGATAGGGTCCTCCGCCCCCACGCCACCTATGCTGCTGCATACCTTGACAACATCATTATTTATAGTAATGACTGGCCGCGGCACCTACAACACCTGAGGGCCGTCCTTAGGTCGCTGAGGCGGGCGGGTCTCACAGCCAACCCGAAGAAGTGTGCGATTGGAAGTACGGTATCTGGGCTTACACTTGGGCAATGGGCAGGTGCGTCCCCAAATTAACAAGACTGCAGCGACTGCGGCCTGCCCGAGGCCCAAGACCAAAAAGGGGGTGAGACAGTTCCTGGGGCTGGCTGGCTATTATCGCAGGTTTATACCTAATTATTCGGACGTCACCAGCCCGCTGACTGATCTCACTAAAAAGGGGGCACCAGATCCGGTCCAGTGGACGGAGCAATGCCAGCGGGCTTTTTCTGAGGTAAAGGCTGCACTGTGTGGGGGGCCACTGTTACACTCCCCTGACTTTTCTCTCCCTTTCATATTGCAGACGGACATGTCGGACAGAGGGCTGGGGGCTGTTTTGTCCCAGAAGGGGGAGGGGGAGGATCGCCCAGTGCTGTATACAAGTCGAAAGCTGTCAGTGCGTGAGGGGCGCTACAGCACCATAGAGAAGGAGTGCCTGGCCATCAAGTGGGCAGTCCTCGCCCTCCGTTACTACCTGCTGGGACACCCTTTCACCCTCTGTTCGGACGACGCGCCCCTCCAGTGGCTCCACCGCATGAAGGATGCCAACGCGCGGATCACCCGTTGGTATCTGGCACTCCAACCCTTTAACTTCAAGGTGGTCCACAGGCCGGGGACGCAGATGGTCGTGGCGGACTTCCTCTCCCATCGGGGGGGGGGGGGGAGTCAGCTGCGGGCCGGACGGCTGCCCAGCCTGAGTCGGGTGGTGGGGGTATGTGGCAGTGGGGGCGTGGTCAAGCATCAGTCTGTGACCGGAGGGCGGAGTCAGGGAAGGTAAGTGGCAGAATCACTACACCTGGTGCGAATTAACCTGTGTTTGTGTGTCTTCCCCAGTGACCGCGCCCTATTTAAGGAGGAGAGCGAGAGCAGAGCGGTCTCCCTCCCGACCAGAACACGTGTGTGTAGCATGTGTGTATATGTATATAAGTAAATGTATAGAAGCTGAAAAGTTGATAATAAAAGAGTTATTGAGAACTCAGTACTGGCCTGCTGTGCTTCTGTGCTCCACCCACCTAGAACACTTGCTACAGAGGGATATTAGGATCAATCTCTCTCTCGGCTAGAGATGAATGTATATTAGGTTCTTAATGTTGCTGGGCTTCTATCACACCCAATGTACAACCCCGATTCCAAAAAAGTTGGGACAAAGTACAAATTGTAAATAAAAACGGAATGCAATAATTTACAAATCTCAAAAGCTGATATTGTATTCACAATAGAACATAGACAACATATCAAATGTCAAAAGTGAGACATTTTGAAATTTCATGCCAAATATTGGCTCATTTGAAATTTCATGACAGCAACACATCTCAAAAAAGTTGGGACAGGGACAATAAGAGGCTGGAAAAGTTAAAGGTACAAAAAAGGAACAGCTGGAGGACCAAATTGCAACTCATTGGGTCAATTGGCAATAGGTCATTAACATGACTGGGTATAAAAAGAGCATCTTGGAGTGGCAGCGGCTCTCAGAAGTAAAGATGGGAAGAGGATCACCAATCCCCCTAATTCTGTGCCGACAAATAGTGGAGCAATATCAGAAAGGAGTTCAACAGTGTAAAATTGCAAAGAGTTTGAACATATCATTATCTACAGTGCATAATATCATCAAAAGATTCAGAGAATCTGGAAGAATCTCTGTGCGTAAGGGTCAAGGCCGGAAAACCGTACTGGGTGCCCGTGATCTTCGGGCCCTTAGACAGCACTGCATCACAACCAGGCATGCTTCTGTATTGGAAATCACAAAATGGGCTCAGGAATATTTCCAGAGAACATTATCTGTGAACACAATTCACCGTGCCATCCGCCGTTGCCAGCTAAAACTCTATAGTTCAAAGAAGAAGCCGTATCTAAACATGATCCAGAAGCGCAGACGTCTTCTCTGGGCCAAGGCTCATTTAAAATGGACTGTGGCAAAGTGGAAAACTGTTCTGTGGTCAGACGAATCAAAATGTGAAGTTCTTTATGGAAATTAGGAACGCTGTGTCATTCGGACTAAAGAGGAGAAGGACGACCCAAGTTGTTATCAGCGCTCAGTTCAGAAGCCTGCATCTCTGATTAGTGCGTGTGGCATGGGCAGGTTACACATCTGGAAAGACACCATCAATGCTGAAAGGTTTATCCAGGTTCTAGAGCAACATATGCTCCCATCCAGACGACGTCTCTTTCAGGGAAGACCTTGCATTTTCCAACATGACAATGCCAAACCACATACTGCATCAATTACAGCATCATGGCTGCGTAGAAGAAGGGTCCGGGTACTGAACTGGCCAGCCTGCAGTCCAGATCTTTCACCCATAGAAAACATTTGGCGCATCATAAAACGGAAGATACGACAAAAAAGACCTAAGACAGTTGAGCAACTAGAATCCTACATTAGACAAGAATGGGTTAACATTCCTATCCCTAAACTTGAGCAACTTGTCTCCTCAGTCCCCAGACGTTTACAGACTGTTGTAAAGAGAAAAGGGGATGTCTCACTGTGGTAAACATGGCCTTGTCCCAACTTTTTTGAGATGTGTTGCTGTCATGAAATTTAAAAATCACCCAATTTTTCTCTTTAAATGATACATTTTCTCAGTTCAAACATTTGATATGTCATCTATGTTCTATTCTGAATAAAATATGGAATTTTGAAACTTCCACATCATTGCATTCCGTTTTTATTTACAATTTGTACTTTGTCCCAACTTTTTTGGAATCGGGGTTGTAATTTAAATATCAGGCTCATTATTCAAATATGTACAATACTAGTCTGGCTATTTTTGGTTATTTTTATTGTCGCATGAGAACATTTTTATTTCTGACTTTCCAGGGACAGAACTCTAAGTCCCAGGTAAATTATTTATAGGCCTGAGTTATGAAGGTTTGGATTAATCCCATTCGGCTAAACTGGTTTAATAAATATAGGAACTCAATCATGAACAACGTTACTTCAATAATTAGTGAATTGTGATGTTCTGTAACCCACTTTTTGAGCCACTGGTTAAAAAAAAAAAAATGATGGCATGTTAAAGATAAAGCTCTTTACTATGTCACATCTGCACACACTGGTGCGCACAACAGACTTGTGCTCACGTGCGCTCTGAACAGCACACGCCTTTAATGACAAGCACCTGCCCAGATTAAGGTGCAATCAGAGCCCGCATTAAGGGATGTTGCCAACACTTAGACAGTGTGATGCATTGCGTTGTTTACCGCCATTACCATGCCATTGTTTTTGCATTGTCTTCCTTGTTATTGACTCTCGCTCTATGTTTTGGTTTCTGAGCTTGTTTGTTTGTGCCTCGCTTGACCTTTTTGCCGGTTTATATTTATTGATTCAACCTGCCATTTTGGATTATATGCCTGTTTGCTTCATTTGTAATAAAGACACTCTTCCTGCACATCCATCTCCAATCAACCTGCGTTTACTGACAATGTTTAAACAGCTGCATCTGGAATCTCAGAACCACATCAGAATGTCCTTATGAAGCCTGATTTAACTCTTTACGCCTTAATGACTACATATGACGACCCCGTGTAGATCCTATAATGACGGCATATGATGCCTTGTCTAAAACCTTGTCAAAACCTTGTCTTTGGACTTTTTTTCTTGTAAATATGTTCTCAGGCTGAACAGTATATACATATACACTACCGTTCAAAAGTTTGGGGTCACTTTGAAATTTCCTTATTTTTGAAAGAAAAGCACTGTTCTTTTCAATGAAGATCACTTTAAACTAATCAGAAATCCACTCTATACATTGCTAATGTGGTAAATGACTATTCTAGCTGCAAATGTCTGGTTTTTGGTGCAATATCTCCATAGGTGTATAGAGGCCCATTTCCAGCAACTCTCACTCCAGTGTTCTAATGGTACAATGTGTTTGCTCATTGCCTCAGAAGGCTAATGGATGATTAGAAAACCCTTGTACAATCATGTTAGCACAGCTGAAAACAGTTGAGCTCTTTAGAGAAGCTATAAAACTGACCTTCCTTTGAGCAGATTGAGTTTCTGGAGCATCACATTTGTGGGGTCGATTAAATGCTCAAAATGGCCAGAAAAATGTCTTGACTATATTTTCTATTCATTTTACAACTTATGGTGGGAAATAAAATTGTGACTTTTCATGGAAAACACAAAATTGTCTGGGTGACCCCAAACTTTTGAACGGTAGTAGCCACAAGGGTGGCTGTAACAACTGCTTTAAGGGGTAAAGAGTTAAAGAGGTTTATTTTCATTTCTTTACACTTATGTTCATATGTCATTGTTTTCTCATTTCTTTTCCCACTTTTTATTTTAAATTTTAAGACTTATTTTCAAATTTTAAGATTTCTATCTAACTATATAAATGATTTTACAATTTTAAATACTTTTGGCTGCAGCAAGAATGATTCCTTCTAGTTTTATACTGAACTGCCAAATATGGCCATTTTCACGTTTCCCTCTGATGAGTTTTAAAGTAAAGGTTCTACCTCTTATATTACTGAGTTTGCACATAGCAGCAAAAACAGAAGATTCCATCTCAATGTTGCGGACTCCTGCTGCATACGCCTCGGACAGGTAGTTTTGTTTTTCCTCTTCAGTGTATGAACAGAAAGCCCCATCCAAACGAGCCTGACCTGCATCAATGCAGGGAGTGAGAGAGACAGACAGAAATGTTAAAACTGACAAAATGGGTGTAAAAAGAATGTATATACAGTATTGCTCACTCGACCATACCTTCATAGAAGTCCAGAGTGCACATGGTGTTCCCAATGACAGTCTCAAACTCTGCCAGCTCTTTGCCGCACTGTAGCAGCTCCTCTGCCAGCTCAATGTTCAGCTCCGTGCTCCTCACCACTGTCTTACCCAGGACCACCTGCTCAAAGCGGGGCAGGAACATGGCATCCACTGACTCTTTGGTGACCACAACTGTGCCTGGCTGCAGACCTGAAAAAGACACCAAGGCAGCCAGATTTTAGTGTCTTCACTCTTGTTCATTCCAGATATAAAGCCCTGCTGCTTCCTTTAATGATTACATACATTAATAATAACAACATTAGTGTTAATGCATAAATCAAATTAGTACAAGCCCAATTCCAAAAAAGTTGGGACGCTGTGTAAAACATAAATAAAAATAATGTGAAGTATTTTCAAATCATGGGAACCCTATATTTCATTGAAAATGGTGCAAAGACAACATATCAAATGTTGATATGAGACTGAGAAATTTTATTGCTTTTTGAAAAACATATGCTCATTTTGAATTTGATATCAGTAACACATTTCAGAAAAGTTGGGACGGGGCAAGAAAAGAGTGAAAAAGTTGTGTTATGCTAAAAAACCTAATTTGGTTAATTGGCAACAGGTCAGTAACATGATTGGGTATTAAAAAAAGAAAAGAAAAAAAAGCATCCTAGAGAGGCTGAGTCTCTCAGAAGTAAAGATGGGGAGGGGTTCACCACTCTGTGAAAGACTGTGTGGGCAAACAGTGCAACAATTTAAGAATAATGTTCCTCAATGTAAAACTGCAAAGAATTTGGGGATCATCATCATCTATGGTCCATCATCATCATCTTTTGGCTGCTCCCGATTAGGGGTCGCCACAGCGGATCTTTTGTCTCCATTGCTCCTTGTCTTCCGCATCCTTCTCTATCACACCTGCCACTTTCATGTCCACTCTCACCACATCCATGTATCTCCTCTTTGGCCTTCCTCATTTTCGTGTGCCTGGCAGCTCAATCTTCAACATTCTCCTTCCCACATGCTCTGCATCTCTTCTCAGGATGTGCCCAGACCATCTCAGTCTCATCTCATCTCTCTTAGCTTAACCAGCTCAACCAGCTGTGATGTATGGATTGGAGACAGTACCCTTAACGAAGAGACAGGAGGCAAAGTTGGAGGCGGCGGAGTTGAGGATGTTAAGGTTTGCAATGGGAGTGACAAGGTTGGACAGGATAAGGAACGAGCACATCAGAGGGACAGCACATGTGGAGAGCTTGGGAATTAAGCTAAGACAGAGGAGACTGAGATCTGTGGTACTTAATATCATTAAAAGATTCAGAGAATCTGGAGAAATCTCTGTATGCAAGAGACAAGGCTGCAAACTGACACTGGATGCCTGTGATCTTCAGGCCCTCAGGAGATGCTGCATTAAAAGCAGACATGTGTCTGTAGTGGAAATCACTGTATGGGCTCAGGAACACTTCAGAAAACCATCGTCTGTGAAAACAGTTCATTACTTCATCCACAAATGCAAGTTAAAACCAGATATAAACAAGATCCAGAAACACCGCCACCTTCTCTGGGCCTGAGCTCTTTTACGATGGACTGAGGCGAAGTGGAACATTGTCCCGAGGCCTGACGAATCAAAAGTAGAAATTCTTTTTAGAAATCATAAGCACTGCGTTCTCCAGGCTAAAAAGGAGGGGGACCATCTGGCTTGTTATCAGTGCACAGTTCAAAAGCCATCAACTGTGATGGTATGAGGGTGCATTAGTGCACATGACATGGGTAGCTTGGACATCTGGACATATATCATTCAGCATCATTAATGCTGAATGATATAGACACACACACACACACAGGCGCAGATAGAGGGGGGGACGGGGGGGATTCGTCCCACCCAGATTTAAATTCACCTCGTTCGGTCCCCCCCACTTATAGGGAGGAAAAAACGTCCATGCTGTCTTTCTTTGCATAAGGCAAACCTCACGGAAAAATCAAAAGACTAATTACCATTCAGTTTATTGAGGTGCACAGCAGTAAATTTTTTTTTGATTGATTTATTTCGCAATAGAAACATATACATAACATGTGAACATATAAATATAAATATTGCGGAGGATAACACAAAAAGTAAAAATACTTATTTCCATTGTGGTCCTCGAAATACATACATAGTTGCAACTGCGCAGACTGCACAAGTTGCGAGCTCGAGCTTGGTTGCTATGGTTACCCACAACAAATTTGACAGGTATATCGGGGACAGTGCCTCCTAGTTCAGGACCCCAACACGGCATGATGAAGGGTGCCAAAAGGCAGAAAACGATTGCATCGTTTTTTCAAAAAACAACGACTGTAAGTAAACTGTGCCTTACTTTATCATATCACCTTGCAATTTTTTGATAGTCTGTTCAAAGTAATGTCGTAGTGAAAGTAAAATCGTACGGAGTGATGCCTTTCTGGTAGCCTCCTTCTTTCGGTGGCAGCCTGTAGATACAGTGCTCAGAAGGCAGTTTTAATGTTTAATCTGGCATTCCCTGCCATAATTTCAGCGAGCATACTGTTTCATAAGGAAACTTTGCGAAGAGTTGTTGACTGACTGCCGCTCACGCAACACACAGGCATAGTTAGAAAGTCAGGATGCACTGGTTTACACTTTACACACACACACGTAGCCCAGCCTCTCGCTATGGTTAACAGTTGGAACTTAGTGGTTTTAACCTCCTAGGGCTTAGCGGTCACATGCGTGGACAGCACTTTATGGAAATTCGGAACAAGAATCCACATATGTGGACATACTTTTTCTCTAAAAGTACATCTTATCAAAAGATGATGCTTAGTTTTTATTCTAATCAGGTTCTAATAAGCCCAAATAGCAAAGAAAAATAAAAAATGCATGTAAAAAAACAGCTTGGGCCTTAGGAGGTTAAAACTAGTTTTGCAGTTTTGCAATTTCTGTGCGTGATGATAATGTGTAAACTTTGGATTTCCATAGGCTATGTTAAAATGTTATCATTGTCCTGGCCTGCAGGTAGTTCCTGGTGATGGCAGTGAGGGAGGTGAAATAACATGTATACACACTACCGTTCAAAAGTTTGGGGTCACCCAGACAATTTTGTGTTTTCCATGAAAAGTCACACTTTTATTTACCACCATAAGTTGTAAAATGAATAGAAAATATAGTCAAGACATTTTTCTGGCCATTTTGAGCATTTAATCGACCCCACAAATGTGATGCTCCAGAAAGTCAATCTGCTCAAAGGAAGGTCAGTTTTATAGCTTCTCTAAAGAGCTCAACTGTTTTCAGCTGTGCTAACATGATTGTACAAGGGTTTTCTAATCATCCATTAGCCTTCTGAGGCAATGAGCAAACACATTGTACCATTAGAACACTGGAGTGAGAGTTGCTGGAAATGGGCCTCTATACACCTATGGAGATATTGCACCAAAAACCAGACATTTGCAGCTAGAATAGTCATTTACCACATTAGCAATGTATAGAGTGGATTTCTGATTAGTTTAAAGTGATCTTCATTGAAAAGAACAGTGCTTTTCTTTCAAAAATAAGGACATTTCAAAGTGACCCCAAACTTTTGAACGGTAGTGTGTGTGTGTATATATATATATATTAGGGTTGGGCGGTATTACGGTAAGAAGGTATCCCGAGGTATCCAAAAGTACCAACGGTATCGGTCTCATTACCGTCATTTAAAAAATATATATAATATCTAAATAAATATGGAGTACATGAGGTCATAATATAAAATAATAAATTGAAGATCATCCCGAATAACTGTGTGATCGTATTTTCACTAATTCTATCAATTTCCTAAAGAAGTTTTCATCGCGTGCAGGGTTGTTTATGTCGTTACCATGGCAACCCTGCGTGACATTTTGGAGTCTGACAGAAAGCTTCGCAAGAGACTGAGACCGGGGGCTAAGGCGCCGTACCATAAATCCGGGGACCCGGGTTCGATTCCGACCCGAGGTTATTTCCCGATCCCGTCTCTCTCTCCCCCGCTCAGTTCCTGTCTCTCTATACTGTCCTATCTAAAAAAAAAGAGAGACTGAGACCGCGGTTGAAAGATGGCAAGTCAAGATAATGAGTAAGTGGCAAGAAAAAAAAAATACAACATCGGCAGTGTAGCAGTATTTTGGTTTCAAACCAAACGAAAAATCTAATATGTCCCCTAAGGCACACCATAGCCTGGGGTACTCCACTTCCACGAGATCTCCAATGAGTTGTGTTTTGAGTAGGTTACATGAGTAACAACAAGGGAATATAATATAACGTATGACATTTGGGATGTGGGTAATAAACGTTTGAAATGTCATCTACTGAAGAAACGGAAGAAAACATCGTAGCGTAAACTGTTAGGTTTCTGGTGGGAATTAGCAATGCGCTTGCTATCTCTGTTGGGTGTGTTAAACCGTATGGATTTAAGTGGAATAATTGTAAGGAGTTATGTGATCAAGACAACGTTCTAAGCAAGGTAAGGCCATTTGATTATTAATTTCCCCGCCATGGCATGACGTGGGCCCATATGATTTTGCCTTGTGCAGCTATCACGCATTTGAATTAGGTTCGCCTCATTTGCGCTGAAGAATATGGTTTATCGCGCAGTCTAAACGGACTTGGGTGTTGGTTGATTCTTTTTCTTTTTTTTATTTCCCATGCTTGAAAGGGTATGATCCTGCTCATCGTGTACTTTTTTTTGATGGAGTAGGTGAAATAGTGCTGCAAATGGCGTTTCAACGCAGACATGTGTAAACGACAGTTGAATGCTATTTTCAAGATGAAGGAAGAGTTGCGTGATGCTTTGAAATATCTCTTAATCCATTCATCAATGCACAAAATTCGCTTTGCTGCTTAATCCATACCACAATGCACATAATTCGCTATGCTGCTTTTAAATAGTACATTTGAGGCATAGGCGCACGTTACACAGTAGGCCGAAACAAAATATTATTTTTTTCTCGGTAATACCGTATACCCTGGGAAAACACAGAGACGGTTTAAAGGTATCAAAATTTGGATACCGCCCAACCCTAATATATATATATATATATATATATATATATATATATATACACACATACATACATACATATACACACATATATATATTACATACAAAATGGAATCATTTGCTGACAGCTCAGTCCCCCCCAGTTCAAAAATCCTATCTGCGCCCCTGCACACACACGTTTCAGAGCAATACAGTATGCTGCCATCCAGACAAAATCTTTTTCAGGGAAGGCCTTCCTTTTTTCAGCAAGACAATGCCAAGCCGCTTTGTGCACATATTAAAACTGCATGACTCTGTAGTAAAAGAGTCTGGGTGCTAAACTGACCTGCCTGCAGTCCAGACTTGTTTCCAATTTAAAGCATCTGGTGCATTATGAAGCACAAAATACGACAAAGGGGACCTCGAACTATTGAACAACTGAAACTGTATATCATGCAAGAATGAGAAAACATTTCTCTTTCAAAACTCCAACAACTGGTCTCCTCAGTTCCCAAACGTTTACAGAGTGTTATTAAAAGTAGAGGTGATGCAGCACAGTGGGAAACATACCCCGGTGCCAACTTTTTTGGAAAGAGCTGCTGACATCAAATTCAAAATGAGCATATATTTTTCAAAAAACATTAAAATTCTCAGTATCAAAGTTCGATCTGTTGTCTTTGTACCATTTTCAATGAAATACAGGGTTTCCGTGATTTGCAAATTATCGCATTCTGTTTTTATTTACAGTTTACACAGCGACCCAACTTTTTTAGAACTGGGGTTGTAAATATTCTGGGCGCAACATATAACAGATGCTGGCTAGAGTCAAATGTGTTGTATTTGTTACTGCTTTATTAAGAGAACTGGTGTGTTAGAAAAGTGTACCTATTCCACCAGACGTCCCAATGCGTATGATCGTGACGTCAGTGCAGCGGGAATGATAGAGGAGTTTGATAAGCTCATGTAACATTATTGAGATTGAGGGTATGCCCATGCCATGCTAAAACACAGAGACGTTAAACTCAACAATGCAGAACTACTCAGATTGATATTTAAAAATATAAAAACACACACACAAACAAAGTATTGTGTTAAAAGAACACTGCAAGTATCAAATCTCTGGGTCTTTTTCCTTTGACATTTGATGACTTACACTAACAGACAGCACAGGTCCTACTTTGTACATGGCATAGCGATCTGTTCCCTCACAGATGTTTGGGTACTCTCCTTTTGGGTCTTCTTGGCCCAGCTCTTTAGCGATGTACTCTATGAAAGACTTCATTCTCCATGGACTTCCCCCAACACATACAAACTACAAGAAAAGAAAATGCAATTTGGTTATGATCCAAGAAGTCATCTCAGTTGCAAGGAAGAAAACCAAGGAAGTTGGCCACACCCTGGACAACTAAGCAATATAATAGCATAGTGCAACACAATGTGATCATTTATTAACTTACTTTAACATCCCCAAACTGTTCTGGGAAGTCATGAGTGGCTGTACCCAGGTTGAGATGGTACAGTATGTCTTCTTTCATGGAGCTCAGATGAGGATTGTTAACACATATGGACCTATTAATGAATAAATATATGAATAAATGGAAACCTACTAATTAAACAGGCAGTATAACTGACGTAAAGGAAAACTCAATCCTGAAACACATGAAATGTGTTTATATTCAAATATTTGTGATTCTGGTGTGAATTAGTTGGTTCCTGCTGTATTTTCATTACTCCTATAAAAAGTAAAAGGTTTTGTGCTATGCTGGCATCGCAGGGGGGCACTGCTAATGCTGGTACAATAGAAAGAAAATCAGTGTGGGGGCGTCGTGGCTCAGGTGGTTAAGGCGCCATACCATGAATGCGGGCGACCCGGGTTCGATTCCGGCCCGCGGTCATTTCCCGATCCCTTCCCATCTCTCTCTCTCCCGCTCATTTCCTGTCTCTACACTGTCCTATCCAATAAAAAAGGTGCAAAAAGCCCAAAAAAAAATCTAAAAAAAAAAAGAAAGAAAATCAGTGATCTGAAACAAAGATAATGGTCAGGTTTCATTCCAAAGGCTTATTTTCTCAGTCACCATTTTCCAGTAATGTTCGGTGTAATATAGATGAGAAATAGACATAGTGGACACAACAAATGCAGGACTCAAAGGTCCAAAATGCAATGCAACAATAAGAAGAGGATGCGCCGAGTTAGGACAGAGACACGGCTTAGGTGGTTAGTGATCTATGAGATAACGCAGGGCTCGACATTAACTTTTTAATCCACTTGCGCAGTTGGACAAGCAGCAAGGTTTTTCATTTGTCCTGACCATAACCTTTTTATTACTGTGCATTTACTAGTTCAGTGAAAGGAAAGTGGTTAAGTTGATCAAAAAGCAGGTATAGTTATGATCATCATTATGCTTTAATAATTTTTAATTTTTCAATAAAACTCAAACTTTAACTGTAACAATAAACAAAAAAAACCTATCCAATGCTCCTTTATGGTGCGGATGTTGTTATAACCCATTACCTGATCTGCAATTTTAAGAGTTCGACTCCCCCAATCTTGATTAATCCGGTTAAACTTGAAGTATAAATTAATTTAATACAATGAAACTGAAAGAAAACAAATTGGACATGATAAGGGTAACAAAATCACGGTGTGAACAAAAACAAACCATAAGTGAGTTCAGCACTATCGTAAAATTCCCAAGATACGAGGGCAAGTCAAAAAGTTCTAAGACAGATCTTACAATTTCAAAAGGAATTCAAAAGAATTCAAAAAAGGAAGGAATTCTCAGATGGAAACATTCCTTGCAGAAGTGTTTAGACTTAAATGGAGGCTATGTAGAGAAATAGCTTTGTTATTTTCATAAATAAAGATTTTTTTTCATTTGTTTTAGAACTTTTTGACTTACCCTCGTATATTTTATGACATTTGAGATTGTTAATGTTTGTTTGTTTTAACCGCTTATCCTGTGCGGGGTCAAGGGGAGAAAGCTGGAGCCTATCCCAGCTGACCATGGGTGAGAGGCAGGGCACACCCTGGACAAGTTGCCAGCTCATCACAGGGCTGACACACACAGAGACACAAACAACCATTCATACTCATGGTCAATTTGAGCTACCAATTAACCTAACCTGCATATCTTTGGACTCGTTCATTATCTCATTATCTCTAGCCGCTTTATCCTGTTCTACAGGGTCGCAGGCAAGCTGGAGCCTATCCCAGCTGACTATGGGCGAAAGGCGGGGTACACCCTGGACAAGTCGCCAGGTCATCACAGGGCTGACACATAGACAACCATTCATACTCACATTCACACCTACGGTCAATTTAGAGTCACCAGTTAACCTAACCTGCATGTCTTTGGACTGTGGGGGAAACCGGAGCACCCGGAGGAAACCCATGCGGACACGGGGAGAACATGCAAACTCCACACAGAAAGGCCCTCACCGGCCACGGGGCTCGAACCCAGGACCTTCTTGCTGTGAGGCGACAGCACTAACCACTACACCACTGTGCCGCCCTATTTGTATATGTAAATAATTTAATTTATCTAGAAGTTTTCTCTATTTTCTATTTATCCTGTAATGATAGAAGAAGAAACCTTTATTTGTCACATGCACACTTCAAGCACAGTGAAATTCATCCTCTGCATTTAACCCATCTGAAGCAGTGAACACACGCACACACACCCAGAGCAGTGGGCAGCCACATCAGAGCGCCCGGGGAGCAGTCAGGGGTTCGGTACCTTGCTCAAGGCCGCCCCATGTTAACCTAACTACCTGTACATGTCTTTGGACTGTGGGGGAAATCGGAGCACCCAGAGGAAACCCATACAGACACGGGGGAACATGCAAACTCTACACAGAAAGGCCCTGGGTTCGAACCCGGAACCTTCTTGCTGTGAGGCGACCGTACTGACCTGGGGAACCCTCCCAAAGGGATCAATAAAGTTCTATCTAATCTAATTCAATCTAATCTGATTACTACTTCAAACAGACCATTTCCCCACATCTTTTAAAACCTCTCTTTATTATAGACCATAAAATCCAGTCCAACTTGAGTAGGTCTAATGGGTGGTTTTGACTTTAAGGAGCTGTTTATGGTTGAAATTAAAGAAGAGATTAATGTCTGAGCTTATTACCCACCTTTCACTCTCTTCTCCATTTCTCTCATCGTTGAAAGACATTTTCTTCTTGTCCTCTAAAAAGACACAGAGGTCCAGCAGGACAGCGAAGTGGACCACAAACACAATCAACAGTGAGGCTATGAACAAGGTCTTGACCTCTCTCTCTCTCTCTCTCACACACACACACACACACACACACACTCTCACTTTTCCTTTCATGAATGACATCTTATAAACAGATGAATAAGTGGAAATCCGCTCACACTATTAAAACACGTTTACCTTTCTCAAACTGGCGACTGGAGTGCTGTCTCAGGATGAACTGGAGTTCCTCCTGAATGCTGGCCAAAAGAAAAAAAGAACAAGTGGACAAGCTTTCGGTTTTTTCCAGTATTACAACTATAGTTTGTGGCTGAGCCTAAACGACTCCTCAGTGTGCACATAGTCAGCTAGAGAGTGTGCAGGAAGGCATTGTTTTTTACTCTATGGAGTTGGCGTGGACAGGGAACAGAGTGACGATTTAAATCGAGCCCATAACATCCGGCTGGAGTACGTGCTCGCTTCATCCTATTCCAGTAAAGAAGTGTTGCAGCACCACACCGATTACCTCAGCTAACTTAGTCACATTCAGTGTTGGGAGTAACGCGTTACAAAAGTAATGAGTTACTGTAATGCATTGCTTTTTGCGGTAATGTAAGGCATTACAGAAAAAAAATTGGTAATATTTTACTCGGTACAAATGTCAGTAACGCGCGTTACAATGCATTTTTAACCTGGAATGAAGTGGGTTTTTTCCTTCATACAAATTCGCCAAAATCACGCGAGATCAGCAGAGGTGAAACGTCCACGCAAAATGTTTCACTTCCTTTAGGCTCGTCAGACAGGAGAGAGAGAGAGAGAGAGAGGAGTGAACCTGCAGCTGATCTAATGTCGGATAGCACATTCTCCAGATGGGCACACGCCCGTTACTTTAATGCTGTGTTCACACTTATACCGGTACGATAGTGGTATAACTGTGTCGATACAAATGGGGCTTTTCCACTACCAGTGGGGCTGCTGGAGTTGCATTTCGACTACAACCGCGCTGAACCGTGCTGGCTGGAAGTGGGTGGACGTCACGTGATGTCGTTAGGCGGTGCAAACAGTGACATCAGTGACCTTTTAAAGGGCTGATGACACGAACATGACTCTATACAATTTCTTAAATAAACTATACAACATGGCAAACATGTTAGATTTCTGTTATAATTACGTGAAAAGAAGCTGTTGTTACGCGAATATCCAACTTTTATTAATTGCACAGCGCAAGAAAACTGGGCCCGTGGCTCGCGGCCATGTTGTGACGTCAGCGGGAGAACACGCTGCGGTTCACTGGCTGTTCTACTCTGGTTCTACTCAATGGAAATGGCGCATGAAAACGCCGGTGAACTCTCTAGTGCTAGCTCTTCCTCTTCTGGGAGTCTAGAATTGTGTTGATCTCTTCCGAATAGAATCTATTGCCGCTTTTCCACTACAAACGGGGCTGAGCCGTGCCGTGCTGAGTGGGGCTGTTGGGGTTGCATTTCGACTACAAGCGCGCTGAACCATGTTGGCTGGAAGTGGGTGGACACATTGGGTGGAGTTAGCGAAAGTGGGTGGACTTCAGGTGATGTCGTTAAGCAGCGCAAACAGTGACATCAGTGATCTTTTAAGCAGTAGTCTCACGACCCGGATAGTAAACAATAAACATGGAGGACATGGAGTCGTTAGTGTTGCTGGTCTTGGTGCTGTGGCTTGTTGTCACCGACAACGCGGACAGATACTGGCAAGAGCGTATAGATGAGGCGAGGCGCATAAGGCTTCAGAAATTCTCGTAATTCGTAATTCTTCTTCTTCCGGGTTTGCGGTGTTTACAGATCCCAGCGCGCTCGCGGGGCGTGTGTGGGCATGTGAGGACACTCCTCCTCACCAATCAGTGCACAGGGGAGTGTCTGCTCACGCCCTCAGCCTCACTCGGCTCGGTTTGGCTCGCTTCAGCCCCACTCCAAAACGGTGCGAGTTTTAGGGGCTAAGCAGGGCTGAAGCGAGCTGAGTCGTGCTGGTTTTTGGTAGTCGAAACGCGAGCCGTGTCGGGCTGAAGTGAGCTGAAGTGAGCTGAAAAAGGGTAGTGGAAAAGGGCCATAAGATAGCCTACCCTCTTTACCCTTTGCCTCTCGTTGCTAGGCGGCAGTTACGTGAAAGCCGCAAGCTTTCACAAGCAAATACATGACTGATATCACGCCGACTTTATGATTACATTTATGATTATCATGTAGAATCTATAGCTCTACGTACCTTTATCTTATGTCATTTCACAACACATTTTCTGACAGGAGGACTGTCTTTGGGTCCGGCGTAGCTCCTAGTAGACCCCCTCTGGAATACTGGCAGTGTTGCCAGATTGGGAGGTTTCAAGTGCATTTTGGTGGGTTTTGAACATATTTTGGGCTGGAAAACTTCAGCAGTATCCGGCAACAGATACTGCTGACATTTTCCAGCCCAAAATATGTTCAAAACCCACCAGAAAATGCACTTGAAACCGCCCAACTGGGCGGGAAACCTCCCAATCTGGCAACACTGTGTAGGCACTGCTGATGGTAGTAACACACGTTTGTGCTGAACTGAACACCCAAGAGATTCTTTTAAGCTGGGAAGGGTGTCAAAACAATCCAAATCGAAGTGTTCAGAGCACAGGACGGATGTTGGTGAGGGCTCCCACTTGTCACGAGTGCGCCTGACTTGCTTCACCCACTTCGCATGCAGCTCGGGATCTCTGGGAAACTTGAATAAACTTACCCCATCCTTGTGGGTTTTGGAGCAAAGCCGGCAACACAATGCGAAGGCATAATAACTATATATATAATAATGTATAATACTGTCTAATAAAAATACTAATAATGATAAACTGAACACCTGTCACATCAACAACAAACTGGTAAGTGAGGAGGAAGGTTCTTTCGCTGACGTCATATAGCTCCTCCTCCTCTTTCGTCTCCTGGGTGCTGCAGCCCCGTCAAATTTGCCCAAATAGCCGCGTTTATCATCATAACTTGTAAAATAGGTGCCTTCGTGAATTAATATATGGATCATCGGGAATTACTTTTTATGTTATAAAACATCGCCAAAGATGTCAAAAATGTGTCATCAGCACTTTAAGCGGTAGTCTCACGACCCGGATAGTAAACAATAAACATGGGGGACATGGAGTCGTTAGTGTTGCTGGTCTTGGTGCTAGTTTTCTGATCATCTTCTTCTTCTTTGTCGTAATTCTTCTTCTTCCGGGTTTACGGTGTTTACAGCATGGTTTACAGACCCCAGCGTGCTCGCGGGGCGTGTGTGGGCATGTGAGGACACTGCTCCTCACCAATCAGTGCACAGGGGAGTGTCTCCTCACGCCCCTAGCCCCACTCGGCGGCTCGGTTGGGCTCACTTCAGCCCCACTCCAAAACCGTGCGAGTTTTGGGTACTGAGTAAGGCTGAAGTGAGCTCAGTCGTGCTGCTCTGAGATAGTCGAAACGCGAGCCGTGTTGGGCTGAAGTGAGCTGAAAAAGGGTAGTGGAAAAGGCCCAAAAGTATACCGGTACAGTTTAGTGCATCTGTCCACACTAGCGAGAAATGTTTGCGGTTTTCTTTCACGGTAGTTGAAATGCGCGTGTGCGAAATGTTTCCGTGGTTACCGAGTAACTTCCTTCCGAGAATATGGCGGATGAAACAACGTGTGTGTGCTTTTTGTTATCAATGTACAGTCTGTATTTCTGGTGGTCATTTATTCAGTCGAATCGTATAAAACGCGCGAGGCAGTTGAGAAAGAAACTAATACCCTGTCCACACTAGGGATTTTGTACCGATACGAAACTACTTTCGTACCGCAACACCTGTCCACACTAGCAACTATACCGGTACTGTAGCGGTATAACTGAATCAGTACGAAACCCACAAATGTATGGGTTTCGTACCGGTACAGTATCGGTACTGTAGCGCTTTGCTGTAGTGTGGATAAATGAAGCGGTTCTGTATCGATACAAATATAATGCACATGCGCAATGAACCATTCCTACGTCTTCCAGGTTATTCATACAATACAATACGCCCGTGCTTTCCAGCTGTAAATAAAATGTCAAAATGGCTCAAAACGACCGTGGAGCTACATGGAGCAAAGAAAGGGGGAAGAAAGAAAGGAGGGAGGGAGGGGAGGGAGGAAGAGGGAGGGAAGGGAGGGGAGGGGAGGGAGGAAGAGGGAGGGAGGGAAGGGAGGGAGGGAGGAAGAAGGGAAGAGGGGGAAAAGGGAGGGAGGAAGAGGGGGAAAAGGGAGAGAAAGGGAGGGGAGGGAGGAAGAGGGGGAAAAGGGAGGGGAAGGGAAGAGGGAGAAAGGGGGGAGGGGGGAGGAAAAGGGGGGGAGGGGGGAGGAAGAGGGAGAAAGGGGGGGAGGGGGGGACGAAGAGGGAGAAAGGGGGGGAGGGGGGGAGGAAGAGGGAGAAAGGGGGGGGGGAAGAGGGAGGGGGGGAGGAAGAGGGAGAAAGGGGGGAGGGAGTGAGGAAGAGGGAGAAAGGGGGGAGGGAGGAAGAGGGGAGAAAGGGAGGGGAAGAGGGGAGAAAGGGAGGGGAAGAGAAGGGAAGAGGGGGAAAAGGGAGAGAAAGGGAGGGAGGAAGAGGGGGAAAGGGAGAGAAAGGGAGAGAAAGGGAGGGGGGAAGGGAGAGAAAGGGAGGGGGAAAGGGAGAGAAAGGGAGGGGGGAAAGGGAGAGAAAGGGAGGGGAAGAGGGGAGAAAGGGAGGGGAAGAGAAGGGAGGGAGGGGGGAGGGAGTAAGAGGGGGAAAAGGGAGGGGAAGGGAAAAGGGAGAAAGGGAGGGGAAGAGGGAGAAAGGGGGGAGGGAGAAATGGGGGAGGGAGGAAGAGGGGAGAAAGGGAGTGAGGAAGAGGGAGAAAGGGGGGAGGGAGGAAGAGGGGAGAAAGGGAGGGGAAGAGGGGAGAAAGGGAGGGGAAGAGAAGGGAAGAGGGGGAAAAGGGAGAGAAAGGGAGGGAGGAAGAGGGGAAAAGGGAGAGAAAGGGAGGGGGGGAAGGGAGAGAAAGGGAGGGGGAAAGGGAGAGAAAGGGAGGTGAGGGAGAGGTGAGGGAGGAAGGGGGGAGGGAGGAAGAGGGGAGAAAGGGAGGGGAAGAGAAGGGAAGAGGGGGAAAAGGGAGAGAAAGGGAGGGGGGAGGGGGGAAAGGGAGAGAAAGGGGGGAAGGGAGAGAGGAAGGGGGAGGGAGGGGGGAGGGAGTAAGAGGGGGAAAAGGGAGGGGAAGGGAAAAGGGAGAAAGGGAGGGGAAGAGGGAGAAAGGGGGGAGGGAGAAATGGGGGAGGGAGGAAGAGGGGAGAAAGGGAGGGGAAGAGGGGAGAAAGGGAGGGGAAGGGAAGAGGGGGAAAAGGGAGAGAAAGGGAGGGGGAGGGGGGAAAGGGAGAGAAAGGGGGGAAGGGAGAGAGGAAGGGGGGAAAGGGAGGGAAAGGGAGGGGGGGAGGGAGGAAGAGGGGGAAAAGGGAGGGGAAGGGAAGAGGGAGAAATGGAGGGGAAGAGGGAGAAAGGGAGGGGGGAGAAAGGGAGATTTGTTTTCTATGTTTCTTTCTCAACTGCCTCGCGCGCTTTATACGATTCGACTGAATAAATGACCACCAGAAATACAGACTGTACATTGACAACAAAAAGCACACACACGTTGTTTCATCCGCCATATTCTCGGAAGGAAGCTACTCGGTAACCATGGAAACATTTCGCGCACACGCATTTCAACTACCATGAAAGAAAACCACAAACATTTCTCGCTAGTGTGGACAGATGCACTAAACTGTACCGGTATACTTTGTATCGATACAGTTATACCACTTTCGTACCTGTATAAGTGTGAACACAGCAAAAGTTTGTGAAAAATAAGGATGTGAAGAACATCGTAGTCAAATGCACTTTGTGTGCTAAACCTAAAGAACTGTCCACTTCCCGAAAAAGCACCAGTAATTTAACTAAACATTTACAGAGGTTCCATAGTAACATGAAGTTAGCAAGGAAGCAAGCGGAGGATGAGAGTGGCGATAAAATCATAAAGCAGCCAAAATTAACGTTCTCCCGCTCTGAGATACTCCTTCAGCCTCAGGAGGTTAGGAGACTTGTGGCGGAGTATGTTGTTGAAGATATGCTGACAGTTTGTTTACATTTTTGTCCTGTATAACTGAGTTGTTTTTCAGGTCGGAAGTCAGACTGAAGTGATTGAGCTGCTTTTCCTTCGAGGGCTAATGGGCCTAAGCACTTCAATATCATTAAAAGCACTTGGATTTTGTTATTTCTAATTCTGTTTTTCGAAATGTGACTGGGTAGCTATAGCTACCCAGTCACCCAGTACCCAATAGCTAATAGTCATTGTCTAGCCGTGAATTAAAAGGCTTGTGTTTTTTTTTTTCAGGCCAGTTTTATTGTGTAGGCTACGATTTGCCATAATATGTTCATTAGGGTGCATCAGTTGCCCCCTAAAAATGAAAAGTTCCTCCGATCATGATGCATTTTTGTTTTTATGTTCCTTTTGGAGGCGGCACGGTGGTGTAGTGGTTAGCGCTGTCGCCTCACAGCAAGAAGGTCCTGGGTTCGAGCCCCGGGGCCGGCGAGGGCCTTTCTGTGTGGAGTTTGCATGTTCTCCCCGTGTCCGCGTGGGTTTCCTCCGGGTGCTCTGGTTTCCCCCACAGTCCAAAGACATGCAGGTTAGGTTAACTGGTGACTCTAAATTGACCGTAGGTGTGAGTGTGAATGGTTGTCTGTGTCTATGTGTCAGCCCTGTGATGACCTGGCGACTTGTCCAGGGTGTACCCCGCCTTTCGCCCGTAGTCAGCTGGGATAGGCTCCAGCTTGCCTGCGACCCTGTAGAAGGATAAAGTGGCTAGAGATAATGAGATGTGTGTGTGATGTGTGTGTTCCTTTTGGTAAGAAAACACACTGGGTGAAATATTTTGACAAAATTCAAAAGTTTAATGGTGGCACCAGGAGCTCAAAGTTATGGAAAAAGCTGCTATTTTATGACTTTTATGACAAAATTTCGATCACTTTTCATGAAACATTATGGCACCTTATAGAGTATACCAAATATCTTAGATACACATTTTTAGTACATATTCTAAATATATTATCAAGCACAGTTTGAGTTTTAGCTGTTCATTGAATCATTGTTCAACTACTTTTAAACAATACAAATGTATTATGAATCACATTAATGCTTCTCAATCCCTTGCAAAGGTTCTTAACATGATCTCTGGGTCACAAGAAATCAATAAATGGAGTCCAACATTGTGATTCAAACCTTACGCGAAGACATAAAATAAGCGGTTTTTTGGCAAAAAATGAACCTCATGGTGCCACCATTAGACTTTTGAATATGGTCAAAAAAATTTACAGGATGTCTTATTGGTGAAAAGGAACACCCAAACACAAATGCATCAGATTTTATGAAAGTGAGGGCAACTGATGCACCCTAATGTTCATTTTTGTTAAATTTCTGAAATGATGGAGTCCTATCCCTTAGGGCTAATCTTTTTTTTTTAAGAAAGCATAAACTATGCTTAATGCTCATCTCATCTCCTCTAGCCGCTTTATCCTTCTACAGGGTCGCAGGCAAGCTGGAGCCTATCCCAGCTGACTATGGGCGAAAGGCGGGGTACACCCTGGACAAGTCGCCAGGTCATCACAGGGCTGACACATAGACACAGACAACCATTCACACTCACGGTCAATTTAGAGTCACCAGTTAACCTAACCTGCATGTCTTTGGACTGTGGGGGAAACCGGAGCACCCGGAGGAAACCCACGCGGACAACATGCAAACTCCACACAGAAAGGCCCTCGCCAGCCCCGGGGCTCGAACCCAGGACCTTCTTGCTGTGAGGCGACAGCGCTAACCACTACACCACCGTGCCGCCCATGCTTAATGCTGTAAACTTGAAAACAATAAAGGCATAGAAATGCTAATTTTGTATCCTGTCATGTCTTTAGACATTACAGTACAATACAGTTCAATTAATGTTAATACTTGTATGAATAGGCCTAAAGTTACAGTATTTCTATCACAATTTGCCAGACTTTCACCCTTTGTCTGTCCTTGCGACGATTGTTCCTTGTACTGTGCCATGAGCCATCACTGTGGCTATTATATTCTACTGATTTTAATCATAAGCCTAGCTCAGTCAGATACCACATCACCTTCCACTGGATGTGTGATGAGCTAATTGAGCGTCTTGAGCTACGTTTAGATTGCCAAATCCATACTTCCAGTTATTTTGGTGAGAGTAACTTAAAAGTAATGCAATAGTAGTGTAATGCCTTACATTTTAAACACAGTAATATTGTAATGTAACGAATTACTTTAAAATGACAGTAACAAGTAATAAATAATGCAAAACAGTTTTGAAGTAACTTGCCCAACACTGGTCACATTACAGCCACACTTGTGAACATATTAAACCACAATTTAACACAATACTCATGGTATTAAAGTTTATAGAAAATTTCCTGAGTTTTAGAGTTGGACAGAGAGTCTCAATCTGTACGAATTAAGAAAAGGCTAGTGCTAGTCTTGTGTCTTATGCTAACATTAACAGCTTAGCACAAGTGCTAGGCTGTCCAAATAAATACTCGAATTCACAATGCTTCACAAAACCCAAACAATAAAACTAAAATAAAGTTCATTGCTATGAAAATTTAAAGACAGTTATTTATCAAAACCACAATTCCAATAATAATTGGGACGCTGTGTAAACTGTAAATAAAAACACAATGTGAAGATTTGCAAATCATAGAAACCCGATATTTCACTGAAAATAGTACAAAGACAACATATGAAATGTTGAAACTGGGAAATTTTATTGTTTTTTGAAAACTATATGCTCATTTTTTAATTTGATGTCAGTAACACATTTCAAAAAAAGTTGGGACAGGGCATGTTTACATCATCTCTACTGTGTTGCATCACCTCTACTTTTAACAACACTCCGTACATGTTTGGGAACTGAGGAGACCAGTTGCTGTAGTTTTGAAAGAGAAATCTTGCCCCATTCTTGCCTGATATACAGTTTCAGTTGCTCTACAGTTCAGGGTCTCCTTTGTCATATTTTGTGCTTCATAATGCACAAAATGTTTTAAATGGGAGACAGGTCTGGACTGCAGGCAGGCCAGTTTAGCACCCGGACTCTTTTACTATGGAGTCATGCAGTTTTGATATGTGCAGTAAGCGGTTTGGCATTGTCTTGCTGAAAGAAGGAAAGCCTTCCCTGAAATAGATTTTGTCTGGATGGCAGCATATTGCTCTGAAATGTGTATACATCATTCAACATTAATGATGCCTTCCCAAATGGACAAGCTACCCATGTCATGTGCACTAATGCCCCCTCATACCATCACAGATGATGGCTTTTGAACTGTGCACTAGCTGGATGGTGTCTCTCCTCTTTAGCTTGGAGGACGTGGTGTCCATGATTTCTAAAAAGAATTTCTACTTTTGATTCATCAGACCTCGGGACAATTTTCCACTTTGCCTCAGTCCATCGTAAAAGAGCTCGGGCCCAGGGAAGGTGGCGGTGTTTCTGGATCTTGTTTATATCTGGATTTAACTTGCATTTGTGGATGCAGTCATGAACTGTTTTCACAGACAATGGTTTTCTGAAGTGTTCCTGAGCCCATACAGTGATTTCCACTACAGACACGTGTTTGACAGTGTCGCCTGAGGGCCTGAAGATCACAGGCATCCAGTGTCAGTTTTCAGCCTTGTCTCTTGCATACAGAGATTTCTCCAGATTCTCTCAATCTTTTAATGATATTATGGACCACAGATGATGTGATCCCCAAATTCTTTGCAATTTTACATTGAGGAACGTTATTTTTTATTTTTTATTTTTGCACTGTTTGCCCATGCAGTCTTTCACAGAGTGGTGAATCTCTCCCCATCTTTACTTCTGAGAGACTCAGCCTCTCTGGGATGCTCTTTATATTCCCAATCATGTTACTGACCTGTAGCATTACACAACTTTTTCAGTTTGTTACCCCATCCCAACTTTTTTGAAATGTGTTGCTAACATCAAATTCAAAATTAGCAGATATTTTTCAAAAAACAATAACATTTTTCAATGTAATATGTTGTCTGTACTATTTTCAATGAAATATCAGGTTTCCATGATTTGTAAATCTTCACTCCATCCATCATCTGTAGCCGCTTAACCTGTCCTACAGGGTCGCAGGCAAGCTGGAGCCTGTCCCAGCTGACTATTGGCAAGAGGCGGGGTACACCCTGGACAAGTCACCAGGTCATCGCAGGGCTAACATTCACACCTATGGTCAATTTAGAGCCACCAATTAGCCTAACCTGCATGCCTTTGGACTGTGGGGGAAACCGGAGCACCTGGAGGAAACCCACGCAGACACGTGGAGAACATGCAAACTCCACACAGAAAGGCCCTTGCCGGCTGCTGGGCTCGAACCCAGGACCTTCTTGCTGTGAGGCAACAGTGCTAACCACTACATCACTGTGCCGCCCTATCTTCACATAAATTTAATTTATATTTTACAGTGTCCCAACTTGGGACTTGGAGTTGTACATTATTTACAATCAATTTACAGAAATGTCATGGCTATGGCAAAGCTAATGGTAGCAGAACATCTGTTATGCTGCAATAGTACAACCCCGATTCCAAATAAGTTGGGACAAAGTACAAATTGTAAATAAAAACAGAATGCAATGATGTGGAAGTTTCAAAATTCCATATTTTATTCAGAATAGAACATAGATGACATATCAAATGTTTAAACTGAGAAAATGTATCATTTAAAGAGAAAAATTAGGTGATTTTAAATTTCATGACAACAACACATCTCAAAAAAGTTGGGACAAGGCCATGTTTACCACTGTAAGACATCCCCTTTTCTCTTTACAACAGTCTGTAAACATCTGGGGACTGAGGAGACAAGTTGCTCAAGTTTAGTGTGACCCCGCAGGGTGAATTGAAGGGTCTTGGCTAAAGTGTTTGACTACGCCACCTGTGGCCTTGCACCACAAGAAATAATTGTACCACAGTATTTCCCCAGACCAGGTTTTAGACAAGAGGGCTCTCCCACACCGGTAAGTAAGTGAATACAGAGACGTGAGGTTTCAGTCTAAATAACGTCAATATTTATTGAAAAATAAACAGTAAAACAGTATTAAAATGCACTTTGATTTATTGGATAAAACAGACAAGGCAAGTTATGACGACGGTAAAAAAAATAAAAAAGAAAGAAATATGGCACACAAGGGGGAAAGTAAGGGCTGTCACCTGGATTAACAATACTATGTATTAGCAATATAGACTAGAGCAGCTTCAAAGGTTGGTTACCTGTCTTAGAAAGGTGAGGTTGACACACCAAACTTGCTCTGGGTTTCCTGTGCGTACCTACACACACGGGAAGATACTCAAACGCACACACAGCACAGATACTGCAAAAAGGTGATCACAGCAAACATTGAGGTGCTCGTTACCACTACAAATAGGTGAGGTGCACAAAAAGGAGGACTCAGATCCGGCGACCTGCCCCATGGAACCGCCCAGGCTATAGAAAGATCAAGAAAGGCAAGGTAAAACCAACAGTTTGAATCAAACAACAGCTGAAAGTAGCCGGATCAGTTACTAATGGTGGCAGCCAGTACTTCCCCCACGGGCAACAGCGTTAGACCAACACGTCTACAGCAGCAACAAACACACAAAAAACATGCCTAAGCATAGGCTAGAGGGGAGTCAGAAAGACGCAAAATAAAGAAAATCCAAAGTAATACAAGAAAGGTCAAATACTAAGGGCAATAACTGGACTCACACACACACAAAGTTAGGCTAGGCAAAGCAGCAGTGACATCACTCTGATGGAACAAGCAACAGTTAGATGCATGGTCACAAGTGTGCTTACAAGTTAAAAAGGTTCACATTACTAGGAGTGCTCACACAATATTATTTTTTTTAAAAAAATTCACGCAGTTAAGAATCACACAACGTTAATATCACCCAGGTAAAAGTAGTTACTCAACAATAAGAATGTTCACACACCTAGCACATATGAACTGGACGTAAACAAACAAACATTCTGATTTACCTCCATGCATCAAACTCAGGCACAAACAATGGCGTCAGGCATCCCAAGCAGTCACAATGTTCGCCTACTCACATGATGGCAAGACAGTGAGACAATTAGGTGCTAGCCAAACACAAGTCAAGCATTGAAAACATTTACTCATTGCCTTAATATACATATGAGCACAGATACAATATTAAAACATGCAGTTAGTTACAGTATGCTACCGGAACTTTTGTCAAGACCACAAACGGCAGAGTGCTCCCAGCATCCTCTGGACCAAACCTCGGTTTGAAAATAACAGTTTTAATGACACATCTTTGTACTACATGCATGCATGTATGAATGGGAAGTAACATTTAATCAATGTCCAAATATCTTCGGTAGTTCAACACTACCCGGAACCATTAGATGGTGTACTGCAGATCACCTCCAGTAAAAGCAGCGAGGACCGAAGCAGAAATACGAAAAACCAAAGCTTGTCTGTGACCTGCCGGTGAGTGCAGTTTTATAGATGTAATGCTAATCATGAATGAATAGCCACTGACCTGCTACCTGGGGGTGTGTCAGCTAGGTGCAGACCTACGGTGGCTGCAGGAGAACAACCTACCGAAAGATGCCGGTTACATTCTACCCCCCCCCCCCCCCCCCCCCTTTTGTGTCGGCGTCCCGCCGATTAAGTCAGCTCCTAATACAGGAGGGTCTAGTAAAGAAAAAAAAATGAAAGAGGGACAACAACTTGACGTAAACTCCAACAGCTCTAGCACCAGGGTCGGAAGACTACTGTAACTCTACTGCAATGCCCCAAGCACCTTTCAGCGACTGATGGAGAGGTTGTTTGGGGATCAACACTGCCAATCACTGTTGCTATATTTGGACGATATTATTGTTTTCTCTTCCAACGTAGACGACCATGTAAGCCGCCTGGACCTGGTCCTGAACCGTCTCCATCGAGAAGGTCTAAAAGCCAAGCTGGAGAAATGCTGCTTCTTCAGGAAGGAGGTCCAATACCTGGGGCACATAATCTCTCGTGATGGTGTGGCAACAGATCCCAGCAAGGTCTCAGCTGTGAGTAATTGGCCACACCCCACCAATGTCTCAGACCTTAGGTCGTTCCTGGGGTTCGCAGGTTACTATCGACGATTTGTCCTCGGGTTTTCCTCGCTTGCAGCCCCCCTACATCGCCTGGTGGCTGACCTATCTGGGACTAAGACACGTAAAGGGCAGGGGCCAAGACTGGAGGGAGCCTGGACAGATGCCTGTGAGAAAAGCTTCCAAGAGCTGAAGAACAGGTTGGTGAATGCACCCATCTTGGCCTTTGCTAACTTTAATCTCCCTTTTATTCTCAAGGTAGACGCCAGCCACATCGAGCTTGGAGCTCGATGGCACGGATGGCACGGTGAATTGTGTTCACAGATAATGTTTTCTGGAAATATTCCTGAGCCCATTTTGTGATCTCCAATACAGAAGCATGCCTGTATGTGATGCAGTGCCGTCTAAGGGCCCGAAGATCACGGGCACCCAGTATGGTTTTCCGGCCTTGACCCTTACGCACAGAGATTCTTCCAGATTCTCTGAATCTTTTGATGATATTATGCACTGTAGATGATGATATGTTCAAACTCTTTGCAATCTTACACTGTCAAACTCCTTTCTGATATTGCTCCACTATTTGTCGGCACAGAATTAGGGGGATTGGTGATCCTCTTCCCATCTTTACTTCTGAGAACCGCTGCCACTCCAAGATGCTCTTTTTATACCCATTCATGTTAATGACCTATTGCCAATTGACCTAATGAGTTGCAATTTGGTCCTCCAGCTGTTCCTTTTTTGTACCTTTAACTTTTCCAGCCTCTTATTGCCCCTGTCCCAACTTTTTTGAGATGCGTTGCTGTCATGAAATTTCAAATGAGCCGATATTTGGCATGAAATTTCAAAATGTCTCACTTTCGACATTTGATATGTTGTCTATGTTCTATTGTGAATACAATATCAGTTTTTGAGATTTGTAAATTATTGCAATCCGTTTTTATTTATAATTTATACTTTGTCCCAACTTTTTTGGAATCGGGGTTGTAGTTAAAGCTTTTGTTTTTGTAATGAAGCTTGAATCAAATGCTAAAATAGACGCTGAAGAAAAAAACACATATCTCAGACTGTCATTAGCAACTTAAATTTAAATATTATCCAACTAGAAGGGCACACAGTAGAGTGCATACTTCCTCCAAGCCACATATATCAACATCAAATCACTTTAACCTGGGATAATACTAAAGCAGTACACCAAATTTCATCAAAATCCATTCACTACGTTTGGAGTTACACTGGGAACAGGCAAAAAAATAAATAAATACATTTAAAAAATAAATAAAAATCCTGGATCCACCTATTCAGATTTGCATCAAAATCTAATCAATTGTTCCTTGGCCCACCTTTCCTCAAAATCCAATCATTACATTGGGAACAAACAAACATTACATTTATGTAATTTAGCAGACACATATGCAGAGCAATGTACAACATACCCAGAGCAGCCTAGGGAGCAGTTGGGGGTTAGGTGCCTTGCTCAAGGGCACTTCAGCCATTCCTGCTGGTCCAAGGAATTGAACCAGCAATGGTTTGGTCTCAAAGCTGCTTCTTTAACCATTAGGCCATGGCTTCCCCCAAACAGATGCAAACAAATACACAGAGGTGAAAACATAACCTCCAACACAGTTGGTGGAGGCAAATATACACTATATGGTCAAAGGTTTGTTGACGCCTGACCATCACACTCATACTCAAATGTGTTTGTTGAACACCCCATTCCAGATTTAGCTCCCTTAAACTGTTATTATAACCTCCTCTCTTCCGGGAAGGCTTTCCACTAGACTTCGGAGTGTGACTGTGGGGATGTGTGCACATTCACATTCACCACAATAGAAAGAACTCAAGTTCTTCCAGTCCAACCTTACCAAACCATCAATATTTCTCAAAGTCTAGGATACTTCCTTGGTAGGATGGGTCCTTCAGAGGCAACCTGTCCTTTAGACAGGTGTGTGTTGTTGAAAAGGTCCAGTCCTGTAAATGCACATAGGATGGTTGGATGCTTGAAGAATGCCAAGGACACACACGTCCTTGAAAATTCTGATTCTCTGGGGTCCTTGGTAGAATGGGAAGGATCAAAGACATCGGAACAGTCCTTCGGTGGGATCTGATGGCATGGCATCCTTGAAATGCAGCTGTTAAGGATGCTTCCTTGATGTTGGGAAACACTGCATGTCTTCATGGAGCTTGCTTTGTGCACAGGGGCATTGTCATGTGTTGGGGCAATTGGTCTTAAGTGATCAATCTCATTAAATCATTAAATCAGTCTCATTAAATCAGTCTCATTAATAATACCATTAATTTTGGTGCTTAATAATAAACTACCAAACAGCTAAATTATGGTATATTCCAAATTATTATGATCACTTCCAATGCAGCAATAATGTATCACTTACCAGGCTACAGCCAATGGCACTCATACACCTTGGAATTCTTTGAGATTGTGTGACTTCAAGTATATAGGCAAAACAGACAATCACAGGTTCAGAATAATTGAATTTATTATAACAATGATAAAAATGGGTAATAGTAGTTTAATACATTATATACAATATGGTCATATACTTGATGAGCGTGTGTATGCGCGTGTGAGTGTGTCTGAGTGTGTGTGTATGAGGGAGAGAAAGGGGTGTGTGTGGCAGAGATTTTCTCCTTACCACTATGTGAGCCACTGAGCTCTTAGGGTGTATCCTATGCGCAGTATGGGAAGGAGGAGACAAAGAGAGTTTGAATGTGGGTGCGGGAAAATGTGCCGTAAAGTTTGGAATAAATCAGGCTTTGGAATGTTATCTAAGGTGCGTCTGTGTGTGTGCTGGGGGAGGGTGACAACCCACCTCGTGTTCTGAGACAAAGAAATTAGCCGTGGCAGCTAACCCACTAGCTTATAACATTACCAAATTCACTGAAATCTTGATGAGGTCAAAATATGTGTAATAATGAAATTAAAAGTGCTAGAAAGGATTGAGAAGCATGCAACAGCCTATCTATTAACAATTGAGAGATCAAAACAAAATAGAACAATGATCAATTCAACACGCTGAGTGTCTAAAGTGTAAACAATTAAACAGTTCATGAGTTTAAGTTCACACTACTTCATAAAGCTAATTCCTAAGACTAGTTCTGCCCAAAATGCCAGTCTTACTTTAGTATCTTGCTGCTATGCAAGATTATAGAGATGTTCCGAAACTTCTGGAGTTCACAGAGGTTGTGGAGGCTTCCGGGGAAGCGCAGAGAATTTCTTGGTCCGAACTTCAGCGTTCGTGAGGAAAAGTCTCTGATCAAACAATGTGCACAGCGATTAAGTCAGAAGGAATCCGGTCGCTTCTAACTTTTAATTAACTGCTTTGGGCGGCAGTCGTAACGTTACTTATAACGAACACATAAAAACCGGTTGTAACTCACTCAATCTGAGTAAAATAACGCACTTAGGTAGTTTTACCGTGGCCAGTGGTAAACGAAAAGCACGCTGAAATCTTCTTTCTTGCCAGGCAAAAGTTGTGATTTCGGACGGTCCGGAGAGAGTGCCTCTTTTTATGTCTGTTACCGCGTGGTTCACAGAGCCAAAGAGGAAGACGGAAGTGTGGTTGAGTCCCTTATGGGCTCATGGAGGAAGTGACGTAGGTGATCCCGCCCAGGCATGACGTAGGTCATCGCGGAAGTTGGTTGATGGGATCTGTAGTTCTTAGACGGGACTGTGGCGCTGTACCTACACATGCTAGAACAGATCTGGGCCTCTTTTAATACTGCAGCATACACAGACTTTCTAGACAATTGTGTGCTTACAACTTTGTGACAAAGGTTTGAAGAAGAACCACATATGGGTGTGATGATCAGGTGGCCACAAACCTTTGGTCATATAGCGTATTAACCAAATAAACAACTTCCTTTGTTTAGGAAATAAATTGTGCTTCATTATAACATTCACATTAACTAGACCAATAAAAATAAACAATACATAGATTATAACTATAATAGTCAGTTGCTTGGATGTCAATGGCAAAACATCATTGTAGGTGCAGACTTTGCATGTGACCACAGTTGCACACTCCACTTATGGAGTCAATGTGGAATGTGTTAGGTTTCATGATCTAGAATAAGGTTCTTCCATGGAACATGCCTTCATTTACCCACACACGGTACAGTCATGGAACTAAAACTGATGCATCATCTATATTTTTCTCCCTACCTACTCATCAAAGTGGAATAATTTCACAACTAAAAACTTCCTTGTATGAGACTTGTATTTATTTTTCAAGACGATAACACAGATGTGAACTCAGTTTCACAAAAACAGTTACAAAATACAACATGTGCAAATATTCCTTTTAAATACATTTTAAACAAAAAAGTAAAATGAGCGCATGCTTTGACTTTGTTGACTGAAAAAGTAGCATGTTGAAAATGACACCTCAAAATGCTTGCACAGAACTCAGACCCCTTTATTCCCCTATATTTAAAGTTAGGCACACTGACCTACAAGCAGCAAGGCCCGTTTGGCAAATAAATATGTGCAGAAAATTTCGTCTGATCTGGAATCATGTAAACTTTGCATATTGTAGACCCCGGGCATACAGTCTCCTGAGGGACAAAGTGCAGCACAACTCGATTCTACATTGTTAAATTCAAAACTCTGTTAGTATTCCACTTCAAAAAAAAAAAGTCACACAAAGTATTGCAGTGTTCATTAATAAGTAAGAATTAGAAACAACCCACACACACACACTGGAAACTGCTGGATGTGGTCTAAATGCCCAAATTAAGTAATGTCAAAGATCAAAATGGAAACTTATCCAAAGGCCCTGTCAAGGCTCTGTATTCGTGAAAATGGTTCAAGTTCAATGACAAACAGTACTGTAAAGTTTTTCAGAGCAGAAATTCTCATTGTTTCTTAGCTTTCTATTATTACATGTTAAAGATGGGACAATCTGTTGAAACTCCAACATCGAGAGGAATCATTATTCAGGCAACCTAAAGAAAAAAAAGACATATAAACATCAACTTATTTTGTGTCTCTATTTTCACAACAGCCTAGTATTAATTCTCAACAGAAGACAAAGGAGAACCAATTACAACATATGAATATCAATTGCACATGGGGAAAAAAGTTCAATTCTGTATACCAGGAACTCAAACCTTATACAGCCATAAACCATGAATCTTATGAATGCAATCCAATTATTTGACAGACAATAATAATTTGGCTACTTACTTGAGCAAAACAGTTTTTTTTATTCCTGAATTTTATACTGAGACCCCATGTGGTCTAAGCTGACATTTATAGTGTTTTTAATTCAATTCTCTTCCATTTGTAGAAAACTTTTAACATGTATTGGCATAAAGTGGCTTTACAGAAATCTGGATGTACATGGATATTTAGTTCCCTAATCAGCAAGCCAGAGACTACATTCAATTCAATTTCCAAATGTAGTCAGCTAATAAATATAAGAACTCAAGAATATAACAGTGGGTTGTGATTTTATTATTTTAAAAGAAAGAGAGAATCAGTGCTGTAAACCACGTCTTTGCTGTACGTAAGTGCATGCAGGACGGTCACGAAGGGCGCAAAATAAATGGAGGGTTCTGCCGAAAAGCCCTTAACTAATTGGTGGAAAACACAAAATCATCAAATCTAAGGACATTTTCTCACTTGTTCCAAATACTCGAGTCCCCTCTGAGGATGGACTCTGGCCTCGTTTGTGGGAAGGGCTCATAACTGCAGGGTTGGGTCCATATAGAAGTATTTCTTCTGAACCGTGGCTCATACTTACTTCACTTTTGTGCACTCAGGACTAAAAAATGGAAGGCACTATCCTCATCTGTTGTTTCTTATTATTTTCCTCTGGCACCAATATTCAAGCGGTGAAAGAGTGTCTGTTTTTTTTTTAAATACAATGTATGGAATGTTACTGTGCAGGAATACCTGCAAACAAGGAACTGATCTTGTAGATTTTCAGTCATGCAAGATGGCATGAGAGGTTTCCATAAGGTGATCTAAATACAGTGTTCTAGTCTTATGAGCAACTGGTTTTGTCAGGTGTGACAAGAACATTTAACAGTTATTCCACGAAATCAAGTCATACGTGAGCTGATAGCCAACAAGACACGTAGCGCCGAGTATCTCTGAGAGATCAGAGAATCTTTGGTTTTCCATGTATGACGAGATCGAGTGGAATAACTGTTAAATGTTCTTGTCACACCTGACAAAACCAGACGCTCATAAGACTAGAACACTGTATTTAGATCACTACTACTACTACTACAAAGCCTAAAATGAAAAATGGGGCACCCTATGGCCTTACAGACGTCACCAACACAAATAACAGTAAAGCTGTGCCATTTGTAAGAGAGCATACAGTTAGGTCCATAAATATTTGGACAGAGGCAACATTTTTCTAATTTTGGTTCTGTACATAACCACAATGAATTGTGAACAAAACAATTCAGATGCAGTTGAAGTTCAGACTTTCAGCTTTAATTCAGTGGGTTGAACAAAATGATTGCATAAAAATGTGAGGAACTAAAGCATTTTTTAAACACAATCCCTTCATTTCAGGGGCTCAAAAGTAATTGGACAAATTAAATAATATCTCATTCATCTCATTATCTCTAGCCGCTTTATCCTTCTACAGGGTCGCAGGCAAGCTGGAGCTTATCCCAGCTGACTACGGGCGAAAGGCGGGGTACACCCTGGACAAGTTGCCAGGTCATCACAGGGCTGACACATAGACACAGACAACCATTCACACTCACATTCACACCTACGGTCAATTTAGAGTCACCAGTTAACCTAACCTGCATGTCTTTGGACTGTGGGGGAAACCGGAGCACCCGGAGGAAACCCACGCGGACACGGGGAGAACATGCAAACTCCGCACAGAAAGGCCCTCGCCGGCCACGGGGCTCGAACCCGGACCTTCTTGCTGTGAGGCAACAGCGCTAACCACTACACCACCGTGCCGCCACAAATTAAATAATTGTAAATAAAATGTTCATTTCTAATACTTGGTTGAAAACCCTTTGTTGGTGATGACTGCCTGAAGTCTTGAACTCATGGACATCACCAGACGCTGTTTCCTCCTTTTTAATGCTCTGCCAGGCCTTTACTGCAGCGGTTTTCAGTTGCTGTTTGTTTGTGGGCCTTTCTGTCTGAGGTTTAGTCTTTAACAAGTGAAATGCATGCTCAATTGGGTTGAGATCAGGTGACTGACTTGGCCATTCAAGAATATTCCACTTCTTTGCTTTAATAAGCTCCTGGGTTGCTTTGGCTTTATGTTTTGGGTTATTGTCCATCTGTATTATGAAACGCCGACCAATTAGTTTGGCTGCATTTGGCTGGATTTGAGCACACAGTATGTCTCTGAATACCTCAGAATTCATCCGGCTGCTTCTGTCCTGTGTCACATCATCAATAAACACTAGTGACCCAGTGCCACTGGCAGTCATGCATGCCCAAGCCATCACACTGCCTCCACCATGTTTTACAGATGATGTGGTATGCTTTGGATCATGAGCTGTACCACACCTTCACCATACTCTTTTCTTTCCATCATTCTGGTAGAGGTTGATCTTGGTTTCATCTGTCCAAAGAATGTTCTTCCAGAACTGTGCTGGCTTTTTTAGATGTTTTTTAGCAAAGTCCAATCTAGCCTTTTTATTCTTGAGGCTTATGAGTGGCTTGCACCGTGCAGTGAACCCTCTGTATTTACTTTCATGCAGTCTTCTCTTTATGGTAGATTTGGATATTGATACACCTCCCTCCTGGAGAGTGTTGTTCACTTGGTTGGCTGTTGTGAAGGGGTTTCTCTTCACCATGGAAATTATTCTGCGATCATCCACCACTGCTGTCTTCTGTGGGCGTCCAGGTCTTTTTGCATTGATGAGTTCACCAGTGCTTTCTTTCTTTCTTTCTTTCTTTCTTTCTTTCTCAGGATGTACCAAACTGTAGATTTTGCCACTCCTAATATTGTAGCAATTTCTCGGATGGGTTTTTTTCTGTTTTCGCAGCTTAAGGATGGCTTGTTTCACCTGCATGGAGAGCTCCTTTGACCGCATGTTTTCTTCACAGCAAAATCTTCCAAATGCAAGCACCACACCTCAAATCAACTCCAGGCCTTTTATCTGCTTAATTGAGAATGACATAACGAAGGAATTGCCCACACCTGCCCATGAAATAGCCTTTGAGTCAATTGTCCAATTACTTTTGGTCCCTTTAAAAACAGGGTGGCACATGTTAAGGAGCTGAAACTCCTAAACCCTTCATCCAATTTTAATGTGGATACCCTCAAATGAAAGCTGAAAGTCTGGACTTTATGTCCATGTCCATTATATAACTATAACTTGAATATGTTTCAGTAAACAGGTAAAAAAAAGAAAATTTGTGTCAGTGTCCAAATATATATGGACCTAACTGTATGTGCTGCATTGCATAAATGATATTGTGTGTGCTTGTAATTGTGATATTTGTGAGTTCCAACAGTAGATTCTCATTCATTCACTCATTAACCTTCAGTAAGCACTTCATCCTCATCAGGTTCATGGTAGATCTAGAGCCTATTCTGGGAACACCAGGCACACGGCAGGAAATCAGCCTGGATAGGAGTCCAGTCCATGACAGGGCACCATGCACACATGGGTCATTCTATACTTTGGGGTATATTTCACAACAGCAAAAATGTTCTTTCTCAATAGAATAATCAGTAGTTCAAATTCTTATATTCCTTCAGTGAACCATATCCGCAAGTTGCAAAGCTTCAACATTAACATTTTTTAACATTTTTTTAAAGAGAAAAGATGCTTTCACTACTCAGTTTGTCAACTATGTTATGGACAAAATGGATGTCATTACAGTCATTTGATTAAATCCTGCACTTCAAGTAAAATACAGTTTTAGGGGCTCGAGTCTATTCTGCCATATACATTTTAAAAATATGAAAAGAATTCTTCAAAGAATTTTTTTACTTTTTTTTCCAAATATAGGTGTGACACTGTCATTAAGGACAGGATTATATAAATATTTTTTATTATAAAACTACCATACAGGTTATTTTGATAGTTCTAAGAAATATCCAAACAATTTTTATAGAGGGCGGCACGGTGGTGTAGTGGTTAGCGCTGTCGCCTCACAATAAGAAGGTCCGGGTTCGAGCCCCGTGGCCGGCGAGGGCCTTTCTGTGCGGAGTTTGCATGTTCTCCCCGTGTCCGCGTGGGTTTCCTCCGGGTGCTCCGGTTTCCCCCACAGTCCAAAGACATGCAGGTTAGGTTAACTGGTGACTCTAAATTGACCGTAGGTGTGAATGTGAGTGTGAATGGTTGTCTGTGTCTATGTGTCAGCCCTGTGATGACCTGGCGACTTGTCCAGGGTGTACCCCGCCTTTCGCCCGTAGTCAGCTGGGATAGGCTCCAGCTTGCCTGCGACCCTGTAGAAGGATAAAGCGGCTAGAGATAATGAGATGAGATGAATTTTTATAGATGTACATTGTACTTTAAAGGATATCAGAAGCACCATTTTAGTTGTTTCAAATGTGAAAAAATGAGGTGCAACATAGTTGACAATCGCTATATTTACAGGCACAAAATATTCCAGTTTTTGCCCTTATTTCAAAAAAATACAATATTCCTACGAAGCTGTTTACATGGCTAATGAAAATGAACATTCCACTAATATTCCTGTTTACATGCAGTCATGTATACTCCGATTATCTAGTTCAGCGTCTCTCAACCAGGGTGCCGTCTGGCTTTGTTAGGGGTGCGGTCAAAAAATTATATATTCTAACATTGAAATAAATAAAATGAATTAAAATTCCAAAAAAAAAAAGTTACACTAATGCAGATCATCGCCGCCTCATGCATCATCAAAACTTGTCTCACGGCCCCCTTTCCCATGTCACAACGTCACTGCCGAGGTCAGCGTATGGTCAGCGTGACTGCGTATATTTTATACGGGGGTGCCTTGAGAATTTGCATACTTCTGAAGGGTGCCGTGATTGAAAAAAGATTGAGAAACGTTGGTCTAGTTGTTTTGTGTACAACACAGAGCTGACCGTAAATAGGCAAGAGGCTGTGTGTTACAAACTGCTGTAAAAATCCCAAGTGAGATGGATATTTTGAATGCGCTGTATACATGTCCAAAGAACACTCCTAAAACCTGAATAACGTCGGCATATCCCTCATGTCTTAACTGGAAACTGCTGAATTCAGAATAAGGGCAAATTCATAATATCCAAATAGAATATACTGTTAACATAACCCATATCAAATTCCGGATAATAATGGAATATTAGTCTGCATGTAAACCTACTGAATGAAAGTCACACAGTTTAATGCTATCCCTCTCTCCACTTATCTAAATATGCTGCTATTCTTGCTGGATCAGCATCCCTGTATCTCCGCTGTTTCTCAGCTCCTGACATCTATTTAAAATTATTGCATTAAATTGAGCTGAAGGAGAAAAGTTTGCTCACATGAATAACATGTGACATATTAAAACTGATAATCATGTGATAATAACAACTCATGATATATAGACTACTGGGTAACATAGTTGACAATTTCTCTATGTTGACCCATAATTTTAAATGGTAGGCCTTGTTTGGCTGACCACGTCATTTTCTGGAACAGGTTAAGTCAAGTCAACTTTATTGTCAAATATGCTATACATGCTCAACATACAGCACAGATGAAATTTCAGTCCTCTCTGACCCATGGTGCAAACAGGCAATGCAATAAATAAAAATAGAATAACTGAAATAAACAATATAAACAGTATAAACACTCTAGATAAAAACTAGACATAGACTAAACACTCATATTACATATACACATATACAGTGGGGCAAAAAAGTATTTAGTCAGCCACCAATTGTGCAAGTTCTCCCACTAAAAAGATGAGAGAGGCCTGTAATTTTCATCATAGGTACACTTCAACTATGAGAGACAGAATGGGGGAAAGAATCCAGGAAATCACATTGTAGGATTTTTAATGAATTAATTGGTAAATTCCTCGGTAAAATAAGTATTTGGTCACCTACAAACAAGCAAGATTTCTGGCTCTCACAGACCTGTAACTTCTTCTTTAAGAGGCTCCTCTGTCCTCCACTCGTTACCTGTATTAATGGCGCCTGTTAGAACTCGTTATGAGTATAAAAGACACCTGTCCACAACCTCAAACAGTCACACTCCAAACTCCACTATGGCCAAGACCAAAGAGCTGTCAAAGGACACCAGAAACAAAATTGTAGACCTGCACCAGGCTGGGAAGACTGAATCTGCAATAGGTAAGCAGCTTGGTGTGAAGAAATCAACTGTGGGAGCAATTATTAGAAAATGCTGACATACAAGACCACTGATAATCTCCCTCGATCTGGGGCTCCACGCAAGATCTCACCCCGTGGGGTCAAAATGATCACAAGAACGGTGAGCAAAAATCCCAGAACCACACGGGGGGACCTAGTGAATGACCTGCAGAGAGCTGGGACCAAAGTAACAAAGGGACTCAAATCCTGCAGTGCCAGACGTGTCCCCCTGCTTAAGCCAGTACATGTCCAGGCCCATCTGAAGTTTGCTAGAGAGCATTTGGATGATCCAGAAGAGGATTGGGGGCGGCACGGTGGTGTAGTGGTTAGCGCTGTCGCCTCACAGCAAGAAGGTCCTGGGTTCGAGCCCCGGGGCCGGCGAGGGCCTTTCTGTGTGGAGTTTGCATGTTCTCCCCGTGTCCGCGTGGGTTTCCTCCGGGTGCTCCGGTTTCCCCCACAGTCCAAAGACATGCAGGTTAGGTTAACTGGTGACTCTAAATTGACCGTAGGTGTGAATGTGAGTGTGAATGGTTGTCTGTGTCTATGTGTCAGCCCTGTGATGACCTGGCGACTTGTCCAGGGTGTACCCCGCCTTTCGCCCATAGTCAGCTGGGATAGGCTCCAGCTTGCCTGCGACCCTGTAGAAGGATAAAGCGGCTAGAGATAATGAGAGAGAGAGAGAGAAGAGGATTGGGAGAATGTCATATGGAACCAAAATAGAACTCATCTCATCTCATTATCTCTAGCCGCTTTATCCTGTTCTACAGGGTTGCAGGCAAGCTGGAGCCTATCCCAGCTGACTACGGGCGAAAGGCGGGGTACACCCTGGACAAGTCGCCAGGTCATCACAGGGCTGACACATAGACACAGACAACCATTCACAATCACACCTACGGTCAATTTAGAGTCACCAGTTAACCTAACCTGCATGTCTTTGGACTGTGGGGGAAACCAGAGCACCCGGAGGAAACCCACGTGGACACGGGGAGAACATGCAAACTCCACACAGAAAGGCCCTCGTCGGCCACGGGGCTTGAACCCGGACCTTCTTGCTGTGAGGCGACAGCGCTAACCACTACACCACCGTGCCGCCCCCAAAATAGAACTTTTTGGTAAAAACTCAACTTGTCGTGTTTGGAAGAGAAAGAATGCTGAGTTGCATCCAAAGAACACCATACCTATTGTGAAGCATGGGGGTGGAAACATCATGCTTTGGGGCTGTTTTTCTGCAAAGGGACCAGGACGACTGATCCGTGTAAAGGAAAGAATGAATGGGGCCATGTATCGTGAGATTTTGAGTGAAAACCTCCTTCCATCAGCAAGGGCATTGAAGATGAAATGTGGCTGGGTCTTTCAGCATGACAGTGATCTCAAACACACCGCCCGGGCAACGAAGGAGTGGCTTCGTAAGAAGCATTTCAAGGTCCTGGAGTGGCCTAGCCAGTCTCCAGATCTCAACCCCATAGAAAATCTTTGGAGGGAGTTGAAAGTCCGTGTTGCCCAGCGACAGCCCCAAAACATCACTGCTCTAGAGGAGATCTGCATGGAGGAATGGGCCAAAATACCAGCAACAGTGTGTGAAAACCTTGTGAAGACTTACAGAAAACGTTTGACCTCTGTCATTGCCAACAAAGGGTATATAACAAAGTATTGAGATGAACTTTTGTTATTGACCAAATACTTATTTTCCACCATAATTTGCAAATAAATTCTTTAAAAATCAGACAATGTGATTTTCTGGATTTTTTTTTTCCTCATTCTGTCTCTCATAGTTGAAGTGTACCTATGATGAAAATTACAGGGCTCTCATCTTTTTAAGTGGGAGAACTTGCACAATTGGTGACTGACTAAATACTTTTTTGCCCCGCTGTATACACACATACAACCCCGATTCCAAAAAAGTTGGGACGAAGTACAAATTGTAAACAAAAACGGAATGCAATGATGTGGAAGTTTCAAAATTCCATATTTTATTCAGAATAGAACATAGATGGCATATCAAATGTTTAAACTGAGAAAATGTATCATTTAAAGAGAAAAATTAGGTGATTTTAAATTTCATGACAGCAACACATCTCAAAAAAGTTGGGACAAGGCCATGTTTACCACTGTGAGACATCCCCTTTTCTCTTTACAACAGTCTGTAAACGTCTGGGGACTGAGGAGACAAGTTGCTCAAGTTTAGGGATAGGAATGTTAACCCATTCTTGTCTAATGTAGGATTCTAGTTGCTCAACTGTCTTAGTAATCTGTGGATGGTTGAAGAGAGCAACTGGACTTGTTTGAAGATTCTTTTCAAACTGTTGTTTGAAGATTCAAGTCCAGTTGCTCTCTTCAACCAACCACAGATTACTATGTACCTGGATGACTGAGATTCGTCACAGATATGTCTACTGTCTTAGGTCTTTTTTGTCGTATCTTCCGTTTTATGATGCGCCAAATGTTTTCTATGGGTGAAAGATCTGGACTGCAGGCTGGCCAGTTCAGTACCTGGACCCTTCTTCTACGCAGCCATGATGCTGTAATTGATGCAGTATGTGGTTTGGCATTGTCATGTTGGAAAATGCAAGGTCTTCCCTGAAAGAGACGTCGTCTGGATGGGAGCATATGTTGCTCTAGAACCTGGATATACCTTTCAGCATTGATGGTGTCTTTCCAGATGTGTAAGCTGCCCATGCCACACACACTAATGCAACCCCATACCATCAGAGATGCAGGCTTCTGAACTGAGCGCTGATAACAACTTGGGTCGTCCTTCTCCTCTTTAGTCCGAATGACACGGTGTCCCTGATTTCCATAAAGAACTTCAAATTTTGATTCGTCTGACCACAGAACAGTTTTCCACTTTGCCACAGTCCATTTTAAATGAGCCTTGGCCCAGAGAAGACGTCTGCGCTTCTGGATCATGTTTAGATACGGCTTCTTCTTTGAACTATAGAGTTTTAGCTGGCAACGGCAGATGGCACGGTGAATTGTGTTCACAGATAATGTTCTCTGGAAATGTTCCTGAGCCCATTTTGTGATTTCCAATACAGAAGCATGCCTGTATGTGATGCAGTGCCGTCTAAGGGCCCGAAGATCACGGGCACCCAGTATGGTTTTCCGGCCTTGACCCTTACGCACAGAGATTCTTCCAGATTCTCTGAATCTTTTGATGATATTATGCACTGTAGATGATGATATGTTCAAACTCTTTGCAATTTTACACTGTTGAACTCCTTTCTGATATTGCTCCACTATTTGTCGGCGCAGAATTAGGGGGATTGGTGATCCTCTTCCCATCTTTACTTCTGAGAGCTGCTGCCACTCCAAGATGCTCTTTTTATACCCAGTCATGTTAATGACCTATTGCCAATTGACCTAATGAGTTGCAATTTGGTCCTCCAGCTGTTCCTTTTTTGTACCGTTAACTTTTCCAGCCTCTTATTGCCCCGTCCCAACTTTTTTTGAGATGTGTTGCTGTCATGAAATTTCAAATGAGCCAATATTTGGCATGAAATTTCAAAATGTCTCACTTTCGACATTTGATATGTTGTCTATGTTCTATTGTGAATACAATATCAGTTTTGGAGATTTGTAAATTATTGCATTCCGTTTTTATTTACAATTTATATTTTGTCCCAACTTTTTTGGAATCGGGGTACACACACACACACACACATATATACACACACACACACACACACATAAATTGGAGCAAATAAACAGTCAAGGGCACTTGAGGTATAGCAGGTAAACATGAAATGAGCAGTATAAACAATAAACTAATAGCTGTTCAGGTGAGGTAGTGCGGAATAGTAACTACCTCACCAAATTAACATCAAATTTGAACATATAATTGAATTGAAATCATTAGCATTTGTAAACCATAGCAATGTATGTTACATACAGTGGCATGCAAAAGTTTGGGCACCCTTACTGAAAATGTCTGTTACTATGAATAGTTAAGTGAGCAGAAGATGAATTGATCACCAAAAGGCATAAAGGTAAAGACGACACATTTCTTTTCAGTGTTTTCTGCAAGATTTGTGTATTATTTTTGTTTTGTACAATTGGAGAGTGAAAAAAAGAAAAGGAACACCATGTGAAAGTTTGGGCACCCCAATACGTTTGAGTTCTCGGGTAACTTTTACCAAGGTTCCAAACCTTAATTAGTTTATTGAACTGTGGCTTGTTCAAATTCTTCGTTAGGAAAGGTCAGATGAAGCAGATTTCAAAGCCGTATAAATTCTCTGACTCCTCAAACTTGTCCCTAAAATCAACAGCCATGGGCTCCTCTAAGCAACTCCCTCGCATTCTGAGTAATAAAATAATTGATGATCACAAAGCAGGAGAAGGCTACAAGAACATAGCAAAGTGTTTTCAGGTAGCTGTTTCCTCAGATTGTAATGTTATTAAGAAATGGCAGTTAACAGAAACAGTGGAGATCAAGGTGAGGTCTGGAAGATGAAGAAAACTTTCTGAAAGAACTGCTCGTTAGATTGCTAGAAAGGCAAATAAAAACCCCTGTTTGACTGAAAAAGACCTTCAGGAAGATTCAGCAGACCCTGGAGTGGAAGAAAACCTTTCCTGTGTCCGAGCCACAAAATTCAGTGTCTGAAGTTTGCAAATGAACATCTAAATCAGCCTGATGCATTTTGGAAACAAGTCCTGTGGACTGATGAAATCAAAATAGAACTTTTTGGCCACAATGTGCAAAGGTATGTTTGGAGAAAAAAGGGTGCTGAATTCCAGGAAAAGAACACCTCTCCAACTCTGAAGCATGGATGTGGATCGATCATGCTTTGGGGTTGTGTTGCAGCCAGTGGCACAGGGCACATTTCATTGGTTAAGGGAAGCATGGATTCAAATAAATACCAGCAAATTCTAGAAGCAAACATCACACCATCTGTAAAAAAGTTGAAGTTAAAAAGAGGATGGGTCCTACAATAAGACAATGATCCAAAACACACCTCAAAATCTACAATGAAATACCTCAAGAAGCACAAGCTGAAGGTTTTGCCCTGGCCCTCACAGTCCCCTGACCTAAACATCATTGAAAATCTGTGGATAGATCTCAAAAGAGCAGTGCATGCAAGACAGCCCAAGAAACTTGTAGAACTGGAAGCCTTTTTGCCAGGACGAATGGGTGAAAATCCCCCAGGTAAGAACAGAAAGATTATTAGCTGACTACAAAAAGTGTTTACAAGCTGTGATACTTGCCAAAGGGGTGTTACTAGGTACTAACCATGCAGGGCACCCAAACTTTTGCTTCGGGCCCTTTTCCTTTTTTGTCATTTAGAAAATGTAAAAGATGAAAATAAAAAATTGTTTTTGCTTAAAATATAAAGGGAACGAGTCATCTTTATGCCTTTTGGAGATCATTTCATCTTCAACTTGCTTAACTGTTCACAGTAACAGCAATTTTGACCAGGGGTGCCCAAACTTTTGCATACCACTGTAGTTGACTCATTTAATATACTCATTGACAATATGCTATTATAGAATTTTTTTTTTAATGAGATGACACTCTCCACAGTGTATTCAACATGTCCACTACAGAATTAAGTGGCATCATGTGATGCTGGTCACATGGTATTGGAACAAACCATTTTAGTAACATAGTTGACAGAACTTTTATGAATATTAATAAATTAAGATATTTAAATTATTTGAGGGAGAAAATCAACTTAAATATTTTTCTTTAGTATTTAGACTTTAGAAATACATTTTAAAAATAGTTTTTCAATTTATTGCTTTGCTATTCGTTATTTTGAATACAAAGCCTCTTTCAGCTGAAAAACAGACAGCAAAAACAGTTAATTTCCGAACATCATGACAAATTTCAAATGAAATGAAAACACAGTATGCACATAACTGTATAATAATAATAATAATAATAATAATAATAATATGCTTTCTATTAATAGGTAATAATATGATGATTTTGAAGAAAATAGTAAATATAAAGATCATCAATGGATATGGAATGTACCCCAAATTATAGAAGGATTCATATACTGGGGCAATTTAGAATTGCCAATACACCTACCAGCAGGTTTTTCAGGAGGTTGGAGGAAACCAGAGAACCCAGAGGAAACCCAGAGGCGGGACATGAAACTCCATATAGACAGTAACTCGAGTTCAGGACTGAACCGGAGACCCCAGAGCTGTGAGGGAACAATACTATCCTCTGTTTCAAGCACGTTTGCATTCATATAAATATACTTACATGTCCCATTTAGCGCAGGTGTTTCCATACAACTTGTGTGTGTCTAGTTCCCTCTGTGAATAAGTAAAATGACAAACAGACACTCTTACAACCCATATAAAAACAACCCTAGGATTTAACTGTTTATGTACAATTATAAATACGGAGGGGATTATAGAAAATTGCGCATGCTGATTGGTCAAGAAATTGGTCAAGAGATTCAGACTATCACCTTGAGCAACTCGGCAAAATGGCGTCCAATCACTTTGTCACCATAAGTGAGGAAGAATTACAAATTATGAAATAAACTGCTCTTCCTAAAAGCACTAAAGATGCTACAAAGTTTGATCTAAAACTATTCAAAGATCAAGTGGAACTGTGATTTATTTATCCGTTTCAGAACAAAGTATTTTATGTGAGTTGGCATAGATCAGTGACAAGTCTTCGCAGCGCCTTTATTACATCTGCGCAGCAGAAAACTCTCTCATTGAATATTTGCATCAGCTCCAATGTGTGACGTCATGTTGTCTTGACAACCATGCGATATCGTAAACCATATTCAACTTACTCCCCATTGGGTAGAGTGACATAATACATGTAGGATATGCCAACAATATTGCATGCTACCAAACCAAATGAATGAAACCTGCTAGAAGGGGCTAGAATACATACATGTTATTTACCAGCCGGGAGGTCCGTATGGTGAAATACCGTGACTGACGTCTTGAAAGTACTGAGTGAGGCCTTCTGGGCTGAGGTCAGTATTCAAGGCCGAGGTCACGGTATTTCACCATACGGACCGACCTTAAGCTGGTAAATAATATTTTTTTTTTTCTTTGCCAAATTCTAACAGAAACCGAGAGCGCCCAAAAGGGAAAACCAAGCCGAGGCGCCATTTTGAATCCTCATTCACGGCTGTAATGCAAATGGCTTCCTCCTCGGTATACAAGTGCACTTCCATGGCAGGAAAAAAACTACATTTTGCCACCCATGTAGTCCCCTATTTATACAAAATTGAGTCATTCAGGATTCAGCCATGTTTTTGCTCGGCGTTAGCAACAGTTAGAGGTTTTTAGCTTTCTCCTGAAATGGTTTATTTTATTTCTTCTTCCTCAGGGTAGTAAAACTCGCTTTCGCTGTGAACACTGTCGTTATCGCTATCCATGCTGTAAAATTAATGCTATCCTGTAGAACAGGATAAAGCGGCTAGAGATAATGAGATGAGATGAGATTTCTGATTCTTCAAAGTAGCCACCGTTTACCTTGGTGATGCTTTGCACACTATTTGCATTATCTTAACCAGCTTCATGAGGTAGTCACCAGGAATGCTTTTCAATTAACACGTGTACCTCGTCAAAAGTTAACTAGTGCAATTTCTTGCCTTTTTAATGCATTTGACATCAAACAGTAAATAATAAAAATACAGTAAATAGCCCTATTCCACAACTGTAGTAATCCATATTGTCAAGAACCACTCAACTAAGTAAAGAGAAACGACATCCATCATTACTTTAAGGCATGAAGATCAGTCAATTGGGAAAATTGCAAGAACTTTGCATGTATCTTCAAACTCAGTTGCAAAAACCGTCAAATGCTACGTAGAAACTGGCTCTCACGAGGACCGTCCCAAGAAAGGAAGACGAAGACACACAAGCAGAGGATGTGTTCATTAAAGTTACCAGCCTCAGAAATGTTAACCTAACCTGCATGTCTCTGGATTGTGGGGGAAACCGGAGCACCCGGAGGAAACCCACGCGGACATGGGGAGAACATGCAAACTCCACACAGAAAGGCCCCCTCAGCCACTGGGCTCAAAAACAGATCCTTCTTGCTGTGAGGTGACAGTGCTAACCAATGCACTACCGTGCTGCCAAGGAGAGAGTTGTCTGGGCCAAGAAACACAAGGAATGGACACCAGACCAGTGGAAAGTGCTTTGATTTGATTCCAATTTTAAGATTTTTGGTTCTAAATGCTGTGTCTTTATTAGACGCAATTCCCATTGTGAAGCATGGAAGAGGAGGTGTGATGGTGCTTTGTTGGTGACACTGTTGGTAATTTATTCCAAATTGAAGGCGTACTTTACCAACATCACTACGAGAGCACTCAAAAGCAACATGCCATCCTAGCTCGTTTGCACCTACTGGGACCATCATATTTTTTTTTTCCAAAAGGATAACGACCCAAAACACACCTCCAGGATATGTACGGGCTATGAAACCAAGAAGGAACGAGTGAATGAGTGCTGCATGAAAGGACCTGGCCTCTACAATCACCCGACCTAAACCCAATTGAAATGGTTTAGGATGAGTTGGACCACAGAGTGAAAGAAAAGCCAACAAGTGCTCAACGTACAGTGGTGCTTGAAAGTTTGTGAACCCTGTAGAATTGTCTATATTTCTGCATAAATATGACCTAAAACATCATCAGATTTTCACACAAGTCCTAAAAGTAGATAAAGAGAACCCAATTAAACAAATGAGACAAAAATGTTATACTTGGTCATTTATTTATTGAGGAAAATGATCCAATATTACATATCTGTGAGTGGCAAAAGTATGTGAACCTCTAGGATTAGCAGTTAATTTGAAGGTGAAATTAGAGTCAGGTGTTTTCAATCAATGGGATGACAATCAGGTGTGAGTGGGCACCCTGTTTTATTTAAAGAACAGGGATCTATCAAAGTCTGATCTTCACAACACGTGTTTGTGGAAGTGTATCATGGCACGAACAAAGGAGATTTCTGAGGACCTCAGAAAAAGTGTTGTTGATGCTCATCAGGCTGGAAAAGGTTACAAAACCATCTCTAAAGAGTTTGGACTCCACCAATCCACAGTCATACAGATTGTGTACAAATGGAGGAAATTCAAAACCATTGTAACCCTCCCCAGGAGTGGTCGACCAACAAAGATCACTCCAAGAGCAAGGAATGGCCAAGTCAAAGTCCTGACCTTAATCCAATCGAAATGTTGTGGAAGGACCTGAAGCGAGCAGTTCATGTGAGGAAACCCACCAACATCCCAGAGTTGAAGCTGTTCTGTACGGAGGAATGGGCTAAAATTCCTCCAAGCCGGTGTGCAGGACTGATCAACAGTTACCGGAAATGTTTCGCTGCAGTTATTGCTGCACAAGGGGGTCACACCAGATACTGAAAGCAAAGGTTCACATACTTTTTTGCCACTCACAGATATGTAATATTGGATCATTTCCCTCAATAAATAAATGACCAAGGATAGTATTTTTGTCTCATTTGTTTAACTGGGTTCTCTTTATCTACTTTTAGGACTTGTGTGAAAATCTGATGATGTTTTAGGTCATATTTATGCAGAAATATAGAAAATTCTAAAGGGTTCACAAACTTTCAAGCACCACTGTATATGGGAACTCCTTCAAAACATTCCAGGTGACCATCTCATGAAGCTGGTTGAAAGAATGCCAAGAGTTTGCAAAGCCTCATCAAAAGGTGGCGACTCTGAAGAATCTAAAATATAAAACATTTTGCTTTGTTTACTACATAATTCCACTTGTTATTTCACAGTTTTGATGTCTTCAGCATCCTTCTACAATGGACAAAATAATAACAATAAAGAACAAGCGCGCTCTGAGAGCACAATATCCTCTGCTGGCAACTCTGCTATAACTCTGGTAAACTGTGACTGAATTGAACAGAACTGCAACATGCATATTACTGACATATAACAAAGAATCATTTCAAGTTTCATGAAATTCCTCCAAAAATTGTGAGAGGAGTTGATTTCAGAAGGTGAGGACCCTTCCCGGGACGGACAGACGGACATTGCCATGACATAATCCCCCTTCAGGCCTTTCAGCCAGTGGGGGATAAAAATTGTGAAGGAAGTTGATTTCAGAAAGCATGCACACCTTGATGAAATTGCCAAAATACAAGGTTGTTAATAATCAAGGGCATAACTCTGGTAAAATTTGCCCAAATTAAACAAAATTTCAATATGCGTATAACTGTCATATAACAAAGCCTTTTACCAAGTTTGGTGAAATTCCTCCACAGATTGTGAGAGGAGTTGATTTCAGAAGAACGTACACCCTCATGAAATTGTCAAAGTACAAGTTATTTAATCAAGGGTCAAAACTCTGGTAAAATTTTCACAAAAGAAATTTAATCGCAATATGCGTATTACCGTCATATAACGAGGCCTTTTTCCAAGCTTTGAGAAATTCGTCCAAAAATTGTGAGAGGAGTTGATGTCAGAAGGCAAGCACACCTTCATGAAATTGTGAATTTACAAGGTTGTTAATCAAGGGCCACAACTCCAGTAAAAAATTGAACAAAATAATAATACGCGTACTACCGACATATAACAATGCCTTTTGCCAAGTTTGGTGAAATTCCTCCAAAAACTGTGAAAGGCGTTGATTTCAGAAGGAAAATACACTCTCATGAAATTGTCAAATTATAATTTTCTTAACCAAGGGCTGTAACTCTGGTAAAATGTGACCAAATTTAATGAAATTGCAATATGCGTATTACCGACATAGAACAAAGAATCTTGCCAGGTTTCATGAAATTCCTCCAAAAATTGTGAGAGGAGTTGATTTCAGAAGGTGAGTACCCTTCCCAGGACGGACAGACAGACGGACATCGCCACGACATAATCTCCCTCCGGGCCTTTCGGCCAGTGGGGGATAAAAACTTTGAATTCAAAGGTGTGTCCAAACCTTTGACTGGTACTATATTTTTTCCCCTGCATTAAATCATAAAGTACTACTTACCCCTTTGTCCAGAATTACTGGGTGATCTGGTAGAAAGTCAGGTTTTTTCTTTGCCATTGGTGTCTTTGCCAACTTGAGCAAGAAGTCTCTGCTGTATGATATTCTCTCTATCAAGAACAAAAGAGCCCAGCTTTACTCTCAAAGATCATTTAACCAAAACAAACTCAATCAAACTATTCAGCTCGCTGTTCTGGACACACCACTGTTATTCATCAAGTCATCCTCACAATGTCATGTTCTCATGCTGGCACTCTACTGAACTTTATTCAACGTTAAACTACAAACCAAGCCAGGATCATTCACCAGTCACAACAGGACAACCTTTTGTTATCCAACAGGTTTTCCCCCATACCTTATATTCTATTCTACCACAGCACTGTTGAATTCTTGAATCAGACTGGTCAGTAGGTGTTCATGAACTTTCTAGAACAGCAGCTTTTGCAATAGTGCTGGCTGTAATTCATGCCGATTGTTATTGCATTGTATCAGCAAGTTTTCTATCATGTGAAAGTTTTCAGGTCAGAGAATTTAGTGCTGTCTGGTTACTTGGTAAGATACCAAGTAGGGTGCATCAGTTGCCTTCACTTTCATAAAATCTGATGCATTTTTGTTTGGGTGTTCCTTTTCACCAATAAAGACATCCTGTAAAATTTTTTGGCCATATTCAAAAGTCTAATGGTGGCACCATGAGGTTCATTTTTTGCCAAAAAACGCTTATTTTATGTTTTCGCGTAAGGTTTGAATCACAATGTTGGACTCCATTTATTGATTTCTTGTGAGCCAGAGATCATGTTAAGAACCTTTGCAAGGGATTGAGAAGCATTAATGTGATTCATAATACATTTGTATTGTTTAAAAGTAGTTGAACAATGATTCAATGAACAGCTAAAACTCAAACTGTGCTTGATAATATATTTAGAATATGTACTAAAAATGTGTATCTAAGATATTTGGTATACTCTATAAGGTGCCATAATGTTTCATGAAAAGTGATCGAAATTTTGTCATAAAAGTCATAAAATAGCAGCTTTTTCCATAACTTTGAGCTCCTGGTGCCACCATTAAACTTTTGAATTTTGTCAAAATATTTCACCCAATGTGTTTTCTTACCAAAAGGAACATAAAACCAAAAATGCATCATGATCGGAGGAACTTTTCATTTTTAGGGGACAACTGATGCACGCTAATACCAAGCTGCTGCTTTTTTGTCTTATTGACTTCAAGAGTCAGTCAGTCAAAGAGTCCCATATACGTTTCCGTACGTACGTTGGGGAGTGCCTGTTAGAGAGCACACTCTGTCTAGGCCGTCGGCATGGTGAGGTAGGGTGGCCAGTTCCTTTCCTCGCCGCCTTTAACTTCCCCAGTGTTTCCACCAGGTCCCCATTCACTGCTGGGTGGACAGGAGGCGAGCCCCAGATCACCGTTCGAAGCGAGGCTCGAACCGGGGACCGTTCGCTTAGTGGTCAAGCGCTCTAACCACTTGGCCACTTCGCCTCAACTTCAAGAGAGTGGGGGAAAATAAAGGCCGGTGAGGGGTTACTGTTTATAACTGCTGTAGGTATTGAAAGATGTTCCAGAACAAGTCTCACAGGACACTTCAGAGCGATAGATAGATAGATAGATAGATAGATAGATAGATAGATAGATAGATAGATAGATAGATAGATAGATAGATAGATAGATAGATAGATAGATAGATAGATAGATAGATAGACAGACAGACAGACAGACAAATCATTCACTAATAAATTAAAAATCGTAATCATTGGGAAATTGCTGTGGTATAAGAGGAATAAAACTAGAATAACAAGAAGACAGAGTCATCTATATCCCCCGCCCTATATACCAACTCTATACCAAGTTTCAAGATATTATTTGTCACATTTTTCAAGTTGTGCTGCAGGAAACCAACCCTACCTCTTCACACTGACCTCAGCAGCCCATGGCATAAACCCACCGGACCTTTGGTCCAGGTGAGCTAAAAATTAAAATTTCTTACATTTCTTAGTATCAAAAGGCACGTATACATTACTTAAACACATACCAACCATACCGCTTATAATTTTCAAGTTCTGTTCCAGAAACTAAACCTACCCCTCAGACTAACCTGAGAGACTAAGTCTGAAATTGTTTCCATGGAAACATGAAAATTTTAATTTTTTTTCAAATTTCTTAATATGAAAAGGCACATCTACATCACCTTGTTAACATGTATACCAAGTTTCAAATCCGTATCATGAATAGTTTTGGATACATGCTCCGGAAACAAACATTAGAAACTAAGTAAAAATCTAGTTTTTATGTAAAAATTTGAAAAATACTTTTTTTTTTTTTTTCAAAAATCCAAAATAGCAAAAGGCACCAGATCATATGCTGCTTGATATGTATACAAAGTTTCATGAAGAGATCTTCAGTAGTTTTAAAGATATGGCCCGGAAACGAAAACGTGACCGGATGGATGGACGGAACCCGTTTCTATATCCCCCGCCAAACTTCATTTGGCCAGGAGATAAAAATAGAATAAACTTCCCCAAAGTGGATTAATTTCTTTTAGTATAAATATGAAGGTGATTATAGGAAGTCGCACGCTGATTGGTTGAGAAATTCGGACCGTTTCTCGATAATCACCTCGAATGACTCGGCAGAATGGCGGCCAATTGCTTGGTCACCATAAGTGAGGAAGAATTACAAATTATGAAAGAAAATGTTCTTCTGAAAAGCATTAAAGATGCTATAAAGTTTGGTCTAAAACTATTCAAAGGTCAGGTGGAATTGTGATTTATTTTACTTATTTCAAAACAAAGTATTTTATGTGACTCGTCATAGATAAGTGGCACAACCCTGTGTCACACCGTTAAGTTTGAAATAAATTTTTTTATACGATTTTTTTTCCAAATAATCACCTGTGTATTTATACTAAAACAATTCTCCGTCTCAGGATCCGTGAACATTGGTGAATAATAACCTCAACTTAGTCTCGGTTATTATTCACCGATATTCACTTCACCTTCGGCGAATAACTGTTAAACAAGTGTTGCCAGGCAAAACAAACCTCGCCTGGCAGCACTTATTTTATACCTATATGTTGATAATGGTAATAGTTCTCAATCATCAGCTGTCAGGTTGTCCGATGAAAATCCTTGAGTTTGACATTTCAAAGTCATTCAAGATCAAAGATCATGGTGCCAAATGAAAGCCCATATGGCACTTCCTATAGTTGATAATGGTAAATATCTGTCTAACAATATAGACAGATATATATAGGGCCTTTCTGTGCGGAGTTTGCATGTTCTCCCTGTGTCTGTGTGGGTTTCCTCCGGGTGCTCCGGTTTCCCCCACAGTCCAAAGACATGCAATTACACTACCGTTCAAAAGTTTGGGGTCACTTTGAAATGTCCTTATTTTTGAAAGAAAAGCACTGTTCTTTTCAATGAAGATCACTTTAAACTAATCAGAAATGCACTCTATACATTGCTAATGTGGTAAATGACTATTCTAGCTAAATTCTACTGTCCACACGGCAACGGATTCAGGTGAATCTGATAAAATTGTTTATCGTTTCGGCCTGGCGTCCACACGGCGCCGGCGTTTTGGGTGCCCCACAACGATATTTTTTGAGAACGGGTTCCAGAGTGAAAAAATCTGGCAACGGAGCCGTTGCGAAGTCGTCTGGATGAGTAGAACGGATTTGTTTACGATGACGTCACAACCACATGACTAGAACAAGCAGCACTCTCACTGTTTTGTATGAACCACTGCATTGCATTCACTTTTGTATACAGCTTTTCTTTTAAATAAACAAGTAACTCAACCATTTCTTGAATTTCTTTTTTTTATTGGATAAGACTGCTTTTCAAAATGTTCACACACAATATAAAAAGTTATATAAATTATATAAAAATGCTTTTCAAAATGTTCACACACAATAAGAAAATTAAGTTATATAAAACTATGCACACTAATAAAACTAATTTGTACACACAGAAGGCACGATTTCCTCGCGTAATCGCAGCCATCTTCTTCTTGTTGTGTGTTTGTTCCTGACAGTGCTTCACATCGGGTAGAAGAAGGGGTTTATGCGCATGCGTCCTACTTCTTCTATTGTTCTGGTGTCTCCGATGGGACCGTCTTACAGCGCACGTAGAGGTGTGGCATGTGTATTGCATCGTTTTCAGCAAGCGTTGCGTTGCCATATGTACCTGATATTTTACTGATCCGTTGCCCATGTGGACGTGATATTTTTTTAAATAATATCTCGTTGCCGTTGTCGTGTGGATGTAGCCTCATGACAACGGCAGCGAGATTTTATTTTTAAAAAATAATATCGCGTCTACATGGGCAACGGATCAGTAAAATATCAGGTACATATGGCAACGCAACGCTTGCTGAAAACGATGCAATACACATGCCACACCTCTACGTGCGCTGTAAGACGGTCCCATCAGAGACACCAGAACAATAGAAGAAGTAGGACGCATGCGCATAAACCCCTTCTTCTACCCGGCGTGAAGCACTCACAGGAACAAGCACACAACAACAAGAAGAAGATGGCTGCGACTACGCGAGGAAATCGTGCCTTCTGTGTGTACAAATTAGTTTTATTAGTGTGCATAGTTTTATATAACTTAATTTTCTTATTGTGTGTGAACATTTTGAAAAGCAGTTTTATCCAATAAAAAAAAAGAAATTCAAGAAATGGTTGAGTTACTTGTTTATTTAAAAGAAAAGCTGTATACAAAAGTGAATGCAATGCAGTGGTTCATACAAAACAGCGAGAGTGCTGCTTGTTCTAGTCATGTGGTTGTGACGTCATCGTAAACAAATCCGTTCTACTCATCCAGACGACTTCGCAACGGCGCCGTTGCCAGATTTTTCCACTCTGGAACCCGCTCTCAAAAAATATCGTTGTGGGGCACCCAAAACACCAGTGCCGTGTGGACGCCAGGCCGAAACGATAAACAATTTTATCAGATTCACCTGAATCCGTTGCCGTGTGGACAGGGCCTAAATGTCTGGTTTTTGGTGCAATATCTCCATAGGTGTATAGAGGCCCATTTCCAGCAACTCTCACTCCAGTGTTCTAATGGTACAATGTGTTTGCTCATTGCCTCAGAAGGCTAATGGATGATTAGAAAACCCTTGTACAATCATGTTAGCACAGCTGAAAACAGTTGAGCTCTTTAGAGAAGCTATAAAACTGACCTTCCTTTGAGCAGATTGAGTTTCTGGAGCATCACATTTGTGGGGTCGATTAAATGCTCAAAATGGCCAGAAAAATGTCTCGACTATATTTTCTATTCATTTTACAACTTATGGTGGGAAATAAAAGTGTGACTTTTCATGGAAAACACAAAATTGTCTGGGTGACCCCAAACTTTTGAACGGTAGTGTAGGTTGACGTGGAGCGGCCTTGGGCTGAGGTGACCTTGAGCGAGGTACCTGACCCCTGACTGCTCTCCGGGCGCTCTGGTGTGGCTGCCCACTGCTCTGGGTGTGTGTTCACTGCTTCAGATGGGTTAAATGCAGAAGATGAATTTCACTGTGCTTGAAGTGTGCATGTGACAAATAAAGGTTTCTTCTCTTCTTATCAATAACCGTTTTCAAGTTACAGCCCTCTGAAAATCCATGCTTTCAAGGTCAAAGATCATGGTGCCAAATGAAAGCCCATATGGGAGCTCCTATATGTTCACAATAGTAAACATCTGTCTATCAGCAACTGTTTTTGAGTTATAATGGAAAATATGTTATTTTGACCGAAAGGTTGACCTTTCCGGTGACCTTGACCCGATGACCCCCAAAATTTAATCAGGTAATCTACGGACCATTGCCCACCTACCCTGAAAATCTGAAGTCAGTCGGTGCAACCGTCTAGACGCTAGATTGTTAACAGACAGACACACAAACAAACAAACCGCACTGATTACAATACCTCACCCCGCTGACACCTCGCATGCCCTGTTCCGTTTGTTTTAATAACATTGCAGTGACTGAATAACTGAAAACTGACACTTACCTCGTTTGGCAGGTGCTTGACTTTGGCTGTGCAGCTTGAGAATTTCAAAAAAATCCTCCACTTTTATCATGTTTAGCTGAAACAACAACAACAGGTTCTGTGTTGTCACTAAAGAGTCACCAGGGATGCCAGATACAAATGAGAAGAAACACACACACACACACACACTATCTGACCAACTCCATGAGCATTTTAAAGTATGTGGTACAAAAACACAGCCTTACTGATCTTTCTGCTGGCTTCTCCACAGGCTCAGCCACTACATGTGTCTGGACCACTACACACACACAAACAGCACACAAAAGTATTCACTGCAACAGAACTACTCAGGTAGCGAATAAATCTTGATACAAGCCAGAAAACATACTTATTCAGCAAGTCCTTAAAAAGCATTAGCTTGATCCAGAGAGAACTGAATTGCTGTTACCTTGATTACTATTTAGTCTGCGCAGTGGCCTTGCTGGCTCCAGATTTCGCATCCTCCTCGTGGAGACCTCCATCATTCTGATGAAAGAAAATATCCTCTTCCTGACAATCACGCTTACGATTCATAAACTACCTTACTCATGACTAAATAAGGGCCCGTTTACACGAGGACGCTGTCGGGTAAAAACGACTAAATATTTGATCGGAAGTGCCTTTCGTCTACACGGGGACGGCGTTTCCGAGGCTGAAAAACGGAAAAAATTGAAAACGCCTTCCAGAGTGGATAAGTTAAAAACAGCCCCCGTTGCATATCCGTCTAAACTACCCAATACGCGAAACTCTGCTCGGATCTGCTCACGTCGGGTACGCGTTTACGTCATACATATGTCATATACTGTACATGCCAGCCCAGGAAGTAAGAAAGTAAGTAAAAAAGTAAGAGCATGTCTGATTACATCGATCCAACGGACCTTCAAGCTGCTCTGGCAGCTTTAATAAACGTCCAGGAGTCCTTCGAACATCTATACCGAATCTGCACATATACCGTTAATGAACAGAGGCGGGTATAGTATGCTCTTACTTTTTTACTTACTTTCTTACTTACCATAGCCAGAGTAGTCAAAGTTTTCGCGGTGCAGATCAGACAAGACGGAAGACGTTGCGCATGCGTGCAGACATAGCGGAGGTCTTTCACAGCACCACCTAGCCGCCTGGCATGCACATCCAATTGAATTCCACACATTTATGCGTCACCGTATAGACGCAGATTTCCTCCTTGAAAACGGTCGTGTAGACGCGGAAAAAAGTGAGAACGAAAACGGACTTTTGCGTTTTTGTTTCAGACCGTCCCCGTGTAAAGTGGGCCTAAACCACTTTGTGTGTGGTCATTAATCAATATTATTCACTTTATTAACTTGCTGTCAAGTCATGTGGCCCTAAATTCTCTGCTATTTTTCCTGCTTCACCATTCAAGATACTACGTAATGCATCATGTGGTGGGCTTTTCCTGTTCACACAAGGCATTGTGGGATACAAATTTAAAACAGGAGAGAAAAATAGAGGACGCGAGTGTGCAAATGAAACATGAAAGACTGACTACAGTAACAGAAAGCGAGAAGACATTATGTTGCGAAGGAAAGGAAACACAGAACCAAACTAATAAATAGCGGCAGTCAATGAGCACCTTGGTGTGATCGGCTGTTCGTTGAGCAACAGAATGATGTAACGGTCAGTGCACGGTCAAGTTAAACCTGCGCATGTGCAAACGGACTTCCTCTGTCTGTCTGACTGCGCGAAGTGCACAATTTCATGCACATTATTTGCTCGGGAATCCCCTCAAATTAAATAACTTCCCAGCCACAGAATGGCCTGATATTTTGTGAGATATTACAGAAATGAACATGCATCACAATCACCAAATTTCAGAGGGAAATAAATTTCACTGATTTTATGAAATCGAAAGGCTGTCTCTCTTTAAATGTGAGCAACACGTTTCAAAAACGTTGGGACAGGGCATGTTTCCCAATGTGTTGCATCACCTCTACTTTTAACAATACTCTGTAAATGTTTGGGAACTGAGGAGACCAATTGTTGTAGTTTTGAAAGAGAAATGTTTTCTCATTCTTGCCTGATATACAATTTCATTTGCTTAACGGTTCGGGGTCTCCTTTGTCGTATTTTGCGCTTCAGAATGCACCAAATGTTTTAAATGGGAGACAGGTTTGGACTGCAGACAGGCCAGTTTAGCACCTGGACTCTTCTACTGCAGAGCCATGCAGATTTAATACATGTGCAGAAAGTGGTTTGGCATTGTCTTGCTGAAAGAAGGAAGGTCTTACCTGAAAAAGATTTTGTCTGGATGGCAGCATATTGCTCTGAACCATTTATATATCAATCAGCAGTAATGATACCTTCCCAGATGGACAAGCTACCCATGTCATGTGCACTAATGCACACGCATACCATCACAGATGCTGGCTTTTGAACTGTGCACTGATAAGCCAGATGGTCCTTCTCTTCTTTAGCCTGGAGGACGTGGTGTCCATGATTTCTAAAAAGAATTTCTACTTTTGATTCGTCAGACCGGGCAGCACGGTGGTGTAGTGGTTAGCGCTGTCGCCTCACAGCAAGAAGGTCCAGGTTCGACCCCCGTGGCCGGCGAGGGCCTTTCTGTGTGGAGTTTGCATGTTCTCCCCGTGTCCGTGTGGGTTTCCTCCGGGTGCTCCGGTTTCCCCCACAGTCCAAAGTCATGCAGGTTAGGTTAACTGGTGACTCTAAATTGACCGTAGGTGTGAATGTGAGTGTGAATGGTTGTCTGTGTCTATGTGTCAGCCCTGTGATGACCTGGCGACTTGTCCAGGGTGTACCCCGCCTTTCGCCCATAGTCAGCTGGGATAGGCTCCAGCTTGCCTGCGACCCTGTAGAACAGGATAAAGCGGCTAGAGATGATGAGATGAGATGAGATTCGTCAGACCTCGGGACAATTTTCCACTTCGCTTCAGTCCATCGGGCCCAGAGAAGGTGGCGGTGTCTCTGGATATTGTTTATATCTGGATTTAACTTGCATTTGTGGATGCAATAATGAACTGTTTTCACAGACGATGGTTTTCTGAAGTGTTCCTGAGCCCATACAGTGATTTCCACTACAGACACCTGTCTGCTTTTAATGCAGCGTCTCCTGAGGGCCTGAAGATCACAGGCATCCAGTGTCAGTTTTCAGCCTTGTCTCTTGCATACAGAGATTTCTCCAGATTCTCTGAATCTTTTAATGATATTATGGACCACAGATGATGTGAGATCCACAAATTCTTTTCAGTTTTACGTTGAGGAACGTTATTCTTAAATTGTTGCACTATTTGCCTACGCAGTCTTTCACAGAGCGGTGAATCTCTCCCTATCTTTACTTCTGAGAGACTCGGCCTCTCTGCGATGCTCTTTTTATACCCAAATTTGTTTGTTTTTTTCACATTACACAACATTTTCAGTCTTTTGTTGCCCCGTCCCAGCTTTTCTGAAACGTGTTGCTGACATCCAACTCAAAACGAGCATATATTTTTCAAAAAAACAATAGAATTTATGAGTTTCAACGTTTATGTTGTCTCTGTACCATTTCCAATTAAATATAGGGTTTCCATGATTTGCAAATCTTCACATTGTGTATTTGTTTTATTTACAGTTGTGCTCATAAGTTTACATACCCTGGCAGAATTTTTGCTTTCTTGGCCTTTTTTCAGAGAATATGAATGATAGCACAAAAACTTTTTCCCCACTCACGGTTAGTGGTTGGGTGAAGCCATTTATTGATAAACAACTGTGTTTTCTATTTTTAAATCATAATGACAACAAAAAACATCCAAATGACCCTGGTCAAAAGTTTACATACCCCAGTTCTTAAAGGAACAGTCCACCGTACTTCCATAATGAAATATGCTCTTCTCTGAATTGAGACGAGCTGCTCCGTACCTCTCTGAGCTTTGCGCGACCTCCCAGTCAGTCACACGCAGTCAGACACGCTGTCACTCCTGTTAGCAATGTAGCTAGGCTCAGTATGGCCAATGGTATTTTTTGGGGCTGTAGTTAGATGCGACCAAACTCTTCCGCGTTTTTCCTGTTTACATAGGTTTATATGAGCAGTGATATGAAACAAGTTCAGTTACACAAATTGAAATGTAGCGATTTTCTATGCTATGGAAAGTCCGCACTATAATGACAGGCGTACTAACACCTTCTGCGTGCTTCGGCAGCGCATTGATATCTGAGCTCCGTATCAATGCGCTGTCGAAGCGCGCAGAAGGTGTTAGTACGCCTGTCATTATAGTGCGGACTTTCCATAGCATAGAAAATCGCCACGTTTCAATTTGTGTAACTGAACTTGTTTCATATCACTGGTCATATAAACCTATGTAAACAGGAAAAACGCGGAAGAGTTTGGTCGCATCTAACTACAGCCCCAAAAAATACCATTGGCCATACTGAGCCTAGCTACATTGCTAACAGGAGTGACAGCGCGTCTGACTGACTGGGAGGTCGCGCAAAGCTCGGAGAGGTACGGAGCAGCTCGTCTCAATTCAGAGAAGAGCATATTTCATTATGGAAGTACGGTGGACTGTTCCTTTAATACCGTGTATTGCCCCCTCTAACATCAATGACAGCCTGAAGTCTTTTGTGGTAGTTGTGGATGAGGCTCTTTATTTTCTCAGATGGTAAAGCTGCCCATTCTTCTTGGCAAAAAGCCTCCAGTTCCTGTAAATTCCTGGGCTGTCTTGCATGAACTGCGCGCTTGAGATCTCCCCAGAGTGGCTCGATGATATTGAGGTCAGGAGACTGAGATGGCCGCTCCAGAACCTTCACTTTGTTCTGCTGTAGCCAATGACAGGTCGACTTGGCCTTGTGTTTTGGATCGTTGTCATGTTGGAACGTCCAAGTACGTCCCATGCGCAGCTTCCGGGCTGATGAGTGCAAATTTGCCTGCAGTATTTGCTGATAACATGCTGCATTCATCTTTCCTTCAACTTTGACCAAGTTTCCTGTGCCTTTGTAGCTCACACATCCCCAAAACATCAGCGATCCACCTCCGTGCTTTACAGTAGGAATGGCGTTCCTTTCATCATAGGCCTTGTTGGCACCTCTCCAAATGTAACGTTTATGGTTGTGGCCAAAAAGTTAAATTTTGGTCTCATCACTCCAAATTATCTTGTTCCAGAAGTTTTGAGGCTTGTCTCTGTGCTTGGCGTAAATTTTTGTTGGTCTACCTGACATTGGTTTGGTTTTAAAGTGCCATTCCACCATTGGATGCATTCTTTCGCATAAAATACAATATATTTTATGACAACATGACTAGACAGAGAAATCTTTTAGCTTCAAAATGATATATCAAACATAATTTTTTGACAACAAGTATATTAATTTTGCGACCAAAGTCACCTACCCTTTTAATTTCCGCGCGGTAGTGAAACGTGATGTCATCGGCAGGTTTCCCTTCTTGTGTACCACGTGTCAGTCTATTTTTAGACCAGGAAACCCCCAAAGTGAGAGAGTCATTTCTCCTCGTATATGGGGGCCAAAAAAATTGCGAAAATTTTTGAGTTAATCTTTCAGTTAGCTAGATTTATTGGTATTAGCTAGATTTATTGGTATTAGCTAGATTTATTGGTATTATTTTTATCGCGTTCTATCCGCCATTGCTGATAATATGTGCCACGTCACACGGTACACAAGAAGGGGAACCTGCCGATGACATCACGTGCGGAAATTAAAAGGGTAGGTGACTTTGGTCGCAAAATTAATATACTTGTCGTTGTCAAAAAATTATGTTTGATATATCATTTTGAAGCTAAAAGATTTCTCTGTCTAGTCATCTCATCTCATTATCTCTAGCCGCTTTATCCTTCTACAGGGTCGCAGGCAAGCTGGAGCCTATCCCAGCTGACTACAGGCGAAAGGCGGGGTACACCCTGGACAAGTCGCCAGGTCATCACAGGGCTGACACATAGACACAGACAACCATTCACACTCACATTCACACCTACAGTCACTTTAGAGTCACCAGTTAACCTAACCTGCATGTCTTTGGACTGTGGGGGAAACCGGAGCACCCGGAGGAAACCCACGCGGACACGGGGAGAACATGCAAACTCCACACAGAAGGGCCCTTGCCGGCCCCGGGGCTCGAACCCAGGACCTTCTTGCTGTGAGGCGACAGCGCTAACCACTACACCACCGTGCCGCCCCTGTCTAGTCATGTTGTCATAAAATATATTGTATTTTATGCCAAAGAATACATCCAATGGTGGAATGGCACTTTAACAGAGCCCCTGATTTTCCATTTGTTAATCACAGTTTGAACACTGCTGACTGGCATCATCAATTCCGTGGATATCTTTTTGTATCCCTTTCCTGTTTTATACAGTTCAACTACCTTTTCCCGTAGATCCGTTGACAATTCTTTTGCTTTCCCCATGACTCAGAATCCAGAAACGTCAGTGGCTGGATGAAAGATGCAAGAGTCTGTCTGGATCCCAGAAACTCACTCAGCTTTTCTGCACACACACTGATTACAAGCAAACAGATCACAGGTAAGGACGTTACCTTTAGTAGCCATTCAAACCCATTTGTGTCAACTTCTGTGCATGTTATCAGGCCCAAATCACCAGGGTATGTGAACTTTTGATCAGGGTCATTTGGGTAGTTTCTGTTGTCATTATGATTTTAAAAAGAAAAAACACAGTCGTTTGACAAGAGGGCAATTCCATGTAAATGTCAACCTCACCATGCAAAAATAAAGCAGCATGTAATACATCAAAACCACTCCCAGAGATATCACCTAGGCCTGTATTTTACAGATGTGAATAAGTTGAACCAATTTGTAACCAACCTAATGTGTCACTGTCAGTCTTTCTTTCTTATAATGTAAAACCCAAGCTAAAATCAACTTTGATTATGTACAATTCTATATTATTCCCACAAGCCACAGAAATGTATGCTAAAATCCACAAAACAGCAAAACAATAGCCATCCTAAATATTATTTAAGAACTTTGATAGTTTTAGCTGATATTTAGAGAGTTTTTCAAAGGGTTATGGTGGTTAAATTGCTGATTTTCTAAACATATGCCATGTCTATTTCAGACACGTCACATCCATAACGGAATTTCGTCACATCCATAACGCTGACTTTTCCTTCCGAAACTCTGCATGAAATACAAAATATTTTAAACAAAGGTTTTTTAATATTTCACCTTGGACCCCTCTATCAAATGGATATCTCCATTTCGACATTAGGTTTACAATTTCACAGAGTTTGATAAAAATGTACAGTCACCCAAGAAAAGTGATACTTTTTCTGTCACATCCATAACGCATCTTTTATTGGCGTTTTCTGGCATGCCCTAGATGTACTATGGGAATTGTTCTTGTTCTATCACTTCTCCAGTATGGTACAGCCTTAAAATATGCAACACCTGTTTAAATACTGGGAGACAGTAAAACATGCACTGGGTCATTTGTTGCCATTTTGAGTTCAAGTGTCACGTCCATAACGCTGGAATTGCTCAATAAATGGTTTCACCCAACCACTAAGCATGAGTGGAAAAGATGTTTTTGTGTTATCATTCATATTCTCTGAAAAATGCTCAAAGGATCATAGATTCTGCCAGGGTATGTAAACTTATGAGCACAACTGTATATTTTACACAGCATCCCAACGGTTTTTGGATTGTACAGTTTAGTGTTCTGACCCCCGTCCTACTCTTGAGAGAATACAGCTTGGTTAACTTTAACTGGATGAAATATATTTAGTCATTTTGCTCATTCACAGAAAGAAAACAGTCGTTCAGTCTGTTTAGCACCTGTTCAGTTGTGTGCTAACGTTTCCATCTTCCCCCAGGGATAAAGCAGAAGAGCTGAGTGAGACTGAGAGCTCCTCACAACTGACATTTCAAAAATCAGCACGTACATTAATGCTATTTTAATACGATTTCATGTATCGAAAAAAATCACTCGTGGATAAATAAATTATTTTGTGGCCAGCGATAAACACAAGCTATAGCAGCCCCATACAGTGTTGTGTTGTGTTCATGGCTGACCAAACTGCTAGCACTGAAAATTTACCTACTGTTAACAAAGTTTAAAAAATAAAGAAACCTTACCATAATATCAACCAACACATACTGTGACTACTGTAAAATGTTATAATAATTAAACTGTCATGACTATCTTACGTGATGTACTTCTCCAACACCAGAAACAGTGCGCTCTCTCTATCTTTAAGGTCTCCCGTACTACATACTACTGTACTACATAGTAGCTTCAAATACAGAGTGGTAGAGTATTTGTGGCACCCTATTTAGTACGGTAGTGTGCTCCATTCTGGATTCAGCATCCGGGCTAATCCTAAACGGCTCTCTATTTGACATTATAGTGCACTACGAAGGGTGTTCCGGCTATCATTTGGAGCACACTATATAGGGAGAATGGTGCTATTTAGGATATAGACCCTAAAGACAAACCTAAGCAAAAAACAGAAGTATGAAAACTCGTAGCACATCAATCCTCGAAGAGATCATCCATTTGACTCATTTTTAAGCCAAGTTTTATTTAAAAAGTGTAAAATCACGGTACTGTTAGTATTTAAACTGCCATTATACACACATATAAAATGATCCCTGTTTTAATGCTACTATCTACTTTCAAACACAGTGCAGATTTATTAATATTTCGTGGTCACTTTGAAATGTCCTTATTTTTGAAAGAAAAGCACTGTTCTTTTCAATGAAGATCACTTTAAACTAATCAGAAATCCACTCTATACATTGCTAATGTGCTAAATGACTATTCTAGCTGCAAATGTCTGGTTTTTGGTGCAATATCTCCATAGGTGTATAGAGGCCCATTTCCAGCAACTCTCACTCCAGTGTTCTAATGGTACAATGTGTTTGCTCATTGCCTCAGAAGGCTAATGGATGATTAGAAAACCCTTGTACAATCATGTTAGCACAGCTGAAAACAGTTGAGCTCTTTAGAGAAGCTATAAAACTGACCTTCCTTTGAGCAGATTGAGTTTAAATAGATTAGAAAAATAGATTAAAAAAGCAGCTTCTTTCCAAAAGCCATAACCGCCCTGAACTCGGATATGCTCTGACTTTATAGTCTATTTTATTTTACTCATCTCATCTCATTATCTCTAGCCGCTTTATCCTTCTACAGGGTCGCAGGCAAGCTGGAGCCTATCCCAGCTGACTACGGGCGAAAGGCGGGGTACACCCTGGACAAGTCGCCAGGTCATCACAGGGCTGACACATAGACACAGACAACCATTCACACTCACATTCACACCTACGGTCAATTTAGAGTCACCAGTTAACCTAACCTGCATGTCTTTGGACTGTGGGGGAAACCGGAGCACCCGGAGGAAACCCACGCGGACACGGGGAGAACATGCAAACTCCACACAGAAAGGCCCTCGCCGGCCACGGGGCTCGAACCCAGGACCTTCTTGCTGTGAGGCGACAGCGCTAACCACTACACCACCGTGCCGCCCCTTTTATTTTACTATTTTTCTAATTTATAAATGTGCAGTACTTTATAAGGTGACTCTATGCAATACTTTTATAATGTGCAATACCACACTCCATAATATGGAACGCAACACATGCACCTCAGGACTGTGCACCTTACACACAGCACATGCACCTCACCTTACCTTGCAATAATTAATCTCATCTCAGCTCATTATCTGTAACCACTTTATCCTGTTCTACAGGGTCGCAGGCAAGCTGGAGCCTATCCCAGCTGACTACGGGCGAAAGGCGGGGTACACCCTGGACAAGTCGCCAGGTCATCACAGGGCTGACACATAGACACAGACAACCATTCACACTCACATTCACACCTACGGTCAATTTAGAGTCACCAGTTAACCTAACCTGCATGTCTTTGGACTGTGGGGGAAACCGGAGCACCCGGAGGAAACCCACGCGGACACGGGGAGAACATGCAAACTCCACACAGAAAGGCCCTCGCCGGCCCCGGAGCTCGAACCCAGGACCTTCTTGCTGTGAGGCGACAGCGCTAACCACTACACCACCGTGCCGCCCTGCAATAATTCATAATGTGTAATATTTTATCTTATAATGTGACTGTCTCTGTGCAATACCTCACTCCATAATGTGTAACACAACACATACACCTCAGACTGTGCACCTTACACCCCCTCTCTCTCTCTCCACGCTGTTTGCACTGTTATTGGAGATGCTTTAATCTCATTGTACATGTGTATAGTGACAATAAAGGCATTCTATTCTAGTTTCTGGAGCATCACATTTGTGGGGTCGATTAAATGCTCAAAATGGCCAGAAAAATGTTTTGACTATATTTTCTATTCATTTTACAACTTATGGTGGGAAATAAAAAAGTGTGACTTTTCATGGAAAACACAAAATTGTCTGGGTGACCCCAAACTTTTGAACGGTAGTGTATATATATATATTATAGTCACAGTATTAGTTGACTATTATGATTCCCTACTCCCTACACAGGGCGCGGGAATATGACGTCATGGCCCAGTCTCTTGCAAATGATCCGCCATTTTGCTGAGTCACTCAGTAGCCTCTTCACAGTGTGTCTCATTATAGTAGGAATACATGACAGCTGTGGTTGAAAAAAAAAAGAGAAATTAATTTAATTTCTTTATGTAATGCTTAAACATATACACTTATTTGAACTGTCAATAATGCAATGTAGCAAACATTAAAATCACTGTGGAGAACAACAAGGGTGCTGTAAAGTTAACTGTACATTAGTTGAGATCCCTGTGTTATATTTGGGCTTCTTCATTTGCACCCAAGTGACTTCAATTTATTTATTTAAATTGATCAGAACATACACTGGACTGCACACTAGATATGAAACCGTATCTGGAAATGTAAGAGGAGGTAACATACCCAGAGCATTACTCCACTCTGCTCATAGGGAAGTCATATCGATTGACACCAACAATAAGATCAGTTTCATCCAGACCATTTATTTGCTTCATTACAACACTTGATGCAATTTAATAACACTAAGCTGCACTAATATGAAAATAATGCCATTTTACTTTCATTTATTTCAATAAAAAGCAACATCAGCAATGGGTTTGTGTCAACCATAACATACAAAGCCAATAATAATAATAATTTCAGTGCATTACACATATAGCATGCCTTCCCCCGCTCCTTTTTAAAAAAAAAAATTTTGGCTTACATTAAATAATTTTAATGGGACACAATTTGACATAAATGCATGCATATAGGCTATTCATATCAGGGGGATTACATTAACAAAAACAAACAAAAAAATAATTGCTATGAACATTGTCACCACTACTCAATTCCTCACAAAACCCAATGGACCTCTCTGGTGTAGCAGGGCCTGATGAAGTTACCGGTCATGCACATGCGCAGGTAAAGGGTCACGTCATCTTCTGGTAGGATTCAGGACATCCCCAGGTATTCTAGGGATGAGATCAGCAGGAGACAGCTGTTGGTCTGCTGAAACCAGCAAACAGGCTTTACTCCTGCGCGAGGCTGAGCAAAGCCGCCAGTTAAAGCTAACGTAGATCCAAGTATGCAGACTCACGAGCCACTTTAAAAGGACAACCTGTATTACTGCTCATTCATCCAATTAACCAATCACATGGCAGCATCGCAATGCATAAAATCATACAAATGCATGCGAATAGCTTCAGTTTAAATGTTCAAATCAAATGGTCAGGTGAGAGGGAAACGTGATGTGTATGACATATGGAACAGCTTGAGTATTTCAGAAACTCGTGATTTGCTGGGACATTCATGCACAGCGGTTCCATCAACACAGGGCACAGTCGTTTTCTGCCACATGACTGACTGACTGATGAAACAGCAGCATGAATGAATAAGGGTAAAAATATTTCAATTACTGTATAGTGGTCTGTGAATGGACATTTGAGATGTAGACAATCCAGACTGTCCCTGCTTGTTCCTTTTTAAACAGCAAAGCATGCTGGTCATTGAATGCTTATTAGAATACTAGGATATGCCTTGTTGACTAGGGTCTGTGAATCTTACCAACTTTGAGTAGAATTATCATATTTCTATTGTGTTTATCATCATCATCCAAGCTAGGTGTTGTACATTGTTTTATTTTACACTCGTGCTTGGGATTTTAAAATTACCACCTCCAACACAACACACACAACCTCCCCTCACACCAGGAAAGGTGTTGCTGTTTATACTGTGTGCTGACAAGAGACATGCATCCAAAAAAACCCAAAAAAAAAACCTTTTTTTTTTTTACAAAAAAGTAGCATGTAGACATCCATCTTATATCAATAATACTATGGCTTCAAAATCAACATTATTTAAAATCAACGTTATTTACTTGTAAACAAATTAAATGTTACTGATGGACAGAAAGTTGATTTCAATTACTCATAACTATAAAATAGTCAGATGCTATACTAGCGTAACCATTACCATAAGTTTTCTAAAAGAAATAAAAAGTTGCATCACAAAAACAGACATGAATTAAGCTCACTGAATCTTTCATGTATTCCTCCTAATGAGGCAAGAAAAAAAAAAGCTGAGTATTTAGAAATGTGTATAAACGAGCAAACAAGATAAGTCATTATAAACAGTTGTCTCAAGAAATACCCAAAGTCTCTCATTCTACACAAACACAATATTAATCTTCCTCGTACCAATGGGTCTTCCATTTAATTCTTGGACAGCAGTGACTGCCTCACTGTGGCTTTCAAACACAACAGTTGCAGTACCTGTAGGTGCTCCATTCCTATTATACTGCAACGTGACCGACCCCGGAATTACTCTGTACCCATAGCAGAAGTCATAGATTTCGTCAACCTTTATCTGAGGGGGTAGATTGAGCAACCGGACACACGTCGGCCGATTAAATTGTTGGTCAGGTGGTCCACACTGAGGAGGGTCAGAACCACGCGGCCCCGGTCCATAAACATCGGGGTTTTCCAAACGATCCAATGGACCTCTGTTTCCAGGACCATAGCGAGGAGCCTCTAGCATTACATCACAATTGTCCTGATGCATTCGGTCATTAAGGAAATTGGGCTCACTGTCATATCTTGGCGAGTTCCTCTTTAAGTTCCTCTCAAGCATGTTGCTGGTGTCAATACCAAACTCTTGCATCTGAGCCCAGGTGATACATTTCAGCATAACCTCCGATCCAAGAAATCTTTGCCCATTCAGAGACTGCGCCATCATTGCTTCCTTTTCTGTCTGAAAAATCACTAACGCCTCACCCAGTCCAGTTCCTCTGTCATCATGGAGCAGGATAAGCCGGTCCTCTGAAAGTTGGAATCCATGGAAAAAGTCCATGATCTCTACTTTACGGACATCAAAAGGCAGGTTGCGAACATATATGCACCTTTTCTCAGAGTCATAAACACTCTTTTGTGAATGTTCAGATGATCTGCTGGATCCTCTGTGGTCTTCTCTTGGGTTACCAGGAGATTGTAGTATACTGGCAATCCTTTCTTTGGAGACAGGAGATACATAAACAACGCTGTGCAGAAACGTATCCTTGTGGTGAGCCAGGCCAGAACAATAGTCCTTTATATTCTTGAACACCACAATAGCTGATTTGCTCCTATTGCTACCAACAAAAATACTGATCTGGTCATCCATCAAAGACACAGGATGGAGGAAGGCTTTTATATCTCGCTTTTCAACTGAATATGGCAGGTTTTCATACAATACACCAAACTCTTCACTGGAAGACGAATGTGACCGTTGGCGAATGGGAGACCGAGATCTTGTGCGCTCTAAGGCAGGTTTTCTCTGACTTGCACCTTCGGGTTTAACCAAGCCCCCTGATTTGATCCACTGATGCTCTGAGGCTGGCATTACTCTGATGTAACGTGGACCAATGTATTTCCGATCCCTCTTCAGACCTTCAGTGGCATCCTCTCTGGTTCTAAATTTAACCAAACCGCAGCCATTAAACATGCCATAATTGTTTCGCATAAAAATTAGGTCATCAATTTGTACACCCTCAAAAAAGGTACGCACATCCTCCTTTGTTGCTGAGAATGGCATTCCAGACAAGTACAAATAGAAGCCATCTTCAGCTTTCTTCTGAGTACGAGTGTCATTAGGAGAAACTAGAGAAGGTCTGTTTCCCATGTTCTGGTTATCTCCTCTTCGCATGTCTAGTTTCAAGCCCTCAATGAGTGACGGGGGTCTTCCTTCAAATGCTGGTCTTTTGACAACCTCCTTATAGTTCCTCCTGTTATTTGCTTCTGATTTCCTTGCGCTTTCCTCAAGAACCTTCTGCATCTCGGACCTGCTACTCAAAAGCAAGTTGACTCGAGAGCCTTTAATGCATCCTCCTGAGCGGGTCATCGCTCGTCTTGCATCTTCATCGGATGCAAAAATTATGAAGGCTTCCTCAAGTTCTCCACCAATTATATGAACCCCACCATCGGGTATTCTAAGGCCAGTGAAGAAATTGCGAATGTCCTCAGAACCAGCTGTGACTCTAAGTCCCTGTAAGCGGATGACCACCGCCATGATGACACACACAACAGCACCTGCAGACAAAAGTACATATGATAGTGTTATCTCCATCTTGGCCATGGTCCACCATGTCACAATATTCAAGGTCTTCCATTTTCCAAAACCAGTGCTTAATAATGGACCACAGAGCGATTAACATATGTGCACAGAATAAATTATGATGCCAACCACATGTTACTTAACAAGCGATTTTCTTGTTCTCAGTAACAACGGTTACTTGATCATTTGGTTCGTCCTCCATAATAACAGCACTCCAGTTCTCAAGGCCAAAAACTTTAAACAAGCATGCACCCTGAGCAATCCAACATTTATTCTTTAGGATTTCCTCATGATCAAAGCATGACCCATCTTCGTCAATGCGGAACTCGACAGACTGCTCGTTACATTACAACCCAACCACACTATTCGGATTGTTCTCTAAAGTCCACCTGAATGACAGTTCACGCCACAATACGGTCTACTGCTACAACAAAAAATGAATCCGCAGACTGACATTCCACAAAGATTGCATTGACCGGTTCCACCATGTCTGAAACTTCATCCAAGAGCACGTCAATCTTCTCCAAAGCACTTCAGAATTCAATTTCGCTTTGAGGAATACAGTCACCAATTAGGCCATTTCCAACACATCAGACTGACCTTTGAATTCAAAACACCTTAATCTCATTTTTCAGATAACATAAGTGTGTTATCCTAAGGCCCGAGATATTATCTGGTGCAAATGTACAACTTCTTTCTTAATGGCCAAGAAGAGAGTTTCTGTCATGTCCTTATGAGGTACAACCAGTTTTTCGATGAATGAAAGTTAGACATTCATTCATTCATCTTCAGTAACCACTTTATCCTGGTCAGGGTTGAAGTGAATCCGGAGCCTATCCCGGGAATACTGGGTGCGAGGCTGTAATAGCTACACCCTGGATGGGACACATGTCCATAGCAGGGACACAGTGTTCACACACATCAAGAGAGGCAAATTAGTGTAGACAATCCACCTACTCGCATGTTTCTAGGAGCTGGGAGGAAACCAAGGAACCCAGATGAAACCCATATGGACACGTGAAACTCTGCACAGACAGACAGTAACCCAAGGGACCTTAGGAAGTGAGATATGAAAAGTATTCAACACACTGAAGTGAAAACCTAAGTCAACATGATGCTTAATTTCTCAAGTCCCCACAAAAACACAAGCTCTGGTTCGAGTCCCCACAAAAACACAAGCTCTGGCTCGAGTCCCCACAAGTTCGAATCTCCACAAAAACACAAGCTCTGGCTCGAGTCCCCACAAGTTCGAATCTCCACAAAAACACAAGCTCTGGTTCGAGTCCCCACAAGTTCGAATCTCCACAAAAACACAAGCTCTGGTTCGAGTCCCCACAAGTTCGAATCTCCACAAAAACACAAGCTCTGGTTCGAGTCCCCACAAGTTCGAATCTCCACAAAAACACAAGCTCTGGTTCGAGTCCCCACAAGTTCGAATCTCCACAAAAACACAAGCTCTGGTTCGAGTCCCCACAAGTTCGAATCTCCACAAAAACACAAGCTCTGGTTCGAGTCCCCACAAGTTCGAATCTCCACAAAAACACAAGCTCTGGTTCGAGTCCCCACAAGTTCGAATCTCCACAAAAACACAAGCTCTGGTTCGAGTCCCCACAAGTTCGAATCTCCACAAAAACACAAGCTCTGGTTCGAGTCCCCACAAGTTCGAATCTCCACAAAAACACAAGCTCTGGTTCGAGTCCCCACAAGTTCGAATCTCCACAAAAACACAAGCTCTGGTTCGAGTCCCCACAAGTTCGAATCTCCACAAAAACACAAGCTCTGGTTCGAGTCCCCACAAGTTCGAATCTCCACAAAAACACAAGCTCTGGTTCGAGTCCCCACAAGTTCGAATCTCCACAAAAACACAAGCTCTGGTTCGAGTCCCCACAAGTTCGAATCTCCACAAAAACACAAGCTCTGGTTCGAGTCCCCACAAGTTCGAGTCCCCACAAAAACACAAGCTCTGGTTCGAGTCCCCACAAGTTCGAGTCCCCACAAAAACACAAGCTCTGGTTCGAGTCCCCACAAGTTCGAATCTCCACAAAAACACAAGCTCTGGTTCGAGTCCCCACAAGTTCGAATCTCCACAAAAACGCAAGCTCTGGTTCAAGTCCCCACAAGTTCGAATCTCCACAAAAACACAAGTTCTGGTTCGAGTCCCCACAAGTTCGAATCTCCACAAAAACACAAGCTCTGGTTCGAGTCCCCACAAGTTCGAGTCCCCACAAAAACACAAGCTCTGGTTCGAGTCCCCACAAGTTCGAATCTCCACAAAAACACAAGCTCTGGTTCGAGTCCCCACAAGTTCGAATCTCCACAAAAACGCAAGCTCTGGTTCAAGTCCCCACAAGTTCGAATCTCCACAAAAACACAAGTTCTGGTTCGAGTCCCCACAAGTTCGAATCTCCACAAAAACACAAGCTCTGGTTCGAGTCCCCACAAGTTCGAGTCCCCACAAAAACACAAGCTCTGGTTCGAGTCCCCACAAGTTCTGGTTCGAGTCCCCACAAGTTCGAGTCCCCACAAAAACACAAGCTCTGGTTCGAGTCCCCACAAGTTCGAATCTCCACAAAAACACAAGCTCTGGTTCGAGTCCCCACAAGTTCGAATCTCCACAAAAACACAAGCTCTGGTTCGAGTCCCCACAAGTTCGAATCTCCACAAAAACACAAGCTCTGGTTCGAGTCCCCACAAGTTCGAGTCCCCACAAAAACACAAGCTCTGGTTCGAGTCCCCACAAGTTCGAGTCCCCACAAAAACACAAGCTCTGGTTCGAATCTCCACAAAAACACAAGCTCTGGTTCGAATCCCCACAAGAACACAAGCTCTGGTTCGAGTCCCCACAAGTTCGAGTCTCCACAAACACAAGCTCTGGTTCGAGTCCCCACAAATATACATGACCACATGTTACTTGGCTAACTGGCAGAAAACAGAAAATTTAACAATATTTACAAAAAAAAGCCACCAATGCGACCAAAATAGCTTCCAGAATGTGATTTAGACACAAAAAAGACCTCTCAAAACACAAATGACACGTGTTTTGTAGTGACAAAGAAAACCCCGTGAAACCGCCATTAGCCCAAGAACAGCTTTTACACAACACTGGCACAGAACAGGGCGGATTAGGATAAAAGGTTAAAAACCCACACAGACAACACAACACACCAGCGAAACCATAAAACAGACCTCGGTACTATTACAGTAGCGGATATTAACTTGCGGGCTGCAGAAGAATAAAGAGTAAAAGCCTCGCAGTCCAGCAGCGCGTGGGCCGCCGCGATGGCGCACAAACACGACAAGCCGCAAATCACAAGCGCAGATTCCGGGTCACTTACACGAGCTGCCACGGACCAGCACCGAATTCAGCTTATAAACCACTGCTGGGTTTATTTAACCACAGGTCGGTTTTGCAATTCAGTCTTTTTTTTTTTCCTGACAAGGAAACGTGTCGGAAATTCGAGCAGCCAGCCAGAGGAGAGAGTTCTTCCTCTGCACTGCTGACAGAGAAGCGGCTGCTTCCCCCATTACCGCCATCTACAGCACCGAGGGCCACAGCAGCAGCACCACAGGCTGGGGGCCAGCAGGAAGGAGAGCTGCGGGCTCGGGGTGCTGTTGGAGATCATCTCATCTCATCTCATCTCATTATCTGTAGCCGCTTTATCCTGTTCTACAGGGTCGCAGGCAAGGAACATAACATGTCCAGGAACAAGCTTGGTTCAGCATGGTCATGTATGAAAAGTATTGCAGGCATCAATAAGTCTGACTTAAATAATGGCAGTACCATTACCCTTGAGGGCTTTGACTCTGATTTTAATCTTGCAAATGCACTTAACAGTTTTTATAATCGTTTTGATGTAGCTGATTTTAAATCTGAAATACAGGACCTGAGACATAAACTAATGGACCAGGATCATTTTTAATATAAGAGAAGAAGACATAGTGAGGCGGCACGGTGGTGTAGTGGTTAGCGCTGTCGCCTCACAGCAAGAAGGTCCGGGTTCGAGCCCCGTGGCCGGCGAGGGCCTTTCTGTGCAGAGTTTCCATGTTCTCCCCGTGTCCGCGTGGGTTTTCTCTGGGTGCTCCGGTTTCCCCCACAGTTCAAAGAGATGTAGGTTAGGCTAACTGGTGGCTCTAAATTGACCGTAGGTGCGAATGGTTGTTTCCCAAACCCAGAAATGGGAGGGTTGTGGCAGGAAGGGGGGCAGCACGGCGATGTAGTGGTTAGCACTGTCGCCTCACAACAAGAAGGTTCTGGGTTCAAGCCCAGTACCCAACGGGGGCCTTTCTGTGTGGAGTTTGCATGTTCTCCCCGTGTCCGCGTGGGTTTCCTCCGGGTGCTCCGGTTTCCCCCACAGTCCAAAGACATGCAGGTTAGGTTAACTGGTGACTCTAAATTGACCGTAGGTGTGAATGTGAGTGTGAATGGTTGTCTGTGTCTATGTGTCAGCCCTGTGATGACCTGGCGACTTGTCCAGGGTGTACCCCGCCTTTCGCCCGTAGTCAGCTGGGATAGGCTCCAGCTTGCCTGCGACCCTGTAGAAGGATAAAGCGGCCAGAGATAATGAGATGAGATGAGATGAGACACACTTAACATACAAACATTTGAAATATTACAGAAATGTTTAAAAACAGTAAACATTAGACAGTACCAAAGTAACGCATCCTAGAGTGACATAGTGTCACATTGTGTAAAAAAAAAAAAGTGATGTTTTGATAACATATGATAACATATCTCATTATCTGTAGCCACTTTATCCTGTTCTACAGGGTCGCAGGCAAGCTGCAGCCTATCCCAGCTGACTACGGGCGAAAGGCGGGGTACACCCTGGACAAGTCACCAGGTCATCACAGGGCTGACACATAGACACAGACAACCATTCACACTCACATTCACACCTACGGTCAATTTAGAGTCACCAGTTAACCTAACCTGCATGTCTTTGGACTGTGGGGGAAACCGGAGCACCCGGAGGAAACCCACGCGGACACGGGGAGAACATGCAAACTCCGCACAGAAAGGCCCTCGCCGGCTACGGGGCTCGAACCCGGACCTTCTTGCTGTGAGGCGACAGCGCTAACCACTACACCACCATGCCACCCTGAAATAACATATGAAGAAGCCTTTATTTGCCACATGCACAGTCAAGCACAGTGAAATTGGTCCTCTGCGTTTAAACCATCTGAAGTAGTAAACACACACACTCATATACCCAGAGCAGTGGGAAGCTATGCTACAGCACCCGGGGAGCAGTTTGGGTTTAGGTGCCTTGCTCAAGGGCACTTCAGCCCAAGGCCACCCCATGTTAACCTAACCTGCATGTCTTTGGACTGTGGGGGAAACCAGAGCACCCGGAGGAAACCCACGCGGACACGGGGAGAACATGCAAACTTCACACAGAAAGGCCCCCGTCGGCCACTGGGCTCAAACCCAGAACCTTCTTGCTGTGAGATGACAGTGCTAACCACTACACCACTGTGCCGCCCATATGGAATTATGTAGTAAACAAAACAAAAAAAAGTGTGTGCGTGTATATATTTCCATCCATCCATCATCTGTAGTTACTTATCCTGTTCTACAGGGTCACGAGCAAGCTGGAGCCTATCCTAGCTGATTATGGGCGAGAGGCGGGGTACACCCTGGACAAGTCGCCAGGTTATCACAGGGCTGACACACAGAGACAAACAACCATTCACACTCACATTCACATCTACGGTCAATTTAGAGCCACCGATTAACCTAACCTGCATGTCTTTGGACTGTGGGGGAAACCGGAGCACCTGGAGGAAACCCATGCAGACATGGGGAGAACATGCAAACTCCATACAGAAAGGCCCTCACTGACCACTAGGCTCGAACCCGGAGCCTTCTTGCTGTGAGGAAACAGTGTTAACCACTACACCACCATGCCATGTGTGTCATATAAGTATCCAGTGTTTACCTTGATGACGCTTTGCACACTATTGGCATTATCTTTTTTGGGGGGGCTTTTTGTCACCTTTATTGGATAGGACAGTGTAGAGATAGGACAGGAAATGAGCGGGAGAGAGAGACGGGGAGGGATCGGGAAATGACCTCGGGTCGGAATCGAACCCGGGTCCCCGGATTTATGGTATGGCGCCTTAGCCACCTGAGCCACGACGCCCCCACTATTGGCATTATCTTAACCAGCTTCATGAGGTAATCACCTGGAATGCTTTTCAATTAACAGCTATGCCTCGTCAAAAGTTAAATAGTGCAATTTATTGCCTTCTTAATGCAAACAGTAAATAGGAAATAATAAACATACAGTAAATAGCTCTATTTCACAACTGTAGTAATCCATATCATGTCAAGAACCACTCAACTAAGTAAAGAGAAATGACATCCATCATTTCTTTAAGACATGAAGTCTCTGTTAATTAATAAAAATCAAGAAAAATCATTGAATTCGAAGGTGTGTCCAAACTTTTGACTGGTTCTGTACATAGAGGGGTGGCACGGTGGTGTAGTGGTTAGCACTGTCGCCTCACAGCAAGAAGGTTCTGGGTTCAAGCCTAGTGGTCAGCGAGGGCCTTTCTGTGTGGAGTTTGCATATTCTCCCCGTGTCTGTGTGGGTTTCCTCTGGGTGCTCCGGTTTCCCCCAAAGTCATGCAGGTTAGGTTAATTGGTGGCTCTAAATTGCCCATTGATCAAGCTTGGAGAGGGATGGGCTCCGCCAAATTTAAATGCCTTAGATACACCAGTAATGGACTCCATGTCCCAGATGTACTGTAGCTTGTACGAAAATTACAAGTGGTATATTTCCCAGTAAAACACTAATGTCCATGTAACATATCTCTATATTGTCACTGTGTTACTTTTCCTCTTGTCTGACATTGTTTCATGTTAAGTGTCACACTGTGATTATGGGAGAACTATATTTAATTCCTAACATAACACTTGTCTCTAATGAGGTGAATGTCAATAAAGCCTACTTGGCATGATAATGTTTTTATTCATCATAAGACCTGTACATATTCATCACACTGTACATATACACTACATGGCCAAAAGTATGTGGACACCTGACCATCACACCATCGCATGTGGTTCTTCTCCAAACTGCAGCCACAAAGCTTGAAGCATACAGTTGCATGCTGTAGCATTAAGATTTGCCTTCACTGGAATTAAGGGGTCCAAACCTGTTCCACCATGGCAGTGCCTCTGTGCGCAAAACAAGGTCCATGAAGACATGACGTTTGCCACGGTTGGAGTGGAAGAATTCGAGTGGCCTACACAGAGCACTGACCTCAACCCTGCTGAACACCTTTGGGATGAACTGGAATGCTGACTGTGCACCAGGTCTTCTCGACATCACTGCCTGATCTCAGTAATGCTCTTGTGGCTGAAGAAGCACAAATGTCCACAGCCATGTTCAAACATCTAGTGGAAAGTCTTCTCAGAAGAGTGGAGATTCTTATAATAGCAAATGGGGACTAAATCTGGAATGCAATGTTCAAAAAGCTTATGAGTGTGATTGATCAGGTGTCCACAAACTAACTGACTTTCTTTCTTTTTTTTTTTTGGTGCACTTTATAAGTATTATACTCTGGCTAGATGATAAACTGCCTTTTGTTGTAGTAGTAAACTCTGCGCAATGACAATGACGTCGAATTGAATCAAATCTATTCTAACTTCAACAGTCATAACCAACTTCCTAACAGTAATGTAATGTTAACACCATCGCCCAAGGACTGTCACATGACTGCAAATGGAAAGTCATGTGGTTTAAAAGTGATAAACAGGATCTTTTTTTTTTCATGAAAGCTGCAGGTTTTGTACAAAAAAAAAGTCAAGACATAGCTATCCTTGTTTTTGTGGGGACATTTGGTGTCCAACATCAAAAACATACACACACAGGGTTATGAAAAAAATAAAATCAGTTACTAAAGCTTCATTCCAGAACTATGCAAGCAGTAACTAACAATATACACCCCCTGGCCACTTTATTAGGGACACCCTAACAACACCTTATGCAGTTCTCTAATCAGCCAACCCACTAACAGCAGCACAATGTATAAAATCATGCAGATACAAATCAAGAGCTTCAGTTAATGTTCACTTCAAACATCAGAATGGGAAAAACTGTGATCTCTGTGACTTTCACTGTGGCATGGTTGTTGGTGCCAGATGGACTGGTTTAAGTATTTCAGAAACTGCTGATCTCCTGGAGTTTTCACACACAACAGTCTCTAGAGTTTACACAGAATTGTGCGAAAAACAAAAAACATTGAGTGAGTGACAGTTCTGTGGGTGGAAATGCCTTGTTGATAAGAGAGATCAGAGGAAAATGGCCAGATTGGTTCAAGCTGCCAGGAAAGATATAGCAACTCACATCAACTCATAATCACTCTTCACAACAGTGGTGAGCAGAAAAGCATCTCAGCATGCAACAACAGAAGACCACATTAGGTTCCACTCCTGCCAGCCAAGAACAGGAATCTTAGACTCAAGAACAAGTTCCTATTAAAGTGGCTAGTGAGTGTACAGTTAGGTCCATATATATTTGGACACTGACACAATTTTTTTTTTTTTACCTGTTTACTGAAACATATTCAAGTTATAGTTATATAATGGACATGGACATAAAGTCCAGACTTTCAGCTTTCATTTGAGGGTATCCACATTAAAATTGGATGAAGGGTTTAGGAGTTTCAGCTCCTTAACATGTGCCACCCTGTTTTTAAAGGGACCAAAAGTAACTGGACAATTGACTCAAAGGCTATTTCATGAGCAGGTGTGGGAAATTCCTTCGTTATTTCATTCTCAATTAAGCAGATGAAAGGCCTGGAGTTGATTTGAGGTGTGGTGCTTGCATTTGGAAGATTTTGCTGTGAAGAAAACATGCGGTCAAAGGAGCTCTCCGTGCAGGTGAAACAAGCCATCCTTAAGCTGCAAAAACAGAAAAAACCCATCCGAGAAATTGCTACAATATTAGGAGTGGCAAAATCTACAGTTTGGTACATCCTGAGAAAGAAAGAAAGCACTGGTGAACTCATCAATGCAAAAAGACCTGGATGCCCACAGAAGACAACAGTGGTGGATGATCACAGAATAATTTCCATGGTGAAGAGAAACCCCTTCACAACAGCCAACCAAGTCAACAACACTCTCCAGGAGGTAGGCGTATCAATATCCAAATCTACCATAAAGAGAAAACTGCATGAAAGTAAATACAGAGGGTTCACTGCACGGTGCAAGCCACTCATAAGCCTCAAGAATAAAAAGGCTAGATTGGACTTTGCTAAAAAAAAACATCTAAAAAAGTCAGCACAGTTCTGGAAGAACATTCTTTGGACAGATGAAGCCAAGATCAACCTCTACCAGAATGATGGAAAGAAAAAAGTATGGCAAAGGCGTGGTACAGCTCATGATCCAAAGCATACCACATCATCTGTAAAACACGGCGGAGGCAGTGTGATGGCTTGGGCATGCATGGCTGCCAGTGGCACTGGGTCACTAGTGTTTATTGATGATGTGACACAGGACAGAAGCAGCTGGATGAATTCTGAGGTATTCAGAGACCTAGTGTGTGCTCAAATCCAGCCAAATGCAGCCAAACTGATTGGTCGGCGTTTCATAATACAGATGGACAATGACCCAAAACATAAAGCCAAAGCAACCCAGGAGTTTATTAAAGCAAAGAAGTGGAATATTCTTGAATGGCCAAGTCAGTCACCTGATCTCAACCCAATTGAGCATGCATTTGACTTGTTAAAGACTAAACTTCAGACAGAAAGGCCCACAAACAAACAGCAACTGAAAACCGCTGCAGTAAAGGCCTGGCAGAGCATTAAAAAGGAGGAAACACAGCATCTGGTGATGTCCATGAGTTCAAGACTTCAGGCAGTCATTGCCAACAAAGGGTTTTCAACCAAGTATTAGAAATGAACATTTTATTTACAATTATTTAATTTGTCCAATGACTTTTGAGCCCCTGAAATGAAGGGATTATGTTTAAAAAATGCTTTAGTTCCTCACATTTTTATGCAATCATTTTGTTCAACCCACTGAATTAAAGCTGAAAGTCTAAACTTCAACTGCATCTGAATTGTTTTGTTCACAATTCATTATAGTAATGTACAGAACCAAAATTAGAAAAATGTTGTCTCTGTCCAAATATTTATGGACCTAACTGTAGTTCAGCATTTAAGTATAAAATCCATATCAGCAATAGAGAACATGAACTGAAATGCGTCCTTTCTATTACAAACTGCAACCAGTTTCATTAAATACTGGGTTTGGGAAAATATAATGCTTAAGACACTAAAACATGCAAAAAAAAAACCCCAAGTGTTGCCAGGCAAAACAAACCTCGCCTGGCAGCACTTATTTTATACCTGTATGTTGATAATGGTGATATTTCTCGATCATCAGCTGTCAGGTTATAGTAAAAAATAAAAAAATAAAAATAATATATTTTTATATACTGTATATATTACTGTGTATTACCAGACAGAGAGCAAGAGAGAGAGAGAGAGAGACCCAACTTTAGATTTTGAATCAGAATCGTATGTTTGTGAAAGAGAGCATTACAGTCAGAACCAGAATCACGTGTGTTTGTGAACAAGAGAAATAGAATCAGAACCAGATGGAAGATATCGCAAAAATAAACCCCCCAATTTTGACCTTTTTGGTGACCTTGACCGGATGACCCTCAAAATGTTGGAAGTTCTATTTGAGACCAATGCCCATCTATCCTGAAAGTTTCATGAAGATTGGTCCAGCCGTTTTCCCGTAATGTTGCTAACAAAAAAAAAAAAAAAAGAAACAAACAAGTGTTGCAAGGCAAAACAAACCTCGCCCGGTAGCACTTATTTTAGTGTTATAACAACTGATTCAATCTCACAAGTGTGGTCTCTGTTCTTTCAAAGTCACTAAGTTCAAGGTCATGGTTCCAAATGAAAGCCCATATGTGACTTCCTATATGTTGATCATGATAAACATCTCTCTATCTCTAACCGTTTTCGAGTTCTAATGGAAAATATGCAAATTTTAGCAATGACCTTGACCCCCCCTGACATTTGACCCCCAACCGCTAAAAAAACTATGAGGAATACCCATAATGTAGCATACCAATAGAAGCAGAATTGAAGATGAACATTTTGGAATTGGTTTGAAGTAAATATGATGAATATGAAGGAAGATATAGTGAAAAAACTATTCTGACCTTTTTGGTGACCTTGACCTCGACTGGATAACCCTCAAAATGTTGGAGGTTCTATGTGAGACCAATGCCCATCTATCCTGAAAGTTTCATGAAGACTGGTCCAGCTGTTTTCCCATAATGTTGGTAACAAAAAAACAACAATGACAAAGAAACAAACAAAGAAACCCCACCGAAAACAATACCTCACCCCCTGGTGAACTCCGTCCCAGGCGAGGTAACAAGTGTTGCCAGGCAAAACAAACCTCGCCCGGTAGCACTTATTTTAGTGTTATAACAACTGATTCAATCTCACAAGCATGGTCTCTGTTCTTTCAAGGTCACTAATGAGAACAATTTGTTTCATAAGTGTAAAGACTCTAAATATCTGCCAAAAAGCTTAAAAAAAAAACCTTACTGACCTTTCAGAAGGACCAAACAAAAGCTGTCATAATCAAAAGGTAAATTTTCTTAAAATAAACACCACTTACTTGATATCGAATCAGTAGCCTTGGCGAATCACAAGGTGAATTTCGTTTTATCTTTTTATCTGCTGATTATCTGCTGATACTATGAAGTTAAACAAGGTTTCTCTTATTTCGTTTCTAGTTCTGAAGTTTATCAAGAAATAGAACAGGTAATCGAACTTGACCAGGATACGTGCTGATCAGTTACAAACGCTGTGTCCTAAATCACTCACTCATTCACTATGCCCTACTCACTATATAGGGAATTACTATATAGAGGACTATATAGTGAGCTCATTGATTAAATTATAAAACAACTTCTTTGCTGCGGCCTTTTTTTTTTCTTTGCCGTGGCACTACTTTTCGTGATGCATTGTGAGATCATTTGAGTGCACTATATAGGGTGTAATAATGCTCACTGTATATTTGGACAGCACTACAAAATGGCGACCTAACTATCTAGTCCACTATGTAGTGAGTAGGGAATGATTTGGGACACATTCGGGACATTGGGACACCATTTGCACCAAAACCAATTTTGACCTTTTTGGTGACCTTGACCGGATGACCCTCAACATGTTGGCAGTTCTATTTGAGACCAATGTCCATCGATCTTGAAAGCTTCATGAAGATTGGTTCAGCTGTTTTCCCGTAATGTTGCTAACAAAAAAAAAACCCACAGAAAACAATACCTCGCCCACTGGTGGACTCCATCCCAGGCGAGGTAATAATAATTTGTCTTCATGTACAAAATCTCCCACACCATGTCAGTCATAAACAATGTTTCCTATCAAAAGAACAATATTGTAAAGTAAACATAAAGCATGGTAAGATTTTGCCATAACTGTCAGAGGTTTATAAAAGCATAAAGTCGCATAATGTACCAAAATGTGTCCAGCCAACAAGTAAGAACTTTTAATCTCAACATATAAAAGTACATATAAAGTGCATTGTTTCCTCATAATGTCATTATTGGAGAAGAAAACAAACTGTTTTTATTTATTTTTTTAAATGTCAGTTATTATTTTGTTATTTTGGAACAAGACGGTGTTTATGACAAGTTGAAGATGTGGATTAGGGATACTGTAGTCATTGCTAAAATACATGATACCACAGCATGGTTGAATCTGATTGGTTATAAGGTGTGCATTATTTTCATATAACAGCACAAGAAGTTCTGGCTGTAACTGGAACATGAATATTAATGCACTCATTTCATTGTTATTGTTTCTATAGTAACAGCTCATACATAAGGACGTTCCACATAATCTACGACTGATAAAAAGTGGATTTAAAAATGGGTTGTTGTTGAACAAAGTAATATTTATAATCATCGGTGTGGTGAAGTTTTGGAAGAAGCCTCAGTTGTAGGCACTCTTGGTCTTTCTTGGTAAAATGATGGGCTGCACTTGTGTGTGTGTGTGTGTGTGTGTGTGTGTGTGTGTGTGTGTGTGAGAGAGAGAGAGACTAGTTAGGGAATGACTCTATTGCAGTACCAGTCAAAAATTTGGAAACACTTTCTAAATCAATGTTTTTTTCTTGATTTTTATTAAAAAAAGGACACCATCCATCCATTATCCATAACCGCTTATCCTGTGCAGGGTCACAAGCAAGCTGGAGCCTATCTCAGCTAACTACAGGCGAAAGGCGGGGTACACCCTGGACAAGTCGCCAGATCATCGCAGGGCTGACACAGAGACACAAACAACCATTCACACTCACATTCACACCTACGGTCAATTTAGAGCCACCAGTTAACCTAACCTGCATGTCTTTGGACCGTGGGGGAAACCGGAGCACCCGGAGGAAACCCACGCGGACACGGGGAGAACATGTAAACTCCACATAGAAAGGCCCCGTTGGCCACTGGGCTCGAACTCAGGACCTTCTTGCTGTGAGGTGACAGTGCTAACCACTACACCACCATGCCACCCTAAGAAAGACACATCATGTCTTAAAGTAATGACGGATGTCGTTTCTCTTCACTTAGTTGAGCAGTTCTGGACATAATATAGATTACTACAGTTGTGGAATAGGGATATTTACTGTATTTTTATTATTTACTGTTTGATCTCAAACGCATTAAAAAGGGCAAGAAATTGCACTAATTAACTTTTGACGAGGCACCTGTTAATTGAAAAGCATTCCAGGTGACTCCCTCATGAAGCTGGTTAAGATAATGCCAATAGTGTGCAAAGCGTCAAGGTAAACGCTGGCTACTGTGAAGAATCTAAAATATGAAACATGTTTTCTTAACACTTGTTTACCACATAATTCCATATGTTGTTTCATAGTTTTGATATTTTCAGTATTGTTCTACAATGGGGCGGCACGGTGGTGTAGTGGTTAGCGCTGTCGCCTCACAGCAAGAAGGTCCGGGTTCGAGCCCCGTGGCCGGCGAGGGCCTTTCTGTGCGGAGTTTGCATGTTCTCCCCGTGTCCGCGTGGGTTTCCTCCGGGTGCTCCGGTTTCCCCCACAGTCCAAAGACATGCAGGTTAGGTTAACTGGTGACTCTAAATTGAGCGTAGGTGTGAATGTGAGTGTGAATGGTTGTCTGTGTCTATGTGTCAGCCCTGTGATGACCTGGCGACTTGTCCAGGGTGTACCCCGCCTTTCGCCCGTAGCCAGCTGGGATAGGCTCCAGCTTGCCTGCGACCCTGTAGAAGGATAAAGCAGCTAGAGATAATGTGATGTGATGTGTTCTACAATGTAGAAAATAGTCAAAATACAGAAAAACATATGATGAGGTGTGTCCAAACTTTGGACTGCTGCTGTAGGTTAGAACAGGAACTCCCTTGTCTCTCAGATGTTCCACAACAGTAACTCTATCAATAAACCCTAAAAATGTGCAATGTGTCCTTCATTAATAAATCAAGCATCGTAATTGTCAGCAAATCCTTGTGGTGTAAGTGGAATAACACAACAGACTGTGTAGTTATACCAAAATAATTCACTTTCAGGAAGGTTTATTTGGGGTGGAGGGATGTTTAGCTGCGCATGACACCCTCCTGCGTGCGTTCACTTTTTTAAATAACAGCAACGTCTGCTGCATGTTATTCCTTACTTAAGTCATGTTATGCAATTAAGGTTTTCTAATGTCCTGGTTTTCAGTCACTTTTGGAAAACCCAGGAGACCAGGGGTGGGCTTCTCAAAAGTATTGCAGTACAAAGATCATTGTTAAATGGTAGAGCGAGCATCACAATAAACACTCTCTCTCCTAGTTCAAATGCTCTTAGCGTTAAGAGGTTTTTGGGAAACCCACCGCAGACTAGTACACTTTGAGACATTCTGCTACTCCGGGTGCTCCGGTTTCCCCCACAGTCCAAAGACATGCAGGTTAGGTTAACTGGTGACTCTAAATTGACCGTAGGTGTGAATGTGAGTGTGAATGGTTGTCTGTGTCTATGTGTGTCAGCCCTGTGATGACCTGGCGACTTGTCCAGGGTGTACCCCGCCTTTCGCCCGTAGTCAGCTGGGATAGGCTCCAGCTTGCCTGCGACCCTGTAGAACAGGATAAAGCGGCTAGAGATAATGAGATAAGACATTCTGCTACTCATCCACAGAGCTTGCTCTGTTCTCACTGCTGCAACACTTGAGAAGGGCAACAGGTGTTTCCAGATGTTTCACTGCACTCAGTGTTTAAGTTGTCGGAATCTGATATCATGTCTTGATTGAGCAAACCACCCCACAATACATTTCTGATCCGAGTGTACCCTGTACGTGCATGATGACAAAAGGTAAAGAGACACAAAACTTTGATTCTAAGAAGATCTTTATTTTCTTTTATCTTTTCTGTGTTTATTCAGTTTGTAAATTGTGTGTTGTGTACGGTTTCAACAATAAAAGCCAGACCAGGTGTTACAAAAATTACACGAGTTCCCCCCCCACAGCAGATGCAGCTAGAGATATTTTTGTGCCCTTGAACTTTAAAAATGCTCGCAGGTAAAGACATTTTAAAACCCAAATACACAATTGGGCATTAGACACTATCCACGACAAATGTCATACACGTTACATTCGTGGATTCACGAGTCAGTGACGATTCTAAGCATCACTGAGACTCATACTCTTCAATGAGACCAGAAAGCGTATCTATTGCCCGCTGGAATTCTTCTCCCTCTATTCCATAACGTTCGTACCAGTGTAGATATGCTTGTGCACTTAACATTTCTGTGGCACGTTGAACTACATGGCCTAATAACCTTGTGGCACTGCTGTGGTTGGAACATACAGTGAGCATGCGGGCGGACAAGGAGATATTAGCCTCGTTTCGGGGATCTGAAAAATAAGGAAAAGAAGTATGGCCATGTATACTTTCATATACTAGTATTCTCACACAACTGGTATGACTGAACACAGGACTCCTTCATGCAAAACTGACCAAATGATGTGGAAATTTAGCTTACCAGTCCAGTGGTCAACAGGAAAAGGGTTCCACTGGACACACCTATGTGCTTGTCGCAACTTCTGCAGGACATTTGAAGTGATAAATGAGTTGTCCTGGTTGCCACGTGCAACTGCCAGCACAGCACGACTGGAATACTGCACTCAGTAGTAAGGAATAACCAACACACAGAATTAAGGCGATTTCATTTCAATAGTAACCCAACACCATTAAGAACCGGAATTTCAACTCTTGTCCTGTGTATGGACTACTGTTCGTCTCCTTTTCCTCTTTTAAAAAAGGGGGCGTGGAAAATTAATTAAAAATACTTGAACTCCATGACATTTCTGAGCATCACTGAGACTCAAACTCCTCAATGACTGTGTATTTAACACCTACTTTAGAACTTTTCCCTTTGCCCAGGACTTAAATTGTAGCTACCAAACTAATGTCAGGTGACTACTTCGTTCTGTAGCATATGTGCTGGTTTATTTTTGCAGAATTAGCAGTTACACCACAGTATCGTTGAGGCCACTGCTGCTGGATCAGGCAGTCGCAGTAAGAGCTAACCAACTGGCAAAAGGCTTATGTTGAGAGGTTGTGAGACAAAACGATTTTATTCTCATGACACTAACATTCCTGTAATAGAGAGCTGTAAATACTTGGACCACATCCCAAACTAAATACTACCGTACTAAAGAGTATGTCACTACACCAATGATGTTAATGTACAGTCGTGCTTGAAAGTTTGTGAAGCCTTTAGAATGTTCTATATTTCTGCATAAATATGACCTGAAACATCATCAGATTTTCACACAAGTGCTAAAAGTATATAAAGAGAACCCCGTTAAACAAAGGAGACAAAAATATTATACTTGGTCATTTATTTATTGAGGAAAATGATCCAATATTACATATCTGTGAGTGGCAAAAGTATGTGAACCTCTAAGATTAACAGTTAATTTGGAGGTGAAATTAGAGTCAGGTGTTTTCATTCAATGGGATGACAATCAGGTGTGAGTGGGCACCCTGTTTTATTTAAAGAACAGGGATCTATCAAAGTCTGATCTTCACAACACGTGTTTGTGGAAATGTATCATGGCACGAACAAAGGAGATTTCTGAGGACCTCAGAAAAAGTGTTGTTGATGCTCATCAAGCTGGAAAAGGTTACAAAACCAGCTCTAAAGATTTTGGACTCCACCAATCCACAGTCAGACAGATTGTGTACAAATGGAGGAAATTCAAGACCATTGTTACCCTCCCCAGGAGTGGTCGACCAACAAAGATCACTCCAAGAGCAAGGCATGTAATAGTCAGCAAGGTCACAAAGGACCCCAGGGTAACTTCTAAGCAATTGAAGGCCTCTCTCACATTGGCTAATGTTAAGGAGTCCACCATCAGGAGAACACTTAACAACAATGGTGTGCATGGCGGGGTTGCAAGGAGAAAGCCACTGCTGTCCAAAAAGAACATTGCTTCTCATCTGCAGTTTGCTAAAGATCATGTGGACAAGCCAGAAGGCTATTGGAAAAATGTTTTGTGGATGGATGAGACCAAAATAGAACTTTTTGGTTTAAAAGAGAAGCGTTATGTTTGGACAAAGGAAAACACTGCATTCCAGCATAAGAACCTTATCCCATCTGTGAAACATGGTGGTGGTAGTATCATGGTTTGGGCCTGTTTTGCTGCATCTGGGCCAGGACGGCTTGCCATCATTGATGGAACAATGAATTCTGAATTATACCAGCGAATTCTAAAGGAAAATGTCAGGACATCTGTCCATGAAGTGAATCTCAAGAGAAGGTGGGTCATGCAGCAAGACAACAACCCTAAGCACACAAGTCGTTCTATCAAAGAATAGTTAAAGAAGAATAAAGTTAATGTTTTGGAATGGCCAAGTCAAAGTCCTGACCTTAATCCAATCGAAATGTTGTGGAAGGACCTGAAGCGAGCAGTTCATGTGAGGAAACCCACCAACATCCCAGAGTTGAAGCTGTTCTGTATGGAGGAATGGGCTAAAATTCCTCTAAGCCGGTGTGCAGGACTGATCAACAGTTACCGGAAATGTTTAGTTGCAGTTATTGCTGCACAAGGGGGTCACACCAGATACTGAAAGCAAAGGTTCACATACTTTTGCCACTCACAGATATGTAATATTGGATCATTTTCCTCAATAAGTAAATGACCAAGTATAATATTTTTGTCTCATTTGTTTAACTGGGTTCTCTTTATCTACTTTTAGGACTTGTGTGAAAATCTGATGATGTTTTAGGTCATATTTATGCAGTAATATAGAAAATTCTAAAGGGTTCACAAACTTTCAAGCACCACTGTACTTCTCTAAATACAGTAGTAATGCGTATTGTGCAGTTCGGGACACAACCTTGGATTCTATCAAAATTGCTAACATATACAATAAAAGTTTTCTACCAGAGAGAGAAAAAAAAAATTACTAAATTTACATGCAGTAGCTTTAAATATACTGTATTTAAAGAATAAAACATGTATTCCTAAAAAAGAAAAAAATTGTTACTAATCTTGCTTTCATTTGTTAATTGTAAAAATATTAACAACTGAGTTTGCATGTTCCTGCATATAAACAATAATATCTGAAAAAGTTTAACAGTTGCAGTATAAAAGAATTTGGACTAAATACAAACCAGATTCCAAAAAAGTTGGAACAAAGTACAAATCGTAAATAAAAACGGAATGCAACGATGTGGAAGTTTCAAAATTCCATATTTTATTCAGAATAGAACATAGATGACATATCAAATGTTTAAACTGAGAAAATGTATCATTTAAAGAGAAAAATTAGGTGATTTTTAAATTTCATGACAACAACACATCTCAAAAAAGTTGGGACAAGGCCATGTTTACCACTGTGAGACATCCCCTTTTCTCTTTACAACAGTCTGTAAACGTCTGGGGACTGAGGAGACAAGTTGCTCAAGTTCAGGGATAGGAATGTTAACCCATTCTTGTCTAATGTAGGATTCTAGTTGCTCAACTGTCTTAGGTCTTTTTTGTCGCATCTTCCGTTTTATGATGCGCCAAATGTTTTCTATGGGTGAAAGATCTGGACTGCAGGCTGGCCAGTTCAGTACCCGGACCCTTCTTCTACGCAGCCATGATGCTGTAATTGATGCAGTATGTGGTTTGGCATTGTCATGTTGGAAAATGCAAGGTCTTCCCTGAAAGAGACGTCATCTGGATGGGAGCATATGTTGCTCTAGAACCTGGATATACCTTTCAGCACTGATGGTGTCTTTCCAGATGTGTAAGCTGCCCATGCCACACGCACTAATGCAACCCCATACCATCAGAGATGCAGGCTTCTGAACTGAGCGCTGATAACTTGGGTCGTCCTTCTCCTCTTTAGTCTGAATGACATGGCATCCCTGATTTCCATAAAGAACTTCAAATTTTGATTTGTCTGACCACAGAACAGTTTTCCACTTTGCCACAGTCCATTTTAAATGAGCCTTGGCCCAGAGAAGACGTCTGCGCTTCTGGATCATGTTTAGATACGGCTTCTTCTTTGAACTATAAAGTTTTAGCTGGCAATGAAGTCGCGAAATCGCTAGGAGTAGTTGGTGGGTGTGGTTAGTGGAGTGTTTATCCTCCAGTTACTGAGCAACAGGTCATTCAACACCAACAACAATGGCGACTGGACGAGTTCGCACTTTGATCGAGATGCAGCTGAAGGATCTAGAATCACTTCCTTGATCAACCGCTCTTCGTGCTGCTCCATCTTCGCTCGTGTTTTTAAAAATGGCGGTCATGAAACCAAACCAAACCGGGGAAGTAGGGAAGCGGAAGTGCATGTACAGTGGATGTAGAGTGGACCAATCAGAGCCCTCTTGTCTGCGACGCTGTCTGCGAGGCTTCTGCGGTGGTCACAGTTTTTGGGAGGTGCGCGCAGAGTGTCTGCGAAGGGGGGGGCTTCGCAGACGCCATCTGCGAGGACTGGGTTGTCAGCATAAATTGGCCCTAAGGGCCCAAAGATCACAGGCACCCAGTATGGTTTTCCGGCCTTGACCCTTACGCACAGAGATTCTTCCAGATTCTCTGAATCTTTTGATGATATTATGCACTGTAGATGATGATATGTTCAAACTCTTTGCAATTTTACACTGTCGAACTCCTTTCTGATATTGCTCCACTATTTGTCGGCGCAGAATTAGGGGGATTGGTGATCCTCTTCCCATCTTTACTTCTGAGAGCCGCTGCCACTCCAAGATGCTCTTTTTATACCCAGTCATGTTAATGACCTATTGCCAATTGACCTAATGAGTTGCAATTTGGTCCTCCAGCTGTTCCTTTTTTGTACCTTTAACTTTTCCAGCCTCTTATTGCCCCTGTCCCAACTTTTCTGAGATGTGTTGCTGTCATGAAATTTCAAATGAGCCAATATTTGGCATGAAATTTCAAAATGTCTCACTTTCGACATTTGATATGTTGCCTATGTTCTATTGTGAATACAATATCAGTTTTTGAGATTTGTAAATGATTGCATTCCGTTTTTATTTACAATTTGTACTTTGTCCCAACTTTTTTGGAATCAGGGTTGTAAATTTCACGGACTGTGCATAATATTTAAAGGAGATACGCAGAACCTTTATTTTAAAATACATTTCTGAGTGGATAGTATCTCCATCCTTGACTCTTGTATGCTGCATAAATGGGATTTCGGATTTATTGGAGATTCTTTGGACTCCTCAGACAGTAATACATCTGACTGTGATAGTGTGTGTACATGCTCCTGCTATACACGTAGAACTGTATCAGTTTGAATCATCAGAAAGTGAATCCGATAGTAACACGTCAGCCACGGAGGCCCCCACCTTACGAAATAAAGCCAGAGAACAAAGCCGTCTAGAGAACTGGATAGAATTGAACTGACAGTCTCATGTGATTCTCATTAAAACAGGATAGGTGTTATAACTTATGCAACATACATGTATATGCATGCATTTTCACTGATAAAACGTAAAAGGCTAATTAAATAATCAGATGAACTGAGACAATCACATTCTGAAGCAAATTAAATAAAATCTTATACCGGTAACTTAAATACACAATACAAGTTACGTGTATTAATCTAAATGCAGGTAAACAATGAGTGTTGTTGTGATGTAACCAAATGACAGTCGCATCTTACCCGTCTGTGTTCTCGCTTCTTGAAGGCCGATCTTGTGGCCAATTGTTTTGAAACAATCTGACTTTCGGTTCTTCGTTCAGTTCTTCATTCATTCACTTCTTCCACGTAAGGGTGAGATAGTGCTGCTGAGGCAAGCATATCCAGTGGAGAAATCTGATGACTGGTCCACTCATTCTCCATATTCTCCATACTGAGTACTCCGCCATTACTGCTCGGCTCACACTCTGGGAGAACTGGTGCAACTGAACTTACTTTCCTTTTCTTGTAGTTTTCTTTTCCTTTAATTGTTGGTACTGCACCCTCTTTCAATATGGGCTTATAGCCAACGCTCCTCAACAGATCAGAGATCTCGTACAAGTAATCAGTAAAATGTGCAGAGCAGAGGAGAGATGCGTCCAAATCTTTACAGTTTGAACATTCTTGGGCCATGAATGCAACATAAATCCACCTTCTGTCATGTTGCATCTACATGGCATGGTGATAAATTAGCTCAAAATGGAAGCTCGGAGTTGCAGTCAGCTCTGTGTTTTAGTATAGCAAAAATGGTGATGAGACCGATAGCCTTACCACGGTGACGTCACAGATGTCAAGGTCATTCACTCAGACTGCTACCTATATGAATAATTTTAATCCTAAAAATTACTATGAGATTTGTTAATAACGCTTAAAACTATTCCTATGCCATTCTTGAGGTCTCAAGGCATTTATAAACAAAAAGTGAGGCCATGGTTCTGCATATCTCCTTTAAGTACACTCAGATAGTCTTGAAGGAATCGAATACCTGTTTTAAGAGGCTTGAAACTAAGCTTTGTAACTTCACCGAATATGCAACTTATCCCTATTTACATAATGCCCATATAAGGATACAGGTTTTCCATCAGGTGAAAGCTGAGGTAGATTCTGAAGTGTTTCACTGACTAAAGTGTCCCAGTGTGACATCTCACTAGAGAGAAGCATAAGAAATCATTAGCAATGTACAAACTTGCCATTCATTAATAGGCATGAGCAAAACGTTCAAAGACACACACACCCAAAATCATTCTACTGTTCTGATCACAACTTGCCTAGCAGAAGCCTGAGTGGTGTAGAGTAGTTTGGCTGTAGGAATGGGGCACACAGACCTCACCAACTCCCACGGCTCCATCCCCAATCTCTGTTCACTTTATGGAAACCACTGATTATAGTATATATACATGGCCAAAAGTACTGCATGTGGACACTTGACCATTACACCCATATGTGCTTGTTGAACATCCGAGCCCAGATTTAGTCCCCACTTTTATAACCACCACTCTTCCGGGAAGGCTTTCTTCTCGATTTTGGAGTGTGGTTGTGGGGATTTGCCCATTCAGCCACAAGAGCATTAATGTGGTCAGCCACTGCTGTTGGGTGAGGAGGACTGGGGTGCACTTAGTTTTCCAGTTCATCCCAAAAGTGTTCAGTGAGGTTGAGGTCAAGGGTCTGTGCAGGACACTTGAGTTCTTCCACACCAACCTTGTTAAACCATGTCTTCATGGACCTCGACGGAACTGGTTCAGGCCCATTAGTTCGAGTGAAGGGAAACTGTAATGCTACAGCATACAAAGACATCCTATATAATTGTGTGCTTCCAACTTTGTGGGAACAATTTAGGAGAAGGCCTACATATGGGTGTAATGGTCAGGTGTTCACATATTTTTGGCCATACACTCAAAAACATACTGAATTAAAAGAAATAGGGCATCAACACTTTGGCCTAAATAAGGCAAGATGAACAAGTACGATAAAACAATGTTGATACTGAAGTCATGCTCAACAGTCAAATGTTGCACAGAATCACTTTTACCTGTGTGTAGTAAGAGTCTTCACTGGCAGCAGGAGTCCAGCCATGCATGAGGTGATGTGTGCATTCATTGCTGAGAGTGTGTTTTGTGGAAAACCACAGGAGACAGCTCCAAACCCTGCATGTGATTTCTGTTGAAATCCAGCGCGACTTAACACATGGTCATTATGAAACAGAAGTATGCCGTCGGCCGACCTGTGAGTTAGGGAGAACTTAGTCACGAGTATCGTTTACATACAGCTGATCTATCAAATTAGTATTTGAGATACCTGTGTAGCGATGCTAGACTCAGTAAAGTGTTGTAGTGCTGGAGCGGGCTCTCGCCGCTTTTATGAGGGACTATGGACACAGTCAGGATGTGACCCACAGGAAACTCTTCACGAATTTCCTCACACAGCCGTGAACCAAGACCTGCTCACCCATAAAGGTGGAAATAAAGATATTCAGTCTCTAACTGAAATAAAGAAAGGGCTTCATTTGTCTTGTCTGTTGGATAAACATCCTTTCCAAAGTGAAGAGAGCGCTCACTGTTTTTGATGAATTATTAAATATTGACGGCAGGGCAAAGCTACTCACCAGACCCTGTGCCTCCACTCAGACTGTGCAAGACAATAGTTCCACCATAGTAATCTTGTCTCTCCGCCTCTCGACGCACTGCCTCCATTGTGTGTTGGAGTAAGCCGTTCTCACCCTCACCTCGGCCTCCATAGTAACCTGTTTTATAGGTTCACAAGAACAGCTCTGGTTACTTTGTTTTTCAAAAACGCATCAAAATACCACAAGAAATAATGCAGTAATAAAAGTACATGTACCTCTTTTTAACACGGCCATGTGACTGATCTCATACGATTGTTATATAAAGAACATTACATGGTTGCGCAAAGATATGAAGTTTATCTTCAAGTGGTGAATGGATATATCACGAGTGAGCGAAGCAATATAAACTTCAGATCTTTGCGCAACTGTATAATCTGGGTGCGATTTGCTGGGGGGGATGGGATCATCCCCCCCTCTGGTTTTTATCTCTGCTGAAAAAAAATCCTCGGGGACAACCCCGTCAATAAAACAAACAAACCAAAAAAAAAGGTGACATGACAGGCGTGTTGTGACACAGTTTTCCATGGTCTACATTGCACTCAAAAGGACCCGAAGTGGCAGCTTTGATGTTCACAAATGTCCCCAGCAAATAGATACATTGGAATAACAATATCTTTGCATTCTCAGAACGCAAAGATATTGTTATTATCTACAATGTATCTATTTGCTGGGGACATTCGTGAACATCAAAGCTGCCACTTCGGGTCATTTTGAAAGTGAGTGTGTGTGACAGCGCGCCTTTTGGCGGATGCCGCCTTTTTCACGGCCGATTTTTTTTTTTTAGGGGGGGGCGTTGGAGTGTCTGATTATAATTTCAAAGTAAATTCTGCATTAAAATTACTAAATAAGCAAATCCGTTACAGTCCATGAAACAGGAAGTATAAGGATGAGAAAAAAAACAGTTTAAATCGGAAAGCTGCGCACAATGTGAACTGCGCCATCAGAGCAAACTGTTAATTTAGTATTCATGTATTTTAGTGATTTTCAAGTCACTGTCCATTTAATCCGGAGGGAGAGAAACATCACAGCAACGCGACAAGCAATGTGAACTTTGTTGTGTATTTAGTCAGAGAGATAGGAAGATGAATTTACTATCTCTGGTTTAGTGTTCGTTTTCATTTAGTGTTATTCATTTGATATCATTGGATGTTATTGAGCTGTTAGCCTATTGTTACCTTAATTTTGTGACGTTTCATGATTAAAAAAAAAAAAAAAACATCCCCCCTTCTGGTTTTTTGACAAATCGCACCCTGCGTATAATGTTCTTTATATTATATGGACACACACACACACACACACACAAAAAAAACTAATGAAAAGGATTTTAATTTTGAATTGGTTCGCCATTTTGACATCGCGTGTCAAGTCAGAGAGAAAACACTGGGAGTGACATCGTCGGAGTGAACTATCAGGAATTATTATATATCCAGAACACTTTTTTGATGGAATAAACACATGCGTTCTATTCCCTTCTAATGGGTTTCATTCATTTGGTTTGATAGCATGCAATATTATCATATCGCTTATCCTACATGTATTACATCACTCTACCCAATGGAGAATGAGCATTGAATATGGTTTACGATATTGCATTGTTGTCAAGACAACACGACATCGCATGTCAGAGACGTAAAACTTCCGTGTTAGTGAGCGATTGTGACACTTTGTAAACAAACATGGCCGCCAGGTTTGCTTTGTTAAATATAGAAGATTTTGAGAGAATTTTGAAAGAGAAACATGCATGGAACACCCAAAAGGAACGTGCATGTAAAATAATATTGCCTGGCTTTTTTTTTTTTCCATGGTATCAGATATATTCCATTCAGCTAGCATGATACTGAACGAGTCAAAGACAAGTTCAGTATCATGCTAGCTGAATGGAATACATCTGATAGACCACTCAACGCCAGCCAATATTATTTAAATAGGTCACTCAGCTCGGCAATGTATTTCATATGAAAAAGGCGAGTGCCCCCCCCCCCCCAACACGAGAAGATAAACTTCATATCTTCAGGCCAACATGTGATTTTCTTTTTATTATACAAAACGCATTCACAAACAAAATGTACCCAAATTTATCGAAACAATTCATTGATTTCCTCACGAGTGAGAGATTTATGTCACGGTTTTGGTTCTCCATGTCCCGGATGTAGTTTGCATGAAAAATACGAGTGGCGTAGTTCCCAGTAAAACACTTGTATCTATATAACAGTTTATTGTTATTGTCTTCAAAAACACGGATTTGTGAAATTTAAGTTTTTATTGTAGCGGCACAGTGGTTAACATGGTCACCTCACAGCAAGAAGGTCCTGGGTTCGAGCCCAGTGGCCGGCGAGGGCCTTTCTGTGTGGAGTTTGCATGTTCTCCCCGTGTCCGCGTGGGTTTCCTCCGGGTGCTCCGGTTTCCCCCACAGTCCAAAGACATGCAGGTTAGGTTAACTGGTGACTCTAAATTGACCGTAGGTGTGAATGTGAGTGTAAATGGTTGTCTGTGTCTATGTGTCAGCCCTGTGATGATCTGGCGACTTGTCCAGGGTGTACCCCGCCTTTCACCCATAGTCAGCTGGGATAGGCTCCAGCTTGCCTGCGACCCTGTAGAACGGGGTAAGTGGCTACAGATAATGGATGGATGGAAGTTCTTATTGTCTTCATCTGATGTAAATACTGGTGGTTTTTTATAAGAAATATAACCTTGAAAAGTAGACGGCCTTTCAATTTCATAAAATGAGTGAAATTTAGTTCCCTCTGAAATTTCATCACTGTGATACATGTTCATTTCTGTAATATCTTAAAAAAAAAATCATTCTGTGGCTGGGAAGTCATTTAATTTGAGGGGATTCCCAAGCAAATAACGTGCATGAAATCGCTCGCTTCGCGCAGTCAACCAGACAGGGGAAGTCCGTGTGCACATGCGCACACTTACCTTTGACTGTGCACTGACAGTTACGTCATTCTTTCGCTAAATGAACAGTTGATCACACCGAGGTGCTTGCCGACATTTATTAGTTTGGTCCCGCGTTTCCTTTCCTTCGCAACATAACGTCTTTTCTTCTCGCTTTCCATTACTGTAGTTGGGTCTTTCACGTTTTCATTCGCACACTCATGTCCTCCATTTTTCTCTCCTGTTTCAAATTTGTATCCCACAATGCCTTGCGCGAACGAGGAAAGCCCACCACATGATGCATGATGTGGTATCTTGTATAGGGTCATGGTGAAGCAGGAAAAAATAGCGGAGAATTTATGGCCATGTGGCTCTAAATTCATTAATTGTCCAATTAAAAAAAACAAACAACTAATAAGTCTGATTTGAATTTAGTAGCTTTCAATCCACTAAACAAAAATGATTAGGTGTCAGGGAAAATTCTTTTTATGACCTACACTTGAAAAATCTGAAAGGCAATCTACCTTTAAGTATAATTTAGGTCTATATAACATATAAGAAATATTTGTACCATGAACTTTACAAAGTGTATGTGCACTGTGTGGCATTGAAGATGACTCTGTACTGACCATATGCCCAATTTCCTCCACGTCCTCCTTTCCCTTCAATAATGTTGGATGGACGGATTTCCCTGGATGACAGAACTAAAAATGAAATGTGACTGATAGCATAAATGAAAACAGTTCAGTCTTTGGAATTATGACTGACTTACTTATTTTTGACAAACACAGAAGCTTTTCTGAGGACTTTGGGCTCAGTGTCAACACACACAGCTGCAAGGTCTCCATTTCTAGAGCTGAATGGACATCTAGAAACGGACAAAAGAAATTGTCTTAAATGGTTGATTAAAAAAAAAAAAAAGAACTTCTGAGAGATAAAAAGTTAGTTACTTACCTTTTCTTGTGCTGATTTGATGTTTTAGTGATGAGCTTCCACCAGTCCAGGCCCAACTGGTTTCCACACTGTCCAACTTGCAGCACTACAGCAGACATGCTTTTGAAGACATGAGGAAATCTCTGACGCCTTAATATTAGCTACTCCAAGTTAACAAACAAACAAAACACCTACATGACTGATGTGTCGTAATACAGCGTACTCAAAGTACTCTAAAGGATAAAACAGACACCTACATGATTGATGTGTCGTAATACAGCGTACTGAAAGTACTCTAAAGGATCAAACAGACACCTACATGATTGATGTGTTCTAACACAGCGTACTAAAAGTACTCTAAAAGATAAAACAAACAAACACCTACATGGCTGATGTGTCCTAACACAGCATACTAAGAGTACTCTAAAGGATCAAACAGACACCTACATGACTGATGTGTCCTAACACAATGTACTAAAAGTACTCTAAAGGATAAAACAAACAAACACCTACATGGCTGATGTGTCCTAACACAGCATACTAAGAGTACTCTAAAGGATCAAACAGACACCTACATGACTGATGTGTCCTAACACAATGTACTAAAAGTACTCTAAAGGATAAAACAAACAAACACCTACATGGCTGATGTGTCCTAACACAGCATACTAAGAGTACTCTAAAGGATAAAACAAACATACAAAAACACCTACATGACTGATGTTTCCTAACACAGTATAGGCCTACTAAAAGTACTCTAAAGGATAAAACAAACAAAACAAACACCTACATGACTGATGTGTCCTAATACAGCGTACTAAAAGTACTCTAAAGGATAAAACAAACAAACACCTACATGACTGATGTGTCCTAATACAGCGTACTAAAAGTACTCTAAAGGATAAAACAAACAAACAAACAAACACCTACATGACTGATGTGTCCTAATATAGCGTATTAAAAGTACTCTAAAGGATAAAACAAACAAACAAAAACACCTACATGACTGATGTTTCCTAACACAGCATACTAAAAGTACTCTAAAGGATAAAACAAACACCTACATGACTGATGTGTCCTAATATAGCGTACTCAAAGTACTCTAAAGGATAAAACAAACAAACACCTACATGACTGATGTGTCCTAACACAGCGTACTAAAAGTACTCTAAAGGATAAAACAAACACCTACATGACTGATGTGTCCTAACACAGCGTACTAAAAGTACTCTAAAGGATAAAACAAACAAACAAACACCTACATGACTGATGTGTCCTAATATAGCGTATTAAAAGTACTCTAAAGGATAAAACAAACAAACAAAAACACCTACATGACTGATGTTTCCTAACACAGCATACTAAAAGTACTCTAAAGGATAAAACAAACACCTACATGACTGATGTGTCCTAATATAGCGTACTCAAAGTACTCTAAAGGATAAAACAAACAAACACCTACATGACTGATGTGTCCTAACACAGCGTACTAAAAGTACTCTAAAGGATAAAACAAACACCTACATGACTGATGTGTCCTAACACAGCGTACTAAAAGTACTCTAAAGGATAAAACAAACAAACAAACACCTACATGACTGATGTGTCCTAATATAGCATATTAAAAGTACTCTAAAGGATAAAACAAACAAACAAAAACACCTACATGACTGATGTTTCCTAACACAGCATACTAAAAGTACTCTAAAGGATAAAACAAACACCTACATGACTGATGTGTCCTAATATAGCGTACTCAAAGTACTCTAAAGGATAAAACAAACAAACACCTACATGACTGATGTGTCCTAACACAGCGTACTAAAAGTACTCTAAAGGATAAAACAAACACCTACATGACTGATGTGTCCTAACACAGCGTACTAAAAGTACTCTAAAGGATAAAATAAACAAACAACTACCTGACGTGTCCTAACACAGCATACTGAAAGTACTCTAAAGGATAAAACAAACAAAAACACCTACATGACTGATGTGTCCTAACACAGCGTACTAAAAGTACTCTAAAGGATAAAACAAACACCTACATGACTGATGTGTCCTAACAGCGTACTAAAAGTACTCTAAAGGATAAAACAAACACCTACATGACTGATGTGTCCTAACACAGCGTACTAAAAGTACTCTAAAGGATAAAACATACACCTACATGACTGATGTGTCCTAACACAGCATACTGAAAGTACTCTAAAGGATAAAACAAACAAAAACACCTACATGACTGATGTTTCCTAACACAGCGTACTAAAAGTACTCTAAAGGATAAAACAAACACCTACATGACTGATGTGTCCTAACACAGCGTACTAAAAGTACTCTAAAGGATAAAACAAACACCTACATGACTGATGTGTCCTAACACAGCGTACTAAAAGTACTCTAAAGGATAAAACATACACCTACATGACTGATGTGTCCTAACACAGCATACTGAAAGTACTCTAAAGGATAAAACAAACACCTACATGACTGATGTGTCCTAACACAGCGTACTAAAAGTACTCTAAAGGATAAAACAAACACCTACATGACTGATGTGTCCTAACACAGCGTACTAAAAGTACTCTAAAGGATAAAACATACACCTACATGACTGATGTGTCCTAACACAGCATACTGAAAGTACTCTAAAGGATAAAACAAACAAAAACACCTACATGACTGATGTTTCCTAACACAGCGTACTAAAAGTACTCTAAAGGATAAAACAAACACCTACATGACTGATGTGTCCTAACACAGCGTACTAAAAGTACTCTAAAGGATAAAACAAACACCTACATGACTGATGTGTCCTAACACAGCATACTAAATGTACTCTAAAGGATAAAATAAACAAACACCTACCTGACGTGTCCTAACACAGCATACTGAAAGTACTCTAAAGGATAAAACAAACAAAAACACCTACATGACTGATGTGTCCTAACACAGCGTACTAAAAGTACTCTAAAGGATAAAACAAACAAAAACACCTACATGACTGATGTGTCGTAATACAGCGTACTAAAAGTACTCTAAAGGATAAAACAAACACCTACATGACTGATGTGTCCTAACACAGCGTACTAAAAGTACTCTAAAGGATAAAACAAACACCTACATGACTGATGTGTCCTAACACAGCATACTAAAAGTACTCTAAAGGATAAAATAAACAAACACCTACCTGACGTGTCCTAACACAGCATACTGAAAGTACTCTAAAGGATAAAACAAACAAAAACACCTACATGACTGATGTGTCGTAATACAGCGTACTAAAAGTACTCTAAAGGATAAAACAAACAAAAACACCTACATGACTGATGTGTCGTAATACAGCGTACTAAAAGTACTCTAAAGGATAAAACAAACACCTACATGACTGATGTGTCGTAATACAGCGTACTAAAAGTACTCTAAAGGATAAAACAAACACCTACATGACTGATGTGTCGTAATACAGCGTACTAAAAGTACTCTAAAGGATAAAACAAACACCTACATGACTGATGTGTCCTAACACAGCGTACTAAAAGTACTCTAAAGGATAAAACAAACACCTACATGACTGATGTGTCGTAATACAGCGTACTAAAAGTACTCTAAAGGATAAAACAAACACCTACATGACTGATGTGTCCTAACACAGCGTACTAAAAGTACTCTAAAGGATGAAACATACACCTACATGACTGATGTGTCCTAACACAGCGTACTAAAAGTACTCTAAAGGATAAAACAAACACCTACATGACTGATGTGTCGTAATACAGCGTACTAAAAGTACTCTAAAGGATAAAACAAACACCTACATGACTGATGTGTCGTAATACAGCGTACTAAAAGTACTCTAAAGGATAAAACAAACACCTACATGACTGATGTGTCCTAACACAGCGTACTAAAAGTACTCTAAAGGATAAAACAAACACCTACATGACTGATGTGTCCTAACACAGCGTACTAAAAGTACTCTAAAGGATAAAACAAACACCTACATGACTGATGTGTCCTAACACAGCATACTAAAAGTACTCTAAAGGATAAAACAAACAAAAACACCTACATGACTGATGTGTCCTAACACAGCGTACTAAAAGTACTCTAAAGGATAAAACAAACACCTACATGACTGATGTGTCCTAACACAGCGTACTAAAAGTACTCTAAAGGATAAAACAAACAAAAACACCTACATGACTGATGTGTCCTAACACAGCGTACTAAAAGTACTCTAAAGGATAAAACAAACACCTACATGACTGATGTGTCCTAACACAGCGTACTAAAAGTACTCTAAAGGATAAAACAAACAAAAACACCTACATGACTGATGTGTCCTAACACAGCGTACTAAAAGTACTCTAAAGGATAAAATAAACAAACACCTACCTGACGTGTCCTAACACAGCATACTGAAAGTACTCTAAAGGATAAAACAAACAAAAACACCTACATGACTGATGTGTCCTAACACAGCGTACTAAAAGTACTCTAAAGGCTATCAGCTCTCAGAGCTAACCGAGTGCGAGTTACTTTGTCACAAAACGCACGACTTGATGACGATTCTTTCCCGATCTTGTAACCGGATGGACCTGGCATGCTATGGCCGGTTATAAGCGCTCACTACTCTGAAGCGCGCTTATCGGGGCCGTTTTCGCTGTGAATGCCGCTGAAGAGGAGGCGGAGTCCCAACCGGTGCATTGTATCGAGTCAGGAGAGAGACGGAGTGTGTGCGCGCGCCTGCCTGCCTGCCCTGGCCGTTCTCACTAGACCATGAAGCAAAGAGGAGCCGCTCTGCACGACACGCTCTACGGGGATCAGAAATAAAGTGCACCGAAACCATATCCCGGCTCTCTTCATGGACTCCACTGGATTAACCTGCTGCACCGACCATTAATTCAAAACTAACTTGACCCTAATACGTGGGACGGGTTGTTTTTGAGGACAGTTAGCCAGCTAGCTGCAGCTGGCGAGCTCTCGTCTCGGTGAAGGCTAGCTGGCTATCCTGAGTGGATTTGACGTTTGATGGTGGATGTTTATCAAACAACCGAAGGAGATTACCACTCTGGGTGTCCACGATGGAGGATTTACCTGAACTAGACCAGAATCCGAAGTGAGTATTTATTTTCTCCGGTCTTTCTTTTAACAATTTATTGAACTTAACTGAACACAAACATCCAAATGTTGTCTTGCTAGCTACAAGGCTAGTCAGTCAGCGAGCTAACCAGCCAGTTCTCGTTATCCGGCTGGTTGACCACGCGTTAAATTCTAGATTTACAAGCCCATAAATCATACAAAATCCTCGTGTTCTGCTTTAACCAGGACACGCTACTTATTTCCACTTCAATTCGACCAAATTATCACTTGTAACAGGTCATACAGCTAGCTACCAGCAGTGAACTGGCTAGCCGACTGTGTTGCTTTTTTAGTTAGCATTCGTTAACGTTAACAATTCTATAATCGCACCATATTTTGTTTAACTAATCTAACTAACGATGTGGGTTAAATCTGTTTCAGATCCCCTCAGTTGCTGCAGCACTATGGCGGCCGGTCAAAGCGTCAAAATAGATCAAACACCGCGATGTGTGTGTAACACGGCCAGGAGAAAGGCCTCGCCGCTAGGCCTCAGGTCCGCGGTGTAAATTTCGCAACCCCCCCCTTCCTGTGTTTGCCTTTATTGAGGTTATTCTTGTGGACTGCCTTGATTAAATCTCTCACACGTTTCTACCTGCTTGTCTTGCTCCCATCACGCGATCAGATTAGCCAGTATCATGAATTAAATCTAATTCATTTGGGATTGTTTATGCATTTGGCTATCTCTAATTAATTAAATTCACTACGTGCATCTCATATATATATATATATATATATATATATATATATATATATATACACACACCATGTATGAGCATGTCTGCTCATTATTAGCCAAAGGTTTTTTTTTTTTTTTTTTTTTGTTGCATCGATCGAGTGTGCACAATGCTGAAGGTCTGCCATCGTTTTCTGCACATGCAAGGCTTTTGCTCTCTGAAACAAAAGGTATCCTCTGTGACCAAGGACAGATCAAATCCTCATGATTGCACTTCGTTTTCACACAATTTCACAAATGTGTTTAGCGTCCGAAAGGTTTTCGAATGTACACCCAAGACTCTGTGCTTTTCCCCTGAGACCTGTTTACCCTTGATTTGATTATTATTTGCATAGGAGTTTGCCGAGAGCTTTCCCTTGAGCTTCAGGCAGATTTACAGCCTCTCATGAACACCAGCAGCTTCTCATGTGTCGCAAATAATTGTTCTCTTGACCTGGGTATACCATACTAGCCTGGGCCCGCCCATCCTAAGCGTGACGCAACACGAGGGCCTGTTGCGAGCTTATGGCCCTTTTCCACTACCCTTTTTCAGCTCGACACGGCTCGCGTTTCGACTACCTTAGAGCAGCACGACTCGGCTCGCTTCAGCCCTGCTTAGCACCCAAAACTCAAACGGTTTTGGAGTGGGGCTGAAGCAAGCCAAAGCGAGCCGAGTGGGGCTAGGGGCGTGAGCAGACACTCCCCTGTGCACTGATTGGTGAGGAGGAGTGTCCTCACATGCCCACACACGCCCCACGAGCACGCTGGGATCTGTAAACACCGTAAACCCGGAAGGAGAAGAATTACGAGAATTTCTGAAGCCTTATGCGCCTCGCCTCATCTATACGCTCTCCAGTATCTGTTGGTGTTGTCTGTGACAACAAGCCACAGCACCAAGACCAGCAACACTAACGACTCCATGTTTATTGTTTACTATCCGGGTCGTGAGACTACCGCTTAAAAGATCACTGATGTCACTGTTTGCGCCGCCTAACGACATCACGTGACGTCCACCCACTTTCGCTAACTCCACCCAATGTGTCCACCCACTTCCAGCCAGCACGGTTGTAGTCGAAATGCAACTCCAACAGCCCCACTCAGCCCGACTCAGCATGGCATGGCTCAGCCCAACTCAGCCGCGTTGGTAGTGGAAAAGCGGCATTAGTCTGCCCAGGCAAGCTATCTACAGCTCTTCCAAGCTCCCGAAAAATCGGGAGCCAATCAGCTTTGAGCATCTCCGACGGCCCTGGGTAGAGGCGTGTTCAAGGCAGTGACGTAGTAGAACTGCGACCGGAAGCCATAGATTGTTTACAGAATCTATGCCGGAAGCACTTCATTCACTAGAAACATTACGAACATGGAGCAAGTTCTCATTGAAAACGGAGCAAAGAGCAGCCCTGGAGGTATTTATTGAAAGGAAGGCCGTTTTCGCCTTGCTCCCGGCCGGCTTCGGTAAGAGTTTAATCTACCAGTTAGCCCCGTCGCGTCACATACGTCAGAGGAAAGAGTGATGTGATTAGTTTAAGCTTCGTCACAGCCTTTTCTGGCTTCGACCAGTAGCAAACTGAGGCATTTCAGGGAGGCGGGTCAACCACGCACTTTGGAAAACGGTTGGGCTTAATATCTTTGCCAGACCAAATGCTCGCAGAGCTTTGAAGTCGCGTTAGCCAGACTAATACCATACACCACACAGACAAGTTAGCTCTCGCCATAGACTAATTACACCAACTTAGTTTTGCACAAGTCAGATTTTGTAAACATTGAGGTGGGAGTGGGACGCAAGCAAATCAGCATCCATTATCTGTAGCTGCTGATCCTGTTCTACAGGGTCGCAGGCAAGCTGGAGCCTATCCCAGCTGACTACGGGTGAAAGGACAAGTCGCCAGGTCATCACAGGGCTGACGCATAGAGACAAACAACCATTCACACCAACGGTCAATTTAGAGCCACCGATTAGCCTAACCTGCATGTCTTTTGGACTGTGGGGGAAACCGGAGGAAACCCACGCGGGCACGGGGAGAACATGCAAACTCCACACAGAAAGGCCCCTGTCGGCCGCTAGGCTCGAACCCAGAACCTTCTTGCTGTGAGGCGACAGTGCTAACCACTACACCACCGTGCCGCCCGGCGTTGTTCGTTTAACCTCATAATGTGACTGAATCTGTGCAGTTTGCAAAATAAGTAAAGGTATATGTTTAGGTCACTGTGTTTGGCACGTTTCATTTCACCTTTTAACCTGATTACATTTGTAACACTTAAAAAGCAAGTCTCTCTTGGCTAAACTTTGGCCGAGCAGCCTACCAGTCTTTGATAATCATTCAGTAAGGTTTTTCACTGGCCTCTGATTTATTTGATTGTGCTTATTTTGCTTAAAATGTGGTATAACTTTTTACATGAGGTTTATTCATCATAACTTCCAAAAAGAATGTAAATCTTGTGATTAATGACTAGAAACGGGGTTGTTCAAAATGTGTAATGTGACAGCAGGTGAGTTTATAAACAGTTTTAAGGGACCTGGTTAATTCTGACTGCAAACACCAAAGATCAGAGACAAACACATAGCAGGAGTTAATAAAGTTAGAGCATTTTACTCTGAAATGCATAAATATAAAGCATTATGATTACTGGTCAAATAAGTTGCCTGAAAACAAGCCTGCAAACGGCTGCAAGATGAAATGATATGAAAAGGAGAATAGAAGAGCATCTAGCACAAAAGCATGAGAAATTTATTTTTCTATTTATGCAAATCCATCCATCCTTACAGGGTCGCAGGCAAGCTGGAGCCTATCCCAGCTGACTATGGGCGAGAGGTGGGGTACACCCTGGACAAGTCGCCAGGTTGACACATAGACAACCATTCACACCTACTATGGTCAATTTAGAGTCACCAGTTAACCTAACCTGCATGTCTTTGGACTGTGGGGGAAACCGGAGCACCCGGAGGAAACCCACGCAGACACGGGGAGAACATGCAAACTCCACAAATGCCCCTTTTCCACCAAAGCAGTTCCAGGGCTGGTTCGGGGCCAGTGCTTAGTTTGGAACTGGGTTTTCTGTTTCCACTGACAAAGAACTGGCTCTGGGGCCAGAAAAACCGGTTCCAGGCTAGCACCAACTCTCTGCTGGGCCAGAGGAAAGAACCGCTTACGTCAGCGGGGGGCGGAGTTGTTAAGACCAACAACAATAACAAGACCACGAAAGATCGCCATTTTTAAGCGACGAGAAGCAGCAGCTGTACAAACGTGAAGTCATTTATTATTATTATTATTGTTGTTGCTGCTGCTACTTCCATGCTGTTTTTGCTTCGATATTCGCGCCAAGGTTTATGCAAACGTAGCGATGTAACTGACGTATACAACGACGTAATAATGTGGCTTCCCTTAGCACCGTGAGCTATGGAAAAGCAAACTGGTTCTCAGCTGGCTCGCAAGTTGAACAAGTTGTGAACCAGCACCAGCACTGGCCCCGAACCAGCCCTGGAATTGATTTGGTGGAAAAGGGGAAACAGAGGCCCTCGCTGGCCGCTGGGCTCAAACCCAGGACCTTCTTGCTGTGAGGCGACAGTGCTAACCACTACACCACCGTGCCGCCCCAAATCAGCATCCTAGTCCAAGAAACTAATTGTTTTAATGCTGGGATCAGACTACACCTATTCAGCCCGATTTTGTCACCTGACAAACTTCTAGTATCGGGCCTGAATATGAACATCAGAAACGTAGTGTGAGGTCATTGAAAAATGGTGATCTGGTGTCTGGGGTGCCCCACGACACCCCGACAAAAACTCTAGCATGTCTGTAGTTTGACGACAACCTACAACGTGTTCCACGAGCATCTCACACAGTGCTTTTGTAGCCATGACTGACCATTTTTGTCCCTCCTTCCCAAGGATGTGAAAGATGATTGGTCCGGATCAAACCTGTAGTATTGCCAATCTCCCAGGCAAGAGCGTATGGCACTAGGATTACCTAATGTGACCATTGCGAAAGATGAAAATATCTTGAAGTCTGACCATGACACGAAGTAAAACACGGTGAGGGTGTGTGCAAGTGGGAATGAAAAGATGTGCAAAACAAAGTCATGTCTGTGTTGTTGCTCATCTTCAGGTCTTGCATCACATCAGAGAGCGTGCTTCTCTGAGCTGCTTTATCCCAGTGAGAGAGCTTCCATCAAGGTGCTCCTCGCTTGGCCTGCCTCAAAATGGATGCACTGCTGAATCCTGAACTCAGGTAAGCGCCACACGTGTCACTAAGCAACTGTGATTGATTAAGGTTAGAGTTACATGGTGCTTCCGACGAGAAGTAATTTAGCGTTTTCTTTTTGCTGGCTCGTTTAATAATCACGTTTGTAATCTAAAGAGACACCAGTTACACGTTTTCTCATTTCAGCTCGTATAGAAGGATGATGATCAGGTTATCATGAGCGCTGGTTTGTCTGAAGTTAGTGTATCTTGCTAGGCTAGAGTGTCGCCCCCCCCCCCCCCGTTCTTTCTTTAAATCCCTGTCCAAACACAAATTAGTCTTTCATCAGTGAAGGATTTGAAGGATTTTAGATGACTAGACTGGACAGCTGAATATAAATAATACAATGCTAAACTAAAGCGTTTTCTACTGTTGACTCATTTTCTCCCTCAATTTATTTTGAATTATCACCTGTTTTCAGAAGCCAAGTAATCTTAAGGTATTTGGTGCAGTGTTACACTGCTTGCCTTTTTTTTTTTTTTCTTCTCACATCGCCTTTGATGATTTTTTTTTTTTTATGCACACCATCAAAGGCAGAGTGGTTTCGTTGTCTCCCTCAAAGAATTCATTGTTTTAAAGATAGGCTGTGTTTCTCTTTAAAACGTCACACCTATTCTTTTTTTAAAGATTTTTTTTGGGCTTTTTTCACCTTTTATTGGATAGGACAGTGTAGAGACAGGAAATGAGCGGGGGAGGGATCGGGAAATGACCTCCGGTCGGAATCGAATCCGGGTCCCTGGATTTATGGTATGGCGCCCTACGTTACATCTATTAAACCGGGCTCACACTCACTACGTTCACATGCACATAGAGAGAATCGAATTTCTGCCGTTGCTCAACTGAAATCGAAGTTCAAAATGCCATGTATACACCTTTAATTCGGCTGAAATTGAACCGAACTTGATTTCTCAGAATCGAGCTACACGACCTAGATTATGCGATTTCTGCCGAGCTACTTTGTGCATGTAAACCCTATCGAGCTAGTTGTCGAGCTACTTCCGGAAGTGACGAGTGACGAGACCACAAGCGGGAAACACAACAGCCTCGGTCGGCATGACAACGAATCATGACAACGGCATGAATCTTTTCTTTTTGTGGCATTGTTTGCACTGTTAAAATTTAGCTCACTTACTGTATCACCAAATACATCTGTACAGCTGTTGCATAGCTGTGAATTGTGTACATAAACAAGTCATTGTGTGTGTATGTGTATATATGTCCAACATCTGAAGAATGTCAATAAAAACAAAACAATTTAACTTTGTGTTTATTAAGACAAGTTAAATTGTAAGCAAAAAAAAAAAATTTTTTGTAAGCAAAAAATTGACTTTAGAAAAATATTATTGTTCAAAATAGGTTGTCTTACAAAACAGTGGTCTGCGCCGGACAGTTTGTAGCCATACAGTCTGTTAGAGCAAGCCTAACAGCTTGAGCACAGAACTGCTAGTGTTGCCAGATTGGGGGTTTTAAGTGCATTTTAGAGGATTTGAACATGTTTTGGGCTGGAAAACGTCAGCAGTATCTGGCAACACTATAGCTCTTCTTCATGACGACAACCGGAAGTGTACCAACACAATGGGGCGTGTAGCGCCACGTGTGGCTCGGGTGCACAATGCACCTTGCACAATAGCCTGATTTCACTTGTGCATGTAGGATTGGATTTCTCTGGCACCCCTGCTGGGACCCTTTGCTCGATTACCAACAGCAGCTCGATTTGGACGTGCATGTAAACATAGTGACTGCTACAATTGCTCAGGTTCTTGTTTGGATCAGGCTCCAATCCCACTGTCTCTGTGCTACTTGATGTACAGTACCAGTCAAAAACTTGGACACTCCCCTTGATTTTTATTGATTGTCACTTCATGTCTTAAAGTAATGATGGATGTTTCTCTTTACTTAGTTGAGCGGTTCTTGACATAATATGGATTACTACAGTTGTGGAATAGGGTTATTTAAGGGGTTTCCCCCCCATTATTAGGGCCCGAGCCCTATGGGCGAAGGCCCTATTGTTCTTGTAAGAGTTCACTATTATTATTCTTCCGTCTTCTTCTTCTTCTTCCGTCTTCTTCTTCTTCTTTATTTTTCTCCGCTGTTGGGCCATTTTCGGGGCGCTTGCCATGGGCGAAAACGCACGAAATTTGGCACCAGTTCCGAGAATTGCCACCGCTACTCAGAACCAGAAGCCCAAACTTGGCCGGGGCTCAGGGCCTCCATAGCGCCCCCTAAGTCGTTGTGATTTTGGCCTCCCGCATTAAGGTGCCTGGTTGCCATATAGTTTGTAGTAGTGGCATGCAATTTGGTACGCTTATGTATCTCACTAAGCCGGACAAAAATGTAATGCCAATGCATTAGCCACGCCCAACAGGAAGTGAGGTAATTTCACTTTTGTGCGAAATGCATGGCCACGAAGACGGCGCAACTCCTCCTAGACCGTTCATAGGAATGTCACCAAAATTGATACACTTCATCTACAGACATGGCTGACAAAAGTTACTAAATACGTTTCACGTAGGATTAACCGTTCAGTAGTTATACGTCAATCAATTTTCGATGCAAAATTTTACATGCTTAAAAATTCATTACAAATCTTCTGATTGCTCAAAACTGCTCATACTTCACACGCAAATCACTCATTGGGCTTCTGACATGTGACCCAATTTCTGTGATATTTCGCCACTGGGGGCGCTATTTTTGGGCAAAAATTCCAATCTTTCCTCAATTTTGGTCAAACTTCACAGCCACCCTCTTACTACCTCCCATGTAATGTATACCACGTTTTGGAAATTTTCGTCCATGGGGGGCGCTGTTTTTGGCCGACGCAATTGCTCCAAAACGGGTTTTTGGTAAATAATTCCATAATGCTTTTCCTTCACACCACTACCTTGTGCTAGTACGTTGCTGTTGTAGACACTTATTTTTCCAACTCATAATCGCTCATGTACAGCTTAGCGCCACCTACTGACATGGGAAAAACCAAAAAATTTATTCTTCAAAAATCTATATCTCATCTTCTATTTACTCAATTGTCATCAAACTTCATACGCAAACTCTTCATAGCTCACCTGACATGTATGCCTAATTTTGTGCACTTTCGCCCCTGGGGGTGCTGGTTATGGCAAAAATGATATTGCAGCTTCTGATTTGTCAAACTTGGCAAGCAAACTCTTTACAAGACCCTTATTAGGGCGCTATTATTATTAGGGCCCGAGCACCGTACAGTGCGAGACCCTATCGTTGCCATGTGTCCAATTCTGTTCTTTGTCGCCATTGCGGGAGTAATGTCTCTTGCCGAAGAAGCTGTGGAAGGTATTTCGCGGGGACGCATGCCCCCGCCCCCCTTGGCCGCTGGCGCGAGGGCCCGTCGAGGCCGCTTGCGGCTTTAATTTAGCTTATTATTGTACATGTTGTGTGTTGTCTGTATATATCGTATGTTGTATATTTAACAAATTTTTTGCTGAAGGAGAAGTGAATATCCATGAATAATAATGGAGACAAAGTTGAGGTGGTTATTATTCACCGATATTCACTGAGCCTGAGGCAGATAATTGTTTTAGTATAAATACACAGGTCATTTATTTCAAACTTCAGAACCGAATGCAAATGTAATACATGCGGACTTGTCACTTATCTATGCCAAGTCATGTAAAATACTTTTGTTTTGAAATAGATAAAATAAATCACAATTCCAACTGACCTTTGACTAGTTTTAGACCAAACTTCATAGTATCTTTAGTGCTTTTTGAAACAGCATTTTCTTCCATAAGTTGTAATTCTTCTTCACTTACAGTCAGTGCGTTTATATGCACATAGAGAGAATTGAATTTCTGCCGTTGCTCGACTGAAATCGAAGTTCAAAATGCCATGTATACACCTTAATTCGGCTGAAATTGAACCGAACTTGATTTCTCGGAATCGAGCTACACGACCTAGATTATGCGATTTCTGCCGAGCTACTTAGTGCATGTATACCCTATTGAGCTATGTATTCGAGCTACTTACTTCAGCACTGCCCCTTCCGGAAGTGACGAGTGACGAGACCACAAGGGAAACACAACAGCCTCGGTCGGCATGACAACGAATCATGACAACGGCATGAATCTTTTCTTTTTGTGGCATTGTTCACTGTTAAAATTTAGCTCACTTACTGTATCACCAAATACATCTGTACAGCTGTTGCATAGCTGTGAATTGTGTACATAAACAAGTTACTGTATTTGTGTGTGTGTGTCCAACATCTGAAGAATGTCAATAAAAACAAAACAATTGAACTTTGTGTGTTTATTAAGACACAAGTTAAATTGTAAGCAAAAAAATATATTTTTTTTGTAAGCAAAAAATGGACTTTAGAAAAATATACAATTGTGCAAAATAAGTTGTCTTACAAAACAGTGGTCTGCGCAGGACAGTTTGTAGCCATACAGTCTGTTAGAGCAAGCCTAACAGCTTGAGCACGGAACTTGTGAACACGGAACTGCCAGTGTTGCCAGATTGGGTGGTTTTAAGTGCATTTTGGCAGATTTGAACATGTTTTGGGCTGGAAAATGTCAGCAGTATCTGGCAACACTGCTGATAACTTTGTTTATACTCTTGAATAGCTCTTCATGACGACAACCAGAAGTGTACCAACACGATGGGGCGTGTAGTGCCACCTGTGGCTCGGGTGCACAATGTACCTCACACAATAGCTCGATTTGCTTGTGTGCATGTAGGATTGGATTTCTCTGGCACCCCTGCTGGGACCCTTAGCTCGATTACCGACAGCAGCTCGATTTGGATGTGCATGTAAACGCACTGAGTGACCAAGCGATTGGCCGCCATTCTGCCGAGTTGTTCGAGGTGATTATCGAGAAATGATCCAACTCCCTCAACCAGTCAGCGTGCACACTTTGCTATAATCGCCTCCATATTTATACTAACGTGTACTATTGTATATTTTTATTATTGTATACTGTATTTGATTTATTGTGGGGATTTTTTTTTAAATGCCTTTGATGGTCTCAAACACACATTAAGGTGGCAAGAAATTGCAGCAATTAACTTTTTGACGAGGCACACGTGTTAATTGAAAAGCAGGAGGTGACTACCTCATGAAGCTGGTTAAGATAATGCCACTAGTGTGCAAAGCATCATCAAGGTAAACACTGGCTACTTTGAAGAATCTAAAATATGAAACCTAGTGTTTTTTTTTTTTTTTTGGTTTACCACGTAATTCCATGTATGTTTTGTATATTATTTCTTAGTTTTGATGTCTTCAGTATTGTTCTACAGTGTAGAAAATAGTCAAAATACAGAAAAACGTATGAATGAGTAGGGGTGTCCAAACTTTTGACTGCTACTGTATACTTTTCCTGCACAACCTTCACAGCTTCATACAGCTTGGAGTTGTGAACATCGGCACCTCCGAGGGCTCCAATTACAAATGAAACCCCTTTTGTATGATGATGCAGATATGATTCTGTGCATTTTCATTTAACAAAACTCCTAAAGAATATTATTTTTCTTTGAAATGCAATGCGAGATGAGCCAGTCAACATGTAAACCTGGAATAATAGTAATCAGTTGAATGTATATAGTGCCTTTCTCATACCCAAGGTTGCTTCACAATTGACGGGGGTGGGAGTCCACCAAAAGAGGGTCAGGATGCAATTCCAATGGTGTAGCTACCCCCAGTCTCACCAAAAGGCGCATGAAAATAAGTCCCATGCCACCGGGCAACATCGCTCAGAACACCGCGCCATGGATCTGCAAAGCGAGCACAGAAGTGCTGGTATGTCCCAAACCACCTGCACAGCCGTGGTGATGCCACCGGGCAACATCACTCAGAACACCGTGCTAAGCACAGAAGCACTGCCACACAGAGCGCTGGACAGCCACGACGTTAAAAGAGCCCCGAGCTCACTGCAGTCCATAGCGAAGAGCACAGGCATCACCAATGGCGAACCAAGGCCTGGAGGGAACTGATGTCCAAAACTGGGTCCACAGCTACACCCCAGCTGGCAGACAAAACGTTAAAAAAAATCAAACTATACAAATGCAAAAAAGGAAAATAAAATAATAAGCTCTGGTGAGAAGCAGTAGCCAGAATGTGCAAAGTCAACCGGAAACGTAGAGTGATTTGTGTAGGTGTTTTGAGCCCTCCAGTATTAATGGGCACTTATTGGAAGCACGAATAAATCTCACAAACTCTTGCTTCACATGGTGTCCTTGCATTCTATATGTTTAACATCAGTTTGCTATATTTATTATAGCATGGCCAAAACAGTACTTTTGGTTTTTGGCTAATGGTTCAAGTGATTATTATTATTATTATTATTATTATTATCTCATCTCATTATCTGTAGCCGCTTTAGCTTGTTCTACAGGGTCGCAGGCAAGCTGGAGCCTATCCCAGCTGACTACGGGTGAAAGGCGGGGTACACCCTGGACAAGTCGCCAGGTCATCACAGGGCTGACACACAGCCCATGTTTACATTAGACCGTATCAGCGGATCATCAGATTAACGTTTTTAAAACAATTAGCGTGCACACAGCAACACCAATACATGATTTGCGTGCACACAGCAATACCAATACACGGATACGCTCGGCTCCGCAGGCATCCTGCGCTCCAAATCACTCCGCCCTGAACAGCGAGTGCCCTCTGGAGGGTGCGCACTCCGGCCCTGCGCAGCTCACACAGCGCGCGAGTGAAGCGCACAAGCAGTGATTCGGGACTGAGCCGCTGTGTGTGTGATCCCAGTGCATGTCGGGCATGCGCGTCACTTACCACTTGCAAGTGGAAGGATGGCAAACCTAAAGACAATCATAACTACACAATGGGCAGTATTTGCATCAGTATTTGCAGTATTTTCATACTTTTATACTCTTTAATGAAAGGTGATACAAGGCGGAAGTCCGCGCCGTTTTTCAGCAGTCGCGTCACATGACCAACGCCAGCGAATCAGGAAGGTGGATGTCACAGTGCCGTTGTCCAATGAGACGCCAGCTAGAGCTCAGCACAGCGTATCCGCGTATCTCAATGTTTACACAGCACCGGAGCTGACACGATCTGGATTGAATACGTGGACGCTGGCGGATTCCCGTTACCCGGCGTTTCCAGGCGGTTTAATGTAAACGGACAGTGCATCCGCGAAGAAAACGAGACAGATACGGTCTAATGTAAACTTGGCCATAGACACAGACAACCATTCACACTCACATTCACACCTACGGTCAATTAATGGCCCTTTTTCAGCTCACTTCAGCCCGACACGGCTCGCGTTTCGACTACCTTAGAGCAGCACGACTCAGCTCGCTTCAGTCCTGCTTAGCACCCAAAACTCGCACGGTTTTGGAGTAGGGCTGAAGCGAGCCAAGTGGGGCTAGGGGCGTGAGCAGACACTCCCCTGTGCACTGATTGGTGAGGAGGAGTGTCCTCACACGCCCACACACGCCCCGCGAGCACGCTGGGATCTGTAAACCCGGAAGGAGAAGAATTACGAGAATTTCTGAAGCCTTATGCGCCTCGCCTCATCTATACGCTCTTGCCAGTATCTGTTGGCGTTGTCAGTGACAACAAGCCACAGCACCAAGACCAGCAACACTAACGACTCCATGTTTATTGTTTACTATCCGGGTCGTGAGACTACCGCTTAAAAGATCACTGATGTCACTGTTTGCGCCGCCTAACGACATCACGTGACGTCCACCCACTTTCGCTAACTCCACCCAATGTGTCCACCCACTTCCAGCCAGCACGGTTCAGCGCGGTTGTAGTCGAAATGCAACCCCAACAGCCCGACTCAGCACGGCACGGCTCAGCCCGACTCAGCCGCGTTGGTAGTGGAAAAGCGGCATTAGAGTCACCAGTTAACCTAACCTGCATGTCTTTGGACTGTGGGGGAAACCGGAGCACCCGGAGGAAACCCACGCGGACACGGGGAGAACATGCAAACTCCACACAGAAAGGCCCTCGCCGGCCACGGGGCTCGAACCCGGACCTTCTTGCTGTGAGGCGACAGCGCTAACCACTACACCACCGTGCCGCCCATTATTAATAATAATGATAATAATAATAGTGGTGATTTTAAATACTTTTTTGTTGTTGTTGTTGTTGTTGTTTGGGCTGGTGCTGTCCTGAGCAGCATCAGCAATGTCCAGTGTCAGCCATGTGAACATTAGACAACCCATTTGTTGAAGGATTATATATCGAAATGTGCTGTTACGGTGTTTTATTTTTTAACTCTTTAATGTCCATTGGTGCAGAATGATATTATGTCCTCCTGTACTCTTCTTAAATCATGGACAATGCTTAGTTTCCTATCTTTTTAGTTTAAGTGAACAGCTATTAAGCACAGATGGCTCATATATCATACAGTTATAAGTGATTATTTCTAAAAGAAATGCTGAAGGCTCTCTCTTTTTGCAACTCTCATTGTGAAGTGTATTATGAAGGTCACAGGAAAGAAATAATTCTCTGAGGATCATGTAACCTAGTTTTTGCCTACAATCCTTATTTAGTTCCTAATGTTAAACTATATTCTTATTTTCAAGTTGAAAGTAACATTTGTGTGCATTAACCAGACTATTGTACATGAGAAATGAAATCATGAGCATTTCCCACAGACCTGAAACAGGTTTGAGACCAAGTTTGGTGGGGGTGGTTCAATTCCTAGTATGCTTTCTATTTTAAAAAGATATTTTTAAAGGTAGTTCACACAGGGCTGGTAAAATAAATAAATTACCTTACCTATTGGGCAAATGAAAGCTCCAATGTGTCTGTGGATTTGGCTGCCTGGGAACCTGAAGGCTAAAATCATTAACCCCAATGCATGAGGAGTTAAATGAATCAGAATCAGAATGAGGTTTATTGCCAAGTACATTCTCACATGCATGGAATTTGCGTTGGTGATTGGTGCTTGAACAGTTAAGATTAGACAAAAGTAGTTGTAATACATAGAATAAAAAAAAAAATTTTGAAAAGTGGATAAATTTAAGGAGTACGTGCATGAGTTGTTGAAGTCCAAGCTGTACGGTATGTCCCGGAATGTGCAAAAATAGGTCACATGATAAAGATGAAGCTGGAGAAATGGCATATGAATGTGTGAGAGGAAGAGAGTATGTGCAGTGGGTTAGATAAATAGCCAAGCTGTGCAGTGTGAGCCGGAATGTTCAATAAAAGTTCACTGAAGATGTATGACATGAGTATGGAATGTGCAGAATCGCAGTTCAGAGAGACAGTGCATTAATGTCACAGATTGGAAGTGTGACGTTAGTCAGTGGGGGTCAGACTTGTAGTACTCGAGTCCGACTCGTGCCCTATTTTTAAGGACTCCTGACTCAACTTGGACTTGAGCGCTGATTACTCGGACTCGTGCATTAACTGCATTCGGACTTGTAAATTGGAGACGAGGACTTGGATTTTTTTCTTTATTTTTTGTAACATGCCATAATAATTTGGCATAAGATGTTTATATCTACATTAATTTTTGTACTAATTTCACGAGGGTGTCACACTTGCGCGCCTTGGCGTGTGCATCAGATAGACTCTTGGGTGCGCTCCGGACAGTGCACACGTCAAGCGGACTCTCGTGTGCCGTAAACGACTCGCACCTGCACAGGATTAAGGTGCAATCAGTGCACCTATATAAAAACTGTGAAAACACACTTACTTTGTGAAGTATTGAGTTGCGTTGACACATTTCCTTGTTTGGTTTCCTGATCCCTGAGTTCCTGTTTCTCGTATTTGATTCTGCCGAGTCTACAATAGCCTGTTTGTGCCTCGCTCGACGTATTGCCTGTTTTACGATTTTGCCTGCCGTTCTAGATTGTTTGTTTACCCTCTTCACTTGTATTAATAAACACACCTTCTGCACTTACATCTGTCTCCCAACCATCTCTGACAGAATACTTCACACTCCCTGATGCAGAGATTGCACGTTCACCTGTTCATACGTCATGTTCTGGAACAAAATGTTAATGGCGCTAAAACGGCCACCATCAAACGGTGCGGTTGGAGCGTTGTTCTCGGCCTCGATTCGGATCAATAGTGGACTTGACTTGGATGCTACTCAAATTTAAAAAAAAAAAAATTTTCAAGGTTTTATTATTATTTTTTTTAAATGACTACTTGAGGGCGGCACGGTGGTGTAGTGGTTAGCGCTGTCGCCTCACAGCAAGAAGGTCCGGGTTCGAGCCCCGTGGCCGGCGAGGGCCTTTCTGTGTGGAGTTTGCATGTTCTCTGCGTGGGTTTCCTCCGGGTGCTCCGGTTTCCCCCACAGTCCAAAGACATGCAGGTTAGGTTAACTGGTGACTCTAAATTGACCGTAGGTGTGAATGTGAGTGTGAATGGTTGTCTGTGTCTGTGTCAGCCCTGTGATGACCTGGCGACTTGTCCAGGGTGTACCCCGCCTTTCGCCCGTAGTCAGCTGGGATAGGCTCCAGCTTGCCTGCGACCCTGTAGAAGGATAAAGCGGCTAGAGATAATGAGATGAGATGACTACTTGAACACTAGGGACTTGAGACTGGACTCGGACTCGAGGTTTAGTGACTCGACTACAACACTGGTGGGAGTCTTTGACCTTATCAATGAGGCCAGCTGCACTGGAGGAAAAAGCTGGCCTTATACCATGAGGTTTTGGTTCTAATGGACCGCAATCTCCTACCGGAGGGGAGTGATTCAAAAAACTTGTGTCCGGGGTGAGAGGGGTCAGCCACAATCCTTTCTGCTCTCCTCAGGGTCTTGGACTTGTACAAGTCCTGAAGAGATGAAAGGTTGCAGCCAATCGTCCTCTCAGCAGAACGAATGATGCGCTGCGGTGTGCCCTTGTCCTTGGCAGTGGCAGCAGCTTACCAGATGGTGATGGAGGAGGTGAGGATGGACTCAATGATGGTGGTGTAAAAGTGCACCAGCGTTGTCTTTGGCAGATTGAACTTCAGCTACTGCAGGAAGAACATTCACTGCTGTGCTTTCTTGGTGAGAGCAAGTATTCGTCTCCCACTTAAGGTCCTGGGTGACTGTACTGCCCAGGAAGTGGAAATGTTCCATAGAGGTTACTGGGGAGTCAAACAGGGTGATGGGGCAGGGTGTGTCAGAGCTCCTCCTGAAGTCTACAATCATCTCAACTGTCTTTAGAGCATTAAGCTCTAAGTTGTTCTGCCTGCACCAGGACCCCAGATGGTCAATCTGCCACCTGTAGGCAGACTCCTCCTCATCAGAGAGGAGTCCAATGAAGGTGGTGTCGTCTGCAAACTTTAGGAGCTTGACAGACTGATGACTGGAGGTGCAGCTGTTGGTGTACAGGGAGAAAAGTAGAGGAGAACGGACACAGCTTTGGGGGGGGAATCCGGTGCTGATGGGATCCGGTCATCGTAATAATCAGCTTCCTTTTATCATCAGGTTTTCCCCAAGATCGGGGGTTTGAGTCGACGCTCCCATTCTCTTTTTGATCTAAAACATCTTGACCAGCATTCAACTTTTCGATCTTCAGTGTATTTTTTTTCCAGGTCTTCCTTGGCCTTCCACAATTTCTTCGATGATCAAAGACGTTGTGAACTTTAATTAATGAAAATAAGTGAATACTCGTATCCCTGGGGAGGAGATGGTACTGTGTAGCCACAGTCCTCATTCTTTTCCTTCTAATATCTTTTGATGGCTGCAGCTCTCTTTTCACCTGACTTGCTGTTAGCATAGTTGAATGAATGCACTACATTTTTCTGTGCTTTGCTCACTTTTCATATGCCTGCGAATCCACACGTCATCTGGATTCGTAAAAGTCTGTCCGTCATCTGTAATTTATTATTAATGACCAGAATACATCCTTGGTTGATGCGAGTGCTAGTAGCATGTCGCACTGAAGCAACTGGAGGGTAAGTAAAATTTACAATGGATGGTAGAAAAGAGGTTGATATTAATTAATACCATGTAACAATTATGTTAATTACAAAAAAATTGAGCTATTAATTACCACTGAGAATGGAAAAACAAATTGCTCAGACATGCAGTATGGTTGTCCTAGGCTAATAACTTGTCCATACTTTCAGGTGTGATGCATACAATCAATAAATATGACTGATTATAACTCCAGTTGTCATTTATACTGTTTCTCCTCAGCTGCATAAGCAATACAATTCCTGGACATCTAAATGATTTTTAGATCATCATCATTATCTGGCTGCTCCCGATTAGGGGTCGCCACAGCGGATCTTTTGTCTCCATTGCTCCCTGTCTTCCGCATCCTTCTCTACCACACTTGCCACTTTCATGTCCTCTCTCACCACATCCGTGTATCTCCTCTTTGGCCTTCCTTGTTTTCGTGTGCCTGGCAGCTCCATCCTCAACATTCTCCTTCCAACATGCTCTGCATCTCTTCTCAGGATGTGCCCGTACCATCTCAGTCTCATCTCTCTTAGCTTCATTCCCAAGCTCTCCACATGTGCTGTCCCTCTGATGTGCTCGTTCCTTATCCTGTCCAACCTCCCATCGCAAACCTTAACATCCTCAACTCCGCCGCCTCCTGCCTCTTCGTTAAGGGGACGGTCTCCAACCCGTACATCACAGCTGGTCTCACTACTGTCTTATACACCTTGCCTTTCACTTTTGCTGGGACTTCCCTATCACAAATGACTCCCGAAATCCTTCTCCAACTGCTCCACCCTGCCTGCACTCGCTTTCTCACCTCACTATTGCAGCCCCCATTTTTCTGCACAGTTGACCCCAGGTACTTGAATTCACCAACATTCTTTACGCCGACTCCTTGCATCTTCACTACACTCATCCCCATTCTCATTGATGCGCATGTATTCTGTTTTGCTACTGCTCACCTTCATTCCTCTTCGTTCCAATGCGTATCTCCATCTCTCTAAACCCAACTCAACCTCCTTTCTACTTCCACCACATCACAATATCATCCGCAAACATCATGTTCCATGGTGACTCTTGCCTCACTTCGTCGGTCAAGCTATTCATCACTATGGCAAACAAGGAAGGACTCAAAGCAGATCCTTGATGAAGTTTCACCTTGAACCATTCAGTCGTTCCAACTGCACACCTCACTGCTGTTTCACTGTTCTTACACCACTCTAATATACTTCTCATTCACTCCACACTTTCTCATACAATACCATAACTCCTCTCTCGGCACTCTATCGTATGCCTTCTCCAGGTCTACAAACACACAATGTAGCTTTCTCTGGCCTTCTCTGTACTTCTCCACTAACATTCTTAAAGCAAAAATTGCATCCGATGTGCTCTTCCTTGGCATAAACCCATACTGCTGTTCACAGATTGCTACCTCTCTTTTCAATCTCGCCTCCAATACCCTTTCCCATAGCTTCATGGTGTGGCTCATTGATTTTATTCCTCTGTAATTACTGCAGCTCTGTACATCTCCCTTATTCTTGTATATTGGGACTAGCGCACTCTTTCTCCATTCATTTGGCATTTTCTCATTCTCTAGGATCTTATTAAACAATTTCGTTAGGAACTCCACAGCCGTCTCACCCAAACATCTCCAAGCCTCAATCGGGATATCATCTGGTCCGACTGCTTTCCCAGTCTTCATTCTCTTCATGGCTGCCCTCACCTCATCCTTACTAACTAACTCTGCTTCCTGATTTGCTGTCTCCAATGAATTTGACCTTTTCTCTCTTGGATTCTCCTCATTTAATAAATCCTGAAAGTACTCTTTCCACCTTCTTAATACACTCTTTGCTTGTCAGCACATTTCCATTTACATCTTTCATCACTCTTACCTGCTGTACATCCCTCGCTTCTCTGCCTAGCTAGTTTGTACAGGTATTTCTCTCCTTTGGTCTCCAGTCTTTCGTACAACTCCTGGTATGCATCTGCTTTCGCCTTCGCTACTGCTCTTTTTGTCTTCTGTCTCATCTCTGTGTATAACCGCCTGCTTTCCTCATCTCTCTGATTGTCCCAATTCTTTGCTAGCCTCTTCTCTTTTATAATTTCCTACACTTCTTTGTTCCACCACCATGTCTCCTGGTCTTCCTTCCCGATGACCACCCTAGCACCTTCCTTGCTGCCTCTCTTACTAGTACAGCAGTAGTATCCCGATCTTCTGGTAGACTTCCATTACCACTCAATGCTCGTCTCATTTCTTCCCTAAGCTCCTTCTGTTGATCAATCTCTTTTAGTTTCCACCAGGGCTCGAAATTAACTTTTTTTTTTCTTTGTGTCCCCCAGTGGTCCCGAATTCTGTGTTGTATTGTCCCGAATGGAAGCAATAGTGTCCCCATTTTTTCCTCTCTGAAATAACCAGTGGTTAATATTATCATATGAAGTTACTATTATATTTGTAACTATGCAATTTTGAACCCTTTATATCATTTTTACAATAAGTCACAAGACACAAGCGACACATGTCCAATACATCATCTACTTCAAAATTACAGTTATTGCATTTTCAGTTTATTAAACTTTGGCGATCTCACTGTATGAATAGATACCCGTTTATTTAAAGGGGCCAACTAGCTCATTCAGAAAATGTTTCAACTCCCTACATCTGCAGTACACTTTAGTTGAAAATAAGACCCCTTTTATGTTCATTTCATCTACTTATACCTTGAATATCTGTTGGTACTTATAAGGCCAACTTATAATTTTCACCATTACCGTTATCCATTTTTATGAACTTTCCGTTATCCATTTTTATGAACTTTCCGTTATCCATTTTTATGAACTTTCGCTGCCGGGTGCAAATGTTAGCAACATCAACATAGTGGCAGGTCCGAGCCTAGCTGTGCTGCTGACTGACTAAACTTTCTGAACGAGAAAGACACCAAGAAAACTCACTTATTCTGTTGAACGGTATCTTCCGTCAATATCATCCACATCATTCCTGTTGTATTTTATAACGTGTCTAACAGTGTTCATTAAGTTCATTCAGTTGCTAGCGTTGCCTGCAGACCAGGCGATGACGCTTTGGATCCTGAAGGTCCCGGAGACGTTATGTCTGGGCTTTCAGTTTCTTCCCCGCGGTCGGTCCGCTTCAACCACTTCAGCATTTTTGTTCTGGCAAGAGTCGGCGCAGCATGTGCGGTAGCAATTCCATTCCAAGTCCATATAATGCGGACTCCGGCCGAAGATTCTAGAACAGAATGCGCTGCTCTGTAGCCTACGGATGCAGGTGCATCGAAAGTGTAGCTACTATGTATTTTTCGCTGTTAACGTTTTAAAATTAAAATTGACAAATTAGGTGAATGTCTACGTATGTGTTACGGCTTTGTAAATAATATTAATGTAGAACTTTTTTTCGAGATCTATTTTTTTCCATTGTCCCGGGATTGTCCCAGATATGATAATTTTGTGTCCCGATGACATTTTTTATGGTCCCCGGGACATCGGGACACCGTTAGTTTCGAGCGCTGGTTTCCACCACTTAATCTTCGGCTCCACTATTTCACGCTTCCTCTTTTTCACTTTCAAGCTCATCCTGTACATGGCCACTCGATGTCTAGCTACACTCTCCCCTGCCATCACTTTTAGTCTCCGATCTCCTTCAAGTTGCCCCTTCTGCAGAGTATGTAGTCCACCTGTGTAGATCTTCCTCCACTCTTAAACGTCACTCTGTGCTGCTCTTTCTTCTCGAAGTATGTATTGATTATTGCCAAATTCATCCTCTTTGAAAAATCAACCACCATTTGCCCTTCCACATTTCTCTCTCTTGCACCATATCTGCCCATCACGCCCTCATCTCCTCTGTTTCCCTCGCCAACATGTCCGTTGAAATCTGCTCCTATCAGCACGCGCTCCTCCCTTGGTATACTTTACCACTTCTCATCCATCTTTTCCCAGAAAGACTCTTTCTCTTCATTCTCACATCCAACCTGTGGGGCATACGCATACAACCCCGATTCCAAAAAAGTTGGGACAAAGTACAAATTCTAAATAAAAACGGAATGCAATAATTTACAAATCTCAAACTGATATTGTATTCACAATAGAACATAGACAACATATCAAATGTCGAAAGTGAGACATTTTGAAATTTCATGCCAAATATTGGTTCATTTGAAATTTCATGACAGCAACACATCTCAAAGTTGGGACAGGGGCAATAAGAGGCTGGAAAAGTTAAAGGTACAAAAAAGGAACAGCTGGAGGACCAAATTGCAACTCATTAGGTCAATTGGCAATAGGTCATTAACATGACTGGGTATAAAAAGAGCATCTTGGAGTGGCAGTGGCTCTCAGAAGTAAAGATGGGACGAGGATCACCAATCCCCCTAATTCTGCGTCGACAAATAGTGGAGCAATATCAGAAAGGAGTTCGACAGTGTAAAATTGCAGAGTTTGAACATATCATCATCTACAGTGCATAATATCATCAAAAGATTCAGAGAATCTGGAAGAATCTCTGTGCGTAAGGGTCAAGGCCGGAAAACCATACTGGGTGCCCGTGATCTTCGGGCCCTTAGACGGCACTGCATCACATACAGGCATGCTTCTGTATTGGAAATCACAAAATGGGCTCAGGAATATTTCCAGAGAACATTATCTGTGAACACAATTCACCGTGCCATCCGCCGTTGCCAGCTAAAACTCTATAGTTCAAAGAAGCCGCCGTATCTAAACATGATCCAGAAGCGCAGACGTCTTCTCTGGACCAAGGCTCATTTAAAATGGACTGTGGCAAAGTGGAAAACTGTTCTGTGGTCAGACGACTCAAAATTTGAAGTTCTTTATGGAAATCAGGGACGCCGTGTCATTCGGACTAAAGAGGAGAAGGACGACCCAAGTTATCAGCGCTCAGTTCAGAAGCCTGCATCTCTGATGGTATGGGGTTGCATTAGTGCGTGTGGCATGGGCAGCTTACACATCTGGAAAGACACCATCAATGCTGAAAGGTATATCCAGGTTCTAGAGCAACATATGCTCCCATCCAGACGACGTCTCTTTCAGGGAAGACCTTGCATTTTCCAACATGACAATGCCAAACCACATACTGCATCAATTACAGCATCATGGCTGTGTAGAAGAAGGGTCCGGGTACTGAACTGGCCAGCCTGCAGTCCAGATCTTTCACCCATAGAAAACATTTGGCGCATCATAAAACGGAAGATACGACAAAAAAGACCTAAGACAGTTGAGCAACTAGAATCCTACATTAGACAAGAATGGGTGAACATTCCTATCCCTAAACTTGAGCAACTTGTCTCCTCAGTCCCCAGATGTTTACAGACTGTTGTAAAGAGAAAAGGGGATGTCTCACAGTGGGAAACATGGCCTTGTCCCAACTTTTTTGAGATGATGTTGTCATGAAATTTAAAATCACCTAATTTTTCTCTTTAAATGATACATTTTCTCAGTTTAAACATTTGATATGTGATCTATGTTCTATTCTGAATAAAATATGGAATTTTGAAACTTCCACATCATTGCATTCCGTTTTTATTTACAATTTGTACTTTGTCCCAACTTTTTTGGAATCGGGGTTGTACACAACATTGATTGATTACCCCTCCTTGAATCTCCAACTTCATCCCTATCACTCTATCTGACACCCTCTTCACATCAATCACACTGTTGACCAACTCTCCCCTCAAAACAATACCAGCACCATTTCTCTCTCCATCGACTTGCATCCACCTCCAGCGTTCTTGGCCTTGCTTCCCTTCCATCTCGTCTCCTGCACACACACAATGTCCAAGTTCCTTCTTTCCATCATACCTGCTAACTCTCTCGCTCTGCCAGTCAGTGTTCCCACATTCAGTGTTCTTACCCTCAGTTCTAAGCTCCTTCCCTTCCATCTTTCACACTCTCTCCTAATATGCTCCCCCCCTCCGTTTTGACACAACAGTAGCATACTTTCCACCGGCACCCTGTTGACAAACAGTACCGAAGGCAGTCGTTGTTAACCCGGGCCCCGACCGATCCGATATGGTATTTCTCTTTTCAATCCGCGTGTTAGATTTGACATGGTTTTACGCCGGATGCCCTTCCTGACACAACCCTCTCCAATTTGTCCAGGCTTGGGACCGGCACCAAGAGTACGCTTATGCATCCCCAGTGGCTGGATTATCTAAATGATTTTTAGATAACCAACTTTATTCCTTCTGATAATAATAATAATAATAATAATAATAATAATAATTATTATTATTATTATTATTATTATTATTATTATTATAAACTAGCGTGTTCACCACAAAAGCACAGCAGAATTTCCAGACTGTGTGTGCAAGCTGAAATCGTACAGGCTTCTTGATTACAATATAGTGGAAGTGAAATTCTATAAATGTTTGATATTGTAAGAAATCATGGCCTTAATGCAATAATTAAAACTGCTAATACAAGTAGATCTATCAAGTTACTGATCTACAGTATTTGCTGTTTTATTTCTGTTTTACACACTTGTGAAGAGGAAAGCGACTTGTGCATGTCGTTTAAGTAGAGCACTGCTGTTACAAAAGGCTGCTTAAAAACTTGCCAGGTGTTGCCATAGATCATCCAAAAAAAGGAACTTCATGTCAATTTGAATTATCTTTTTATTTATCTACAACATTCTGCTGCTTGAAAATGCATCATAAGACTGCAATACAGCCCACTATTACACGTGATCGCATGCCGGAACAAGATGTTATCGTCTCAATAAAAGCAAACTAGCATTGGGGGGGGGGATAGCAAGCAATTATTTTGTTTAACACATTTCAGTAGAACAATCCATTTTGTTTTATAAGCAACTTCATTCCAGAAGCTTGTCCTCTTGGTCATTTTGGTAATGGATGGACATCACTTTGTGCTATACTACGGTCATAAAACTACAGGCTGACTACAAATGCAGCTGTTTCCTGTCTTCTTTACAAGAGGAATGTAGTCGCTAGCGAGCAAACTTGTAGGGTAATTCACATCCAGTGTGTCTCTCTCTCTCTCTCTCTCTCTCTCTCTCTCTCTCTCTCTCTCTCTCTACCTGTATTCATGTCATTGACATATATCAAAAATGATGCATGTTTATTTCTATGAATGGATTAATAAATGCAATTTTTAATCTAAGGAATTACGCTGGCAGTCATCAATATACCACTGCCAAAGTAACACGTGTGGGGAATCATTGTTCAACTAGTGGAAAGTTTTTACTTTTTTTTTTTACATAATTTCAAACCAGTTTTGGTTTCTTACTAACTTCATTCCAAAATATTAATTCAAGTTTTTCTTTTTCCTTTGCTTGTTGCTGCTGCTGATCAACTTCAGGGAAAAGACACTTGATGGTTCGGTATGCAAGCTTTCTTCCTTCCTTTCTCATCACTTAAAAAAATTCTGATTACTGTTTATTCCATTGTAATCTCTTTATTTCCAGTTGGGTAAATATGTCAAAATGTTTTAATTGCAGAATATATTTTTGCCTTTTTTGTTCATTCCCAGATCAAGGTTGAAAACACCTCAAAGCAAGTCATATTTAAAGGCCTTGCTCCTAGAGTTGTTTTAACAAACCATCTCCTGCATAAAGGAACAAAGACTAAAGTGAACCTTGAGGAACAGGGTCGACAGAAGGTCTCTTTCAGCTTCACCCAGACGAAGAAGCCACGCCAGAAAGTGTTCCTTGTCCCACCAAGTCCAGAGAAGGCTGCAAGTGAAATTTCTCCTGCAGTGCAATCTACAAATTTGCCCTCTGCAGACCTAGCAGCACAGAGGGCTGAAAGCAAGAATGAGCAAATCGATCCCTCTGTTGTGGCTGAGTCCCAGGCAACACAGTCCCCAGTACCCCTCGCCTCCAAGGTGCATTTTAAGAAACAGATTCTGAGTGTGTCTGAGCGTCCCACTGTCAGTGCTATTTTAAATGATACCACCTCAGATACTGAAGTTTTACTTAGATCTACAGCCAGACTTGAAGGTGAACCCTCTGTGGCTCCGTTCCAACACAACTCTGTCACTGACTGTTCTGAAAAAGTTAACAAAGAGGAGAACGTTCAGGAGAAATTGGACATTCATCTTAAGGGACCAACTGATTCCTCCCATATTGGGAAAGAGTGTAAGGATAGTATTTCTGAGCCTGAACACAGCAGAAGTGTCCATCACTCAGACAATGTTCTGCCAGGTTCTGACATTGATGGTGAGCTGTCTATTCGGACATCTTCCAGCCAAAAGTGTAGTGACTCCAAGAATGTGGCAAAGTGTGATATTCAGAGTACTGTTAAGAAGTCCACAAGCTCCAAAAGTGAAGTCTCGGACAGATCCAGATCTGAAAAGAGAGAGGAGAAAGACGAAAAAGGGTCTGGCCGATGTAAATCGGAGAGAGACACTAGACACGCATCCTCGCGATCTTCCCGTTCTGACCGAAGAAGGACCAAGAGTCGGTCGCGTTCTAGATCACGAAGTTCTCGAACAAGTTCTTCCTACTCCAGATCTGAGAGATCAAGAAATGAAAGACAGTCAAGGTCAGATAGGTCACATTACCATGATTCCGAAAGGAGATCCCACAGAAGTTCACGTGAACGGAGGAGGTCCCGCTCCCGTGGTGATGGCAGATCTCGGGACAGCTCTGACTCTGAAGATGATCTGAGGAAGCCCAGGACTCGGGGCAGCGACTCAAGCCGATCCTCTACATACTCTAGCTCGCAAAGAGATTCAAAGACATCCTCTCATTCAAAATCCTACAGAGACTCAAGATCTTCTCCTCATTCATCAGAATCAGACAAAAGAACACAATACTCAAGAGCGGAGAGATCTGGGAGAACTAGTGGCTCTGAACCTAGTAAAAGGAGTTCTCCCGAGACTGAAGCCAGTCATAAAAAGCCCAGTTCCCATTCAAAATCGGAGGTACATGGTAAAACACCCAATTTGAATAACATGTCACGGTCTGAGAAAAAGGTCCAAAAAACCAGTGGGAGTTCTGACTCTGATGATGAGCACAAAATAAAAACTCGATTTCAAAGCTCAGACCGGTCTCCTAGGTCATCTGTTAAAAAACCAAATAATTCTGAGTCAAAGTCAAGTAGTATTGGAACAGATGGACAATCAGTAGCAAAATTAAATATTAATGCAAAACTTCCACACTTGGGTTCTGACAAAATCAAGTCTCAGGGAGAATTCAAGGTGGATGTTTGTTCCCAACATGAAGAAAGCAGCCAGTCTAAATTAACAAATAATTCTTCTCAACAGAAACAGCAAGTTATCCTAAAGGACAGTTTAAAAAGTCCTACTGAAGTCCAAGGTGAAGAAAAAGATTCGGACGTTGCAGAAAAGTGGCCAGCTGTCAGTGAAGTAAATATTAGTAAATGTCACGTTACTCTCAAGGACATTTCTTTAGAGGATGATCAACTTGGGAAGCAGGCAGACATTCTAATTCAAAATAAAGTACAGCTCTTGAAAGACGCACAGACTAATGTGGCAGATGTTGGTACCTTTTTCAAAACCGATCCTTCTAGCTTGAATGAGCCACCTTGTCTAGGCTACACCCCCAGTCAGGATTCATTAGGTTCATTGGCCGACACTCTTTCTGTGAAAGAATTATCCCCTGGAGAATGCTTGAAACCTAACACTAAATTTGTTTCCCAGTTGTTTCTCAGTAACCAAGTCACTGGACTGCCCATGAATGTCGAAGCCTCTCAAAAAGTTACTGAGCAGTCAGACATCAAGCCTGAACAGACTAACGCTGCAGTTATAAAACACAAGGGTGCTCATGTTAAAAAGTCGCGGTGGGATATTGTTGGTCAAGACACGTCAGAAAATCAGACCCCTCAAAAGATGAACAGCGAGTCTTCCTCTGTGAAAAAGGTCATTTCAGTTAAGAAAATAGAATTTAACAGTGATGCTAGCCATGAAGAAAAATGCTCAAAGAAAGAGGCGCCTATGATGGATTCACTAAAGTCCGAGCTGGAAGAGCAGACTGACGAGGCAACACCAAATTCTGAGAAAGAAATCAAGCAAGATCATGATCAGCCATTTGCTATTGAGGCCCAACAAATCAGTAAGGAAGGGTGCGATCATGTATCTGACAAATCCCTGGTGAATCAAGTTCTTCTGAAAGCTAATTGCAGTCCAGATGATGTTATTCATCTTGATCAGGAACATGCCAATTCTGACAAATTGAACAGTGATGACTCGTATAAGCCTTTGCCTCAAGAGTCTGTGTCGTTCAACTGCGATGGTAAAAGCCACAGTGAGGGAAGTGAAACGGACGACTCGGACTCGGATTCAGATGATGGACATGTCTCTTTGAAGCGGCTACATTCTGTGGTGGTTGTGCCAAAAAATTCTACCATTACCCTTGAGACAACTGACCAGCCAACACCGCCAGCTAGCCCATCAGCTCTCTCTGGGCAGCATCAGCTAACTTATCAGACAGATGAGTTGAGTATAAGCATTAACAGTGAAATTCCTAATAGTCTCAACACTCCAATAAAGCCTGTGGAAGCTTCAGCTGAAGGAAACAAACATGATATCTTGTCAGTTGCTGAGAATAAATGTATGGCTTCTGTGCAAATGCCCTACCAGTCCCAGAGCAACATGGTTGACAGCACTAGCCAGTCTGAGGCAACGACAACAGTGGCTCACACAGACCGGAACTGCACTGTCAAAGAAAGACCAAAGACTTGTGTCCCAACTGACCAAGTACCTACTTATACTCAAAGAGAGTTTGAATCAGGTTGTCACCAGTATCATGATAATCCAGATAGCTGGCATGGAAGAAAGGGAGGAAGGGAACAATTTGTAGACTTTAGTTGCACAGATAATCTTGGGCCTCAGAATGGTTTGAACGTGGCTTGTGACTTCACCCAAACAGAGCAGCCCAGCAGCACGTTTCAACAGCCAGACAGCAGTCACAGCACTCAACGGTCATCCCAGATGGGAAGTGCATTTACCAGGCAAGGTAGTGGTTACTGGACCCAGGCAAAAGTCTCTGATAAAAGTATACCAGCCAATACACTAGTGCCTTCTCCTTTTCATGAGTCAATGTACCAGATTCACCCAGACTCTTTAACTAATGACCATGAAGAAGATTATGAGGGGAAAGCGTTTGGACTTGCCGGTGGTGTTATACCTTCTAGAAAACCTCCAACATCATCTGCTTTTGTCCAAGCCAATGAGATAAGCAGCAATTGCAGCTTTGTAACAGCCACTGCAGAGAGTCAGATAATCGCAGAGCCTCCAAGGGAATGCAGCCAGAAACCTCATAGAGGCAGGGGTCCACCCAAGAAAAGACGGCCAGAACTGGAGTCCGAATCAGACAATGAGGCAGAGGCAGGTCTTGCTTATAAGCGTGAATGTTTAGAGGAGCGTGAGAGCTACAAGGACACGAAAGAGACCAAGGTATCCTCCCAGCAAGAAGAAAAACAATGGCCACTGCTTAGTCTGAAAGACTTTTTGGATTCTGCTGTCTGGAAAGAGAAATCTAAGCATAAAAAGATGCCTCCTTATTTTGATCTCATTGAGGAAAACGTCTACCTGACAGAACGGTCAGTATGTCTTCTCCTGGATTAAATCTTTTTTTTTTTTTTTCCCCCCCGTTCTGAAGACTGTACAAGTCTGAAGTGTATAATATTTAAGTTATTCCACAAAATCGAGTCGTACATGAGCTGGTGGCTGACGAGGCACGTAGCACCGAGTTGGCTATAAGCCATGTATGATGAGAATGGGTGAAATAACTGTTTTATTCTGTCCACATTCATTGGATTTTGAGAAACGGAGCATTTTTATTTTTTGCAAATTTGATAACTAAAAACTTTTTTTTTGATACAAAACGTCCGACAAAAAAATGTCCACGTAGAATGTAAACAAACCGGCAAAATGACAGTAGCAATTTGTGGAAAATGCTATAATTATTTAAAAAAAAAGAAAAGGAAAAAAGTTCTTACTGTCAAATACTTTTTTTGAGGTTTTGTTTTCGAGTAGAGTTTTTATTTCGTCCTTGGTTGGTTCAGCAACACGCTCTGTCCTTTTGTTTTTCCTCTACTCACGGTATATGAGCGATATCCTAGTCGTAAAGTAGCCGATCGGAACGTGCGATTGCTCATATCCAGTGACTATGGATAGAATAATTTTTAATGTTTTTAATATTTAGTAGTTTCACTCAAAATATCAGAATCTAGCATAAAATAATCTAGAGTTAAAGGAACAGTCCACCGTACTTCCATAATGAAATATGCTCTTATCTGAATTGAGACGAGCTGCTCCGTACCTCTCCGAGCCTTGCGCGACCTCCCAGTCAGTCAGACGCAGTCAGACGCGCTGTCACTCCTGTTAGCAATGTAGCTAGGCTCAGTATGGCCAATGGTATTTTTTTGGGGGGCTGTAGTTAGATGCGACCAAACTCTTCCGCGTTTTTCCTGTTTACATAGGTTTATATGACCAGTGACATGAAACAAGTTCAGTTACACAAATTGAAACGTAGCGATTTTCTATGCTATGGAAAGTCCGCACTATAATGACAGGCGTACTAACACCTTCTGCGTGCTTCGGCAGCGCATTGATACGGAGCTCAGATATCGATGCGCTGTCGAAGCGCGCAGAAGGTGTTAGTACGCCTGTCATTATAGTGCAGACTTTCCATAGCATAGAAAATCGCTACGTTTCAATTTGTGTAACTGAACTTGTTTCATGTCACTGGTCATATAAACCTATGTAAACAGGAAAAACGCGGAAGAGTTTGGTCGCATCTAACTACAGCCCCAAAAAAATACCGTTGGCCATGTTGAGCCTAGCTACATTGCTAACAGGAGTGACAGCGCGTCTGATTGCGTCTGACTGACTGGGAGGTCGCGCAAAGCTCGGACAGGTACGGAGCAGCTCGTCTCAATTCAGATAAGAGCATATTTCATTATGGAAGTACGGTGGACTGTTCCTTTAAGAGAGGCTGTTTGATAATGAGTCGGTTAGGTGATTGGTCTGACCGATCTATAACCTTATCTGTTAAATTAAGCTGCTTTGCAAACCTAAAGTCATGTTGGGGTTAGGTTCTCTTTCACTGTCTTAAAAAATTATAATTGTGACATCTGTAGTCCTTATTTGCATTTTTTTTCCCCCCCAGAATAAATTTGTTGTCTTTTTTCATTGCACTCAAGCTCAGCTCTTGCATAAATACTTATGTTTGCATTTTATGGGAGAACAATTTTAGAGAATATTTCAGCAAATGTTTCGGTGTTTGACTAGCTTGTACATGGAATGTTTTATTTATTATTAGTTATTGATAAGATACTGTTTTCTGTATTGTGTACGTAAAGCAGTGAATGCCTTCTGAAATTCTTCCTAATGATTGAAAAATAGCAAATAACTGACATCTCATCCAATCTCTGTTAAAAAACAGCAAGAAGAATAAGTCTCATCGAGATATTAAGCGAATGCAGTGCGAGTGTCCTGTCCTTTCAAGAGAGGAGCGTGCGCAGGGGGTTATGGCTTGTGGAGAAGATTGTTTAAATCGCCTGCTGATGATCGAATGGTGTGTGAGCTCAAACTGCTGAAAGTTTTGCTTACGAGTGATTCCACGCTTATGGGTACTGAAATGGGGACATGAACTTATTCACCTAAAACCATTTCTTTTTTTACCATCAGGTCACAAAACATGTAATCTTTAATGAATGATATGTTAAAAGAGAACTTTAATTTTCTGAGATGTAATAAAAACATATTTATATGCCAAAGTCAAGCCTATGAGTTCCAAAATGATGTCTGTTACATTACTTCTGTTACGATTGTCCATCTCGCGTCTGTTACAAATTAATTACAATCTAGCTATATACCATGTTAATCTTATTGAAAGAATGTGTATGTTTATTCTACTACACACGTTTATTAATTATATTTGCTAAAACATCACCTTCCTATGTTTCAAAAAGTAATTCGACATTGTTAAAATTGAGAATATATATGTCCACAACACTTCTGTTACGTTCTGACTTTGGCATATAAATATGTTTTTATTACATCTCAGAAAATTAAAGTTATCTTTTAACATATCATTCATTAAAGATTACATGTTTTGTGACCTGATGGTAAAAAAAGAAATGGTTTTAGGTGAATTTTTAAAAATAAGTTCATGTCCCCATTTCAGTACCCGTAAGCGTGGAATCACTCTTATGCAAAGTTTAGCTTTACTCTCCGTGATGAGCCATTTAAAACATACTGAAAACTATTGTTTCTTTTTCTTATAAGCTCATCACGGTGCTTAAATGGAGTATATTGCTCAAACCGGCGCTTTCAGATGAAGCAGCATGCGGACTTCGAAGTCATTCTCACTGAAAGCAAAGGCTGGGGTTTGCGGGCTGCCAAAGACTTACAGCCGTAAGTACCAAGTGCACATAAGACCAATATATCATAAAAGACTTCATTGAGACACAGAATTTAACTGCGGTTGATTTAATGCAGAAACACGTTTGTGTTGGAGTATTGCGGTGAGGTTCTGGATCACAGGGAGTTCAAGTCACGGGTAAAAGAGTACGCTCGCAGCAAGAATGTCCACTATTACTTCATGGCTTTGAAGAATAATGAGGTGAACTTTGGTCAGACACAAACATGTGCCATCGACAACACCTTGCTTTTATCATTCAATTGCATTTCATGTAGAAATTCTACTGAGTCTCCTTTGTTTCATTTACAGATCATTGATGCCACACTGAAAGGCAACTGCTCAAGGTTTATGAACCACAGCTGTGAGCCCAACTGTGAAACTCAGAAGGTCAGTGCTGTACTAGTATGCTGAGCTTAAAATAGTTTAAAAGTCTAATTAAAGTCTTAGTGTTTGTGTAGCATCTTTTCATTTGAACATGTGGTGTTAGGATAAATTCCCACGTTGTCTGGAGGGTTCTTGTTGTTGTTTTCCACAGTGGACAGTGAATGGTCAGCTCAGAGTTGGCTTCTTTACCACTAAAGCTGTAAATGCTGGGACAGAGCTCACTTTTGATTACCAGTTCCAAAGATATGGGTAAATTTTCTTCATTTACTTTCCTTCTGCAACAGCAATACATTCATTTCAGTTTCTTGCCTCTATCTGTAAAGTCCAACAGGCCTAATTTTTCCAAAAAAAAAAAAAAAAGTCTTTGTTGTTTACAATTTTCGATCATCATCATCTTCCAGGAAAGAGGCACAGAAGTGTTACTGTGGAGCACCAAGTTGCCGGGGCTTCCTGGGTGGAGAGAATCGCGTCAGTGTACGGGCAGCAGTGGGGAAGAAGCAAAGGGAGCGGTCTCGGAAGAAAGAAGCTGTCAGTGCTCTGACTACAGTAAGTGGGTTTGGCCCTAACAAAGTACAACCTACTTAATGCTGTGTTCACACTTGCAGTGGGGCAAAAAAGTATGTAGTCAGCCACCAATTGTGCAAGTTCTCCCACTTAAAAAGATGAGAGAGGCCTGTAATTTTCATCATAGGTACACTTCAACTATGTGAGACAGAATGGGGGGAAAGAATCCAGGAAATCACATTGTAGGATTTTTAATGAATTAATTGGTAAATTCCTCGGTAAAATAAGTATTTGGTCACCTACAAACAAGCAAGATTTCTGGCTCTCACAGACCTGTAACAACTTCTTTAAGAGGCTCCTCTGTCCTCCACTCGTTACCTGGATTAATGGCACCTGTTTGAACTCGTTATCAGTATAAAAGACACCTGTCCACAACCTCAAACAGTCACACTCCAAACTCCACTATGGCCAAGACCAAAGAGCTGTCAAAGGGCACCAGAAACAAAATTGTAGACCTGCACCAGGCTGGGAAGACTGAATCTGCAATAGGTAAGCAGCTTGGTGTGAAGAAATCAACTGTGGGAGCAATTATTAGAAAATGGAAGCCATACAAGACCACTGATAATCTCCCTCGATCTGGGGCTCCACGCAAGATCTCACCCCGTGGGGTCAAAATGATCACAAGAACGGTGAGCAAAAATCCCAGAGCCACACGGGGGGACCTAGTGAATGACCTGCAGAGAGCTGGGACCAAAGTAACAAAGGCTACCATCAGTAACACACTACGCTGCCAGGGACTCAAATCCTGCAGTGCCAGACGTGCCCCCTGCTTAAGCCAGTACATGTCCAGGCCCGTCTGAAGTTTGCTAGAGAGCATTTGGATGATCCAGAAGAGGATTGGGAGAATGTCATATGGTCAGATGAAACCAAAATAGAACTTTTTGGTAAAAACTCAACTTGTCGTGTTTGGAGGAGAAAGAATGCTGAGTTGCATCCAAAGAACACCATACCTACTGTGAAGCATGGGGGTGGAAACATCATGCTTTGGGGCTGTTTTTCTGCAAAGGGACCAGGATGACTGAACCGTGTAAAGGAAAGAATGAATGGGGCCATGTATCGTGAGATTTTGAGTGAAAACCTCCTTCCATCAGCAAGGGCATTGAAGATGAAACGTGGCTGGGTCTTTCAGCATGACAATGATCCCAAACACACCGCCCGGGCAACGAAGGAGTGGCTTCGTAAGAAGCATTTCAAGGTCCTGGAGTGGCCTAGCCAGTCTCCAGATCTCAACCCCATAGAAAATCTTTGGAGGGAGTTGAAAGTCCGTGTTGCCCCAAAACATCACTGCTCTAGAGGAGATCTGCATGGAGGAATGGGCCAAAATACCAGCAACAGTGTGTGAAAACCTTGTGAAGACTTACAGAAAACGTTTGACCTCTGTCATTGCCAACAAAGGGTATATAACAAAGTATTGAGATGAACTTTTGTTATTGACCAAATACTTATTTTCCACCATAATTTGCAAATAAATTCTTTAATTTATTTAATTTAATTCTTAAATTCATCTGTCCACACTAGCGAGAAATGTTTGCGGTTTTCTTTCACGGAAGTTGAAATGCGCGTGCGCAAAATGTTTCCGTGGTTACCGAGTAACTTCCTTCCGAGAATATGGTGGATGAAACAACGCGTGTGTGCTTTTTGTTGTCAATGTACAGTCTGTATTTCTGGTGGTCATTTATTCAGTCAAATCGTATAAAACGCGTGAGGCAGTTGAGAAAGAAACAAAACGAATCTCCCTTTCTCCCCCCCCACTTTCTCTCTCTTCCCTTCTCTTCCCCTCCCTTTCTCCCTCTTTTCCCCTCCTTTCTTCCTCCCTCTTTTCCCCTCCCTCCCTTTCTCCCCCCTTTCTTTGCTCCATGTAGCTCCACGGTCGTTTTGAGCCATTTTGACGTTTTATTTACAGCTGGAAAGCACGTGCGTATTGTATTGTATGAATAACCCGGAAGACGTAGGAATGGTTCATTGCGCTTGCGCATTATATTTGTATCGATACAGAGCCGCTTCATCTGTCCACACTACAGCGAAGCGCTACTGTACCGATACTGTACCGGTATGAAAACCATACATTTGTGGGTTTCATACCGATACAGTTATACCGCTACTGTACCGGTATAGTTGCTAGTGTGGACAGGTGTTGCGGTATGAAAGTAGTTTCGTATCGGTACAAAATCCCTAGTGTGGACAGGGTATAGATAGTTTTCACTGACGTCACGGCATCCCGGGGAACACCCCCCAGCCGCCATCTTGGTGGGCAAACAAAACGGACCATCGCCACTACCGGCCACGTTGTCTCGGACGAATTTATGAAGTTATATAGTCAGTTTTCTAAAATAAAGAACAATGTCAGCAAAATCAAGCAAACGGAAGTATATGGATACATTGGACGACATCTCACGACAACGGTATGCAGCCAAACTGGCCTTGATTGGGGGAATTGACCCCTACGAAGTGGACAAAGAAGCATTTTCCAGTGACTGTGCAGGGCTGCCATCCATATCGTACCCTGATATTGTGAACTATTTCGTGAATAGTAAAAGCGCCTACACACTTGACGACCTCAAAGCATACAAGTCGCTGGAGTCATACAATTATTTTGTCTGTGGCTGGGTCCGTGAAGTCCACCATATAAAAATCAGTGAGAGCCGTGTCCTAATTACAGCCAAGGTATGTAAACATTGGAATTTTAGAGCTCTCAACACTGCATATGAATGTGTGTGTATAATATCGAGTTGATTTAAGACAAACTTTATATCCATTAGTGGTATTACAGTACCATGTAAACGTACACTCAGCGGTTCCAGTTAGGCATTCTCTAGAGATTGTTTACACGATGTTTTGGTTTCCAAAAACAAACTTAAACACAATTGATTGTTTATTTAAACAACTTACCACTTATAAAATGATCAGAGCAGACTCTGCTGTGTTTGGAAGGCTGAAAATCCTTGCGGTTGATTCTCGCAAGCCATTGATTCCTCCTTTGTATGCTGAGTTTCTTTGTTTGCTCGCCTTCGTGCTCCCGTACAGTGGGAATTCCATAAAAGCTCCGCTTGACTTCATCATTTGACCTATTACGACAGCCGTGAATACAAGAAGTCTGCACCATTGCTAGCTTTAAATAGTAGTAATGTAACTATAAATGTAAATAATATATAAATTAATGTAACTCGCGCGCTACAATGTGTGCTCAGTGACCCATACGGTAAGCTGGCCCACCAAGATGGCCGCCACCAGGGAATCCCCGACTCTGTGACGTCATGTGAAAACTATCTATAAGGCCCTGTCCACACGGCAACGGATTCAGGTGACTCCGATACAATTGCTTATCGTTTAGGCCTGGCGTCCACACGGCACCGGCGTTTTGGGTGCCCAAAACGCAATCTTTTTGAGAACGGGTTCCAGAGTGGAAAGATCTGGCAACGTTGCCGTTGTGAAGTCGTCTGGATGAGTAGAACGGATTTGTTTACGATGACGTCACAACCACATGACTGTGAGTGCTTCACGCCGGGTAGAAGTGTAACGAACTCGATGCGAGTTGTCAACAAATCCTATAACTTGGTTTATGAAACACGCTTACAAAATATTTTCACTGTGAATATTTATTGTGTAATGGTGCAAAGTGAGAGAGAGAGAGAATAGCCCTTAGGGCAGAGTCAATCCCGCCAGCAAAAATAGGGAAAAAAAGGAGCGATCTCACCTCTTCAGATGTGGGTTTAAGTCCTACAATACATTCCTCAAAAAGGGCGTAGAGGAGCAAATTAATCCATCAACGTGTAGCATTCAATTTATTCCGGACCATTAAAGACGCCGCCTTCCGCGTAGAATCATGCGTCATCCTCGCCTCCATATTGGATAGGTAAAAGCGGAGAATAAAGATTCATGTGCTGCGTTTAACTGTACCAACAGGTTTACCGTCCAAACGAGATCATATGGGATTACCTTTCACAGGTGAGAAACAACAAATTAATCCATCAACGTGTAGCATTCAATTTATTCCGGACCATTAAAGACGCCGCCTTCCGTGTAGAATCATACGTCATCCTCGCCGCCATATTGGATAGGTCAAAGCCGAGCATAAAGATTGGCTGCGTTTAACTGTACCAACAGGTTTGCCGTCCAAACGAGATCATATGGGATTACCTTTCACAGGTGAGAAACAACAAATTAATCCATCAACGTGTAGCATTCAATTTATTCCGGACCATTAAAGACGCCGCCTTCCGCGTAGAATCATACGTCATCCTCGCCGCCATATTGGATAGGTCAAAGCCGAGCATAAAGATTGGCTGCGTTTAACTGTACCAACAGGTTTGCCGTCCAAACGAGATCACATAGGATTACCTTTCACAGGTGAGACTGGAAAAATACTTTTCATTGTATTTGGTCATTATAATGTAATTTTACGAACAGATTTTCCTGACTTTGTGGCTAATATGAAGTCTCGTGCATAATAGTTTATGCGCATGTGTCGTTACTTCTTCTATTGTTCTGGTGTCTCCGAAGGGACCGTCTTACAGCGCCCCTAGAGGTGTGACCATGTGTATTGCATCGTTTTCAGCAAGCGTTGCGTTGCTATATGGACCTGATATTTTACTGATCGTTGCCCATTTGGACGTGATATATTTTTAAATAACATCTCGTTGCCGTTGTCGTGTGGATGTAGCCTAAGGCTGCGTTTACATTAGACCGTATCTGTCTCGTTTTCTTCGCAGATGCACTGTCCGTTTACATTAAACCACCTGGAAAAGCCGGGAAACGGGAATCCGCCAGCGTCCACGTATTCAATCCAGATCGTATCTGGTCCGGTGCTGTGTAAACATTGAGATACGCAAATACGCTGTGCTGAGCTCTAGCTGGCGTCCTCATTGGACAACGTCACTGTGACATCCACCTTCCTGATTCGCTGGCGTTGGTCATGTGACGCGACTGCTGAAAAACGGCGCGGACTTCCGCCTTGTATCACCTTTCATTAAAGAGTATAAAAGTATGAAAATACTGCAAATACTGATGCAAATACTGCCCATTGTGTAGTTATGATTGTCTTTAGGCTTGCCATCCTTCCACTTGCAAGTGGTAAGTGATATGCGCTGGGATCACACACGCAGCGGCTCAGTCCCGAATCACTGCTTGTTCACTTCACTCGCGCGCTGTGTGAGCTGCGCAGGGCCGGAGTGCGCACCCTCCAGAGGGCACTCGCTGTTCAGGGCGGAGTGATTTGGAGTGCAGGATGCCTGCGGAGCCGAGCGTATCCGTGTATTGGTGTTGCTGTGTGCACGGCTAACGGTTTTAGTGTAAACGCGAATTGTTTTAAGAACGTTAATCTGATGATCCGCTGATTCGACGTAATGTAAACGTAGCCTAAGAGAAGTAAAAAGGTGACCCAAACAGATCATCATCCTGGCAGCCTATAGACCTCTATTCTGTGTAGCACAATCAAATCAAACATCCTCCTTTGTCTAGATAATTGCCACACTGATCTATCAAAGCCAGGGGTATTGAGGGAACAATACTGGGCTGATTTGGGTCAGATGTGTACCTGGAACATGTTAATTGCTCTGAGACTTCAAGTGCCTCTTTTGGGCCATAAATACTGTTCCTGAAATTACGTGCACTGGAGGAAGTTCATATGTGTGAATTCTAGTGCTTTAGTGGAACTGAAATTAAAGCTCTGCTTCCAAGCTGACCACATTTGGGTTCTTTTCACATGAGATGCCATTGCTACTGTAAGCAGTTGATATTTTAACTGGGAGCAAAGCTGTTTTTACAGAGATGCCTACTAGTACGGATTGGCCGTATTTTGTACATAAAAGTTATGTAAATACGATGTTACGCCAAAGGGTGTTATTCTGTATGGAGTAGTTGAGAAAGAGTTATGTCTACGAGACGTTTTCAATCCATGCAACGTGTTTCTCCAACTTGCTTGACGATCTATGTGGACTCGACTAGATATACACTACCGTTCAAAAGTTTGGGGTCACCCAGACAATTTTGTGTTTTCCATGAAAAGTCACACTTTTATTTCCCACCATAAGTTGTAAAATGAATAGAAAATATAGTCAAGACATTTTTCTGGCCATTTTGAGCATTTAATCGACCCCACAAATGTGATGCTCCAGAAACTCAATCTGCTCAAAGGAAGGTCAGTTTTATAGCTTCTCTAAGGTGGTGTTTACATTAGACCGTATCGTTTTCGTTGCGGATGCACTGTCCGTGCACATTAAAACGCCGGAAAACGACTCCACAGGCGGAACAGTTTGAATCCTCCAGGGCCCACGTATTCAACCCAGTACGTATCTGATCCGGTGCTGTGTAAACATTGAGGAACGAGGATACGCAGTGCTGAACTCTAGCTGACGTCGTCATTGGACAACGTCACTGTGACCTCCACCTTCCTGATTCGCTGGCGTTGGTCATGCCACGTTGGTCATGTGAATGAGCAATACAGGAAGCGTGTTGGTTACCGTAGCACTAAATAGTCTTGTTGTAATCGCAAAAAACGGCCGTTCTGCGAGGTGAAGAGTGTACCGAACACTGTTGGATCCTTCTAGCATAAACACGAAGGCCATACACGGTGTAAAAAAGGCGTCATTGTAGTACCAGTACCGCCGATAACAGACTGGCATACTTCATTTTTTACAACGACATGCTTCCACTTGCAAGTGGTGAGTGACTTGCGCATGCCCGATATGCACTAGGATCATGTGACGTGCCGTCTAATTAGTCATGTGATTAGCGTATCCGTGTATTGGCGTTGCTGTGTGCACGGGGAACGGTTTTGTTGCGGGCACAGAAATTTTGTGTGCGCGCGCGAATCGTTTTAAAAACGTTAATCTGATGATCCGCTGATTCGAAATAATGTAAACAGGGCCTAAAGAGCTCAACTGTTTTCAGCTGTGCTAACATGATTGTACAAGGGTTTTCTAATCATCCATTAGCCTTCTGAGGCAATGAGCAAACACACTGTACCATTAGAACACTGGAGTGAGAGTTGCTGGAAATGGGCCTCTATACACCTATGGAGATATTGCACCAAAAACCAGACATTTGCAGCTAGAATAGTCATTTACCACATTAGCAATGTATAGAGTGGATTTCTGATTAGTTTAAAGTGATCTTCATTGAAAAGAACAGTGCTTTTCTTTCAAAAATAAGGACATTTCAAAGTGACCCCAAACTTTTGAACGGTAGTGTATGTGCCAGTCCACCGCCGCTACCGAAACGTAGATAAGATGCTAGCAGAACGGCTGTGTGTGCAGATCACTGAGTGAATCAAGTGTACACTGCGTCATACACAATCGAGTGCTGCCTGTGATTCACTATTGTTCAGCATGCTTACAACGACAACGCATGTGTTGTGTGCATGCGTAGATACCGTGTTTTTGTTCACGCTATTTTTGCTTGACACCACATGTGTTGCCAGCGTGATGCATCAGTAAAACGCATCTGAAAACATGAAACGCTCCGTGTCGGGACAAGTAAAACAAAGATCCCAAGTGTTTCTCCCGTGGTATACGACAGAATGGCTGAGTATAATATCCAGTAAGAAGGGTAATGAATATGTGCACTGCAAACTGTGTAGAACCGACACCAATATCGCGTGTACTGTAGCTTGTCAGAAATGTTCAGACATTTTATGTAGAATGTACCAAAAAGGTTTTTGTGCAGAATCCGTGATCACATGTAGGGATGGCGAAAACTAAAAAAAAAAATCTTGACCGACCACCGAGCCTCATTAGTCGGTTAACCTATGAGTTTAAAATTCTAGAATTGGAATTATTAGTCTATCCTAAATCTAACCGCGAGCATCCGCACATTCAGTCCCAGTTGCTGCCCTCCACTCACATTACCTTTTCTACAGCGCGAAACATTTAGTCAAACGCGGCACTGATGTCGAGGGGTTTGTATTGGAGCGGAGGACAAATGGCTCCAGCTTAGAGACATCGTGAAAAGCGTGAAATCCCCCTTGACCCCTCCTCCTTGTCCTTCTGCGGCCGTGTCAGCAAGGGGCACGCACTTTTGTTAAGTTGCAACTTGGCATTAAAAATAATCAGTGTGAACATGTTCTCAATAAATTGCCGTCATTTTCTGAGCGGCAAGCTTTAGCTCAGTCACTACAGGTGCTTGCATTGAGTAGCCTATTGAAAACAATCCTGTCATACACTTGTCCCATCTTAACTTTTCATTGAAGATGGGACGTTTTAGCGATACGGCCCCTGGTGTTTACAGTTAACTGCAGTAGGCTGTGTTGATGTTGCATACTGCTACGGACTAGGCACTTTTCTTCGAAGTGAGCCACAGAGACCTCATACTGCAATTGTTTTCCAGCTACCGATATTACGGTTACATGGCTGCTAATTGTGCACAGCCATTGGGAATGGGATCGCTGGAGCTGAGCTGATTAGCCGCTAAGCTAATATAGCAACTGTCTGATGCTAAGTAACATCAGTGAGTAACCAGGTTTTAGTTCAGATCTTGTGTATTATTATTACGTTGACATTAATATTCACCAGACTAATCAACCATCGACTTCATTCATGCGCCGTGTTCGTTTCCTTGATGGTCAAGAATTTCCTTGATGTTACGTACCTGGTTAACATCGTAGTAAAATGTAATCCAACACTGAGACTTTTCTTTCGCCGAGTGGCAGCTGTCTTCAACTGGGGCGGGAGGGCGGGACATGACTGAATGGGTGTTTCTGATTTGTCAGCTGTCGTCCTTACACCGCATGGCATGCCCCAAGCGTTTACGACACAGAATTCCAGGTTCTCCGCTCCAAAATCGGCAGCTTCAAAACGATTTTTTTTTTTTTTTAACCAACAACCAAAAAAAAAATTAACCGGTTGACGTTGATTCGGTCAACCATCGGTCAAACGGTCATCGGTTAACATCCCTAATCACATGCAGATAATCTAGAAGCTGTTCAAAATGAATTGAACACATTTTGACTTATTTGAACATGACTGATTTTTATTCACTTAGATGAATGTCCAGCACTAGATTCACGTCTTCATTCAGTGTCTCTTCAGTTTTGTGTATACATGTGTAGTGGTATGATCACAAATTGGTGCCTTATTTTATGATTAACATAGTTTGGTGTTTGGCAAAAGATTCAATTATCATTCTACTGATTAAATTGTCATTCTACTGCGTTTGTGGTAATTTGGCATTTTTGTAAGAGTATTTTGTTACTAGAATCAGTTAAAGGAGCAGTCCACCGTACTTCCATAATGAAATATGCTCTTATCTGAATTGAGACGAGCTGCTCCGTACCTCTCCGAGCTTTGCGCGACCTCCCAGTCAGTCAGACGCAGTCAGACGCGCTGTCACTCCTGTTAGCAATGTAGCTAGGCTCAGCATGGCCAATGGTATTTTTGGGGCTGTAGTTAGATGCGACCAAACTCTTCCGCGTTTTTCCTGTTTACATAGGTTTATATGACCAGTGATATGAAACAAGTTCAGTTACACAAATTGAAACGTAGCGATGTTCTATGCTATGGAAAGTCTGCACTATAATGACAGGCGTACTAACACCTTCTGTGTGCTTCGGCAGCGCATTGATATCTGAGCTCCGTATCGATGCGCTGCCGAAGCGTGCAGAAGGTGTTAGTACACCTGTCATTATAGTGCGGACTTTCCATAGCATAGAAAATCGCTACGTTTCAATTTGTGTAACTGAACTTGTTTCATGTCACTGGTCATATAAACCTATGTAAACAGGAAAAACGCGGAAGAGTTTGGTCGCATCTAACTACAGCCCCCCAAAAAATACCGTTGGCCATGCTGAGCCTAGCTACATTGCTAACAGGAGTGACAGCGCGTCTGACTGACTGGGAGGTCGCGCAAGGCTCGGACAGGTATGGAGCAGCTCGTCTCAATTCACACATCACACACATCACATTATCTCTAGCCGCTTTATCCTTCTACAGGGTCGCAGGCAAGCTGGAGCCTATCCCAGCTGACTACGGGCGAAAGGCGGGGTACACCCTGGACAAGTCGCCAGGTCATCACAGGGCTGACACATAGACACAGACAACCATTCACACTCACATTCACACCTACGGTCAATTTAGAGTCACCAGTTAACCTAACCTGCATGTCTTTGGACTGTGGGGGAAACCGGAGCACCCGGAGGAAACCCACGCGGACACGGGGAGAACATGCAAACTCCGCACAGAAAGGCCCTCGCCGGCCACGGGGCTCGAACCCGGACCTTCTTGCTGTGAGGCGACAGCGCTAACCACTACACCACCGTGCCGCCCCGTCTCAATTCAGATAAGAGCATATTTCATTATGGAAGTACGGTGGACTGTTCCTTTAATATTGACTATGGTATTGTCTGCTCTGGAACTACATTGAGTGAGTGAAAATACAATGGCTACAGCTGATGGGGTTTTGATTTGGGTTGGATTCCCCCCAAATTCATTAGAAAACAGTTTTTGTTGATGTATGCATCTCTTCAGAATTTTTCTTGATAATTAAGGTGTTAATATGTTGGTATATGATAGTTGGTAGATGAAATAGTGACAAATTTTGGGTAGGCATCTCTGCTTTTATGGCACTTTCATTGTGTTGGTATTCATGCTGTATGTGTTGATCTCCATATTACAGGTGGATGAGGAGCTGGAGGCTCTACTAGAGAATGGGGAAGGTCTGAGTGATGAGAAACAAGTGGTTTCACTCTGCAGATTGATGGTGCGTGTGGAGACGATGGAGCAGAGACTCACTTGTGTGAAACTCATCCAAGTAGGTGCCACATTCAACATTAACAAGTAATATCTTGCTATTATGATATCTACAAAACCATGATGATGTTGCTCGGTTTCATTCTAACATGCCATGTTTTATGTATGTAGAATACTCCAAATTCTTCATGCCTCAAGCAGTTTTTGGATCATCATGGTCTCTCATTGTTGTGGATATTCATGGTTGATCTCTCTGAAGCCAAAAGCAATTCTGTTAATAACATCAAACTGCAAATGGAGGTAAATGTGCATGGCGCACATCCACCCACATCCACTCTACACGTTAATATCCACTTAGCTCCAAAAGGATTTTCTTGATGGCCTTGGGCTTCCTGTATATTGATGTGATTTGTAATGGGTTGTATCTTTTCTTATGCTTGAAATCTCCAACTTGGTTAGATGAGAAATGCAGCACTATACAAGAAAATGCACTCAACTTCCTAAATTATGCTAGTTTTTTCTTTTTTCTTCAGCTCTATTGTCCCCTAATATGGACACACATTTTATAGCAACAGAAGAGGCATATTTAGAGCAGTTTTCTGTAATTTGCTGCTTTGTGCACAGTCTATGTAAAACCTATGCCTGATCTAGCTGAAGAAGGAAGCTAGGCAAGAAACCAATCCATAGTAGAAAAACAAATCTTTTCATAGGGTCACTGGTCACTGTTCTGATGCCTTCCCAAGATAGGAATAATTTATAGTCTGTCTGCCTCTCTCTCTGTCTCTCGCACAAAACCTGTTTCCAAAAAAATTGACACTGTGTGAAATATAAATAAAAACAGAATGTCATGATTTGCAAATCATAGAAACCCTATAGTTCATCGAAAATGGTGCAAAGACAACATATCAAATGTTTTGTAACTGAGAAATGTTGTTTGAAAAAAAAAAACCACTCATTTTGAATTTGATGCCAACAACACATTTTCAAAAAAGTTGGGACAGGAGCTTGTTTGCCACTTTGTTGCATCACATCTTTTAATAACACTATATAAACATTTGGGAACTGAGAAGACAAATTGCTCGAGTTTTGAAAGTGAAATGATGTCCCATTCTTGCCAAGATGGCCCCATATGGACAGCCTAAAGATACACTTATGCCGCTTTTCCACTACAAACGCGGCTGAGCCGTGCCGTGCCGAGTCGAGCTGAGTCGAGCTGAGCGGGGCTGTTGGAGTTGCATTTCGACTACAACCGCGCTGAACCGTGCTGGCTGGAAGTGGGTGGACACATTGGGTGGAGTTAGCGAAAGTGGGTGGACGTCACGTGATGTCGTTAAGCAGCGCAAACAGTGACATCAGTGACAGTGGCGGAACAAGTCAGAGCCGGGCCGGGGGCGGGGCATATGACCGGGCACTTTATTAAAGCTTATCATAACATCATTTTAGGCTACAAAATGTCCGCAACTGCGGTGTTTACCAATTTCAACACTACCGGGTGCAACTATGTTATTTAGTACATCAAGTCCTTCAAACGAACATGTAACTCAGAAACAAAAAACATTAGGATACTGTACATGGCTCATAATAAAACATCAATAGCCTATACTGCGCACATTATTTGAAGGGCATACGAATGAGCGCTCAGAGGCTGCAACGGTGACAGGAAGAGTCAGAAATAAAAGGAGGGCGGTGCAAACCTCACTGAATGCACTGTGTTTACCAATTTCAACACTACGGGGTGCAACTATGTTATTTTGTACATTAAGTCCTTCAAACGAACATGTAACTCAGAAACAAAAAAACATTAGGTGACATACTGTACATGGCTCATAATAAAACATCAATAGCCTACTGCGCGCATTATTTGAAGGGCATACGACGAGCCTTGCGCTCCGCGAACTCGTCCACGATGCTCTGTATGTCACTGATTCAGTGATCTTTTAAGCGGTAGTCTCACCACCCGAATAGTAAACAATAAACATGGAGGACATGGAGTCGTTAGTGTTGCTGGTCTTGGTGCTGTGGCTTGTTGTCACCGACAACGCGGACAGATACTGGCAAGAGCGTATAGATGAGGCGAGGCGCATAAGGCTTCAGAAATTCTCGTAATTCGTAATTATTCTCCTTCCGGGTTTGCGGTGTTTACAGATCCCAGCGCGCTCGCGGGGCGTGTGTGGGCATGTGAGGACACTCCTCCTCACCAATCAGTGCACAGGGGAGTGTCTGCTCACGCCCCCAACCTCACTCGGCACGGCTTGGCTCGCTTCAGCCCTACTCCAAAACGGTGCGAGTTTTAGGGGCTAAGCAAGGCTGAAACGAGCTGAGTCGTGCTGGTTTTTGGTAGTCGAAACGCGAGCCGTGTCGGGCTGAAGTGAGCTGAAGCGAGCTGAAGTGAGCTGAAAAAGGGTAGTGGAAAAGGGCCATTAGATGGTTTTGGACAATTAATACAGTTTTGCTATGATGGCTACAATAGCCATGATAACTTTAGGACACCAGTTGTCATGAATAATTTTGTACTCAATTCTCTATTAATGAACAGTTGATAATGTTAACAGAGTAGACTTTGTCAAAACTGTAATGAATTTCCTGGTTACACAATTGCACTTTTTTTTTTTTAAGATTTTTTTTGGGCTTTTTTCACTTTTTTATTTTTTTATTTTTTATTTTTTTTTTTTATTGGATAAGACAGTGTAGAGACAGGAAATGAGCAGGAGAGAGAGACGGGGAGGGATCGGGAAATGACCTCGGGTCAAAATCGAACCCGGGTCCCCGGATTTATGGTATGGCGCCTTATCCACCTGAGCCATGACGCCCCCACAATTGCACTTTTTGATGATATAGGACACCGTTATAGAAGTTAGTTATTTAGATTAGATTAGATAAAACTTTATTGATCCCTGAGGGAACCCTCCCAAAGGGAAGTTAAGATTCCAGCAGCATTATTACAGATAAACAGAGAAAAGAAATAGAGAAAAACTTCTAGATAAATTTAAATTATTTACATATACAAATATAAAAGAATAAGATATGGGGGAGTGGGAAAGGGGGGAGAAGTGAGATTAGGGTAAGTGTGTGTGTGGGGGGGGGAGGGGGGGGAAGCAGGAAAGATATTGCACGTTATATTGTACGTTGTCCAGTATTGCTTATTGTTAGGCTTGGCTAGGCTACTGCTCCTTCCTGTCCTCTGTCCTCCTGTTACCCCTCCTCCCCCCAGAGAGGAGTTGTACAGTCTGATGGCGTGAGGGACAAAGGAGTTTTTGAGTCTGTTCGTCCTGCACTTGGGAAGGAGCATTCCATCACTGAACAGGCTCCTCTGGTTGCTGATGATGGTGTGCAGAGGGTGACTGGCATCGTCCATGATGTTCAGTAGTTTGTCCATAGTCCTCTTCTCTGCCACCGTCACCAGAGAGTCCAGCTTCATGCCGACCACAGAGCCGGCCCACCTGATCAGTTTGTCCAGCCTGGATGTGTCCTCCTTGGGTGTGCTGCCCCCCCTAAGCACACCACGGTGTAAAACAGGACACTGGCGACCACAGACTGATAGAACATCCACAGGAGTTTCCTGTAGATGTTAAAGGACCGCAGCCTCCTAAGGAAGTATAGCCTGCTCTGTCCCTTCCTGTATAAGTGATTTGGCGTTGCAAGTCCAGTCCAGCTTGCTGTCCAGCCACAACCCGAGGTACTTGTAGGAATCCACAGCTGTGTTCTCACTCAGATGAGGATGGGTTCCCTTTTGAGTCTGGTTCTTCACAAGGTTTCTTCATGTTGTCTCTGGGAGTTTTTCCATGCCACCTTCACCTCAGGCTTGCTCATTGGGGCAAATTTATAAATTCATATATTTAAAATTTGTATTTTTCTATAAAGCTGCTTTGCAACACTGTCTATTGTTAAAAGCGCTATACAGATAAAATCAACCTGATGTAGGACTTCAGCTGCCCAAAAGTTCAGGGTCTCCTTTGCCATATTTGTTTCTTAATGTGTCAAGTTTTCAGTGGGTGACAGGTCTGGACTGCAGGCAGAACAGTTCAGCACCTGGGCTCTTTGACTACAGAGCCATGCAGTTATAATACATGTAGAACGTGGTTTGGCATTGTCTTGCTGAAATAAGCAAGGCCTTCACTGATAAAGAAGTTGTCTGGATGGCAGCATATGTTGCTCCAAAATCTGTACGAGTGCATCTCAAGCAATAAGGGTTTGTTGTTTTTGTTTGTTTGTTTTGTAATTGAACTCAGTAAGGTAAACTTTCATATTTTATATTCTTCACATGCAAAGTGAAATATTTCAAGCCATTTTTTATTTTTGATGACTATGGCTTAAAGCTCATGAAAATCAGAAATTTGTTGTCTCAAATTATTAGAATATTTCCTAAGATCAATCAGAAAATGATTTACAATACAGAAATGTCCAACTTCTGAAAAGCATGTTCATTTATACACTCAGTACTTGGTTGTGGCTCTTTTACTGCATCAATGTGGCATGGCATGGAGGCAATCAGCCTGTGGCACTGCTGAAGTGTTATTGAAGCCCAGGTTGCTTTGATAGCCTTCAGCTCATCTGTATTTTTGGGTCGGGGGTTTCTCATCTTCCTCTTGACAATACCCCATAGATCAGGGGTCTTCAATCCTATCCGCAAAGGGCCGGTGTAGCTGCAGGCTTTCATTACAGCCAAATTGGAGGCTTACTTGATTGTTGACTGGAGACGAGGGTGAAATGATTAAACAAGTGAAATCAGGTGTAGCTCCTGCTTGGTTGGAATGAAAGCCTGCAGCCACACTGGGCCTTTGTGGATAGGATTGAAGGCCCCTGCCATAGATTCTCTCTGAGGGTCAGGTGAGTTGACTGGCCAATCAAGCACAGTAATATCATGGTCAGGAAACCATGTGGTAGTTGTTTTTTGGCACTATGGGCAGGTGCTGAGTCCTGCTGGAAAAGGAAATTGGCATCTCCATAGAGCTTATCAGCAGATAGAAGCATGAAGTGCTCTAAAATCTCCTGGGAGACAGCTTCATTGACTTTGGACTTGATAAAACGCAGTGGACCAACACGAGCAGATGACATGGCAGCCCAAATCATCATAAACTGTGGACACTTCACACTGGACTTCAAACACCTTGGATTCTGTGCCTCTCCACTCTTCCTCCAGACTCTAGGACCTTGATTTCCAAATGAAATGCAAAATTTACTTTCACCTGAAAAGGGGACTTTGGACCAATGAGCAACAGTCCAGTTCTTTCTCTCAGTAGCCCAGGTAAGACACTTCTGACGTTGTCACTGGTTCAGGAGTGGCTTGATATTAGGAATGTGACAGCTGTAGCCCCTTTCCTGAAGATGTCTGTGTGTGGGGGCTCTTGATGCACTGACGCCAGCCTCAGTCCACTCCTTGTGAAGCTCTCCCAAGTTCTTGAATTGACTTTTCTTGACAATCCTCTCAAGTCTGCGGTCATTTCTGTTTGTGCACCTTTTCCAGCCAGCCTTTTCAGCAATGACGACCTGTGGCTTACCCTCCTTGTGGAGGGTGTCGATGATTGTCTTCTGGACAACTGTCAAGTCAACAGTCTTCCCTGTGATTGTGGTTGCGTGTGCTGAATTAGACCAAGATGTGCATGGTATTTACTGTTCTTCTCAAACTCGAAATGAAATATTCTCATATTTTGAGAATATGCTGGATGGTTCCAGTCCTCTTTAGCATGGAGGATGCAGTATCCATGATTTCCAAAAAGAATTTCCATTCTTCAGACCATAGGACAGTTTTCCACGTCACCTCAGTTCTTCATAAAAGAGCTCAGGCCCAGAAAAGGTGGCGGTGTTCCTGGATATTGTTTATACAGTGGGGCAAAAAAGTATTTAGTCAGTCAGCAATTGTGCAAGTTCTCCCACTTAAAAAGATGAGAGAGGCCTGTAATTTTCATCATAGGTACACTTCAACTATGAGAGACAAAATGAGAAAAAAAAATCCAGAAAATCACATTGTCTGATTTTTAAATAATTTATTTGCAAATTATGGTGGAAAATAAATATTTGGTCAATAACAAAAGTTCATCTCAATACTTTGTTATATACCCTTTGTTGGCAATGACAGAGGTCAAACGTTTTCTGTAAGTCTTCACAAGGTTTTCACACACTGTTGCTGGTATTTTGGCCCATTCCTCCATGCAGATCTCCTCTAGAGCAGTGATGTTTTGGGGCTGTCGCTGGGCAACACGGACTTTCAACTCCCTCCAAAGATTTTCTATGGGGTTGAGATCTGGAGACTGGCTAGGCCACTCCAGGACCTTGAAATGCTTCTTACGAAGCCACTCCTTCGTTGCCCAGGCGGTGTGTTTGGGATCATTGTCATGCTGAAAGACCCGGCCACGTTTCATCTTCAATGCCCTTGCTGATGGAAGGAGGTTTTCACTCAAAATCTCACGATACATGGCCCCATTCATTCTTTCCTTTACACGGATCAGTCGTCCTGGTCCCTTTGCAGAAAAACAGCCCCAAAGCATGATGTTTCCACCCCCATGCTTCACAGTAGGTATGGTGTTCTTTGGATGCAACTCGGCATTCTTTCTCCTCCAAACACAAGTTGAGTTTTTACCAAAAAGTTCTGTTTTGGTTTCATCTGGCCGTATGATATTCTCCCAATCCTCTTCTGGATCATCCAAATGCTCTCTAGCAAACTTCAGACGGGCCTGGACATGTACTAGCTTAAGCAGGGGGACACGTCTGGCACTGCAGGATTTGAGTCCCTGGCGGCGTAGTGTGTTACTGATGGTAGCCTTTGTTACTTTGGTCCCAGCTCTCTGCAGGTCATTCACTAGGTCCCCCCGTGTGGTTCTGGGATTTTTGCTCACCGTTCTTGTGATCATTTTGACCCCACGGGGTGAGATCTTGCGTGGAGCCCCAGATCGAGGGAGATTATCAGTGGTCTTGTATGTCTTCCATTTTCTAATAATTGCTCCCACAGTTGATTTCTTCACACCAAGCTGCTTACCTATTGCAGATTCAGTCTTCCCAGCCTGGTGCAGGTCTACAATTTTGTTTCTGGTGTCCTTTGACAGCTCTTTGGTCTTGGCCGTAGTGGAGTTTGGAGTGTGACTGTTTGAGGTTGTGGACAGGTGTCTTTTATACTGATAACGAGTTCAAACAGGTGCCATTAATCCAGGTAACGAGTGGAGGACAGAGGAGCCTCTTAAAGAAGTTGTTACAGGTCTGTGAGAGCCAGAAATCTTGCTTGTTTGTAGGTGACCAAATACTTATTTTACTGAGGAATTTACCAATTAATTCATTAAAAATCCTACAATGTGATTTCCTGGATTCTTTCCCCCCATTCTGTCTCTCATAGTTGAAGTGTACCTATGATGAAAATTACAGGCCTCTCTCATCTTTTTAAGTGGGAGAACTTGCACAATTGGTGGTTGACTAAATACTTTTTTGCCCCACTGTATTTAGGTTTTTTTTTTTTTCCTTGCGTGATCGAATTTTAACTTGAACAGACTCTGCATCCAAAAATGCGACAGTGGTTTTAGAAGTATTCCTGAGCCCATGCTTTGATTGTCCATTACAGAATCGTGTCCTTTTTTTATTTTTTAAATTTTTTTAATGTCTTGGTACCTGAGAGCTTGGAGATCATGGCCATCCTTTGTTGGTTTTCAGCCTTGTCGCTTGTGTACAAAGATTTCTCTGTATTCTCTGAAACTTGTAAGGATATTACCATAGATGATGTGAGGTTTCCAAATTCTTAATAATTTTACGTTGAGAAATGTTATTCTTTAATTGTTGCAGTCTTTCACAGTGCAGTGAACCCCTCCCCATCTTTACTTCTGAGAGACGGCCTCTTTGGAATGCTGTTTTTATACCCAGTCATGTTCATGACCTGTTGCCAATTAACTTAATTGGCTGTGAGGTCCCGCCTGTTTTTTGTTTGTTTTTTAAACATGTTGCTGACATTAAATTCAAAATGAGCATATTTAAAGAAAAACCTTTTTCAACATTTGGTATGTTGTCTTTGTATTTTTTTTTTCAATGAAATATAGGATTTCTATGATTTTGCAAATCACATTGTTTGTTTGTTTTTATTTATATTTTACACAGTATCCCCACTTTTTTGGAAGTGTGTATGTATGCATGTAAGTAAACCTTTTCTGTTGCATCATCATGCTCTGCCCAGATAATGAAGGCATTGGCAGTGCTGCCCATTTCTACCAAGAACATGCTTGAAGAGAGCCGTGTGCTGCAATACATCCAGCGCTGGGCCCAGAGCCATCCACTTGGCCAGCCTACAGAGCAAGATGGTTACTCCAGTGAGAGCACCTCCCGAGCCCACACACCTCTCAACACCCCTGACGGCCCCCCTGCCAAACTGGCACCAGAGCTGGATGGAGACACACCAAAACGTGCTGTCTACCGCAGACTGAAGATCATTAGTGAGAACAGCCTGGATAGTGCTCTCTCGGATGGAAGCAAGGTTTCTGATGGTAAAGAGGAAGATGAAGAAGAGGAGGAGGTGGAGGAGGAGCCCTCGCAGGACGTCACAGCGGACACAGCAGAAAAAAGAGAAATCAGCGAGGAAATGTCTGTGACCCCAGAGTTACTCGTGAAACAGGAAGCTTCAGATGCTGTAGAGAGCAGTCAAGCAAAACTAGAGATAAATGAGGAGGACGTTGAGCAAGATAAAATAGAAGTGCAGGAAACTGAGGAGAAACCAATTACCAAGGGAGATGAGAACATGCCTGCTCTCATGGAGGAGAACTGTGAACGTGAGCCTGCAGAAATAAAAAGTCAAGTGCAGACACCTGCTATAGATCAACCTCATGATGTCAAAGCTGAAGATGACTCTAGCCCCTCTGTGCATCCCCCTGATGAGAGCACTCCTAGCTCTCAGTCGTCTTTAGAGGATGAGAGTGTTGAGCCTTCAGCAAACATGGCTCCTGCCGCAATCAGCAGTGCACCTACAGAACCCCTTGATGTCAACATGCCTTCAGATGGCATAGAAACCACACCTGAATCTACAGCTAATCCAGAATCATCATCTCTGCTCAACTTGGACAACATTCCACCTAGTTCTGGTACCAGCTCTGCAGAGAAAACATCAGCTGAAGTTAGTGCTGTTACTGTGGAGAGCAGTCCTTCAGTTTCAGCTGTTGTCACAGCAGAGGTGCTGCCACTGGGAATAGTAGCGGCAGAAGGCACAGTGGTGGGCACACCTTCCCAGGATGAGGAGGAGGCTGTGTCTGATGTGGAAAGTGAGAGAAGCCAAGAGCCTCAGATTGGAGCTGCTGACATCAGCGAGATGGCCACCCGCCTACTCGACAGCTGGAAAGACCTGAAGGCAAGATTGTATTTAAAAAAAAAATTAGCAGTCACATAGTAAATTGCTATCAGTAGTATTCTTGGTATTTTAGGTTGTTGGAAAGCTAATTGGAATGAAACGCACATTTTTGTGATTTGTAATTGTGTCGTCATTCAATCAGGAGGTGTACAGGATCCCAAAGAAGAGTCAGGTAGAGAAAGAATCAAATGGTACGTCTCGAGTCCTTTTGTATAACCATACTGTATAGTCTTTATGTACTGAAGTGTGTTGTAATCTGTGTTTTAAAATGATCACTGGTTTTGTAATTTGTGTTTTTGGAATTTAATGTGCAAATTACTCCTAATTTTGAAACAGACCGTAGTCGGGACAGGGAGACACTACTGACACCCCGCACCTCCTCCAGCAGCCGAGAGAGAGAGTGGGACAGAGAGCGGGAAAGGGAGAGGGACTGGGACAGAGAGCGAGACTGGGACCGAGAAAAAGACTCTGATAGGTCATTGCTGCGTAGTGCCGAAAGGCGGCGTAGACGAGGCTCTGTCTCTCCCCCATACCCATCTCTTTATGAAAGGAGCAGCCGCAGAAATGAAGACCGGTGAGTTGCACAGTACGTTTCGACATTCAGTCTTAACAATATCTAGTTCCTTAATTATAACGTGACTTGTATGGCTTTTTCTTCAGCTACGATTCAGCCAGCAGTAGTAAGAAAGCTCGAACCAAGGAGGCTCGTACCAAGCTTTCTACAGAGGAGCGACGGAAGCTCTTTGAGCAGGAGGTGGCTCAGAGAGAAGCCCAGAAACAACAACAACAACAACAGCAGCAGCAACAACAACAGCAGCAACAGCAGCAGCAGCAACAACAGCAGCAGCAGCAGCTACAGAGACTAGCATTCAATCCTCTTGTGTATCCCTCAAGCCCAGGCTTCATGACCTATCCACCTGGCTACCCTATTCAGACATATGTGGACCCGTCTAACCCCAATGCGGGCAAGGTGCTATTACCTACACCACCCATGGAGCCTATGTGTGTGACTCCAGGTACGGTTTCCTTTGATCAGGCTACTCAGCCGCTCATTACTGACCTGACTCTGGCAGCTCAGTCCCCCAGCACCACTCAGGCCAGCTCAGCTACAAGTCTGGCACATGTGCCTGCTACACTGGAGCTGGCATCTTCTGCCCAGCCACAACAGTTTGTCCAGCCAGCCGCACCAGCTCAGGACCCTGGCGTCGCTGTCCTGTCGGTTCCTACTCAGACGGCTGGCGCCCAAGTACAGAGCCAGCAGGGCTATGCAACACTTTGGGATCCCAGTACACAACAGGCAGTGACTGTGCAGCCTGCTCAGCAGTACTCAAACACAGCTCAGCCACAAACTGCCATCTATTACCAAGGCCAGCCATGCCAGACAATATACAGCATTCCTGCAGGTTACCCACAGACCAGCACTCCTGTCATTCAGGTAGGAAACTTGACACACAACTAACACGCGCACATACCTTATCAAGTCAGGAAGTCCTGATGTAAATATAACTAGAAATTGCCCTAGCAGATTTGAGAAAATGGACTTTCCTGTACAAGAGTGATAAGTTAAAGTGCTGATGACACGTTTTTGACATCTTTGGCGATGTTTTATAACATAAAAAGTAATTCCCGATGATCCATATATTAATTCACGAAGGTGCCTATTTTACAAGTTATGATAAACGCGGCTATTTGGGCAAATTTGACGGGGCTGCAGCACCCAGGAGACGGAGGAGGAGGAGGAGCTTTATGATGTCAGCGAAAGAACCTTCCTCCTAACTTACCAGTTTGTTGTTGATGCGACAGGTGTTCAGTTTGTCATTATTATTATACATTTATTTATATATATATATATATATATATATATATATATATATATATATATATATATATATATATATATATAAATAGTTATTATGTCTTCGCGTTGTGTTGCCGGCTTTTGCTCCAAAACCCACAAGGATGGGGTAAGTTTATTCAAGTTTCCCAGAGATCCTGAGCTGCATGCGAAGTGGGTGAAGCAAGTCAGGCGCTCTCGTGACAAGTGGGAGCCCTCACCAACATCCGTCCTGTGCGCTGAACACTTCGATTTGGATTGTTTTGACACCCTTCCCAGCTTAAAAGAATCTCTTGGGTGTTCAGTTCAGCACAAACATGTGTTACTACCATCAGCAGTGCCTACACAGTGTTGCCAGATTGGGAGGTTTCCTGCCCAGTTGGGCGGTTTCAAGTGCATTTTGGTGGGTTTTGAACATATTTTGGGCTGGAAAACATCAGCAGTATCTGTTGCCAGTGTTCCGGAGGGGGTCTACTAGTAGCTATGCCGGATCCAAAGACAGTCCTCCTGTCAGAACATGTGTTGTGAAACGACATAAGATAAAGGTACGTAGAGCTATAGATTCTACATGATAATCATAAATGTAATCATAAAGTCGGCGTGATATCAGTCATGTATTTGCTTGTGAAAGCTTGCGGCTTTCATGTAACTGCCGCCTAGCAACGAGAGGTAAAGGGTAAAGAGGGTAGGCTATCATAGATTCTATTTGGAAGAGATCAACACAATTCTAGACTCCCAGAAGAGGAAGAGCTAGCACTAGAGAGTTCACCGGCGTTTTCATGCGCCATTTCCATTGAGTAGAACCAGAGTAGAACAGCCAGTGAACCGCAGCGTGTTCTTCCGCTGACATCACAACATGGCCGCGAGCCACGGACCCAGTTTTCTTGCGCTGTACAATTAAAAGTTGGATATTCGCATAACAACAGCTTCTTTTCACGTAATTATAACAGAAATCTAACATGTTTGCCATGTTGTATGGTTTATTTAAGAAATTGCATCGAGTCATGTTCATGTCATCAGCCCTTTAAATGTCCTCCTTGTCTTTTTGCCAATTGTCTTATGCCAATGTAGACGTACACTGAGCCAGCCACTGGTTACCTACATGGGCAACAAGTCTACGCTGGTCACCAGCAGGGAGTGGTGGTCCAGCAAGGCGGCACAGTTACCACCATAGTCACATCTCAAACTGTACAGCAGGTAGGTAATGAAGGTCGATCAGGACACCACAAGAGGGGGCTGTTGGACCTCTGCATACATATTTATTTATCCACACATCAACAGAATCTTCTAGGAGTTACAACATGACTTTTTTTTTTTTTTATTTATTGAAAGTGGTATTTAGATGTTTCCTTGCTGACTTTGCTCTAGGAATTTATTGATGTTGATATTTTCAATTAGAAGCCTTTGGTCACTGTTAAGGACTTAAAATTCAGCGATTTCAGAAGGTCTGTCTAATAGTCATTTAGGTTAAATTCAAGTATTGTAACGCCACTTCTTTGTCTGCAGGAAATGATTGTACCCAACAACATCATGGACCTACCTCCTCCTTCACCTCCCAAACCTAAAACCATTGTCCTGCCTCCCAGCTGGAAGGTAGCACGGGATCCTGAGGGCAAGATCTACTACTATCACATAGTCACCAGGTAAAAAATTCCACTACTGAGATACTACTCTAAGGGCGTATTCACACCTACGTTGTTTGGTCCGGACCAAACGAACCAAATTTCCCTTGGTCCGAACAAGTGGACCGAGACCAAGCTGCAAGGTCGGACTCGGTCCAGACCAAAGGAACCCTGGTGCGGATCTTTTGGAGGTGTGAAAACAGACCGGACCTAATCTGACAGTTTTGCTTTTTTTGTACCTCGGGAGCTTCCGTCGTTTGTCGAGCATTATGGGAAACAGAGTCTTGACACTCCACCGCAAAGTGCAAACACTGTTTCGGTTGTCAAGGGTCGTTCAGTCACCAGTGGTAGGCGAGTACAAAAAATGAGTAGGGGGCAAACGTGGGCCGAGGAAGAAACGCGTACCCTTGTGGATATATGGGCAGATGTCCACATATCTGAGCTTTTGGAGAGAACACACAAAAATGCCGACGTGTTTGCTGTATTCAGTGAGAAAATGAAGAAGGGGTTCACGCGCTCCCCAGAACAATGTCGGCTAAAAGTGAAGAAACTCCGTCAGACCTACATTAAAATCAGGGACATTCTTTCAAAAAGTGGCGGTACTAGCGACGCAAAAAAGAAATTCATCTATTGCGTGAAGAGCCAGAACTGTCACAACATGATGTGCGCTCATCAGCGCTATCCTCCGTAGCCGCCTTGCCCTTTGTCGTCGTCGTTGATAAATTACTTGTACAACAGCATAGTGATCGCACAATTGTGAAAACAGTAAAAACTGGAAAAAACACATAGCTTTGATGACATTAAAAAGAATAACAGCACGGAAAGCCTCCATGACTACTTTTGAACTTGACGCTTTGTGCGCGTGTCGTCTCTGACCAATAGCTGAACAACCTCAGGGCGCGTGGCTTTGTTGACAGATTTTGTTCCGCTTACTAAAATGTACAGTGTGAAAGCGAACTGCACCAAAATAAAAAAAACATTTGGTTCGGACCAAAGCAAGTGAACTATCGAACTATCCTGGTCTGAATACACACTAAATGGCCCAAATAGCTCTCTTTCAGAGGTCGTATGTTGCTTGTATCTTGCTCTGTGTTCTGTACTGGCAGCAGGCTTATTGATATCAGCATTTTTCAGATAGAAATAAACAGGGGTAGGTAATTTGACGAAACCTTAATTATCCAAGCTTAATTATCTGTATTCAGTGTCGTATAAGGAAGCACCCCTAGATGGAGTCATATTAGCCTGCATTCAAGAGGTAAGCAAGGTAAGGGTTGTTTTACAATCAGGGTACAAAGTTTGTGTCACAGGGGTCCAAAATTAAAAAAAAAAAAAAAACTATTAAATCTGCACTTTTGGAAATTAATACACATATGAACATAGGCATGTGTAATAGTTTGTATTATAACAAGATTAAGTGTAGCTTTAAGCAGGGCTGGGAGAAACAAATGAAGTGATTCTCGGAGAGGACTTTTTTTTTTTTTTTTGACAATTCAGAATCCACTACTTCCATAGTGCTTTTAAATATAAGGCTGTAAGCTTTGTGTTAGTTGTCTCTAATATTTATGTCCCAATATCTTGACCACATTTTAGGATGAAAATAATCATTTTAGATATGTTATTTTATATTGAAAAATTAGCTGTCTCGGAGAGGATATTTTTTTGACACGATTACATACTAATTTGATCAAAATAGTCTGAAAACTTACTGGCATTCAACATTAAAACTTAACCATGTTTCCAATGATATGGAACCAAATGTGTTTTATGGTATAAAGAATGATGTAAGTGCATCCCTTTTGGAGCTACCTGTGGTCAAAAAAGCACTTTTTCTAAATGAGACGAGTAATTTTGCTAAATATGACCTGTATTGCCATACATTCACCAAAAATAACGTTATCACCAAATTTTTTTTTTTGTATGGTAAATGGAGCTATCACAGGGCTACAATAAACAACCAAGTTTATTTAGTCAAGCCTTTTGATATTGAAGATAAGTGTTAAATGTGATTTTTAGCTTGCGTACTCTGATTGTAAAACAACCCGTAACTTAATGGCGTTTCTCATTATCAAGGGTGCATTCTTTTAATGGCTGTGTTTCAAAGATGCCAGGTCATCGAATACCACCGAAGAACAGTGTCCTTTAAGTTCTATCAAGGACCACGTCCTTCTATCAGAAAATTTTTCAAGGATGCATGTGTGGATCCTCTGCATTCTTAAATCACCCATAAAGTATTTACACCTCAGTCCTGCTGATGGCAGTAATGTACAAAGATTGCAAGCTGCCAGTAACTCAACAAAAGATGCTACACACTCCCTAGACTGTTCCATTATGTGTTCTCAGACTGTTCGGAAGGAGTCTTGCCTAGCCTCTGAAGAATCTGACTTGGGAGGACCTGTGCTACCAAGGAAACAACCTTGAAATTGAGAAACACCCTTAGTAACAACCATACAAGGCCTTTAGATTTTATATCGCCACCTTGTGGTCTCCAATGCTATTATTCCAGACTACATTGCAGGCCTAGAAATTCATATATTTTTTTTTCACCAGCCAGCCGGACTAGTTACCTTCCAAAGTAACTCGCCAAACAGAAAATCAACTAGCCAAAATTTGTTCATGTATGAATTTTACTTCTGTAAAAAATAACACAAAAGAGAGTAGTTACCATTGTTCATGACTAATGTGCATTTATTTCAAGACCCGAGTATTTTGATACTGTTGTTAAGGCCATAAATGAGAACAACACAGAGCACCATAATATAATATCGACAAATAATAATATATTTGAAAACTTGGCAACTTGGTGTATGAGTGTTGAAAACAAATATGCTTACTATCATGACTATAGCACCCAAAATATGTCTAACATGCTTTCTGTATTTAACCATTTATGAGAGAGAAAGCATTAGGAGCTTCGTATTGACTAGGAATCAACTTGAAAAAAATTAATTATTCCATAAAAATCGTATCGCAACCAAGGCCTACCCTGCTCCCACGTTTGCTTATAAGCTGTTTGTCGCTTCTCCTTCTCGTACGCGTTATTGGCGGCCTTTTTCTCCTCTTCAGACCGAGATCGCTTTGTCCCCGTCTCTGGCATTTTCTGTACGCCTTTCAGAAAATTCCACATCGCAACGTAGCTTTGGCAGATGTAGATGTAAACAACAACAAAAACACGTGTTTAAATGGGCGATAATGTGGCCACATCTATTGAATTTGATAACGTGATTACCGCGATATTCAATGAGATGCGTTATATGCATGCGCAGTAGTGAAAAAACCGACAGCCTGACTCGTACACGATATGATTCGGAATTCTTCAGTATTTTCCGTCCTGCCGATAAACACATCGATTAACACAGACATGGCACACGCTTGATATGTGGCGGCTTTAGTTGACGGTGTGTCTGAATCTTCGATATGTGTGTGTGTGTGTGTGTGTGTGTATGTATGTATGTGTGTATATATATATATATATATATATATATATATATATATATATATATAATATATAGACAGACACACACACACACACACACGTATATAAATAAAATAAATTTTTTTATTTATTTTTTTTTTCAACTAGCGAGCCGGGCTGGCTAGTGACAGGAATTACCCACCAAATGACAAATTAAGTCGCCTCGGGCGACCGGACCACCGCGAATTTCGAGCCGTGCATTGAATGGAAGGCCAACTGAACAAATCGCACATATACTAAGCGTGTAATTTTAAATGTCGGCTAGTTTTAATACATTGGTGCCTCAAAATCATATTGGTAAAATAATGTGCTGATCAAAGACTGAGATCAACTTATGACCACCTTTAATTCATGGTAAAGCTGGAGGTAGAGCATACTTTCTTAGACGAGCCACCTAAACATTCACTATATTTAAAAAAAAAATATTAGGTCAAATGGCTTTCAGTTGTGTTCATTTTGTCAGTTGTAAAGATAGCATGTGTAATGCGCTTATTTACCTAGTACCTAATATATATTTGAAATGAATTAAAACAAATCTAAATGGCCCATTTAAAAAAAAAAAAAGCACATGCCCTGTAGATAATGGGCTACATGTCATATCTAGAGTTTTTTTTTCTGTAATTCAAAACCTGTAGAATGGGGTTGCCGTCACCTCCAAGGCTAGTCCTTCCTGTTACTAATATGCATGCCTGAAATAATACAATTAACTTGTACTTCAATTAATAAAGAAACTATTGAAAGTTATTTTCTTCTTATCCTTTTTACGTCTGTTTTGAAACACTACTAGTGCGTCAGACGGTGCATGTGAGTTTGTAGCCTCCTCCTCCAATAGTCTCTATCTAGAGCGTCACTGGCCAAAAGGCCCCAGTCCTTCAAATCGGCAACCACTAACTCCTTCCATGACTTTCTCGGTCGACCCTTCTTCCGTTTCCCAGCCACTTGCAGGTTTGTGATGCCTTTGATGGTTTGGGAGCTGCGATGGACGTGGCCAAACCATCGAAGGCGCCTGTATCTGATCTCTGAGAAGAGATCAGCCAGGCCCAACTTCTGGCGAAGGTCTTCAGTACTGGTGTTTAACACCCAGCTTAATGTGGCACATCCAACGCAGCATAGCTCTTCATTACGCTCCAGGTGCCTGAGATCTTCCTTTTTAATCAGCCAGCACTCACAGGCATATAGCATTGCGCTACGAACATAGGAGTTGTAGACTCTGCCACGAATGCTCCAAGATGCACTCCTAGATGACAAGAGGGGCAGGAGCTCTCTGAATTTCTTCCAGGCTGACCTAGTTTGCGTTATAGTGGCAAGCTCACAGCCACTGCCAGCACATAGGTTGTCACCAAGGTAACAGAAAGAGTCAGTGTCAAGCTCATGAGTGCCAATAGCCACCTGATTACATTGCTTGCCGACAATGGGACGTGCGAGACCAAGGCAACGGTCACATCTGAATTTGGGAACAGCAGATAGCCTACCACGTATGTTTGTGCATTTCTTGTGTACCCAGTGCTTCCAATCATTACAGAAGATGGAGTTACGGCCAACACCTTTCCTGCAGATGCCACAGGGATATTTACCAGAGTCCCTCAAGGTGTTAAGGTTAGGGCCGGATATCATCACCTTTTGTTTTCTTCATATTGACTCTCCGTCCTCTGGACTCCAAGCCACTTTTCCACAGAAGAAACTTATCAGTGAGCTCATCAAGGGACTCAGCAGCGATCACCAGGTCGTCAGCATAGAGTAACTCCCAAGGTGCACCGGTTAAATCACGGGATAAGGCTTCCGGTACGATGACAAAAAGAAATGGACTGAGGACGGATCCTTGATGCACGCCAACGTTGACATTATTTTGGACTTCAAAAATCTAATCGGTTCATCTGCAAGTTATGATGATGATTGTTATTTATTGGATAATTCCAATAAATTCTGCAAACATTCAACCACTAGTTCCTGAGATACCATGCTAAGGATAATCTCAGATGCGCAGATGTACAGACAAATGTTCACAGAATCGTAAATATTTGATTAGTTATTTAGTTTATTAGAGTTTACTTTGGAGCAGCCAGTTGTGAATTAACGTGATACATTTACATGTTTGATGGGGTTATTGACTAATGTTAAGAGGCTGGCTTGCAAGATTATGCATTGAGTGGATCACAAGACCTTAGACATTCAAAAGTGGATTTTTTTTTTTTGGCCTTTGAAAATGTAAATATGAAAATTAAAAAAAAAATCTTTTAAAAGCAGTGAGGGTAACAATCATCATGTAGGTGTAACACTTGAGGCTTGGCAAATGAGGGACTGGGAGACAGACTTGCAACAGCACAAGGTGCATTTATTCACTACTTACTTTTGCTTTTCCAGCAACTTGGTGCATATGGTGCTGGGTTGCTCAGCGCTCTCTGTCTGGTTACTGGCTTCTTTCTGCAAGGACACAAGAGACAAACACGTACAAATTGCCAGTAATCATACACGGGTGAAACTCATTATGCGTTACCTGCTGGTTCTTCCTGACTCCTTGCCGCCCACAGCTAACGCTCAATCATGCTCTTGCTGCCTGACTCAGGCTGGGGAGCCATCCAGCTTGCAGCTGACACCCCCACCACCACCACAATCTGTGCCCCTGGCCTGTGGACCACCTCAAGCTTAAAGGGTTGAAGAGCCAGATACCAACGAGTAATCTGTGCGGTGGAGCCACTGGAGCGGGGCAGGGTTGGAACGGAGAGTGAAGGGGCATCCTAGCAAGTAGTAATAGGGAGTGATGTGGGTAGTAAATTAAGCACTTGATCTCATGGTGTAAATTCCTGTAGCCGAGTCCCTGTTATATAGTTAGGATTGTCATTCTTGGGCCTGGAGCAAATTCTCCTGGGTTAGGTGACTCACTGTGTGGAGTTTTGCTCTCGGGTCAAGAACATGCTGAATTTCGCTTTTACTAGTAGGTCTTTTTTTTTTTTTCTTCCCCCCCCCCCAATTTTCCCTAATGATGTCCAAGACACCATGAGACTTGCAACCATACAATAAATCAAATGGGAAGAACCCTATGGGGACTTGCAGGACCTCTGGTACTGTAAATAAGAGGGGCCGTTTGTCCCAATTTCTGGTTTCATCCTGTATTAACTTCTGAATCATTTTTAAGTGTTCAATTAAACTGTTTGACGAGGCTGTCAGTTTGTGGATGGTAAACACTGGTACAAATCGATTTAGTACCCAACAATTCATATCGTCCGCGACATGTGCACGACAGGAATATTGTGCTTTGATAGTTAGGATCTCTCTTGAAATCCTGACTTGGGAGATAACGTGGAAGAGCGCTTCTGTAACGCTGCATGGAAATGTTGTATAGAGGCACTGCTTCTGGTTATCGCATTGCATAGTCCACCAAGATTAACATGAAGCAGTTCCCTCCTGCAGATCAGTCCAATGGCTCAACGAGATCCATACCAATTTTTTTGGAAGGGATCTTAATCTATGGCACTGGGCAGCATGGTGGTGTACTGGTTAGCACGGTCTCCTCACAGCAAGAAGGTTCTGGGTTCAAGCCCAGCAGCCGACGAGGGCCTTTCTGTGTGCAGTTTGCACATTCTCCTCGTGTCTGCATGGGTTTCCTCCAGGTGCTCCAGTTTCCCCCACAGTTCAAAGACATGCAGTTAGGTTAACATGGGGCAGCCATGGTCTGAGGTTGGGTTGAAGTGCCCTCAGGCACCTAACCCCCAACTGCTCACCGGGTGCTGTAGCATAGCTGCCCACTGCTCTGGGTGTGTGTGTGCTCATTGCTCGCACGTGTGTGTTTTCACTGTTTCAGACGGGCTAAATTCAGAGGAGGAATTCCTCTGTGTGCTTGAGTGTATGCGTGGCAAAGGCAGCTGCTGCTGCTTCTTTTCGGTGACCGGCAGATTCCCCAGCTGATGTTTGCAACACGCCGTGCACCACCTATGAACATCACTGTGAATGCCCAGCCAATAGAAGCAGGTCATGAGGTGGTTCAGTATCTTATCCTGACCTAAATGCCTTGCCATAGGCTTATGACAAGCCACGTGAAATAAGTTTCTTACGGCTCTTTGGGACCAGCAGCTGGGTCATTTCCTCTCCTGTTTGAGGTTATATTGAGTGGTGCAGAACACTATCTTTTAATAACTAAAAAATGCAGGTAGTAGATTGCAATGTTCAGCTGGCGGTTTTTGACCATCAGTTACTCTCACTTGGTCAAAAGCGTGTCTCGGGCTTCGTCTTGCGATTGCTCCAACAGGAAATCCCTTTAAAGAGTGGTGGGGCAGAGCACTCCTTATCCTCCGTTTTCCTGACATGGAGCTGACGCAGAAGGTCCTGGGATGGCTTCCCCAGATAACACTGCAGTGGAATCCCCTCAAGTTTCATTGCAACAGGACCCATCCACAAATAAATGCTTTCCTAAAACTTTAAACCCCAGCCAATTTGTCCCCAAGCTTAGTGGATGGGTGAGGCAAGGACTAACCACGGTCTCCACACTATGCTTTTTGCCCCTAAATTGGATAGGGTCGAGTACCAGCAGGTATTCATGAACATCCCTGTCTACACCTCACCTTCACCACTTGTGCCACCCAATGACTGGTGTTGAATCAGGCTTTGATGAATTGTGGTCTGATTGCAGCCTGAGTCCACCAAGTCCTGATGTACCCCCTTGAATACTCACTGCTGCTCTGTATGCTCCAGCTCAATCTGGTGAAGCCCGAGGTGCACCAGGAATGCGGATCAGAATCACTGCCTCCTAAAGGTGATGCTGATCCCAGAAATGCCCAGCTTTCCTGCCATGCTTACAGATCTGCTGGGGCTTTGTCTTGGTTTTGGTGAGCATGGGTGATTCCACCTGTGGGGAGGGAGGGAGTGAGAGAGCAAGAGAGAGTTGGTGGCAGCATTGGCACAAGGGGCGGTGAGGAAACATGGGGAGGGGCACTGGTGGACTTCGGTAGAATTGGCCGAATAGGGGAGGGGCGAGAAGAGACCAAAGTGTAAAAAAAAAAAAAAAAGGGAGAGAGAAAAACACCACCAAATGATCCTCTAATAAGCCAGACTGCCTCCTCTGCAAATGCTGTGTAGTGGCAGTTGACCCAGGCTGCTCTTGCTGGCAACTGGTTGATGAGGTCATCAGTGTTGCACTCTTCTCTCCGCAGCCACTGGTGATTGGTGCCTTGGGCAAAAGTCGCCCTCCCTGAAGACCAATGCGCGAAAGCGCTGGCAATGGTGATTGGGGGGGGCGACCCATTGCAGTATGGCTCGCTTCAGGTCTGAATATTCCAGCAGGTTGGAGGCTGGGAGTTTGTTGAGCTGCGAGCTAGGCTTCCCCTGACAGGAGCAGCAATAGACAGATTGGCAATGAGCACAGTTCTACAAAGTCCTCAAGGTCATCCTGCGGACCTATCATAAGCAAAATGACATAGGCTGGAGCCACAGCTTCCATGGGAACGGCAGGTGGAGTACCCAGTGGCTGGACCAGGCCCCAGATCACCTGCTGGTCCTCCACCTGGGACTGGGGCTGAGCCGAGAGGCACTGCTCCTGTTCTTCCCTCAGGGTGACAAGGGTCTGATGTTGGGTTTGGTGGATGCTGATGAAGGTCTGGAGGATCTCTGCGACTGGCACAGACTCCATGATGGCATTTTCTCTTTGAGTCCCAGGTTTTGGCACCTGTGTAACACTTTTTTGAGGCTCGTGAGATGACTTTGCATATACTCTTATGATTTATACCTTGTATAAATACATTAATGAACTTTACTCTGTGTCTTAGGCAAACACAGTGGGATCCTCCTAGCTGGGATGGAGTTGGGGAAGAGGCCAATGTGGAACATGAGGCTGAGATGGATTTGGGGACACCAACATATGATGAAAATCCCTCAAAGGTATTAATTAGATCCTGTTCTCCTTTACCATGTACCAAATCTTATGTTTCTCTCAAGGAAAATGTTTTAAGTACTTTATTTTTAAAGGACTGTAAATTGTTCTGGAGTTCTCTTCAGGGTTTGAGGTTTTCCAGAGCCCTGTGGTAAATTGAAGATGCTGCACAATGTAATGGGCAACAGCTGGGACTTGTCCCCAGAGAGTATCCTCAGAGAGACAAGACTTCTTTTTTTTTTTTTTTTTCTTTTAAAGCAAAAAGACATGTTTTAACTGCTTTACTTTGCCCCAAGCTTAATAAAAAGGCACTGGTTTGACTTTGCACTGTACATCTTTGTTAGCATTTTATAAAGCTTTAGGAATTATTTTTGAAGGCCATTGAGGGCTTGTCATGCCACATCTATCACATCCCTGTTCTTTACAGACCGCTGTGCAGTGAAGATTGAAGTTGTTTGCTCCTTCTGGCTCTACTTATTGTTTTAGATCTGCTTCCCAGAAAGTCTTTTATTTTAGCTGTTTGAAACTCTGTTTAAACACAGACCCCATCTGTCTATATTTTTACATTTTTGACATGAAGAAATAATGTGACACGTCATAAAATATGGCACCTTGATGTATGTTTACAGTTCTCCACCAAGACAGCTGAGGCTGACACCTCCAGTGAGCTTGCAAAGAAAAGCAAAGAGGTCTTCCGCAAAGAGGTATACCACTTACTCATGCGTACAGTAGTACATGCTTTGTGCTATTATGTTTTCCGTTCCTTACCTTTCTGCCTTTTTCTCCCCCCACCCCCCCACTGTATACCTAGATGTCACAGTTTATTGTACAATGCCTTAATCCTTACCGAAAGCCTGACTGCAAACTGGGCCGCATTAGCAACACTGAAGATTTCAAACATCTTGCCAGGAAGGTAAGGACTTTTGTTTGGGGTTGTTTTTGGGTGTGTGGGTTTTTATATTTTATATATAAAATTTTATTTTTTTTTTAAGTTGGTTAGGTAGGCAGGGCGGCACGGTGGTGTAGTGGTTAGCGCTGTCGCCTCACAGCAAGAAGGTCCGGGTTCGAGCCCCGTGGCCGGCGAGGGCCTTTCTGTGCGGAGTTTGCATGTTCTCCCCGTGTCCGCATGGGTTTCCTCCGGGTGCTCCGGTTTCCCCCACAGTCCAAAGACATGCAGGTTAGGTTAACTGGTGACTCTAAATTGACCGTAGGTGTGAATGTGAGTGTGAATGGTTGTCTGTGTCTATGTGTCAGCCCTGTGATGACCTGGTGACTTGTCCAGGGTGTACCCCGCCTTTTGCCCGTAGTCAGCTGGGATAGGCTCCAGCTTGCCTGCGACCCTGTAGAACAGGATAAAGCGGCTAGAGATAATGAGATGAGATGAGTTGGGTAGGTATTTGAGGTGGGGGGGGTCTGAAATAAACCAATAAGAAAAAAAAAACAATACTTTTCATTCATGATAAGTACACTGTATGTGTTCTAGGGGATCAGAACAAATTTAAATGATTTGAAATGGGCTATCATTTGAATGTTCTTAATACAATATGTGTAAATAATTTTTAAAAAAATTATTTCATGGTTTTAGATCACATTCTACATTTAGCCCTTATTGATATACCTATCAAAACATATTTGGGCCATATAACCATTTCCTGTTTTATAGAATAATTGGGAAATGCCAGCCAATGGCTAAAGGTTGTACTTTTTTTTTTTTTTTTTTCCTTCCTGTTTCTGTCACAGACACTATATGCACAATAACATCGGGTGCATTGGAAAATCCTAGGAAATTATCAGTAAAGTTTTTTTTTCTTTTTTTTTCTCCAGTTTAAAACCAGTTATTAGACAAACATGTATGTAAAAGCCACAAGTGGAATATGTTGGATCAGGAACGCTTGTTTTTCATAGCCAGGTGCTGTGTTTATGGTCAAAGCTATGTGTAAATATACACATCAATCCGAGCAATTATTTTGACACAACCTGCATTTTGCATTGTATGGTTTGTACACAGAGTTTGCACACTATTTATAGATGAAGTCCACACCTTGCAGCTGGTACACATGGTCACAGTGTAAGGTTACACCATTAGTACGATTCTATTACCTATGGACCTCTGGTAATTCGCAATTACCCCCGCACCTCTGTGTTATTGTGTGGCGCATTCGGACGGGATAAGCAAAAGTCTGTAATTCACTGAATTTACAGACATTGTGACCGGATGTGTCGTAAGTTCACAGCATCCTGTTTCGTCTTGTAGACAGTAGAGATGGGATTTATGGCTCTTTGATGGGATCCGCATCTTTGTGATCCGTTCTTTGAAAAGAGCCGTTCAAAAGACTGGCAAGAACACAAGATTATTTTAATAGGAAAAAACAAACTATTAATGCAAAAAATATATTATTATTAGAAAAAATAGATACAACTAGACAAACAGATAAATAAATAAAATACACAAAAATAGAACAAACAAAATGACGATAGAATAAATTAAATGAACGTCCGTGCAAAGTAGTTTTCCCACAATATTATCATTAATATCACACAACAACATTTTAAACTATATACAAAACAATTTGAACTATTAGGCAAACAGATAAAACTTGAATAAATAAAAGGCAAATGCTGTTTAGCCTACTTCTTGTCCTTGGGCAAAAGCTTTTTCATCTGAAACACAGTACAGAAAAAGAACGACAGAAAGAACGGCTCCCCCAGCTCGAGACTCGGTTCTCATCGTTCATGCCTAGGAGCCGTTCAAAAGAATCGGTTCGTTCACGAACGTCACAACACTAGTAGACAGGAGTTCAAAATGCTTATCTGGTTCAAATACGGGATAGGCCTACTACCACTTGCCCCTGAAATGCTGTTTATCAAAATTTCGCCCGTATCCTCCATTATTCACTCCAGAAAAGTACAAGAGACGCGCGTTTAATAATTACAAACACAGACATGCGCATTCACACGGGACTTGTATTACCACTGGACGTCTGTGTTTTGCCGAAACACAGTAGGTAATTCGCGGCGGAATTATTACTTGGCAAATTACGGACATGGCGCATTCGCACGGGACTAAGAACTCAGACATTTTCTGCGATTATTCCGAATTACCAGAGGTCCACAGGTAATACTTATCCCGTGCGAATAGGACTATTGTCTATTGGTAGCTGTTTAACATTAGATTATGATCATCTACTGTCATCATTCTGAAACTGTCCCTAAACATTCTGCATTTTTGATGACGTTTGAGGACTTATTTTCATCAGCAGAACTTTTGCATGTGTATGTTTACAGTTGACTCATGGAGTGATGAACAAGGAGCTCAAATCCTGCAAAAACCCCGAGGACCTGGAGTGCAACGAGAACGTAAAACACAAGACCAAGGAATACATTAAGAAATACATGCAGAAGTTTGGAGCTGTTTACCGGCCCAAGGAGGACGCCGATGTGGAGTAGCCTCCTTCCTCTCAGTGCCGCAGGTATCGAGCAGCGACTCTCTGGGGACTCTCGTGTCGAGTAATGGCGTTAGAGACTCTGGGGACTCTTAGTCCATCTGTTTTTATAGTGACTCTCTGACCGTGTCCTTACTGCTGCTCTGAAAGTCCTGCTCCTGCACTGGGACAAGATAATCATTCGAAAAATCTTGCAGTCAGCAAGCAGAGAACCGTGCTGAAAACGCACAAAAATAGGGTGCTACACAGACTTTCCCTGAGATAACATGAATGCTTTTAGCCTTTTCCCACGACCTCTCTGCACTACGGTTTCAACTTCATGTTCGCTCACAGGACCCGCAACAGCTCTTTCATTAGACGGCTGGTGAGAACATAGAAACTGGGAGTTCATTCCATTTCCTTCGTTATCTGCTTTCATGTGTTGCCAGGTGCCCCAGTTCATGTTTGAATGGTCTCTGTCAGTGGTGGCTTCTTTTACCAGTCTTTATCGAAGGAGACAGGCGTTTCCTTACCAGCTGTTAATCAGAACAGAACGACCAGACGAAGGGGAAGCCGAGCCTGTCGGGTTGAGGTGGGACTGCTGAAGTTTGTGATTTTTCTTTTCTGTTTTTTTTTTCTTTGTTTTTTGGTTGTTTTTTCTCCAGATCAAGGGCGGTCTCAGGCTATCAGAAGTTTGTGCCCATCTTTACTCAGAGCGTCAAGTGTGGCTTTACTGCCCGGTTCGTGCAGCACAGCTGAGGATCTTGGGACATTCCGTTTAGCTGCATTTTTAATAACTTTTTAGTGAAATGAAGTGTGAAGGACGTTTGTTAATGTACCCATTCACTCTAAGGCACCCTTGGCCACTTTTATTCTCCTCACAGCAGAGGCATGTAGCATTTGTTGTTTTATCAACTTGTTTCTCGCTGTTTTACATTAACTCTCATTAACTGTTGCTCTTTTATTAAGGTTCAGACAGGTAAATGTGAAGCCCTCCAATCGTGTTCTCACTTTTTTTCTCTCATGTTCAATATCATCAGGGTTCTTGTACAATAATGACATTAACTCCTCCCACTTCTTTTAAGTTGCATTAATCCCCCCACCCCTCCAACAACATGTATTATATTGCTTTATATGTGAATATATTGAGAAATAGTTTTTTGAAATCCTTTAAATAAGCAGAGATGTTGTAAACGGACTGTGGAGATCGTGGTTTATTGTGTAAATATGTGAATACCAAACTAACAAATAAAGTCAGTCTTCAGTCCAGCCAGCAGCTCTAGTTCTCCCATAGCAACCAGGATCTTTTCCCACATCTCTGTGTTGGGTTTAAAGGGGTGTGTGGGTGGTGTATTTTTTATTTTTTTTGGGTGTGTCATTTATTCCTCTCTCCCTTCTTATTTCTTTATCTATTAAGACATTTTTTTTATGTATAAAATGGAGTCCCACTCCACTGTAAGTACTGTGCAAGCACATTGTCATACTGAGTGTAAAGAACATTTTAAAATAAACTGTTTTGTAAAAATAAGTCACGCGTACTTGTGGTTTCCCGTTTCGCAGTTGCTTTGAACATGCTTCATGTGTCATGCCATAGCTGCCTGTTGTGTTTAATATGAACATTTTAGAGCAGTACCATAATGCCCTAAACATCAGAGCACTTTGAAGCCTGTGCTGTTGCTCGCTTCCTAAAGCACCGCTATGGTGTGAGCGACATTAGCATGCAGGAACACAGCAGATGTCTGGCTCCAGTAACGGCAGAATCAAAGTGATTCACTGTTTTCATTAGAGACTCTGAGACTGGGATGAATATAGCTCAGCCTTTACTTCTGTGCCTTCTTAGCAGTGAGCCCCCCTCCCATTCCTCCTTCTCCAGTGCCGGGCATTCCAGCAGTGCTGCTCCAGACCACAGTTAAGCAGCTCCATCTGGAGAATGTGGAGGCATGCAAAGGCGCCCAGAGCTGAGGCGCTTCTCACATCCTGCTTAACAGAGCAGCCTAAGAAATCATTAACAGATTCGAGAGGGAGAAAAGGTGCTAGGAGCTACAGTGTTGCATGAAAGTACCAGCTCCTAAGCACCAGCTGGGCCTACAGCACTCATGCTCCACCTTTGGATAGCGGGTTTTAATTTCCTGCATGCACCAGGTTGTGTGTACACAACCTGGTCAACAATGATGTAGTGTATTGATACAAGAATAATAACTGAAATCCCATAAGGCATTTTGGACTAGAGAGTAACTGCTTTGCTAAAACAAGGTGGAGAAAGGAGTGTAGCTTCAAAAGAGCTAACTTCTGACGTCGGCGAGAGAACATGAGGCATGGTTGCTGTTGTAATTATTTAGGGCTCGTTATATTGCATAGGTGATGGATTTGCGTGCCATTAATTTTTGTCTTATCGCTGATTTCACACAACTCAAAAGAAATGCCATGCAAGGATCTAAAAACTACTATAAAATTGCAGGTTTTTGTAATGTAAAAATTGAAATCAAGGTGAATCATGTCAGATCTTTCTCTACCTTAAATGTGATCTACCAACCAACAAAATTCAACAGAAAAAAAACTTTTAGTTAAAAAAAAAAACAAGTAAAAACTTACAATAAAGCATCTTTTGCTTGTAATACTGCAATCAAATCAATCTTTTTGGAAAAGAGTGCCAACTTTGCACATTTTGATAGAGCTCTTATTCCACTCTTCCTTGCAAAAATGACTCAGGTCTATCAAATTATGATGGGATATCCTGTACACAGCCCTCTTCAAGTCCTTCGCAGGCTTTTGATAGGATTTAGATCTGGGTTCTGACTGGGCCGTGACAAAAAAAAAGCATCTTCTGATGCTATTTGTTTGTTGACCTTGAGTTTTGTAGTTTGGGGCTGATATCATGCCCTTTTTTAAAAATTTTATTTATTTTTTAAACTATTTTAGTTTTGTTCCAAAATACAGATATTTGGAGCTGTCCTTGAGTCCCTCGATCTTCACTAGAGCCCCAGTTCCAGCTGAAGAGAAGCAACCTCATAGCACGATACTGCCACCACCATGCTTCACCATAAGTTTGGTGTTCTTTGGGTGATTATAATTTAGACTAGAATTATGCCCAAAAACTTCTACCTGGGTTTCATTAAACTATAACATTTTGCCACATAGTTTGGGGTGACTCAGGTGGGTTTGAAATGTTATTTTTTATTTTCGTCAGAAAGAGCGTCCATCTTGCCACCCTATCCCATAGCCCAGACATGAACAGTATGAGACTGTCACATGCAGTGTGCAAATACTTGCCAGATATTCCTGAAGCTCTTTTGATAACTTAAATCTGTTGATTATCTGTTAATTATCTTCACATTAAGGTAATTAATAGTATGCATAACTATAATCTTTGTATTTAGTTACGGCTACAATAGGATCAAAATTTATTCTACGAATGTCAAATTTAGCTAGTAAATTTTTCTTTCATAGGAAAAATCTTTCTTTGTTAGCATGGAAGGATCTAATCCCACTGAGTAGTTTCTATATCCACTTCTTTTGAGTGTACTACTTGGTTTTAATAACTTGTTTGTTTGCTGTACACAAACATGGCAATAAGTTCTTGTGTTAATGGACCAGACTCCACTTTTGGATCATTAATCCCTTCTGACTGAGAATGACCTGTATGCATGGTTTGGCTTCTGGCACATCCATACAGTTTTAAATACAATACCTACAATTAAAAACAGTTTGTTTTTATTGTATTTATTTAATTCCTGGGCTCCCATCTGTAACAGAGAGTGATGTTGCGTTCCATTAATACATGTTTACAATAGATTATTAGATTCTAATAGAATAGATGAGCCAAAATAATTGAGGATCTTTTTTAATGGGCCCCGACTTGTTACAAGTATGAATAGGTGGACCTCAAAGCAGAAATCATCGGCCTAATCCGGGACGGTGACGAGTCTGCATACAGACGGGAGGTTGAACGGCTTGTCTGGTGGTGCGGTCAGAACAATCTGGAGCTGAACACGCTCAAAACTGTGGAGATGACAGTGGACTTTAGGAGGACCCCCCCCACTCTGCTGCCCATCACCAACAACACTGTGACTGCCGTTGAAAGCTTCAGGTTTCTGGGTTCCACAATCTCTCAGAACTTGAAGTGGGAGACAAACACGGTCACTATCATCAAAAAGGCTCAGCAGAGGTTGTACTATCTGCGCCAGCTCAGGAAGCTCAACCTGCCTAAGGCGCTGCTGACACAATTCTACAACCCTGATTCCAAAAAAGTTGGGACAAAGTACAAATTATAAATAAAAACGGAATGCAATAATTTACAAATCTCAAAAAACTGATATTGTATTCACAATAGAACATAGACAACATATCAAATGTTGAAAGTGAGACATTTTGAAATTTCATGCCAAATATTGGCTCATTTGAAATTTCATGACAGCAACACATCTCAAAAAAGTTGGGACAGGGGCAATAAGAGGCTGGAAAAGTTAAAGGTACAAAAAAGGAACAGCTGGAGGACCAAATTGCAACTCATTAGGTCAATTGGCAATAGGTCATTAACATGACTGGGTATAAAAAGAGCATCTTGGAGTGGCAGTGGCTCTCAGAAGTAAAGATGGGAAGAGGATCACCAATCCCCTAATTCTGCACCGACAAATAGTGGAGCAATATCAGAAAGGAGTTTGACAGTGTAAAATTGCAAAGAGTTTGAAGATATCATCTACAGTGCATAATATCATCAAAAGATTCAGAGAATCTGGAAGAATCTCTGTGCGTAAGGGTCAAGGCCGGAAAACCATACTGGGTGCCCGTGATCTTCGGGCCCTTAGACGGCACTGCATCACATACAGGCATGCTTCTGTATTGGAAATCACAAAATGGGCTCAGGAATATTTCCAGAGAACATTATCTGTGAACACAATTCACCGTGCCATCCGCCGTTGCCAGCTAAAACTCTATAGTTCAAAGAAGAAGCCGTATCTAAACATGATCCAGAAGCGCAGACGTCTTCTCTGGGCCAAGGCTCATTTAAAATGGACTGTGGCAAAGTGGAAAACTGTTCTGTGGTCAGACGAATCAAAATTTGAAGTTCTTTATGGAAATCAGGGACGCCGTGTCATTCGGACTAAAGAGGAGAAGGACGACCCAAGTTGTTATCAGCACTCAGTTCAGAAGCCTGCATCTCTGATGGTATGGGGTTGCATTAGTGCGTGTGGCATGAGCAGCTTACACATCTGGAAAGACACCATCAATGCTGAAAGGTATATCCAGGTTCTAGAGCAACATATGCTCCCATCCAGACGACGTCTCTTTCAGGGAAGACCTTGCATTTTCCAACATGACAATGCCAAACCACATACTGCATCAATTACAGCATCATGGCTGTGTAGAAGAAGGGTCCGGGTACTGAACTGGCCAGCCTGCAGTCCAGATCTTTCACCCATCGGAAACATTTGGTGCATCATAAAATGGAAGATACGACAAAAAAGACCTAAGACAGTTGAGCAACTAGAATCCTACATTAGACAAGAATGGGTTAACATTCCTATCCCTAAACTTGAACAACTTGTCTTCTCAGTCCCCAGACGTTTACAGACTGTTGTAAAGAGAAAAGGGGATGTCTCACAGTGGTAAACATGGCCTTGTCCCAACTTTTTTGAGATGTGGTGTTGTCATGAAATTTAAAATCACCTAATTTTTCTCTTTAAATGATACATTTTCTCAGTTTAAACATTTGATATGTCATCTATGTTCGAATTTTGAAACTTCCACATCATTGCATTCAGTTTTTATTTACAATTTGTACTTTGTCCCAACTTTTTTGGAATCGGGGTTGTACTCTGCCATCATTCAGTCTGTTCTTTACTCTTCCATCACTGTTTGGTTTGGATCGGTCACCAAACAGGAGAACAGACTGCAATGGACAATAAGGTCTGCAGAGAAAATTACTGGTGTCAACCTGCCCTCCATCCAAGACTTATACTTGTCCATAGTCAGGAAACGGGCAGGTAACATCTCTGCGGACCCATCACACCCTGGTCACAAACTGTTTAAACTTCTCCCCTCAGGGAGGCGATATAGATCACTGTGTGCAAAAACAACCAGACACAAGAACAGTTTCTTCCCTCAGGCTGTCTCTGTGATGAACAGCTAAAATCCAGATTCATATATCAGTAATATCACTTGCAAAATATCTGCACACTCATACTGTCATTCTGTGCTCACTGTTACTTATATTTATACTTATTTATATTTACTATTTCATCTTTGCACTATGCACCATATTGCACCAAAAGGGAAATCCTTTCTGTGATGAACAGCTAAAATCCAGATTCATATATCAGTAATATCACTTGTAAAATATCTAAGCACTTATACCGTCATTCTGTGCACACTGTATACTTTATTTATTTAACTATTCCATACTTGACTTACCTGGATTACTTTGCACTATGCACCTATTTTTGTTGTTGTTTGCTTGTTTGTTTTGTGTATACGCTTTTTTATCTGTTTTGTACTATGAGAGCCAAGTGACCCAGAGTCAAATTCCTCGTGTGTGTCCACATACCTGGCAATAAAAGTGTTTCTGATTCTGAAAAGGTTGAGAACCCCTGATCTATGCCACGCCACGTATATATCAGGGTCTCGGGGAAGCTGTAGCCGATCCCAGTGGACTTTGGGTGAGAAATGGGGTATACCCTGGGCAGGTCACCAAACTATTGCAGGGCTAACACAAAGACGAACCACCATTCACACTCCCATTTACACCTATGGGCACTTTAGAGTAGCCAGTTTCTCATCCACATGTCTTTGGACTGTGGGAGGAAACCAGAGTGAGAGTGGAGTTGTTCGTTAATACATTTAAAAATTGTAACTGTTGGCAAGTCATTGTGGTATATGAAGAATAAAACACTGAGATGTACTGTTTAAAGTGCCATTCCACCATTGGATGTATTCTTTGGCATAAAATACAATATATTTTATGACAACATGACTAGACAGAGAAATCTTTTAGCTTCAAAATGATATATCAAACATAATTTTTTGACAACGACAAGTATATTAATTTTGCGACCAAAGTCACCTACCCTTTTAATATCCGCGCGGTAGTGAAACGTGATGTCATCGGCAGGTTCCCCTTCTTATGTACCACGTCACATGTGACGTGGCACAGATTATCAGCAATGGCGGATAGAACGCGATTTCCACTTGTCGATTGCTGTGCCGATATTCACCATCGACCGTCTCCTTTGGGCATCACTTGCTATTTTCCTTCGCTTCTTTTCCGAAGCTGACAATCGCGTTCTATCCGCCATTGCTGATAATCTGTGCCACGTCACACGTGACGTGGTACACAAGAAGGGGAACCTGCCGATGACATCACATTTCACTACCGCGCGGAAATTAAAAGGGTAGGTGACTTTGGTCGCAAAATTAATATGCTTGTCGTTGTCAAAAAATTGTTTGATATATCATTTTGAAGGCGGCACGGTGGTGTAGTGGTTAGCGCTGTCGCCTCACAGCAAGAAGGTCCTGGGTTCAAGCCCCGGGGCTGGCGAGGGCCTTTCTGTGCGGAGTTTGCATGTTCTCCCCGTGTCAGCGTGGGTTTCCTCCGGGTGCTCCGGTTTCCCCCACAGTCCAAAGACATGCAGGTTAGGTTAACTGGTGACTCTAAATTGACCGTAGGTGTGAATGTGAGTGTGAATGGTTGTCTATGTGTCAGCCCTGTGATGACCTGGCGACTTGTCCAGGGTGTACCCCGCCTTTCGCCCGTAGTCAGCTGGGATAGGCTCCAGCTTGCCTGTGACCCTGTAGAAGGATAAAGCGGCTAGAGATAATGAGATGAGATATCATTTTGAAGCTAAAAGATTTCTCTGTCTAGTCATGTTGTCATAAAATATATTGTATTTTATGCCAAAAAATACATCCAATGGTGGAATAGCACTTTAAGGAAGGTATATTATTTTTCTCCAGCAGCTTGCCCTATTGTGCTTGATTGTGGGTGCTCAGGCTTATGCTCGATGAGACGATCCTGACTATGGAAATCTCAAGTGATCATGATGTACCTTTATAAATGAGTCAGTACAAAAGTTGTCTCATTAAAAATGCTCCTGTTTGCTCACACAAGTTATTTTTATTAAAAGACAAAGAAGACACAAAAGTTTTAATGATTGACAGGAACAAACAAAACCGTCACATGGTGCTCCTCTCTTTCAATGATATATTTCTAGTTGTATAACTGGAACAATTGTTTACACACACAAGGAAACGGTGCTTTATGATTAGTTGCTGATTAGGTATTTGTTAACATACAACATGTAGTTTGTCCATAAAACAGGCCCAATCTTTTTCATAACGCCCATACGCTCTAACCCATAACCTTTTTCATTTACAGCATGTGTGTAGTTTCTTTTCTGTTTGATGAAAACCAAGTAACACATTGTGCTCAGGTTCAATGAGTTTGTGTTTGTGTTGGTAAGACAAAGCATTTTTGAAAGGAATAAGTCCTCCGAAAGAAAATGCTCCTCCTCCTGCAAGAGGCAGGCAGTAACCAAAGCCATCTGAACCACTCACAATGACAACGTTTACTATAATGCGGTATGAAGAACAAAGGGCTAGGTTTTTTCTTATTACAAAGCTGGTATTATATTTTGGTCTGGCTTGTCAACGCTCTGAAAAGGAAGTTTGTCCTCTTCACATAAATACTGAAATAGTCTTGAACGGTAGACGAGCAGAGCATCCATTCTTCGTGGAAAGCGCTGCAAAAAGACACTTATATTGATAGAAAACAAGCAGGATATAGTTCTTTTCCTCACGTTTGGAGTGTAAAGTCTTTCCTGCTCATGCAGAAATGAGCGCTGTGCTCCTTTCATCATTAATGTCCATTATTGTCTATCATTCAGGCTGCTGAAATGAACTGAATTCAGACCATGGTAATACCTTGATTGGGGGAACTGAGTGCTTTGGCTACATCGTGGCGCTCGATGTTGCTCAGTGCAGTGGACAGCAGCTCGAGGGTTGAGGTGTCCTGTTGCGCCCAGTCAGTGAGCAGTGTGTGGATGGGATCCTCGCCACGGCCAAACATATCCACTCGCTCCTGCTCGTAACCCAACACAGTGGCTAGTTGCCTCCAGCTCCCACTTCCGCCCTCACCCAGGAGCTTCTCCACCTCCTCCTGCCTGTGAGGAGGCAGGTTAATGTAGCGCGAGTCCTGCTTGCTGTCCTGCTTGCTGCCTGCTGAGAAGATGAAAGAGTTGCTTCAGCATTCGGCAGCCTGCCTGCACATATCCGTAGAGGCAAGGAAGTGATCCGAGATTGCTGTGCTTACCTTTGCTCAGCTGGTTCTCCTGCAGGCTGTGAGAGTCGAGGAACACGCCGCTGTCGCTGTGTAGTTTCTCGCCTTCGACCACATAGTTCAGCTCTGCAGCCCGGGCTTTCCCCAGAGCCGCCTTCTGCTGGAATGATTTCCAGCTAATACGCACAGACACACGTTTATTAGCTTATCACACGCTTAATACCGGTCAGCCAGTTAGGTTCAAGTAAAGTGCTTGCCTTGTTAAGAGGTAAGTTTAAGTATTAGCAGGCTTAGCATTTTTCGTTGACCCATAAATTTAAGGTTAATGCTGTAGTGTTATTTTTGCATTAGGCCACACCAATTTAATTAGTTGGTTCTCGGAATCGCCGCTTGAAAAAAATGCAAAATGAAAAAAAATAAAATCGAAATCAAACTCCCGCCAACAGAAAAGGTCACGTGACGCCGAAAACCAATCAAATCGCCCCTTTCATTTTCGATAAAGACTTGTGGAAGAAACATGCCTGTGGAGGGGAATCCTACAAAGCCTGTGCTTGTGATTGTTAGGATGTTCAGCGAACAGAAGCGTAAAATCTTTGACAGGTATGCTGAAATTCTGTTTACTGGCTTGCCTGTATTGTTTGGTCTATTTCCACCGCTAATTTTACCATCAGAGCATTTTTTAAATTTTATTTTTATTTTGCCCGCTCGCGTCACATTTTTCCTGAAAAAAATCCGAGAACCAACTAATTAAATTGGTGTGGCCTTATGATAAAATCTTATTGTCAGAATCCTCACCACTTGTACCCTACGTAAACCAGGAGTCCCAGCACCACAGCCGCCAGCACAGACACATAGATCAGGATGTTGTTGCCTCCCTGATGGTCCTGAGAGCCAAGGTCTGGGGCTTCAGATCCTGTCGCCACTCTATTCTTCTCACCGTCCTCGTCAGATGGGATAGGTCGACGTGGGAACGCCCACGGCCCCTGAGAACCATTCCTCGAAAAGATGTGCAGGTCTTGATCTGCAACCAAAGAATTCAGAGGATATTTCCAATTTCAACACAGAATTTTTGGCATCTGTAAACTTTCCAGTCCTCTGTTAGGATCAACACCATCGCAATTAAATCTTTGTTCTTTGTTTGGTTGTACATTTTTACGAATGACATGACTTGTTGGTTTTCTCTCTACCCAAAAATCATCAGTGTGTTTCGTTGCTTTAAAAGCTTAATAACGTTTATTAATAGTGACGGGAACATCTGGTCTCAAGCAGAGATGGAAGCTATGAAGAATTCCATCAGCCACATTAAGAGGAGCAAGCTGAGCCTCTTGTCACACACGCATGAAACAGATAGGAATCTGAGCAACACATGGCCCGAGACCGCCTGCATGCCAGGCAAGACTGGAGTACCAGGTTGTAAGCTGAAACGTAAGGAAGGAACAATCATGCAGCACAACAAAAATATCACTCAGCAAGGCTTCATGACCCTGCCATAGCGGAAATCCCCTCCAACCAAACGAATACCTCATACACACGTGTGCACGCACACCCCATTCACTCAGTAAATACATATCAAAGAGTCTTGTCTCATGTTGTGCCCCAGGTTGTGTGTGTGTGAGAGAGAGAGAGAGATAGATAGATCAATATAGCCCTTCAGCAATCAGTATGGATCATGACCCACTAACCAGCTGTCTCAAAACCTGTTAACCAACTTAACGCACCTCACATATTTCACACTTGGTGTAGGTGTCAGCTCTGAGGCACAATTTAAAACTAGTTTTACTCTTTCGGTACCTTCATATACATAAGCATCATAATGAAGGTGAAGGTACTGCATCATGGGGACAGGTTTATTAACCCGGTTAGAAAAGCTTTCCTGTTGCACACTACTGTATAAGCCTGAATTGTGCATACAATACAGTCCGTCACTACAGCTATCATAGTTGACGTGAAGAAACAGGGAAAATGGCTCTAAGGCTACATCCACACGACAACGGCAACGAGATTTTTTTTTTTTTTAAATATCGCGTCCACATGGGCAACGAATCAGGAAAATATCAGGTCCATATGGCAACGCAACGCTTGCTGAAAACGATGCAATACACATGCCACACCTCTACATGCGCTGTAAGACGTTGCCATCGGAGACACCAGAACAATAGAAGAAGTAGACGCATGTGCATAAACCCCTTCTTCTGTAGCATCAGCCACATAAAGTTTTGATTATTAATCAGTAGTGTAAAACGAAAGACGCGGAAAGAGGAATGAATGGGGGTAGATGGAAGCCGGTACGCCAACAT